>NC_088391.1:23217500-23847142 GCF_037993035.2 Macaca fascicularis | reverse complement strand
GTCCTGCCTTTAGTGTTTATTCTTCAACGACCCAATTATCCCAGATTTCTGCTGGTGGTCTAAGTATAATACAGTTTACTGAAATGTATTGTTAGAATCATTCTAGAATGACCCGTTATGAGATACATAGGCACAAGCCAAGTTTTTTGTTCCACATTAAAAATGAGCTGCAATTTAGGTGAGTTCTTAGTAAATGTTTGTGTGCAGAGGGATCTCATTGAAACAGCAATCAATTCTTCATTAACTTTGCTATTAGAAGCAAGCAATAATAGAATTCTCCCAAAATAGTGGATAAACTATAATATACTTTAAATTAAATTTAATGGATTTCTTCCCACTCAATGGATTTGACTGACTAAACTCTTTTAGTCTGAATTTTAAATGATTTCACATCCCCTGTGCACATATTGTGGTGTGGCCATGGGAGACCTGATTGGTGATGGGTGAGAGGTTCAAGATGGTCTGGGAATGGAAACGGCCCATGGGAAGTTCACATGCAGATAATGAAGTGGTGGTTGTACCTGAAATAGCGATCAAAATGCTATTCAATCTGTGTAGAGACTTCAGTCTCTGTTCTTCTGAGGCCTTTCCTGCAGAGGACAAGCTTTTAAAATGATCCCCATGTTCCTTCTTGAGAATGGAATTTAAACTTACATTTTAAATCTTCGGTTCAGTGCTTTAAAGTTGATAATTTATTATAATTATCAAAAAAATAAAACCCACTTTCTAGTCCTTCTCTTCATGGAATATTCTATCTGTCACTATGTAGACAATGGCCTGCGATGGAATAAAATTGGTGAATGCTAAATATATAAGATAGAAACACAATTTTATTCTAATATGCATGCTCATTTGCTATTATCACATTTATCAGGGAACGAGTAGCCTCAAATAGTCCTTTAAGTGTGTTGTTATTGTCCCTGTTTTCCATTAAGTTTTGTGTATTTTCCTGGTCTTACTAGTAATATTACTATATTTAGTTATATTGCAAACACAATCTTTTGTAGGCTTTTGCTTGTTTTTTTTTGGTAGGCTTTTCTCTTCCTAAATGTCTGTCATGAAAAACGAACCAACCAACCAACCAGCCAAACAAACAGCAAAAGCTCAATTACACACACAAAAAATTAAGACAACCAGGAAAACTCAAACGTTTACTCAGAATCAATTATCTTACTAAGAAGCCGTAATTGCAGTTTTTACATATGTACCAGGCACTAACCATATGCTCGGTCCCCAGCAGATGTATGCATCAATGAGGCCTCACCATCATGGTTTCTAAACTATTTTGCTGTCATTATTTCACATTAAAATCATTCTTATCTGATTTCCAAAGATCCATATTGTGCCTACATGTAATTGGTGGATTAACAGGTATTTACAATTGTTGTAGGGCTTCTTAGTTCAGGTAAAAGCCAGGTTCTTGTCACATGGCCATGAGAAATTAGGCTCACAGACACTTTGAAAGGTAAGAAAAATGGAATTTATTGGGTGAAAAGGAAAAAAAGGGAAATGGGGGCCTCTCGCTTCCTAGCTGGTTTCCGCCATCACAGATTGAATCCCAGGTTCCACCCCAGAACAGGAGAGGACAGGCTGGAATCCCAGACTCCTCTCCCATGCAAAGGGTGCGAACTTCCACGGCTCACCCCATTCTCCCGGTGCGCAGGCCAGTTGGAGTTTCTCCTGGGACCCCTTTATACTTGGCTGTCTCACAATAATTTGGAAGTCTCTGATTGCCTTTAACCTGAAGAAAATATATCTTTGGTGAAACATGAACCAAATTGTTCGCCTACTTCCCATTTGTCCTTTGTTTAGAATAAGATTATGTAAATACACCTCTGAGCTGGGGATGAGGTTTGGGGAAGTTGTCTCAGTTTGTGCCCTCATTGATATGTAAAAACACCACTGCATGGCATTTTTGTCTCCTAAAGAACAGGAAGTAGATATTTAATTAATGACACCAAAGTTGGACCAACCTTATATGTTTGTAGTTTTTCTTTTTATTATATACATAAATATATACATACATATATATAAAATTAATAGCGTAGGCTGTGTGCAGTGGCTTACACCTGTAATCCCAGCACTTTGGGAGGCTGAGGTGCATCACTCGAGGCCAGAGGTTCGAGACCAACCTGGCCAATGTGGCAAAACCTCCCCTCTACAAAATATACAAAAATTAGCCAGGCATGGTGGCACACGCCTGTAATCCCAGCTACTTGGGAAGCTGAGGCACAAGAATCACTTGAACCCAGGAGGCGGAGGCTGCAGTGAGCCAAGATCACGCCACTGCACTCCAGCCTGGTCAGCAGTGCAAGACCTTGTCTCAGAAAAAAAAAAAAAAAGAAAAAAATTAATAGTCTAAACCAAAAGTAAAATTTGAAGGACCCCAACCATCTGAATGGACCCCTCCTCTCAGTCAAGGACATGCCAGAGTCATCTGAAAATCTAGTTCAGGCCATGAAAGAAGAAGGGGTTGGACATGCCTCATTATACCTCTCTAGAATTAACATCAACACAGACCTTTATATAGTAGTCTATTCTCTCCAAAGCCTGTTAATGGGAGACTTCATCTGCACGATGAAATGTAGGTCTCTGCAACCCCTTATCCGCAAACCCTTATCATAACCCAGACATTCCTTTCTACTGATAATAACTCTTTTAATCAATTGCCAATCAGGAGATTTTTAAATCTACCTATGACCTGGAAGCCACACCCCCTCCCTCACACCTTTGAGTTGTCCTGCCCGTCCAGATCAAACCAATGTAAACCTTACATGTATTGATTGATGTATTATGTCTCCCTAAAATGTACAAAAGCAAGCTGCACCCCAACAACCGTGAGTACATGTCATCGGGACCTCCTGAGGCTGTGTCACAGGTGCATCCCTAACCTTGGCCAAATAACCTTTCTAAATTGACTGAGACCTGTCTCAGATGTTTTCGTTTCACAACAGTGACCGGGTCTCACTAAGTTGCCTAGGCTTGTTGTGAACTCCTGGGCTCAAGCCATCTTCCCCTCTCTGCCTCCTAAAGTGCTGGGTTTACAGGTGTGAACCACTGCACCTGGTCCCTGTTCCTTGTTTTTCTAAGGAGACAAAATCCCGTATTTCCCATCTTCTAGTCCTTAACAATGTAGCAGCCCATAAATTATCATATACTTTTTTCCTGAGACACAGTTTCACTCTGTTGCCCAGGCTGGAGCGCAGTGGCCTAATCTCGGTTTACTGCAACCTCTGCCTCCCAGGTTCAAGCAATCCTCTTGCCTCAGCCTCCCAAGTAGCTGCGATTACAGGTGCAAACCACCATGTCCAGCTAATTTTTGTATTTTTAGTAGAGATGTGCTTTCACCATGTTGGCCAGGCTGGTCTTGAACTCCTGATCTCAGGTGATCCGCCCATCTCAGCCTCCCAAAGTGTTGGGATTACAGGCCTTAGCCATTGCACCTGGCCCCCTTTACTTATTTTTATCCAGTTTCTGTAGCAGTACTATTCATGAAATACACTCATTATGTACTTAGGATGAGCAGAATGATGAATAGTGTTATTAGCTGACTGCTGCTGCACAATTATTACAAAGAAGAAAATAAAAATATTACTATTTGGGGGTTTCATCAACATGAAAATGGCTGTAATTTCAATTTCTGAGTTATGGTAAGGAAAATGGGAGCGGAGGGAAAAGTACAGTGGAGCAGTGAATGGGAAGGGAAGGGAAGAAGGGTTGGGGACTGGTGTCCAGTACACAATGTATTTGGCATTCAAAAAACTTGACTTGTATATCAAAGCCATTTTGATTATATGTTAACACCTGAGTCTTAAACAAGTGACTCATCTGGCACAACTAGTAATAAGATGAATGTTAAATTAATGTTTTATTAGAAGAGAATTATTGAACACACTGCCAAAGGCTATCCTCCTTGGACATTTTTATAATGTAGAGCTGGCCGGGCGCAGTGGCTCACACCTGTGATCCCAGCACTTTGGGAGGCTGAGACAGGCAGATCACAAGGTCAGGAGTTTGAGACCAGCCTGGCCAACATGGTGAAACCCCATCTCTACTAAAAATACAAAAATTAGCTGGGCATGGTGGTGCACGCCTGTAGTCCCAGCTACTCAGGAGGCTAAGGCAGGAGAATCGCTAGAACCTGGGAGGCAGAGGTTGCAGTGAGCCAAGATAGGGCCACTGCACTCCAGCCTGGGTGACAGTGTGAGACTCCATCTCAAAAAAAAAAACAAAAAAACGTTAATGTAGAGCTAGGTGGAAATGATTTGCCTCCTCTGAAGATCCTACAGATCTGAGAGGCTCTAGGGCCAAAATCTCCCTGTTCTTCCAAAGAAAAGGGTGGCACAAAGAGGTCCTGCTTTCAGTCAATTAATATGTATTCACTGGGAATATATTTCAGCTACAGAATAATTATCATTAAAACTAATTTATGAAACATTTGTATACTGTACTCATTATGTACTTAATTTTAAAAACATATCCATCATAATCAGCAAGGTGGTTTATTCTAACCTTAGTTATATAACAGAATGTGGTTTTTATTGTACTGACAATCATAAATGAAAGAAAATATGTTTCATGTTGGGAGAAATGCAAAATAATAGCAGAACCTTCATTTAATATTAACACTTCAAAAGGAAAGCCTTTTCTAATTTTTAATTTTTTTTGAGACAGGCTCTTTCTTTGTCCTTTAGGCTGCAATGCACTGGTGCGATCACAGCTCACTATAACTTTACCTCCTGGGCTCAAGTAATATTCCTGCCTCAGCCTCCTGAGTAGCTAGGACTATGGGTGCATGCCACCATGACTAGCTAATTTTTAAATTGCTTGTAGAGAGATCTTACTATATTGCCCCCTCTGGTCTCAAACTCCTGGCCTCAAACAATCCTCCTGCCTTGGCCTCCCAAAAGTACTGGGATTACAGGCATCAACCACCGTGCTTTACCTAAAATGGAAGTTTTGACCAATAAACACTTAGTAAATGTTTTAGACACATTGACTAAGTCAAAATTGTAAAAATGGATCATTGCATCTGAAATTATCATAGGTTTTGTATGATTTCTGTGACTTGTCATGCCAAAAATTACCAACTAAGTTTCTTAGAAAACAGTTCTGGAGCTCATTTGACTAGAAGATGTTCATGAATCTCCCCTATTTTTAGGCCAGGATGTAAGCAATTCATTTCCAGAATAGAACACAAAAGCTAAGGATTATACTTGTAGTCAGTATTTGACATAATGCATTGTCCCTACACAAATGCAAAGCTATCAGAAAAGGAGATACAGATTCAACTCATATCTTCTTACAAAAAGAAAAAAAGAAAATGCTTTGGGCATGATGCTTAATGAAAAAGAGTAGTTAGCAACTTGTTGTTGGCTTAGCTTGGGTAAGGAGAATTTTACAGAGATCAAGTAAAAGAACAGAGAAGGAAATTTAATACCATTGGATGCCCTTGACCAAAATTTTAATAATGAGCTTGTTTTTTAACGCCATAATGTCTGAACTTTATGTTCTTCAGAAACACCTTGTGAAAAGTTCAGTAGTAAAGTTCAAGTGATCAATTATGTTGACAATGTTACTACATAGTATAGGATTTAGAAAATTTTTTATAAGCACTTTTAAGTTTCTGCTATATACTTAAAAGAACAAAGAAAACTTAGCACCTTTCTCAAGATGAGTTTAATTGGAAGTATTTCTTTCAAAGCTCTTGTTTTTATTATCAAATAATTTGGGATCAACATTGGGGTAAAACAGAGTATTACTCCCATTTTACTCGAAATATACCTTGAGTTGTAATATAGTTGTACATCTACTAACCATTTTGTATGTCAGTTATGTCAGTATGTCTCCTGAATAAAGACATTCTTTTGAAACACTGAAGGTAAACCACTAAGTTGGCATTATCATTCCTGTCTATAAATAACTGTGGCAAGAAAGTACCTGGACCTTTCTAGTTTCTGATGGAAAACTTTGTTGGTATCTGTGCAATTAACTTTATGTTTAACTCAGTGAAGGGGCTGAACCAGTCATATTTTAAATTTTCTTGAGTGTGATAAGTGTGTATATATTGCATATAAAACAAATCATTTTGCTGGGCTTTTTCTCCTAAATCCCATCTCACGATTTTGTCTAAAAACTCTATTAATTTCCTCTTTAATCATTCTAATTTATCATTCATATAGAAAGGGTTTGTAAACATCTACCGTATGTAAATTGTGCTGTTGCATTTAAATTTTTGTGGTCATAATATTTTTGGGATTTTATTTTGTGTCTCTGACTCCAATTTAGAGTGTATACATTTAGGATTTTCTTTTCTTCTTTTATTCATGGTATTAAAATCAGAAAAGATGTTGGCCTTTAAGACTACTGATTTCCCGTTTTCTACAATGAAAATAACTGGAAATGTCTATTTGAATGTGTTATTAAAAATTATTTAAAAACTATTTTATTAATGTTCTTACCTTAAAAGATAAGTTAGAGCAGAGGGAGAAAATAAATGATCAAAGGAAATTTCCAGACTAAGGAATGACCCCAGTAAATTCTTTTTTCTTTGAGCTTGAAGATTTGAGATATACCTAAATGTTTGTGAATGTAATCTTTAAATACAAAGGAATATCGGTTGCTTTCATTTTAAAATTTCATTTAATTTCTTTTGAGGCAGGGTCTTTCTCTAGGCTGCCTAGGCATGATGCTTACTGGGCTCACTGCAGCCTTGACCTCCAGGGCTCAACCAATCTTCCCACCTCAGCCTCCCAAGTAGCTGGGACCACAGGCGCACACCACCACACCCAGCTAATTTTTGTATCTTTTGTAGAGATGGGGTCTTGCCATGTTGCCCAGTCTGGTCTCAAACTCCTGGGCTCAAGCAATCTGTCTGCCTCAGCCTCCCAAAGCGCTGGGATTACAGGTGTGAACCACCGCATCCAGCTGCTTTTGTTTGTTTGTATAACTTGACCTTATTTTTGTTGACAGTGGATGGACAAAGGTCTTATTAGAATCATGATATAAACAAATGTGACAAATGTGTTTATTTCTATAATTTTACATATTCAAAAAATATATAAATACAAATGGGCCCTTAGAACACGTTGAAAAGATTAGGTTATTACTCTCTTATTACTCTCTCTATTCTACAGGCTCTTATGTTCAATAAAGACTAATTGCTAAAACAGGAAAACATTTATCTTGTCCTATATAGATAGCATTTCTCAATTACATGTGATTGATGCCTTTTTTCAAGCATTTGGCATCTGTTTCAATCAGTGAAGAATCCTCCTACTGAAATCATTGTTCTGTTCCTTTATGTCTAACTCCTACATGGCCACGGTAGTCTCTAAAATGTACATTCTTAGAATATCTCTGCATAGGAGAAAATGGTGCTTATAGATTTTTTGGAGATGCCTAATTAGAAAAATTAAAACATGAGTATTCTGTAGAAACTTAACTTGGGAGCATGAGTTGGCAGTAGCCTGAATTAACAATATGCCTTGGAAGCAGCTGTGAAGGGGTGGTTAGACTGCCAGGATTTTCATTTTAGCCCTACCACTCTAGTCAAGTTGTAAGACTGAAACCTACTGGCACCTCACTTTCCTCACTTGCAACATGGGGCAATTTCAGCTCTTTGTATAACTGTGAGGACTGAGTGGGATAGAACACTTACAGCATTGAAAACCAATGTGCAGTATATAGTAGGCATTAAATAAAATTAGCTAACACTGGAGAGATTTGGAGGGCTATTTGATTATAGCCTTTAAAAATATAAATTAATAAATTCTTTTTTCAATGTCACTTCACAGTACTGTAGCAGACATTAGGTTGTGAGAACAGTCTCCAAATTAACACATTCATAAATCAGAAGAGTGTAAAAGAATCTATAACATTTACATTGGTTCAAAGAGGGAAAAAGTCTTTTATCCTCTTCATACAGAAGAAATGCTGTTTCAAATTAATGGCATATCTTCTTTGGCACTCAAAAGCACTGAAGGAACATTTATTAATTTCAAGAGATTTTTGAAAAACACTTGTCTCTAATGCTCAGACTTTTTCAGAAAAATCCTTAAATACAGAGGCATAGAATCTGATATTAAGAGGACATGAGTATCCAGATTTAGGCATGAATCTTGGAAAAGTTATTTAACTTCCCTGTGATTACTCACTTCTAAAATGAGAATGATAATGTCTTCTCCCTCAAAGGGTAGAATTAAATGAGCTAATGTGTATCAGTGTACCTTCTGAACCATACATTCAAATAACTATACTTTTCTGTTTTGTAAGCATTATCTCCTTTGAGGATATAAAATTGTTTAGCTGAACTGAAATATACTATTGAAAAACTTAACAAATGCTGCTGAAATTAATCAGTTATAAGCTAAACTGTACTCATTAAAATTGGAATTAAAGTTTTGAAATATGCATTTTGTGATATTGATAGTGATGGCACACTCCTGGTCTCATTAAAATTTGTCAGAGAGCAAATTGATTAATAAACATACTGCAATATCCCCTTGCATTAGGTTCTTCATATGTAAAAATGTGTGATTTTTTGAGTTTATGTCATAAACATCTGACTTTATTTTCCCAGATGACATCTAAAAGCTGTAAATAAGTATTAATAATATTACATGACTAAAGCACTGGTTAGCCAGAATAATTACTGGAGTGGAACAGTGGCATATTTTCTGTACACATTTCTCTTTAATAGTATCTATTTTTGTAGCTCAGCCATTTAGAGTATAGGTATTCCCTTCCTGCTCTTCAAGGGCATTGCTTTTAGAGAATTACTTGATTTTAATTGATCTATTTCGCAGTACTCACAAATAGATAAATTGTGTACAATGTTCAGCAAATTTTCTTTTTTTTTTTGAGACGGAGTCTCGCTCTGTGCCCAGGCTGGAGTGCAGTGGTGCGATCTCGGTTCACTGCAAGCTCCGCCTCCCAGGTTCACGCCATTCTCCCGCCTCAGCCTCCCGAGTAGCTGGGACTACAGGTGCCGACCACCATGCCCGGCTAATTTTTTGCATTTTTACTAGAGACGGGGTTTCACCGTGTTAGCCAGGATGGTCTCGATCTCCTGACCTCGGGATCCGCCTGCCTCGACTTCCCAAGGTGTTGGGATTATAGGCGTGAGCCACTGCGCCCGGCCGCATATTTTCTTTTTTCTTTTTTTTTTTTTTTTGAGACGGGGTCTCACTCTGTCACCCAGGCTGGAGTGCAGTACTGCGATCTCAGCTCACGGCAACCTCCGCCTCCCAGGTTCAAGCGAGTCACCTGCCTCAGCCTCCCAAGTAGCTGGGATTATAGGCGTGCACCATGTTGTCTGGCTAATCCTTGTATTTTTAGTGGAGAGGCGTTTCACCATGTTGGCCAGGCTGGTCTTGAACTCCTCACCTCAGGTGATCCGCCTGCCTAGGCCTCCCAAAGTGCTGGGGTTACAGGCATATGCCACCGCACCCAGCCCAAATTTTCTATTTTTATGGTACAGTAAACACTGAACATGTCAAAATATATAAGGTTGGTTTATAATGTTGCAACTGGATTTAAGTGATCACCACAATAAAGGCTAATCTTTGAGTCAGCAGAAAAGTAATTCAGAGGCTGGGCGCGGTGGCTCATGCCTGTAATCCCAGCACTTTGGGAGGCTGAGGTGCATGGATCACCTGAGGTCAGGAGTTCGAGACCAGCCTGGCCAACATGGTAAAACCCCGTCTCTACTAAAAATACAAAAATTAGCCGGGAGTGGTGGCACATGCCTGTAATCCCAGCTACTCGAGAGGCTGAGGTACGGGAATCGCTTGAACCCGGGAGGCAGAGGTTGCAGTGAGTTGAGACTGTGTCATTGTACTACAGCCCGGGCGACAGAGAAAGACTGTCTCAAAAAACAACAGAACAGTAATTCAGACGTATAGCCTCAGAATGAAAACAGCTAAAATTCGGCCTTTCAAAAGGCAAAGGATAGCTCTAAGTACTTGGTTAAAAGGATTTAATGACTTTATTATACATAGCAGTAGGCATTTAATGTTTATGCAATAAAAATCCAGACCTTTTTAATTAAAAGATGATAGCATAACAAAATCTAGTCTTCAGGTGCCTTCTCCTTTTTTTAAATGTATTTGTGTTCATAAATTGCTGGTCGTAAGAATTTTGGAAGGGGGAAGAGAGACCCAGATTTTTGAAACTAGGATTTCCCTAACTATAGAGTTCCCCTTTATATCCTTTTTTTGAGACGGAGTCTCGCTCTATCACCCAGGCTGGAGTGTAATGGCCCGATCTCGGCTCACTGCAAGCTCCGCCTTCCAGGTTCACACCATTCTCCTGCCTCAGCCTCCCGCATACCTGGGACTACAGGCGCCCGCCACCACGCCCAGCTAATTTTTTGCATTTTTAGTAGAGACAAGGTTTCACCGCGTTAGCCAGGATGGTCTGGATCTCCTGACCTCCTGATTCGCCCGCCTCAGCCTCCCGAAGTGCTGGGATTACAGGCGTGAGCCACCGCACCCGGCCCAGTTGCTCTTTATATCTTAGTGGGACTTGATGCAGCCTTAGCAGGCAAAAATTAATACGCTTCAAAAGATCTTATTTTCTTATGTCTTGTGTTAATTCTGGATTTTGTTTTTTAAACCTTTCTTTTAAAAGGAGTAACACCCCAACTCTTCCTCCCCCATCAAAACAGCTCAAACAGTACCCTTTGCTACTGGTCATTAGAATAAGTATCCGCTTCCATAGGGCTATCTCAACAGCTCTTTTATTCTGTTAGCTTTGGGTAAGACTTTAATACATGTGTTTATTAAGCATCAAGCCGTATCAGCACAATAATAGTGAGTTATTTAGGTGGCCCAAGGGGTGTAGAGCTGCTGTTTGGGGTAATTTAAAACTTTGACTTAAAAAAACAAAACAAAACAAGAAACCTTTGACTTAAGGCTGCAGTTTGAGAGATCAAGAGCATTTTCTTTCATACTGCAGTCCAAAGAAAGGACATTCCACCCATTTACATCCATTGCAGTTTCAATCGGTTAGGGTAGTTTCCATTTTCCATTCAAAAACTATTGAAAAAGAATGTCAGATTTGCATTTCAACAATGGATGGCAGCGATTAACCAGGCATATCACTTGCAACAAAAGCTGTTGGAGAAAAAAGAAATAATTATTTTTGTGAAAACACAAATAGCCATGACTCTATAAAAACACAACCATTCACATATTAATGAATTAATATCAGAGAACAAGTACAGTCTTCTCATATTTGATTTTTATTACTGTATCACTTTGAATATTTGTGAGAGCCTATTTACTTCTAGCAGAGGTTTACATTAGCAATATAAAGTAAAAAAAAAAATATATTAAGCCCCAGTTTTTCTTTTCAGTGTAGGAGACCCCAGATAAAGCAACAATGTATCATAGCTTTGATAGCGGATAGACGCGATGTTGAGGGTGCACTTCTATTCAATAACATGCAAAAGGTGATATAATTCACTTTTTGAAGGCTTCCCCTTGGAGCAAGGGGAAGAGTTCAGCGAAAACTAAAGGTAAAAAGTTGAATTGACAACTAGAGGTGTATCAAAACTGCAAATGACAATCGTTTTTGCTTTAACAATCTTCTGAAATAGGAATGTAAATCCGTGAGATTTCCTGAATCAGAGGTCTAACCATAAGCGCCGATTCCCCTAACCTAAATTTAACAAAATGAAAATTCCTCCCTACAGCTTTTGGGCTTGCTTTATCATTTTTAAATTCCTGGGAGAGACGGACATTCTCGATTATTGGTAAGAAATGCTTAGAACTAGGTTTTGACATGAAATGCCAATAAAGTAACTGCCAGTAAATTGCCCCCAATCAAACCTAACATTGCTTCTGTAGAACTATAGTCGGACCCATGAAATGTAATATGTGTGGGTGTGTGTTTTAAAACTGGAATTTCGGATGGCTTTTTCTTTTCTAGCCCTAAAAGGCATGCTTATCATTTGTGTTGCTCACATGTCCGGGCCACCTTGCCTCTTGAGTCAAACCAATGGGGATATAGCCAGGACAATGAACGAAAAAGGCGTCGCTGCTTGGAGACACCTGTTGAGATCAGTCGTTTACAGGGCCGGCCTGCCTGTGTCCTCCAGTTAAGGATGCATTGCAACCACTCCTCGTTAGAGAAGAGCCTACCCCAGAGGAGCTAAGGCAGTTAACTGGAAACAGCTGCAACATCTGTCCGGTTGCCTCGCCCCTGCCCGTGGAAGGGCGAGGAGACCGCATGGCAGCAACTGCACTGCACAAAAGACAACACCTATCACTGGGAGCCACCGGCCTTCCGTAGACCCCGCAGCTCCCGGCGCTGGGGCATCCCCCGAGGAGGCGAGGGCCGGGGGCGAGCCCAGGTGCGGCGAGGGGGAGGAGGTTTCCGCCACGCGCCGGGGAAGAAAGCCTGACTCATGTCGTGGCAGCGGCGGCGGCGGCGGCGGGCTCCTGGGAACTGAAACTCGTGATGCTGTTGCTGCGGAGAAAAGCCTCATTACCCATTCCGCAGGCGGGGGACACCACCCAGGGCGCGCACACCAAGCGCCGGCGCTCCCGCCGCCTCCGCCGGCCCTTCCGCGCCGCGCCCCCTCCTCTGCCGCGTGCCCGCGCGCGCCGGCCGCGAGTGTGAAAAGAGCGGACACACCTAGCCTGCGCGCGCGGCAGGCGCGCACCCTGCCCACCCCCACCGGGCCGAAGCAGGCAGTCCGACCCGGATTCGCTCCTTTGGCCGAAATTCCCCACCCCCACTATCCCCTCCGGTTCCACCACTCCCGGCTTCGGCGCCTCCGCCAGCCTTCGGCAATTTCCGTCGGGAGACCCGGCGCTCGCACAGGCCCGAAGATCCGCCGCCTCCTGCCCCGCCAGACCCGGCTTTATGTCTGCGGCGCCGAGGCGCATGCGCAGACGCCATCTTCCCTCCTCCTCCTCCGCCTGCCCCCTCCCCCTCCACCACCGCCTCCTCTCGCCGGCGGTCGCCCCTCCTCCTCCTGCGCTCCGCGCTGGTCCCTCCCCTCCCGATGCCGCGAGAGACTGGGGGATACGGTAGAGCCGGGGGAGCCGAAGAAGAGCACTAGTAACAACCACCATAGCCCCCTCCCCGCCCGACACCCTCCCTCGGCACCCACCCACTCCCCCGCCCCGTTTGCCGACACCGACCAACCCCACCTCTCGTTCCTTTGAACGGCGTCGGCTGCAGTCGCTGCACCAGCCCGTCTGGCCACCAACGCCGCCGAGAAAGGAGCCGCCGCCGCCTGTGGCCCCCTCCCGCTCGGTCGCGGGAGCAGCGGGGTGAGGAAGAGCCGGCTGCGGAGGAAGAGGACAAGAGAGGGTCGCACCCTCCGCCCTAGCGCACGTCCCGCCGCCCTCCGGGGAGGCTCGGGCGCCGGCCCCTTCCTCCCCGAGGACGTGTGCCGAGCCGAGGCGCCTGCCCTGAGGGAGGAAAATGCTCGGGCTCCATGGCTGCCAGTGATGGAGCGGTCCCTGGGCTCCCGCTGCCACCGCCGCCGCCGCGCCCCGGCCGTGCTCCGCGAGGACCCGGCGTCTCTGCGCGCCCGCCCGCGCCTCGTTGCTGGGCTCACCGTACCGGGCGCCCCGCCGCCGCCCCGCTCGCAGCCGCGTCGCCCCGGCCCCAGCCGCGGCCAGCGTTTCCTCACCGAGCAGCCGCCGCGAGCCCAGGGGGTTTGAAAGGGTCTGCGGGGCGCGGGGGGAGGGCCGAGCGGGGCCGGGAGGGGAGGTTTGAGCGACACTGAGCTCGGGGCTCGCCTGCGGCGGCGGCCCCGGGGGTGGCGAGGGGAAGGCGACACTTGCTCGGCGCTGCCTCCGTGCAGAGCGGCCGGGAGGGCTTTGCAGCGGCCGCCGCCGCGGCGGGAGGAGGGGGCTGAGGCGGCTTCGGAGTTGGCCGGAGAAGGTGGGCATTTCTCGCTTTTCCTCCCCCTCCTGCGCTCTCCACCTCCCTCCTGCCCCGCACCCCACGTGAAACGGAATATAAAGGGGGGTGTGAGGCTACAGGGGAAAGTGAATGGCGAAGGACTGAAGGGGTCCCCCCTTCGGGTCCCCGGCCGCCCTGTTCACCCTCGTTCATCCTCCTTTCCGAAGCTCGCTCTCGAAGGCAGGAGCGACCGGCGCCTTCGGCTGAGGAGGAGGAGAAGGAGGAATCGCGCCAGGCGGAGCGTCAGGTCCCGTTTTCCTCTCCGGCGTCTCGAATACAAAGATTACGGTGCAGAAGGAAATTGCACTCGCCTCCTAGGCCCCCCCCCCCAGTACCCAACACAATGCACCAGCCGCCTGAGTCCACCGCCGCGGCCGCCGCCGCTGCAGACATTAGCGCTAGGAAGATGGCGCACCCGGCAGTGTTCCCTCGAAGGGGCAGCGGTAGTGGCAGCGCCTCTGCTCTCAATGCAGCAGGTACCGGCGTCGGTAGTAGTGCCACATCTTCCGAGGATTTTCCGCCTCCGTCGCTGCTTCAGCCGCCGCCCCCTGCAGCATCTTCTACGTCGGGACCACAGCCTCCGCCTCCACAAAGCCTGAACCTCCTTTCGCAGGCTCAGCTGCAGGCACAGCCTCTTGCGCCAGGCGGAACTCAAATGAAAAAGAAAAGTGGCTTCCAGATAACTAGCGTTACTCCTGCTCAGATCTCCGCTAGTATCAGCTCTAACAACAGTATAGCAGAGGACACTGAGAGCTATGATGATTTGGATGAATCTCACACAGAAGATCTCTCTTCTTCGGAGATCCTTGATGTGTCACTTTCCAGGGCTACTGACTTAGGGGAGCCCGAACGCAGCTCCTCAGAAGAGACCCTAAATAACTTCCAGGAAGCCGAGACACCTGGGGCAGTCTCTCCCAACCAGCCCCACCTTCCTCAGCCTCATTTGCCTCACCTTCCACAACAGAATGTTGTGATCAATGGGAATGCTCATCCACACCACCTCCATCACCACCATCACATTCATCATGGGCACCACCTCCAACATGGGCACCACCATCCATCTCATGTTGCTGTGGCCAGTGCATCCATTCCTGGTGGGCCGCCCTCAAGCCCAGTATCTAGAAAACTCTCTACAACTGGAAGCTCTGACAGTATCACACCAGTTGCACCAACTTCTGCTGTATCATCCAGTGGTTCACCTGCATCTGTAATGACTAATATACGTGCTCCAAGTACTACAGGTGGAATAGGTATAAGTTCTGTTACTGGCACTAGTACAGTAAATAATGTTAATATTACTGCTGTGGGTAGTTTGAATCCTAATATGACAAGCAGCATGCTTGGTAATGCTAATATAAGTACAAGCAATATTCCTAGTGCTGCTAGTGTGAGTGTTGGGCCTGGAGTTACCAGTGGTGTTAATGTGAATATCTTGAGTGGCATGGGCAATGGTACTATTTCTTCCTCCGCTGCCGTTAGCAGTGTCCCTAATGCAGCTGCAGGGATGACTGGGGGATCGGTTTCAAGTCAGCAGCAACAACCAACAGTTAACACTTCGAGGTTCAGAGTTGTGAAGTTAGATTCTAGTTCTGAGCCCTTTAAAAAAGGTAGATGGACTTGCACTGAGTTCTATGAAAAAGAAAATGCTGTACCTGCTACAGAAGGTGTGCTGATAAATAAAGTGGTGGAGACTGTAAAGCAAAATCCGATAGAAGTGACTTCTGAAAGGGAGAGCACTAGTGGGAGTTCAGTGAGCAGTAGTGTCAGCACACTGAGTCACTATACAGAGAGTGTGGGAAGTGGAGAGATGGGAGCTCCTACTGTGGTGGTGCAGCAGCAGCAACAACAGCAACAACCAGCTCTCCAAGGTGTGACCCTCCAACAGATGGATTTTGGTAGCACTGGTCCACAGAGTATTCCAGCAGTTAGTATACCACAGAGTATTTCTCAGTCACAGATCTCACAAGTACAGTTGCAGTCTCAAGAACTGAGCTATCAGCAAAAGCAAAGTCTTCAGCCAGTACCTCTGCAAGCCACTATGAGTGCTGCAACTGGTATCCAGCCATCGCCTGTAAATGTGGTTGGTGTAACTTCAGCTTTAGGTCAGCAGCCTTCCATTTCCAGTTTGGCTCAACCCCAGCTCCCATATTCTCAGGCGGCTCCTCCAGTGCAAACTCCCCTTCCAGGGGCACCACCACCCCAACAGTTACAGTATGGACAACAGCAACCAATGGTTTCTACACAGATGGCCCCAGGCCATGTCAAATCAGTGACTCAAAATCCTGCTTCAGAGTATGTACAACAGCAGCCAATTCTTCAAACAGCAATGTCGTCCGGACAGCCCAGTTCTGCAGGAGTGGGAGCAGGAACAACAGTGATTCCTGTGGCTCAGCCACAGGGTATCCAGCTGCCAGTGCAGCCCACAGCAGTCCCAGCACAACCTGCAGGGGCATCTGTCCAGCCTGTTGGCCAGGCTCAGGCAGCAGTGTCTGCTGTACCTACTGGCAGTCAGATTGCAAATATTGGTCAGCAAGCAAACATACCTACTGCAGTGCAGCAGCCCTCTACCCAGGTTCCACCTTCAGTTATTCAGCAAGGTGCTCCTCCATCTTCGCAAGTGGTTCCACCTGCTCAAACTGGGATTATTCATCAGGGAGTTCAAACTAGCGCTGCAAGCCTTCCTCAACAATTGGTTATTGCATCCCAAAGTACCTTGTTAACTGTGCCTCCCCAGCCACAAGGAGTAGAACCAGTAGCTCAAGGAGTTGTTTCACAGCAGTTGCCTGCAGTTAGTCCTTTGCCCTCTGCTAGCAGTATTTCTGTTACAAGTCAGGTTAGTTCAACTGGTCCTTCTGGAATGCCTTCTGCCCCAGCAAACTTGGTTCCACCACAAAATATAGCACAAACCCCTGCTACCCAAAATGGTAATTTGGTTCAAAGTGTTAGTCAATCTCCCTTGATAGCAACTAATATAAATTTGCCTTTGGCACAACAGATACCACTAAGTTCTACCCAGTTCTCTGCACAATCATTAGCTCAGGCAATTGGAAGCCAAATTGAAGATGCCAGGCGCCCAGCGGAGCCCTCCTTAGTTGGCTTACCTCAGACTATCAGTGGTGACAGTGGGGGAATGTCAGCAGTTTCAGATGGGAGTAGCAGCAGCCTAGCAGCCTCTGCTTCTCTTTTCCCGTTGAAGGTGCTACCGCTGACGACACCCCTGGTGGATGGCGAGGATGAGAGGTAAGATCATGTCATATTTCTGGAGACATTCAACAGATTTGAAGTTATCTATTTAGTAGCTACATGTATGCACAAAATTAGTTCAAAGCATTGTATATTTTCATTTTTGTGAAGAATGCATTTTTATGGGAAGTTTTATAGAGCAAGAGTTATGGAATGGTTTCAGAGTGGGTAGGAAATAGTAATATGTAAACAATATTTTCAGAATAGTTGTTGAGCATGTGTTCACATTAAAAATAGGTTTGGGGGCACCAAGTGGTTTTATTATCTATAAAATGCTTTTTAGAAATATTAATTATGGAAAGCTTAATTTTTGCTAGCCCACATAATAGTTAATCTATTTTGAGCTGCTAAAATAATCTCTTGGGGGGTTGTGGTTCCCACGTTTGTTCTCCTTTACTAGACATCCTTTTTTCATTTCTACTGTTTGATCTTAGTCTGTGAAAGATATTGTTGCCTGCTTTTCCTAGTCAGATACGGTATGAAAGATGACTTAATCTGGGTTATATAGGTTGCCCTCATACCGCAACTGACCAACTTTTGTCTGCTTATTTAATGGTCATTTTATCTGAACAGTAAAGGAATGGGAATCTTAAAGTATTTTGCGGGAAAGGAGGACATAAACTATCAAAATAACCAGATTTATCTTGATAGTATGCTGTACATTTTTTCTTTTGCATGGTAGATCAAGGTGGTAGCCATTTTAAAGAATAGAAGAAAGTAAGTCTTGGAGGATTGAATTTGTAGAGGCATGAAAATAAGACCTTGGTCTCCAGCTAATCTCCACCTCTTCCTTTTTTTCCTTACCAAAAAGATACAGAAAGCCTAAAGTACATTATTAAACCAAGCGTTTTTCCACAGACTGAAAATAATATGCCAGTAACTCTTACTGAATCAAATTGTGTCTTTGAAGCTGACTGGCTAGAAAAGTTGAGAAATCTTTCATGTTTCTACATCGTTTTAAACCCTACTTGATTTTTAAAGTAATGTTCTTTCACAAATTTGCCAGTCTGTTACTAACCTTGATTAAAATACTATTATAGGAGTTATGAAAAGACATCATTTTCACTGTGGAATTTGGAGTTAAGCATGCAAGATATTTACTTATTTTAGTATTGGAGGGTTTTGTGAGTAAACTTTCATCAAGCTAATATAAGCATTTATATTTTATATGTATGTTTGTGGGTTTTGCTTTGGAAAAATTGAGCATATTGCAAAATAATTGTAATTTTAGAAAAAGAAAGGTCAAATGTTTCAGTGAGGTTTTTGTTATTTAGTTGTTTAAAAGATAAGGTAAAGACATGGTTAAATTGATAAAGTCTTGTCTTTCAGGATTTTTATTATTTTTCTAATAGTCATGTAATTAAAACCTTGTTACCTAACCAAATGTATTCTGTATTATTTGTACAAAACTGTAGTCTAAAAGATAAACTTTTAGGAGGTACTTTCTTTAATTGTTCCATTATTATTGTTAAACCTTTAATTTTCTCATATTAATACCTGTAATTTTAAAAGAATTATTTACCACAATTATTAATGTTTTTTAAGTCAAATTTATGATTTGAGTGAAGCCTTTATAAAAACAGCTATATTATGTGGATGCTAAGTTTAGAGAAATAAAAGATGGGTAAAATACACAAACGAAAACACTCATTTTGAATTCAAACTTGCCTTGATTTTGTAATTACCATTTGTGGTCCCCTGGCTTGTCTTTCCCCTCTTTTTCCTCCTATTGGTAGGACATGATAGGATTTTCCACAGCTTGCTGTTCCAGACAAAGTCAGATGATGCTACTTTCAACTAGATTTTTAATTATAGGAATAGGGTCCCAGTTTAAGATATTAATATAAAATTAATTTTTCCAGATAATAATTGCTAAAAGGATTAATAAGCCAATTATGGAAATTATGGAATTCTAAAAAGGAACAAGAAGACATAATGAGAAATAAGGAAATACTGATCTAATATAACAAGTTGTCTTCAGACACTGTACACATTCAATTATAATTATGTTTACCAGTCTCTCCCACAAGACCAGGAGTTCCTCAAGAGCAGGGACTGTTTTGAATTTACTACCTATTTGGGCCTTGGTTAGTTAACATCAAAGTTTTGTGATTAAAAACCAGAAAATTTTTGTTTTAGCCATATCTTAAATTCTGTAAAATCGGAATGTAGCCCTAAAACAACTCGTAAGATCAGAAAATATATATATTATATTCTTCATTGTGTTTTACTGAAGATTATTTATTTTATCACTACAGTTTGGAAAAAGAAATTAATTTCATTTAAATTTGCCCTTGAAAGATAAATTAAGAATAACTACAAGAGAAAACAATGATATGATTTAAAAACTTTTAAAACCTTTCTTCCCATGGTAGCCTCTGTGTCACTTGCATCTTGTGGGCTTGGTCACCATTTGTCTCAGGAGAGAGAGACTACATATATAATTTTAATATTGTGAATCAGGAAATGTGTTAACAATATAACTTGGGTAGTAGGACAAATGAGGATGGTTATCTTTTAGTCATCTTTTGAAATAATACTCTAACACTTTAGATTATAAAATGTTTAGACATGTGGAAAGTGCCTTCACTTGATCACTGGGAGAGACTATAAACATGGATCAGGGTGTTAAGATTATGTATCTTGTTTTGAAAAAAATCATTCTTATTTAAAAGGTCTTAATGTCAGGCCATGTGCGGTGGCTCACACCTGTAATCCTAGCACTTTGGGAGGCTGAGGTGGGTGAATTACTTGTGCCCAGAAATTTGAGACCAGCCTGGGCAACATGGCAAAACCCTGTCTCTACAAAAAAAATAACAAAAATTAGCCAGGCATGGTGGCGCATGTGTGTAGTTCCCAGCTACCTGGAAGGCTGAGGTGGTAGGATCACTGGAGCCCTGGAGGTTAAGGCTGCAGTGAGCTGGGGTCACGCCAGTGTACTCCAGCCTGGGTGGCACAGCAGGACCCTGTCTCAAAAAAAAAAAAAAGTCTTAATGTCTTAGACTATAACATGAACCGTGAATTCTCCTTTACAAGAATGGGAAAATACAGATATTTCATCTTTTATGTTTTGTGACCGTTATTATTAGCACAGCCTCTTAATGTGAAATGGGTCAAACTTCCATACATCCTTCAAGACTTAGCTCAGATGTTCTCTTCAAAGCATTGTTTTCACTCAGGGGATGTTGTTTCCTTAGCACTTTTTAATATTCCTCTATTTAAGCACTATATACATTCAATTATAATTATGTTTACCAGTCTTTCCCACAAGACTAGAAGTTCCTCAAGGGCAGGGACAAAGTATTTTTTTGAATTAATTAGCAGACATTTCTCTGATTTTGTTTTTTTTGTCATGATTTGAAGTTTATATTGTCCCTTATCTTAAGCACAACTGTGAGAGATGCAGGATCATATAATTTATGCAACAAATGGAAAGGAAATGGATAAAAAGACTTGCTTTTTTTGTACCTCTCTTCAACATTTTTAAGTGAATTGATGTCTGTCTTCTAAGTACAGTGCCTGTTTTATAGTAGGTCCTCAAATATTTAAGAGGCATGCATGTTACTTATAAAATAGGGGTAATACTCATTTTGCCTACTTCTGAGGATGGCAGTAGTTATCAGTTAAAATACTTTAACTAAAATACCGAATTATAATTTTTAAAGTTTTTTTTCAAGATATACATGCACAGTTTAAAGATAGTTTAAATGGTTGTCCAAGAAATACATGGAAGAGCTTCCTGCAGCCTTACTTTCCAGTTTTCCTTTCCTAGAAATAATCACTTTCATCTCTTTTAGATGATTATTGTGGTATTTACCTCCCAGTCTCTAAATAACTTGCTTGTCTTACTACTAGATTTGTAACATAGCCTGCTGGTTAGGAGCATGGACTGTGGAGTTAGATTGCCTAGATTTGAATTTTCTTGTCATTTACTAGTTTTAAGTAACATTGGGCTATTTATCCTCTTTATGCCTCAATTTTCTCATTAAAAAAATGATGACAATAGTAGTTACCTCATAGGGTTGACATAAGAATTGAATTAATTTGGAAATTCCCTAGAACTCTGTCTAACTCACATGCCCTATGTAAATATTTGTTAAATAAAATACACCTTTCATTTGTTTTTGTCTTTATTAACTTCCTGGATAGAAAATGAAGATTTAATTTTGTTGTTACCATCTATCTACCTGGTCTCCTTTTTTCCCGGTACCCTTCCTCCCAGTAGTTATCACTATTGATTATTCAGTATTGTCAAATACTACTTTTCCTATCCTGTACAGTGTTTTGTGGCTGTTTCCCTTTTCTGTCTCCACCTGTCTGTAATAGAAATGGGTTTTCCTCCACTCCCAAGTTTTCATCTGTCAGCATTGTCTGTTTTCTCCAAGTTGCCCCTCCTTTCCCCACCCTCTTCCCATTTTTGTATGTTTTGGGCTCTACCTTTCCTGTAGAACCTTTCCTTAGATGTCTGGTAAGTCTTGATTATCTGCTTGCAAATAAGTGTTAAAGGACTAAATTGCTGATTAGAAATTTGCAGTGTGGGGCTGGCCATGGTGGCTCATGCCTATAATTCCAGCACTGGGAGACCAAGGTGAGAGGATTGCTTGAGGCCAGGAGTTTGAGATTAGTTTGGGCAATATAGCAAGATCCTGTCTCTACTATATATATATGTGTATGTATATATATACGTATTTTTAATTCTTTTTCCATGTGGCTTGTTTACTCTTTACCACAGAGTAATCTGGCTGGAGTTCATTATCTTTTTTTTACCTCTTTGCCTAGTGTTCTCAATATTTATCACTAATTCTACTTTTCATCAGATGCCTTTTAAGATGTTCCAATATCAGATACTGTTAACAATTTTATCTTAGGAAGTTTCATACCCCCTGACCTCCATTCTTGACTGGTTGCCTTCTTGGCTTGGTACACAACCATTATTCTGGGATTCCTTTCACTTTCTCTTGTGTTGGATCTCCATTTTCCAGAGACTAGTGTCTTTATTCTTAGTTTACTTGTTTTAAAACGGCTTTAGTTTACTCTGACACTTTCTTAGGTGAAGAAAACCAAGGGAGGGGAAGTTATGTTCTCTTATATTTTGTGCCATTACTTTCTAACATCCATATTGCTTTTGAGAAATCTGAAGCCATTCTGATTTCTCATATATTGTATGTGACCTGTGTATTTTGTTTTTCCTTCCCTTTTCTTTCTCCTTCCTTTTCCTCCCCTCATTTTTAAAACATCTAAAAGCATTATAAGATTTTATGTTTCCAGTGTTCTGAAGTTTTGCCATGATGGATCTTTGTGTGGGTCGTTTTTCATCCACTGTGCTGAGTACTTGGTGAACCGTTTCAGTTTGGAAACATCTTTTCATTCTGGGACTTTTTCTTGAGTCAGGTTGTTGATTATGTCTTTCCATTTTTTCTCTCTTTCTCAAACTCCTCTTTTTTGGATAATGGACCTTCTTGACTGGTCTTCTAATTTCCTTTTGTTTTCTCAACTATTTTTCACCTGTTTTTCTTTTTGCTCTATTGAGTTTCCATTTCCCTTATCACATATTTAATTTCCAAGTGCTTTTTTTTTTTTTTGCTCCTTGTTAATAGTATACTATTCTATTTTAGTAATGATAGTATTGTTTTCTTAGCTATCTGAATATATAAAATGTTAGCTTTTTTTTTAAGTTTTTTTTTTTTTTTTTCCTTTCTGTGTGGTCTATTTCCTCCGGTTTTTATTTTCTTACTTTTTGTTTGCTTTGGTCTTTTTCTTTCATCTTATAGCTGTTCCTAAGATAGTTGGTAGTCATGTGTAAGAGTAAGGAATTAAAACGCTAATTAGAAATTCTGAGTGTGGCTTGTCAATTGTTAGCTTTCCTATATGGTAACCTGGCTGGGCTGTTTGATTGGAGGACTTCTAGTGTTGGTTTCTTCTTCTGTATCCTCCTAGCTGGTTAGGTCCCTATAAGAAGGCTCTCCTGATTTCTTGCTTGGAATTGAAGGCCTTTCAACAAGCATTCTGTGGGGTGGGCAGTGAGGGGGATGTGGAATGAGAGGTTTTCGGGGGATCCCCAGATACATTTCTTCACTCAACCCTGTTTTCAGTATGTTCCGCATTTTGCTGTGCCTGATTTCCTTAGTCCTGTGATCTTGTGTTTTACCTTCTTCAGACAATATACTTTTTTTTTTCTTGGGATTAGGGAGGGACAGTTGGGAATCTGTAGGACTGGCTGCTTCTTAAACTGACTTCTAAACAATCTTTTTAATTTTAGCACCCTTTCCCCCCACATCCCACTTACATAGATGTGGTACTGCCAATTCCTGAGTCTTTTGGGGATTTTGCAGTTTAAATTGGGTTTGTTCTTGGCATTCTCCATTGTTTGCTAAAGATTTAATTTTCTAGTGTTTGCTAAGTCATTTGTCACTCAACTGTCTGCTTTCCAGCTTTCAAATGTTTTTTGCTATTGTCTTTTCATCTGCCTCAGTTTTTGTGGGCTTATGTCTTTATATCTTAACAAATTGCTTTTCTGTCATTTTAATGGGGTTTTAGGGAAGGAGTGAAAAAATAGATGTGTGTGTTTAGTATTATTACACATCTGTTTCGATGGTAGAATACTATTAAGTGTAAAGAATGATGCTAATTTTAATAAAGTCATTGCTCCAAGTTAGTTCTCTAATGAATACATAAATTTTAAGAGTGGAATTACTTGGTTTATATTCATTAGAAGTAAGAATAGTATGTAATTCAGAATTTCAGTTCATAGAAGTGATGAAAAGTGTTAGTATTAGATTCAGTTAATATCGACCATATTTAACCACTCTAAACTTGTGAATTAATTTTTTTTCTATTTTATTGGTGAATAAACTGAAACTTGCTGAGTGTTTAGAGAGGGTGAGTTGTCTAAGGTTACATGCATAACAGTAAAGCAGAGCTAGGATTCAAGGCTGTTTTTTCATTTCAAAATCTAGTGCCGTTTTACTTCTAACAGAGCTAGTAAGAGGTAAGGCTAGTGCCCATAAGGAATTCTGAAGAGTGTCTGAAAACCTAAAAAAAAAAGGCAGGCTTCGTTGCTTCATTGCTTTGTGCATTTGTGTAACTGATGGAATTGCCATAGAACGTAACATTTCCTTGCAAGTCCTTGGTGAGAAAAAAGTGGATAAAGTCATAACAGTGGTGTGCCTGGAATGCATTAGACATTCAAATGTTAAATGTTAAGGTGGACAGGGTTTTTTTTTTCTTTTGAAACTTATGTGGAAATTTTAGGAAAACCATTTTAATTTTTTAATAATTTAGATTCAGCCTTTGCAACATTGGCTTCAGAATTACAAAACACATAAATTCTATTTCTTGTTTAGAAAGTTCAATTTCACACCTGTAATCCCAGCACTTTGGGAGGCCAAGATAGGAGGATCACTTGAACTCAGGAGTTCAAGACCAACCTAGGCAACATAGTCCCCATCTCAATTTAAAAAATTAGATAAAAGAGAAAGTTTAATTTAAAATATGAAGCTGTTAAGCATGACCTGTTCTGGTGCTGCAGTATTAGAACTTTGGTGGTTTTTGCCTTCTCACTGTTGTTAAAGTTGAATATGTCATGGTAAGAACATGCTTTACTGGCTCATTAAGAAAAACTACGCGGGTTGAAAAATTTTAGAGTATCTTTATACTGATTTTTAAAAAATTATAACAACTTTTTAGATTCTAGGTTAACTTTTTTCCTAGTGTCACATATATTCAAAAGCTGCCCTCCACCACCCCATTTCTTCTTTACCAGTCAATTTGACCAGGAAATCTTGACCTTTCAGCACAATTAGGCCTACTTGACCTTTGTTTGCCCTCCTCGAAACACTCTATTTTGCTTTTTGTGATACTCTTCCATTTTCTTCCCACTCTTCTGGCCATTGCTTTTCAGTCTCTCTTTCAGATTTCTCTCTTCTGTCAGACTCTGTTTCCTAGGTTTTTCTGAGTCTTCTTTATACTTACTGCCTTTTCCCTAGGTAATCATTTGTCCCCATGGCTGTAAAGACAGTTTGTATGCTATTGGCTCCTGAATGCCTATCACTAGTCCAGACTTCTCTTCTTAGCCTTACACTGCTAAAGTCATCTGCCTTCATAACATCTCTGCTTGCATTCTTATAGGCTTATCAGTCTCAACAGGTCATAAACATAACTCTTGATTAACTAGCCCCTCAAATTTCCTCTTTTAGTTGTCTTTATTTTGATAAATATCATTTCTTAATGCAGTTCTTCACTTTAGAAACTTGAGAGTCATTCCTGATAGTTTCTTTTCCTCGCTCTCTACATCTTGATCATTTCTTTAAGATATATCTTCATCTTTTTTTTTTCTATCCTTACTGCCATTGCTCTAAGATAACATCAGCTCTCATTTAATGCACTGCATGTAGTAGCTTCCTCACAGAGCCTCCTGCATATGTCTTGTCTTTTTCTGATATTGTATCTTATTCTTAAAATGGAAGTCTGCTCAGGTAACTCACTTGCCCAGAACCCCTTTTAAGCCTTTCCATTTATTTTAAGGTTATTTCTTTCTGTCTTTGCTTACTGCTGGCTTCATCATGCTTCTTTCCCCCAACTTTCTTCATTCCAGTTGTACTTGACCTTTCAGAAAGTTTTTCAGTTTTCATCCATTCTTCTAGGCCTTTGCACATGCTGTTATTTTAGCCTGAATATCCCCTATGCCATCTCACTTTCATTCAGCTTTAAAGCTGAACTCACTTTTTGAGAGGCCGCCTCTGACGTGCCAATCTAAACTTAGGTTCTTTGTTAATAACTGTTTAATAGCACCTTGTTCTTTTCTTTTATAATGCTTATTACAGTTTGTATTTAGATTTTGTTTTCATGATTATCTGATTATTTTAAGCTTCATGAATAGAAATGGGGATGTTTGATGTGCTCCATGTATTCAAAGCCTATTTGAGTGCCTATTAGATAAAATCTGCTTAATCAAGAAAATATACTGTTAATATTGGCATAAGAAAAACCAAGGAGAACTTACATTTCTAAAAACAGAAAGATAAAGTTCTTTATGATCAGGTGATAAAACTGTTTTCTCCTTTAAGAGAGAATTAACTGATTTACTTTTTGCTGTGTGTGTGAGCCAAAAAAACCAATGCTTAGGTATAATCAAATATGGTCCTTGTCCCCAGGGAGTGTATAATAGTATAATAAGATATATATGCATGTGGCAGTTATTTGGCAATATAAGGACTAAGTAATAGTTTTAAGCAACATGAAATATTAAATCAAAGAATCAGAAACTTAAGAGTTGGAAATCTTGATCTCATTCAACCCATGAAGGAACAAGTTTTGATTAGGTGAATTCGCTGAGACATTTTTTATTATTTATTTATTTATTTATTTGTTTATTTATTTTATTTATTTTTTTGAGACAGAGTCTCGCTCAGTCGCCCAGGCTGGAGTGCAGTGGCGTGATCTCGGCTCACTGCAAGCTCTGCCTCCTGGGTTCACGCCATTCTCCTGCCTCAGCCTCCTGAGTAGCTGGGACTACAGGCGCCCACCACTATGCCCGGCTAATTTTTTTTGTATTTTTAGTAGAGATGGGGTTTCACCGTGTTAGCCAGGATGGTCTCTATCTCCTGACCTCGTGATCCGCCCGTCTCAGCTTCCCAAAGTGCTGGGATTACAGGTGTGAGCCACCGCGCCCGGCCGAGACAGTTTTACAAATTGTTTCTTAGACTGTACCTGGAACATGGGTTTTCAAAAGACATAAGCAAAGTTCACAGATGGTATGGATTTGACCTTTGGTAGGTCAGAAAAGCAGTGTTATTTAAAGTGACTTTTCACAAGTTTTAGGGTGAAGGAAAATGTTTCAAGTGGGAGAATATTAATAAAAATGGGGGGAAATAAGAAAAACACCTGGGCAGCAGTGAGGCAACAGTTGGATTTACTAGAGTTAATAAGTCTCGTCACTGTCCAGGAAGTGATAGGAAGTGACTGAAGGTTGAATTGCGGAATGGTTGGCCCTCAATACTTGTTGACTAAATGGTGTTCCGGGAAGATTAGCGTAAAGGGAATCTGTAGTTTGGATTGAAGTGGGAAGCAGGAAGAACCATGTTGGACGTTATACATTTATATAATTTGTTAATGAATGAAGGAAATAAATGAGGGGGATAGTGAATTTCATTGCAAAATGATTCAGTACAGGGTTTCTTTGCTTAGCAGAGTCCACAATTTAACAAAACTCTGTATTCACTTTCCTGTCTTCTCTCTCAAAGCAATATGTTACTCTTCTCATTTTGAAAAAGGGGAAAAAAAATCCCCAAAACCCATTTTCCCAAAAAATTGATGACCCAGCCTCCATTTTAAATATTTGAAGGGTAAGTGGTTATAACCTTAAGACAGGGTTTTCTGCAATTTAATTTTTTTTTTTTTTTTTGGGATGTAGTTTTGTTCTTGTTGCCCAGGCTGGAGTGCAGTGGCACAATCTTGGCTCATTGCAACCTCCGCCTCCCAGATTCAAGCGATTCTCCTGCCTCAGCCTCCCAAGTAACTGGGATTACAGGAATGTACCACCATGCCCAGCTAATTTTTTGTATTTAGTAGAGATGGGGTTTCACCATGTTGGTCAGGCTGGTCTCGAACTCCTGACCTCAGGTGGTCCACCCACCTGGGCTGTCCCAAATATATTTAGTGGTGAAAAATCCAGGTAAATGTGAACTAACACAAATATTTAGAACTACTTCTTTATATCAGTGATTGTAGAGACCTTTGCTGGCTTCCTTTTCGTACTACATAGATTTCCACTGTCAGTCTCTTCCAGGCAGTAGAGAGGAGGAATTCTTTTTTTTCTGTCTGCTGGGGACTCCTGGGTCTCTACCAAAAAGGAAGTGGTGTACATCTTAAATTATTTAAAATGTGAAAAACATCCGTGCTACCGTTGATACTAAATGTGAGCATTTTGATTATTTTGAGCATTTTGATGTTTAAAGAGCCACAGTAGTAATGTTTATTCGGTTCCTTGTTGGTGCGCCTTTTCACGTTGCCATTTTCAAAGTATAAGGATATATATATACACATGTATGTAGATACACGTATAAAGAAATACAATTTTTTGGTCTGGGCTTAATGGCTTGCGCCTGTAGTCCCAGTACTTTGGGAGGCTGAGGCGGGTTGATTGCTGGAGTCCAGGAGTTCGAGACCAGTCTGGGCAACATGGTAAAACCCTGTCTCTACAAAAAAAATACAGAAATTAGCTGGGCATGGTGGTGTGCACACCTGTTGTCCCAGCTGCGTGGGAGGTTGAGGTGGAAGGAATGATTGAACCTGGGAGGTGGAGGTTGCAGTGAGCTGAGATGGCGCCACTGTACTCCAGCCTGAGTGACAGAGTGAGACCCTGTCTTGAAAATATAGCTGGGCGTGGTGACTTACGCCTGTAATCCCAGCACTTTGGGGGCCCAGGTGGGTGGACCACCTGAGGTCAGGAGTTCGAGACCAGCCTGACCAACATGGTGAAACCCCATCTCTACTAAATACAAAAAATTAGCTGGGCATGGTGGTACATTCCTGTAATCCCAGTTACTTGGGAGGCTGAGGCAGGAGAATCGCTTGAATCTGGGAGGCGGAGGTTGCAATGAGCCAAGATTGTGCCACTGTACTCCAGCCTGGGCAACAAGAACAAAACTACATTCCAGAAAAGCAGCATAACAAACCTGCATGTTGTGCACATGTACCTTAGAACATAAAGTATAATAAAAAAATAAAATAAAATCTCTTAGGTATCTGAAAGAATGTAATTTATTTAATAAGTATATGTATAGCTCTATCTCTCTTCTTAAGGAGAGGCAGTAGTTGAATTCAAGAATAAATGTGTGTTTAAGAAAAATGACAAAAGGTTCCTTCTATTACTCTCCTGCAATTTTTGGTCCTTCAACTTTTTTTCACCTATTTTAAATTTATTTTATCTCAAAACATTTCTGTCTTTGTAAGCTGCTTTAAATATTTCAAGAAATGGCTTGAGATGGAAATCTAATTGCATTTGGGAAAAGTATGACAGGGTAGAAAACGATGTTTAGGAGAGGTACTAATAAAGGAGTATTGGGAGTCAGAGAAGTTAAGATCACATGCTTGAGGAGGAGTTTGATAGCTGCTGGGCTTAGTCATTTTAGTAAAGAAAACATTAAGCAAAGAGGTTCAAAGTACACAGATGTTTATAGAAAAGAATATAAGACATAGTCCAAGTTGGTATCAGATGGGCTTTGTATACATAAGGCTAACTTTGAAAAGCCTTAAATGTAAGATTGAGAAGTCTGGATTTAATTGGACATGGAATGGAGGGCTCTTTTTTGTTTTTGTACCATGCAGTGGCCTGATCTTTTAGGAGGGTGCTGGCTTTACTTGGGATGTCTAGTTGCTTCCTTCCTTAATTGAGTATGAGAAACTCAGTAATTCCTTTTTCCTCAGTGGTGGAAATGGAGGCATATTCTGTGTCATTGTGATCTGAGATAATGGTTTGAATCTGTCCCTTTGGCCTCATTAGGAAAAGTAAGGAGGACCCAGTCCACATGTGTTAACACTCCACTTAATCCAAAGGTTAAACCAGCTCTGGAATGTAAGGAGCCCCAAAACTGCTTGAAATTGCTATCAAAGCCATGTCCCCTCCTCTCCCTCGTCCCCTGCCCCCTGGGGGGTATTTTTGCATAGCATTTCTGATCCTTTTTTTTGGACTTTTAATAAGTCTTACGTTTACTAGCTTTATTATCTTAAAGCAGATAAGAATGGGGGGGGGGAAAGCAATGGGATTCTGAGGCATGTAAGTTGACATCAGGAAAGTTAGCAATTTATAGCCTGACATGAAGGTAGGAGTTAGAAATTTTAAGAAAACCCCAAAGAACTGTGATAGGGTATTGAATATTTGCTAGTTGAAAGTTAGATTATGTTTGGTATATTGTTTTAAGGAATCATGGATGTAAGAATAAATTCCAAATGATGTTAATTACTGAGCTATGGACAAGTATAAAGAAACCATGTTTTAGTTGTATTGCCTCCACTGTATCATTTAAGCATGGGCAAATCATTTTACTCCTCTATATTGCTTTTTTCCCATTCTAAAATAGGACAAGATGCTTTATACTTTTTACCTTTTAGTGCAGCAAGGTTATTCTCTAAGACATTCTTAACATATGTTACAAATATGTTACAGAAATAAAAGCTAGACCTCTACATAGAGAAATTATGAAGAATATTTGTAGTAACATTCAGCAGTAAAATTAAAAGATCCTAATAGATGCTGAGATGTAAGTAATTGGTAGTGATAATTTTTATTTTTAGTTAAATCCGTGAATGACATATTAGGTACTAAGTCTGCATAAGGTATTTTGTAGATATATAATGATTTAGATGTTTAGGTATAATGAAGATCCCCCCCCCCAGTTTTTCTCTTTGAAATATTTTTATTAATTACCTTTTTAATTTTTTAAAAAAGAGACGAGTTTCACTATGTTGCCTAGGTTGGTCTCAAACTCCTGAGCTCAAGTGATCTTCCCACCTTGGCCTCTTACAGGCGTGAGCCACTGTGCCCGGCCTAATTACCACAGTAAGTCTAATACTGTACCAAGGAAAACTGACTTTTCTTGTTGTATATGTTTTTATTTCCTTTTCTAGAAATTGACAACCAAGCCAACTTGGTTTCTTTCATAAGGAAGCTTTTGTTTGTGCTTAATATTAAATTAATTTTTAGAGGCCGGGCATGGTGGCTCACACCTGTAATCCCAGCACTGTGGGAAGCCAAGGTGGGTGGATCACTTGAGGTCAGGAGTTCAAGACCAGCCTGGCCAACATGGTGAAACCTCATCTCTACTAAAAATACAAAAATGAGCCAGTCATGGTGGCACACACCTGCAGTCCCAGATTCTTGGAGAGGCTGAGGTATGAGAATCGCTTGAACTTAGAAGGCAGAGGTTGCAGTGAACTGAGATCACACCACTGTACTCCAGCCTGCGGCAACAGAATGAGACTCTTGTCTCAAAAAAATAAGAAAAGAATACATTTTTGGGCTGGGCACAGTGGCTTACACCAGTAATCCCAGCACTTAGGGAGGCTGAACAATTGCTTGAGCCCAGGAGTTCGAGGCTGCAGTGAGCTATGATGGCACCACTGTACTCTAGACTGGGTGACCAAGTGAGACCCTGTCCCAAGAAAAAAAAAAAAGTTAATTTTTTTTCTTGGTTGTGTCCTCTAAACAGATTTGTTGTGGTACTTTTGACAGTGACCAGTACATCTTCCTGTTGAGGGAATATACTCCCATGTTTTAAAAATTAGTTTTTAAAAAAGGTGGTATTTAGTGAAATTCGTCTTCGTGAATTTAGGAAAAAATGCTACTTTGTAAGTTGCGTCTTTTGCTTTATTTTTGGTTCTTCAAGGTTGTTCCTTTGAGTACAAGGTGGTGTGAGATGTGTGAATTGAGAAAATCCGTGGTTTGGGCTGTAGTGCTGTCCACTGCTTAGGTGCTCAGATACCTGAGTCTTTGCTTTTCTTCCTCTTTTAAAAGGTTTTTGTTGCTGTAGTTCACCTAAACTTCTCTTTGAGAGTCAAACATGGAGCCAAGTGTTGTCTTTGGTTGATGGTTCATTTTACTGTAGAATTTTGGAATAAAAGTTTTAAACTGTTCTTCGTTTTCTATGTGTTATTTTCCTCTATGAGGATCCACCAAACATTCATCAGTTATTCTCTGAAATGATGGATAGCAGGATTTATACATTTGTACAGTTGGTTATGTTTTATTATTAGGAATTTTACCTATTTTGAGGTTCCAGGCAGGAAGGGTGGATACAGAAAGAGGAGATAGAAATGAGAATTTCACCCTAGATAACCTTAGTGGTTTCCTACTTCCATCTCTGAATCCCCTAATAATGATCATGATATCATATCCTAATCCTTGTAGGAACAAGTATATTTAATGCTTGTTGAAGGTACATAACGTTTATTTTATTTTATTTTATTTATTTATTTTTTGAGATGGAGTCTTGCTCTGTTGCCTAGACTGGAGTGCAGTGGCACTATCTTGGTTCACTGCAGCCTCCGCCTCCTGGGTTCAAGTGATTCTCCTGCCTCAGCTTCCTGAGTAGCTAGGATTACAGGCATGTGGCACCACGCCCGGCTGATTTTTGTATTTTTGGTAAAGATGGGGTTTCGTCATGTTGGCCAGGCTTGTCTTGAACTTCTGAGCTCAGGCTATCCCCCCGCATCAGCATCCCAAAGTGCTGGGATTACAGGCATGAGCCACCATGCACCGCCTGAAGGTACATAACATTTAAATTGGCAACTGTGTAGCTTCTCTTTTTTGTGAACTTGTATAAGATGGATAATAAATTCATAGGAGACCTGAGGATTATATGACAGGGAAATGATTCTAAAATGTTATTGACTGATATGTTACTACAGATAAAATATTGTGAAGTTAAGGGCCTGGGTCACATAACTATTAAGGTGATGGAGCCTAGTCAGTATTCCATTAGGTGATTTCATTCCAAAACTTGCACTCAGCCACGTTCTGGAGGTTTCTTACGTGCATTGAGAAGCGACAAAAGGTGACAGCTGACAACTATAAAAAGGAGTCCTTAGCCTATTCAGTGTAGAGGCATTTGACACTATAGACTTTCCTGGTTCTTTCAGTCACTATTTTATGGAGTTGTCCATTAATGAGTGTTCCTAATAATTCCTTCAATCTTAATTTTATTTTCTCTTAGTACATTTAAAAAGTATAGTTTCTACCTCAGTGGTTAAATTCTCCAAATTTATTGCTAAAAAGTAAACTTTAAATTTGGAAAATTTGCTTAAGTAAATTGCAATTTCAGAAAAGTAGGTGAATATGGAGACACCCAGTTGCATGACATAAATATTTCAATAAATTAGATTACTAGCCTTCTAGTGGTCTCAGTGAGATTCTATACGCTGTTGATACTTAGGACATTTTTTATAAGCTTAATGCAATCAAATTAAAATTTTATTAAAATGCTTTTAAAATAGAAACCTAATTTTAATCAGTTGAATAATAATAGCACATTTTATGATTCAGATTTTTGGTTTTGAGTGGTTACAGCTTATCTTCACATCACATTTATTATTGAAACAAGAGAAAGTGATAATTTTCCTGTGAACTCACTTGGGGAAGTATAAAAAATGATAGTTTATATGAATGCTTTAATATTTGTTTCAAAAATAGGATTTAGCTTGTCCTTTTGCTTATTCTAGAAGGTAGAATTAACTTTTCTTTTTTTGAGATGGAGTCTCGCTCTGTCGCCTGGCTAGAGTGCAGTGGTGTGATCTCAGCTTACTGCAACCTCCACCTCCTGGGTTCAAGCGATTCTCCTGCCTCAGCCTCCCAAGTAGCTGGGATTACAGGCGCGCACCACCACGCCCAGCTAATTTTTGTATTTTTAGTAGAGACGGGGTTTCACCACATTGGCCAGGATGGTCTCAATCTCTTGACCTTGTGATCCATCCACCTTGGCCTCCCAAAGTGCTGGGATTACAGGTGTGCTCCACCGTGCCTGGCCACTTTTAAAAAATTTTTTTATTATTATTATTTTTTTCCTTTGAGATGGAGTTTCTACCTTGTTGCCTAGGCTGGAGTGCAATGGCGCGATCTTGGCCCACTGCAACCTCTGATTCCCGGGTTCAAGCGATTCTCTTGCCTCAGCCTCCCGAGTAGCTGGGATTACAGGCATACACCACCATGCCTGTCTATTTTTGTATTTTTAGTGGAGGTGGGGTTTCTCCATGTTGGCCAGGCTGGTCTCAAACTCCTGACCTCAGGTGATCCACCTGCCTTGGCCTCCCAAAGTGCTGGGATAACAGGCGTGAGCCACCATGCCCGGCCTTGAATCTTAGGCATCTGAATTAGGTCTTCAAAGGTTTTTTTCCCCCATGTAACAAATTTTTTTTTTGTTTTTTTTGAGATAGAGTCTTGCTTTGTTGCCTAGACTGGAGTGCAGTTGCATGATCTTGGCTCACTGCAACCTCCGCCTCATGGGTTTAAGGGATTCTCCTCCCTCAGCCTCCTGAGTAGCTGGGATTACAGGCGTGCACCACCCTGTCCAATTAGTTTTTGTATTTTTAGTAGAGACGGAGTTTTGCCATGTTGGCTAGGCTGGTCTTAAACTCCTGACCCCAAGTGATCTGCTCGCCTCAGCCTTCCAAAATGCTGGGATTACAGGCATGAGCCACTGCACCTGGCCACAAAAGTTTTTAAAAGTATTCAGAGATTTTTTTTTTGAGATGGAGTCTCACTCTTGCCCCAACTGGAGTGCACTTGCATGATCTTGGCTCACTGCAACCTCCGCTTCCTGGGTTCAAGTGATTCTCCTGCCTCAGTGTCCCTACTAGCTGGAACTACAGGCATGCACCACTGCGCCCAGCTAATTTTTGTATTTTTTTAAGAGACAGGGTTTCACCATATTGGTCAGGCTGGTCTTGAACTCCTGACCTTGTGATCCATCTGCCTTGGCCTCCCAAAGTGCGGGGATTACAGGCGTTGAGTCACTGTGCCCGGCCCCCAGAGGTGGTGGTGGTGGTGGTTTTTTGTTTTGTTTTTTTTAACAGTAGAACTTTTTTTTTTTTCATTTTCGTTATTTATTTTCTGATTCACTTATAAATGTTGGAGCTACCGAAGCAATTGGAATTTTTTTGAATTGTAGTTAACAGTAGTAAAGATCTATCTTAAAAGATATAGTAGCTTGATTTATCATTTAATAGTAATGTAATATAAGCCTTACTTGCATGTTCCATAATTTTTACTTTCTGCTAGTATGAAATAGCCAAAAGTGACTGAAAGCCAGTAATTTTCACATCCTGTATGAGTCGATTTCATTTCTAGATATTTTACTTATTTGGTATGCTCTTGACAGCCTAAAATTGCCATTCTCCCCAATCCATGTCAGCATTCGTGGGGAAGAGAGAATTTTTTCCTTTTGTTAGATATTAATACCATATCAAAACACCTTGACTAATGAAAAAAGCTTTTCTCTCAAGCTTTGAACGTTTTTGAAGGCATTTCATACTTTTAAAAAAAATTTTAATGTATAAATACAGAAACGTATCTTGCATGGGCTGATGCCACATGTAAACATCACTGGCTAAAATATTCTCAGAGTGCCTGAAGACAAGGATGGCTGTACGTATTTTTTTTTTTTTTTTTTTGGAGATGGAATCTTTTGCTGTCGCCCACGCTGGAGTGCAGTGGCACAGTCTCGGCTCACTGCAACCTCCACCTTGTGGGTTCAAGTCGTTCTCCTGCCTCAGCCTCCTGAGTAGCTGGGATTACACCACAACGCCCGGCTAATTTTTGTGTTTTTTAGTAGAAACTGAGTTCATTGTTGGCCAGGCTGGTCTCAAACTCCTGAGCTCAGGCGATCGGTCCTCCTTGGCCTCCCAAAGTGCTGGGATTACAGGCATGACCCACCATGCCCGGCCTACGTATTTCTTATTAAGTCTTTTGTTGTTGTTGTTTGCTTAAGTTTTCTGGGAAAAAAAAATTCATAAGGGCCTAAGAATAACATTCAGGCATTTTTGCAAGACACTTGTGATTGTTGAATCTTCTTAAGAGATAATGTTTAAAAAGTGAGGTTACCTTTTATAAAATGGGCAGGCTAAGATCAACTTTGGATTTTTTTTTTTTAAATTTAGAGGTCTAGTTATCTTTCCAGTTGTACTCCTATTCTTAGCTCTTAAGGATATACAAGTAGCTTATTGGGAAATTAATTCAATATGTAGAACCAAAAGCTTTTACCAGGTGGACACATTGGCCTAACAAAAACCAAGTTATACTATATTTGAGTTTATAAATGCCATTAGTACCATTCATTCAGTAATCTGAATTAGGCTTAACACATGAGAAGGGGAGAGGAGACAAGAGAAATATGGAATTGAAGACCCTTAGAAGGAGTGGAAGAGAAAGAGGGGATTTGGTGATAATTGATAATTTAGTAAACATTTGGTGCAGTTTGCAGTTAGGGGGCACTGTGTCCTCATTGCCTACGTCAGTGAATTTATCTATATAAAAATTATTTTAGAAAAATTACCTAAGCTAGTTTAAGCAATTGTCTTTTAGCCTAGAAGGTTTTTAATAGTACCTCTTTTTTTTTCCCCTGGTACTGGGATGATTTATTTACTTCAGAAATACTCATTCAGTATTTATTGAATGCTTGTTACGTACCTAGCACTGAGCAAAGATACTAAGGGTATGAAGAAAAAAAAAGACATGGTTTTGGTCTTCAGCAGTTTCGTCTAGTACACTGAAGAAGCATCGTAAGATCTTAGCTTATCTTCTTAATTATCCAAATAAGTTTATATTGTGCTCAGTTGTTATTCTGTATATGGTATACATGACAGGATTTCTATTCAAATGAATTGATGCATCTGGACTATCGAAGAATGAGCATCATGAGGTAGAGTTTAATGAACATTAGTCTTGGCATCAAATCTTGTTTCTGCTACCTCTTCATTGTATGACCTTTGCAAATGAGTTAACTTTTTTAAGCCCAATTTCCATACCTGTTATGTGCAGGTAATAGCTACCTGTGCTGTTGTGAGGATAAAAGGAGATAGGCATATAATGCACCTGGCTCAGTTCCTGATAGTTCTGTAAATTGGTGGCTGTTCTTATTACTGTGCTAAGTAAGAGTGATTCCTTTCTTAAGCGCTGTAAGTTAAAATGGAATGCTTGTTTACTTGTTCAGAGACTTTATACATAATTTTCTAAAGCAGCAGTTCTGTAGCTTTGTGACGGTTGTGGTGCAGTCTTTCTCACCAGGGGTCCATAAGACAATCCCTACGGGAAAAAGAGTGCCTACTTTCTTAATTCTAAGAATGGCATATATCTAGCACCATCATTCTAAATATATAAGAGAATAGTGAATTCATTACATACAGTGGAGGCATCAGGGATTAATTCTTTTGCTGACTCTCATGCTACCAGTTCAGTACTAGATGTGATTATTGAGAAGTGCTTTGAAATTCCTAAATTCACAAAAACATAAGTTGTTGTAAAAGCACCCTTTCCTTTTTTTTTAAATGGGGGAATACTTGGAAGAAATACAGCGTCATGTAGCAGTTAGTTAATACTCTAAAATAGAACCATTACCCTAATTAAGTGATTCGCAAACTTTTTCATTCTGAAAGATTGTTTTAGATGGGCATTATGCCCTGAAGACCATCTGTTCCATGCTCAGTCCCATATGGGCCTGAAAACTATCTCCTTAGAATGAATGGGATTAATCTGTTTGTTTTAAGATTGTAAGTCAGTATCTGGTTTTTTAAGTTTCAAACATTCATTGAACTGGATTTTGAAATCTGTAAAGTTTCAAAACTAGTTTTTTTGTAATACTGATTCTAAAAGTAAAAAAAAAAAATTAGTATTAGAGCCCAGGAATTTGGGGGAATGCTTTTTGTTATATATATTTTGGAAACTGACATTGCATTTTCGTTTATTGAAGACCGATACATTCTGAAGAAAAAAGACGATTTTATTGAAATCCAGCTCTTTCATCATGTAATACCTGTTACTGACCTGGAGAACGTTCTTTGAAATACAGATTGAGAAATGTTAGTTTGCTTCATTTTATATATGAGAAATGTCATTGGTCATGTATATCCGAGTGATGGCAGGCCTCAACTGGAGCCCATCTCTACATTTATTATTCTGCTCTAACAGTTCCCTTTCTGTTTACCACCTTATTTTCTATTAGTATTCAATTCATATTAGAAATAAAAGTATAATTGTTGTCATGTGAGAGTGTAACAAGTAGACATCTGGCAGACGTTAAAGAACACATTTTGAGAAGTGCAGCACTGACATATTTGCAGGCTCTTTTATTTGGCTCTGTCTTTGTAAATGGTTTGCAGACCTTAGCAGGGGAATAGACTTTCTATGTGGTAGTATATTCCTGATGGAAATCTTGTACATAAGTTAGAAAGAGCTAATTAACTTCATAAATGTAGGGAAACTATCAGTTTGTTACATGCTTCAATTGCCATCAGTATGGGGTATTTTAATAGCTTTATGTTCTCTGTTCCTCATGTTGGAGAGTTAAACCTTGATGGTGTTAGCTCAGTAAAGCAGCCGATTGAACATTCTTGTCTATTATTTATCCATTTCCTAGGTTATGCTTATCAGAAAAACAAAATATGAAAGAAGTACAAAAAGGGTTGTCAAAAACTGGAGAAACCTTGAAGTCATTTTGGGATTAAGATTTGCTAAAAGATTTGGGGCTAAAAGATGGTTATTGGGAGATGTTTCTGAAGATATACAGGTAAATTAGGGAATGAATTCATGGCTCTTTTGGGAATGCCTTTAAGATGGCCAGCATACACTTCATGTGGGGGTAACAGCTACCCTTGTAAAGGAGAGAGGTGTATAATGCACCTAGTGAAGTTCTTGGTTCTGTAAATGGTGTCTGCTCTTACTACTGTGCCAAATAAGAGTGATTGAAAGTCTTGGTCTTTTTTTTTTTCTTTTCTTTTAATTTTTAGACACAGGACCTTACCCTGTTGCCCAGGCTAGAGTATAGTGGCGCTCTCATAGCTCACTGCAGGCTCGAACACCTGACCTCAAGCAGTCCTCCCGATTCAGCCTCCCAAAGTGTTGGGATTACAGGTCTGAACCACTGTACCCAGCCTGTGTCAAAATCTGTAAAGTACTAGCTGATGGGGGCCAGGCACAATGGCTCACACCTGTAATCCCACCACTTTGAGAGACTGAAGCAAGTGGATTGCTTGAGCCTAGAAGTTCAAGACCAGCCTGCCCAAAATGGTGAAACCTCGTCTCTACTAAAAGCACAAAAATTAGCCAGGCGTGGTGGCACACTTCTGTAATCCCAGCTACTTGGGAGGCTGAGGCACGAGAATTGTTTCAATCTAGGAGGCAGAGTTTGCAATGAGCTAAGAATGTGCCACTGTACTGCAGCCTGGGCTGCACTCCAGCCTGGGCAACAGAGTGAGACTCAGTCTCAGACAAACAAAACAAAACAAAACAAAACAGTACTAGCTGATTGGGGTTTTGGGTTTTTGTTTTAGTGTGTGAGACAGGGTCTTGCTCTGTCACCCAGGCTGGAGTGTAGTGGCGAGATCTCGGATCACAATTCTTCTACTTCAGTTTCCCTGAGTAGCCAGGACTGCAGGTACATGCCACCATGCCTAATTCTTGTTTTTGTTTTTTGAGATGGGATTCCATTCTGTTGCCCATGCTGGAGTGCAGTGGTGCAATTACAGCTCACTGCAGCCTCAACTTTCCCCAAGCTCAGGTGATCCTTCCACCTCAGCATCTTGAGTAGCTGAGATAACAGGCGGGTGCCACCTTACCCAGTTTATTATTTTTTTTTTTGAGACTAGATCTCACTTTGTCACCCAGGCTGGAGTACAGTGGCAGTCATAGCTCATTGCATCCTCAACCTCCAGGGCTCAAGTGATTCTCCTACCTTAGCCTCCCAAGTGGCTGGGACTACAGATGCGTGCCACCACACTTGGCTAATATTAAATTTTTGTAGAGATGGAGTCTCACTATGTTGCCCAGGCTGGGCTGATTGGTTTTGAAGGAAGTATGGAAATAAACTTTTCTTCTATTTAGAAATACTATAATCTGGTATTCTGAATAATATTTTAAGAAGTGGCTTATTAAAAACTGAAGGAATGTACACTAGCTTTACTTCTTTTTTTTTCCCTCCGAGACAAAATTTCATTCTTGTTGCCCAGGCTGGAGTGTAATGGCACAATCTCGACTCACTGCAACCTCTGTCTCCCAGTTTCAGGCAATTCTCCTTCGTCAGTCCCCCAAGTAGCTGAGATTACAGGCATGCACCACCACGCCTGGCTAATTTTTGTGTTTTTAGTAGAGATGGGGTTTCACCATGTCAGGCTGGTCTCGAACTCCTGACCTCAGGTGATCCACCCACCCTGGCCTCCCAAAGTGCTGGGATTACAGGCGTGAGGCACCGTGCCTGGCTGCTTTATTTCTTAATGGAGCTTGCCAAATAAAGAACTTGAGTTCTAGTAATATTAGCACTTTCAAAGACATAAACTAAGATCCTTTGTGGCTTTTGCGAAGTTTTACTGATAGTTATTACAATGTGAACTAGACTCCACATACTTAAAGCATATTTTTAAAATTGTTAATTTGATGGTGGGGTGGCATTCTTCTTTCTTAATACCGTTTCATTTTCTTTTTGGCAACATTTTACTTTCCAGATGTGGATTAGTCACTATCAAAATTTTATTACTAAAATGTTTGGAAAGTGGAAGTAACTGTGGAAACTGTGAATAGTCAGTAAGGTAGCAGGATTCAAATTATTTTTTCCAGGATTTAAATTTAGAATATCATGTTGGACATTTACAATTTTTCTGGTTTGTAGCCTCATTACTGTATAGAAATCAACTACCTGATGAGTAGTTAACAAACACAGCTAGCTTGGTTGCTTGTTTGCTTTTCTTGCCTTTTTTTTTTTTTTTTTTTTTTTTTTTTTTGAGACAGGATCTGGCCCTGTTCCCCAGGCTGGAGTGCAATGGTGTGATCTCGGCTCACTGCAACCTCTGCCTCTTTGGGCTCAAGCCATCCTCCCACCTCAGCCTCCCCACGTAGCTACAACTACAGGTGTGTGCAACCACGCCTGGCTAATTTTTTGTAGAGATAGGATTTCACCATGTTGCTTAGGCTGGTCTTGAACTCCTGAGCTCAAGAGATCCTCTCTCCTCAGCCTCCCAATGTGCTGGGATTACAAGCCTGATCCGCTGTGCCCAGCTCAGGCTTTCTTAATTTCTGACAGTTTGCTGACATGGGCCCTAAGGTCGAGGATGCCTTCTGAGATTGGTGGAAGCTACTGATATTTCCTTGTCACTTTAGGCTCAATTGCTTTGTAAGTTATAATACGATAGAGTAGATAAAAGGATTTATTTGTAAGTAGATGCGTTCTTTTACAAAACCTACCCCACTTGATTGGTAAAGAATTGGAAAGCGCCCTGTTTTAACTAAAATGTTGATTGCTTCTGCAGATGTCTAATATTATATTTATTTTTTATTAAATTCAAATTGAGATAAGGTAATGACCTTTCGTCTTATATATGGAGGAACTTGAATAGATACATTGTAAGCTATCATAAGTAATACTTAAAATATATTAAAATTCAGGTCAGCTACAGCATTCATACAGATTATTATCTATTTTGTAATAAACTAAAGACTGTTTCTCTGGGTCTTTAGACAGAATTGAGCTCTGAATCCAATTTATTATTTTCAGATTATCATTTTAATCATGCTTATAACAGAAATGGTGACTTAAACTGTTGCTATAATGTTTATATTATGTTAGGATAAAAAACTCATTAAATTACGAAGTTCTTATACATTTAAAAGTCTGTCTTACATATTATGCAAATCGATAGATATGGATCAGGTAAACTAGAAATTCTAGTTAGAAAAAAATCCTTTTTGTGTCTTGGTTTTTGCAGATTCTTAAAAGGTGAAAGGAATTTCTGATTATCATTTTAACATGTTTAGATATGGGCTTTTTAGTTTCAATAGAAACATCTTTTCCTAGATTATCTTGCTGATATTGTTAAATTATGCTATACTTTATTTCAAAGTTTTATTGTCTTGTAAAACTCCATAGTTTTATATAGTTTTACTGTCTTGTAAAATTCCGTATTTCATAGGTTGATAGAAATGGCAAAACAAGTTAACTTGCGTGACTTAAGCTTAGCTTGCTTAACTGTCAATTGATGTATGTTTAAATGAATTTGAAGTTGTTTCAGAATTCTACTTAAAACAGTATATTTATTCTAGCTTTTATCCTATACTAAGTATTTATTTATTTATTTGAGACGGAGTCTCACTCTGTCACCCAGGCTGGAGTGCAGTGATATGATCTTGAGTCACTGCAACCTCTGCCTCCCGGGTTCAAGCAATTCTCCTGCTTCAGCCTCCCAAGTAGCTGGGACTACAGACCTGTGCCACCACTCCCGGCTAATTTTCATATTTTTAGTAGAGACGGGGTTTCGCCATGTTGGCCAGGCTGGTCTCGAACTCCTGACCTTAAGTGATCTGCCCGCCTCGGCCTCCCAAAGTGCTGGGATTACAGACATGTGCCACTGTGCCCAGCCCCAGTCCATATACTGAGTATTTAAAAAGAAGTACTCAGTTGTTAATCACAATAATATGATTTGGAAAAATGTAAATTAAACCTCAGAGCCCTAAAGTCAAACTGATTTTGAATTTCCTGTTCTTCACTAGGCATGTGATCTTAGGTGAGTTAGTTCACCTCTTTGTGCCTCAGTTTCCTTATCAAGTAAAGTTGTGATGATAATAATATTTCATATATTATAGGGTTATTGTAATGATTGAGTGAGGCAGTATATATAAAATGCATAATACAATGCATAATAATACTGCACGCAGTGGTGAGTTCCTGTAGTTCCGGCTACTTGGGTAGCTGAAACAGGAGGATTGCTTGAGCCCAGGAGTTTGAGGCTGTAGTGTGCCATGATTGTACCTGTAAATAGCCACTGCATTCCAGCCTGGGCATCATAGGAAGACCTTGTCTCTCTTTTTTAAAAAGCATAATACACTACCTGCCATATACTAAGCTCTCAGTAAATTAAAAATTAAAACAAAAGTTATGAATATTTACCTGTAACCAACTTTGTAAGTGAAGGTATTAATAAATTATTTGGGAGTTTATCTCTTGAATTTTAATTTAAAAAAAGGAAGAAGGGTATTTATGGCACTAAACTGTATTTCCTGTGAAAATTTTTGAAGAAAGAAATGAGCAGAAAGTCTTCAATTTTAATAATGCAGGAATAAACATACATGATCATGTAAATTGGAAAGAACTTTTGCTTTTTTATTCACCTGTTCTATGATAAGCTTGCTGTAGTCTGGAGTTAATTTCCACACTTGCTATTTAATGTAAACATTGTTTTTCTCTTTGTAGGAGAGATTTTTCTCTTTTGATCTCTCAAATAATTGTCTTCTGAATTAAAGTTCTCTATCTAAAGAACTGTTTATCAAAGGGAAAGAAAAAGCCTATTAACATCTGGTTACTTTTCTGCTATTAGTACAGAACATGACATAATGCCATCATTTCCATTAGGATTAGCTTTTAAAGAAAGATTGGACTAAATTTTTCATCTGAATGAAAAATTGGAGATTTATGTTTCTTAGTTTCTCAGTGGGTATTCCATAGGAGTGTTGAGTATGGAACCGTATTCAGGATGTTTTCTTCTATTTTTTATTTTCAACTTTCTTTTTGGAAATAATTTTAGACTCACCAAAAGTTGCAAAAATTTAGTACACAGGCTCGGTGTGGTGGCTCATGCCTGTAATCTCACCATTTTGGGAGACTGAGGCAGGCAGATTACTTGAGCCCAGGAGTTCAAGACCAGCCTGGGCAACATGATGAAACTCTGTCTTTACAAAAATTAGCCAAGCATGGTGGTGTGTCCCTGTAGTCCCAGCTATTAGTGAGTCTGAGGTGGGAAGTTCGCTCGAGTCAGGGAAGTGGAGGTTGCAGTGAGCCACAGTTGTGCCAGTGTATTCCAGCCTGGGCGACAGAGCCACACACCCTATCTAAATATATACATACATACCTACATATATACACACACACATACATACACATACATACACACACATCTATACATACGTATTTCACACAGAATTCCCATATACCTGTCACCCAGCTTTCCTTAATGTTCGAATCATGTATAACCATAGTACAGAAGTCAGGAAATTAATACCAACTACTCTAAACATTTTTGAATTTTGACATTGTCTATTAAATGATCTTTTTCTGGTCCAGGATCCAGTTTAGGAGTTCATATTGTACTTGGTTGTCATATCTCCTTAATCTCCTTCAATCTAGGCCTGCTCTTCATTCTTTCTTTCCTTTCATGACTTTGACACTTTTGAAGAATACTAGTTGGTATGATTGGTCCTCAATCTGTGTTTGTGCATTTTTGGCAAGGCTATGACAGAAGTGATGCTGTATTCTTATCAGTAAATAAGGAGGTACATGATTATGATCCATCCCATTATTGGTGATGTCATCTTGATCATTTGATTAAGGAGGTGCCTGCCAGGTTTCTAAACTATGAAGTTACTATTTTTTCACTTTGTAATTAACAAGTGTCTTGGGGGGAATATTTTGAGACTATGTAAATAATCTTGTTTCTCATACTTCCATTAATTTTAGCATCCATTGATGATTCTTGCTTGATAATCTTTTACATTTAATTATTTAACATCTTTTTTTGTTTCATTGTTGACTGATATATTATTTTCCTTGTCATAAATGGATAAAGACCCCAAAGGAATTAATGTAAAGGCAACCTAACTCGCAAAACGTGTTTTTGTTGCTATGGTCTTTCTTTTCTATTTATTTTTATTTTTATTTGTTTTTTGTTTTTTGTGTTTTTTTTTTGAGATGGAGTCTCGCACTGTCACCCAGGCTGGAGTGCAGTGGCATGATCTTGGCTCACTGCAACCTTTGCCTCCTGGGTTCAAGTGATTCTTGTGCTTCAGCCTCCCAAGTAGCTGGGATTACAGGTACATAACATCATACCCGGCTAATTTTTATATTTTTAGTAGAGACAGAATTTCACCATGTTGGCCAGGCTGGTCTTGAACTCCTGGCCTCAAGTGATCCGCCTGCCTTGGCCTCTCAAAATGCTGAGATTACAGACATGAACCACCACGCCTGGCCTGGCCTTTCATGTTTATCTTTTTCTGAGTTCACTCTTAAGAATGTAACACAACCCAAGATCCTAGAATGAAAAAATGTTGTAGGAAGATTATCCTTTTTTTTTTTTTTCCCCAATACCTTATAGATCTTTCAAATTTTTTTCATCTTAAGGATCAAGCTAAATATTTCATGCTAGCAAAATGAAGAAAACACTAGAGAGGTAAAAGTAATGGATAGGTTAGTTATGATAAAAGTATTTGTTAGAGTAATTTAGAGATTGTTGTTAAAATTACTTTTACTAAGCGTTTTTTTTTTTTTTTTTTGAGACGGAGTCTCGAGTCTCGCTCTGTCCCCCAGGCTGGAGTGCAGTGGCGTGATCTTGGCTTACTGCAAGCTCCGCCTCCCGGGTTCACGCCATTCTCCTGCCTCAGCCTCCTGAGTAGCTGGGACTACAGGCGCCCGCCACCGCGCCCGGCTAATTTTTTGTATTTTTAGTAGAGACGGGGTTTCACCGTGGTCTCGATCTCCTGACCTTGTGATCCGCCCGACCTTGTGATCCGCCCACCTCGGCCTCCCAAAGTGCTGGGATTACAGGCGTGAGCCACCGCGCCCAGCGGTTTTTTTTTTTTGACATATACTAGCCTTTTTCATTTAAAGGAGTCAGTGGCAAATTTAAGCTTTATTTATTTATTTGTTTTGAGACGGAATATCCCTCGTTGCCCAGGCTGGAGTGCAGTGGTGTGATCGCGGCTCATTGCAACCTCCGCCTCCCAGGTTCAAGCGATTCTCTTGCCTCAGCCTCTCAAGTAGCTGGGACTACAGGCGTGTGCCATCACACCTGGCTAATTTTTGTATTTTTTATTAGAGATGGGTTTCACCATGTTGGCCAGGCTGGTCTTGAACTCCTGACTTCAGGTGATCCGCCTGCCTTGGCCTCCTAAAGTGCTGAGATTTCAGGTGTGAGCCACTGTGCCCGGCCAAATTTAACCATTTTTATATTTAGTTTTCTTGACCCTTAGGTTGCCTTATCCTTTTTTATGGTCAATGTGGTTTATGCAACTGTGTTTCTATGATTGCCTTTTATTTTTTGTTCTGTAGTGGATTAACTACTCTAAAATATATATATTGTAGATCGTTTCTTTTTCATCTGTTTTACTTCATCTTCTACCTTAGTGGAGCATGAACACATTTGGGTTATCTGTTGCTTGTCTTTTCACAAATATTTGATACTTATATCTAGTGGACTAACTTGAATACCAGTAACATTTTTGGATGGTATATTTTCCAAAAGGGATGAAGAGAAAATATACTGATAATAGAATTTGGCGAGATGTTGAGTTCCAAAAATGCTTTAATAGTTAGGTTTTTCTATTTTCATTACAGTTTTCTTCTCTTTTAGGAAATTGATGTCCTTGATTAGGCACATATCCTCATGATGGTATTCAGCCCCTTAAGTTCAGACTTCCTTCCCATTTTTTTTTAATTAAAAAAATTATTTTTAACACACAACTTTGCTCAGAGTCTTCCCTATTTTTTTTTTAAATGTATATTCCATTTGATAATACACATAAGCTTTATGGTTAAGAAATAATCTTTACCTCCAATACAATACCTTAGTTAACTAATTCCAAAGAACTTGGTTAGGTTTTTTTTTTTCCCCCACCATTTTGTTTTGTTATGGGGTAAGATATCTCCCTTTTTGAAATTGGATATTCTGGCAGTATCTGGTTTTCATACTATTAAATCTCTGAAAAATAATATCAGAAATCTGTAATCATTGTTGCAATTTGGGTAACATTTGTGTCATCTCAGGATAATACCTTTGAAATTCTGCTAACTATACTAAAAAATTAATCCTTAGAAGTTGACAACCCCAAAAAGAGATGGATCCACGAAAGTTTTTTTTTTTTTAATTTTTTATTTTTTGAGATTGGCGGAGTCTTGCTCTGTCGCCCAGGCTGGAGTGCAGTGTCTCGATCTCAGCCCACTGCAACCTCCGCCTCCCAGGCTCAAGCGATTATCCTCCTTCAGCCTCCCAAGTAGTGGGACTACAGGCGAGCGCCACCATGTCCAGCTAATTTTTTGTATTTTTAGTAGAGACAGGTTTCACCATGTGGGCCAGTCTGGTCTCGAACTCCTGACCTCAGGTGATTGGCCCGCCTCAGCTTCACAAATTGCTGGGATTGTGAGTGTGAGCCGTGGTGCCTGGCTGAAAGTTTATACTTTTGATAAATTTTTTGTTTTCTGTAGGATTAGAAAGTTGAACTTTTCAGTGTCTACTTTAGATATCAACCACTTGACAAAATTCTTCTTTGTTTTTTGATCAGTAACTTATTTGTAAAGCATTTACTGAGTTACCTATTCCATGTGCCAAGCACTTTTCTAGGGGCTGGAGATAAAAGACACACTGCTTCTGTTAAGCATGTTCTTTCCTTTTCTTCTTACTGCCAGCTAGGACTGTTTTGGATACTTAGAGGAATTTGTGAAAAATTTGTTCTCTTTGTAGAAGTGCCTTAGAACCAGTATGAATGGGTAATAATAGGTAAAGAATAAAAAGATGCTTCCAATGTATGTAGAATGTCCAGGTTAATGAATAATCGGTAAATTTATAAACCATTAAGTTCAACTTTAGATCGGTCAGTTGTAGCACGTTTGAGTAGAAATTGGTCTTTGTAGAAACATAGTACCTTCTATTTCATAGCTTAAAGAGGTGTAGCCTTCCCTTATGCTTAGATATTAGAAATGCTTAAAACTAATAAGCTGCGTATACTCATTTAATAATTTAATATTGAGAACAAATATTGCAAACAGCCTAATTTGATGTACTTCTCATAACATTTTCTCAGTGGTATTTATATATAAAATACTGTTTCTGATTTGAATATACATGGATTTTCAGTAAGAATCTTTAAAAATTTCATTATTTACAGAAAATGTTAAAATGATTTCATTGATGTACTGGTAGGTTAATAGATCTATGACAGCCATTTGAGGTAGCAGCTCAGCATTGCTCATTTTGTTAGCTTTGGTTTGAAATTTTTTCTCTAGTGGTTGAAATGTAAGTCTTGCAGTGGAAAAAATATTTCTCCCTCTTAAAATATCACATAGAAGAATGTTGTCCACTAAAATAGAATTAGGTAAGGGCTTCCTGTATCATTTTTAGGAGTTTCCATCAATAATAATCTCACAAAGGCTGCTCTTTCTTGTTCAAATAATGACGTCATTTTGAAAGCATCTTTACGTTTTTTATATAAATGATACATTATCAAATTCAGAGTCTTCATAAATTATTAACTCTTAAAGCAGAAGAGATACCGCCTCTCCTCAGTGATTTCAAAATAATTTCTACTTAGAGAAATCTGTTTATTCATTTCTGAGTATGAGTGTTGAATTAGGATGTTTTGGTACTTCAGGCAAAATAAATAAGTTATATTCTGAAAGTGTTCTGACTTAGGGGAAGTTTGTAAAGATTCATTTTCTCCGGCGAGCTCTCATATTTAACTTGCTGTGTAACCTAACCTAACGACATTTGGTTTTTTAAAATCTAAGTTTGTTGTACTTTTAATCTATATTATACTGTGGTGTATGATAAAGATTTGGATGCATTTAATGTAAAGTTCCTGCTGTAGGAGAAATTCTAAATTTAGACTAATATTAATCTGAGCAAGATCTGGTTTTTTGGGAGTTGTTTTTCATTTTCAAAGTGAAGTAGGCCTGTAAACTTAAAAATGAAAGTTACCAGGTATATTTTCTATTTCAAAATGTACCTCTTTCTTTTTGCCTGTATTTTCACTCACTTATATGTTATTATTGATTAGTATTCAAGAACCAAAGGAAAACTATTGAAAAGTTAACTATTGGAAACTAAAGGAAATTTGGAAAATCATATCTTAATTATAATCTCTGAATAGGTTTTAAACTATTTTAAAGTAGTTAAGTTTTACTTAGATTTCATTAATTTAGAAATCTTAGATAATTTTCACTGTTAATACTGAGCTATTACTATATGAAAAAGAATAATTTGTCAAGGAAATTGATTAGAAAAGACTAGAGGATGACTGTTTAAAGCACTTTTGTAGCACCTATTTGCACCATATAGGTACAGTGAAAATGTATGTAGATAGCTCCAATGTACTGATTTTAAGCCTTTTTCATCTGTTAAAGTGCCACTCCTTAACAACTCCAGCTGTGGAATGCTTTGTTAATCTACTCGGGAGTTTTTTAGGCTCTTGAAACCACTTAATTAGATTGCATTTATTAAGATTCAGTATTCAGATCCTTTTTTAATTTGTATTCCTTTCTTCTTACCATCCGTCATATACCTCCTCATTGTGATTATACTGTAAAATACTTTTTAAAGCCTGCTGATCTAAAGAATACACTCTTTTAAATACTAAAAGACTTTTGGACTTAAAATCTATTGGAAACTTAAATTGAAACAATAGCTGCCACTTAGGTGCATAAAGTACTTTCATAATTATTTGATACCTCTTGTTAGGTGGCAGTTTCACCTTCTTTCCAATTTCTTTTTTCTTTTCTTTAATATTTGGTAATTGCAGATTTGATGGTTAAATTAATAGATTTTCTTTACTTAGGTCAAACTGTCTTCATTTCTCATTTGTACGGAATTGGGTATGTTCCTCTGCAGAAGGGTTAGCTCATTCTTTTCATCTTTAAGCTTTTAAAAATACTTAGTCTGAATGTTGTTAGGTAATGGAATAACCATTCCTTTTCAGCTTTTGATACATTTCCAAACTGGCTGGCAGAGCCAGGAGGAAGTGAAGGCATTAAAAACACTAACTTTGGTTGGTTGCTACATTCTTAGTGCTGAGACTATAACCTTTGTTGGTTGATTGATAGAGAACAAGAGAACACAATCCTCGTTCCACTAACAGGTAAGGAACCCTTGTGATAAACAGTTGGTATGAGAGGGAGATTACTTGATAGCATTTTATAAAAACTTTATCCCAAAATATAACATGTCCCAGAAATAGGATACTGTGACTGACTGTATTTCATAGAACAAGGATATGCAGCACCATTATATTTAGAATAAGATCTGAAATTTAATAGGGATGTATTACTCTGTACCACAAAGCATAATTGATCTGTTTTCCAAAGGCAACACTGTTAAAATTTATCCTGCAGTCCCTGTAACTTTAAATATGTATCTGCCTATCTTGTTCTCCTTTCAGCTTTTCCTTGATCAGATGCTATGTGCTTTGAACTTCCTTCTCTTATTTACCTTATTCCTATAATAAAGCTAACTATTTTCTAGTATCTTTGCCATCATCTGTAATTTGGGTATATCTTACTGCCTTAATTTCTATGTTATAGCCATTAATGATTATTCCTGGTTCTTCTTGACCCAAAAGAAAATGATTATGCATTTTAAAAAAGATTTTGAGTCTGTATTACCTATATTCACTATTCTGCCTTCCCAGTTTTAAAGCTGAGTGCTTGAAGAATAAATCTTTTCAGTGACAGTAGTCATAAGTTTTGATAAAATACAGGCTTAGCTTTGTATTGCTGTAATACGGGCCTATAGTGTGATTAATTCTTTAAGTTAATGAAGACTTGAACTCAGAGAAGAAATTCAGCTTCTTAGACTTTCCCAAAGTTTAGTAGTATTCCTGTTAATATGCTTGATTTTTTTCTGTTTCTACTTTTCAGTCCATCTTCTTTTCTTTGACAGAAGAATTAACTGGGACTCCTCCTTTGATATATCTGAGGTTGCGTGCCTTTTCCCTGTCCCTTAAAGACAACTATGATCTTGTTTCCAGTCATAATTTATCATTTTTGATTTGGTCTTCCACTCAAAGTTGAGTGGTTTATCACAGAGTGTGTTATGGCTTAGACCAATACAGGTCCTTTCTTAATAGTTACTGAGGAATTAATCATTTGTGGTGACAGACTTCTAAAATTCAAATGAAGAAGGCACTAAAGAAAGTATGCCCAAAGGTAGCTCTTTTTATCCTGAGGATAAGCCATTACAAACTCAAATGACCAGAGAATGTAATTTCTTAATAAGAATTTTTTCTTAAATCTATATTCAGCTCTCTATTTCAGTGCTTCTCTCCTACCAGAGGTGCAAGGAGTGATCCTAGAACCACAGATACAGCCAAGACCACGGAGAGCTTTTGACGTCAGGGGTCCACTTTCTCCACTGAACCCTTGGAGACAGAATATCCAGCTTCTGGAGAGAGTGGGAAAGGATAATAAACAAGTGGGTGCTTTCCATTATTTACTTGGGTTAATTTATAGATTGGAGTGTCCTTCCATTGCCCATTTAATTCTATGGTAAACTCCTTGGGTTCATTTAAGAACCAGGTGGGACTGCAATCTGTTTGTTTTTCTAAGAATGCTAACTAGTACTCATTCAAAAATGAGACCTAAAATTTAATTTTCTCTCCAGATAATTAAAGCAGTGGATGATTTGGGGCACATGATTTGACGAATGCCTATGTAGTCCACAGGAATTTTAAAAAGGGAATATCTACCCATTTTGGCCTTTATGGTATTAGTGGACTTCTAAGTGCTCTTTATATTCCAGTAATTTAAAAGGTTCTGTATTTCATCTTTGGGCAAACTGGACATTTGAAGTCTAATTTATACAGTCAGATGTCCAGGTGTTATCCTACCCTGTTAGTGAGAACCTTTTGGTCTTCTTCCTACCTCAAATGTTAGGACTTCATATTAGATCTTTTAAAAGATGCAATGATAGTACTATTACGGTTTTACTGTCAATTCTAGGCTTCATTCTTTAATAAAAGATAAGTATGAATGAATGTAAGTTTCAGGATACAATATCCCTGAAAGCTATGTTTAATATACTCAAAAGTCATTTTTTAGTCCCTAGGAATAAATATTTGTGGTAAAAGAACCCTTTCCTAGATTTCACCCATGGCATTAAGATGGTTTTCTCTTAGTTTCTTTGATGCCAAGGGTAGGATTTGATTCCAGGAAGTTCTTATCACCTACAATGGGTAGAATGTGAACTTGTTACCTTTTGGCAAGTTTTCATTTTTCCTTGGTGGATTCCTTCTGTGACTCCAGGTATCTTGATAATGGGAGACTGGTTTATTTGTTCTCTAATTGCCCAGATTTCTTTCAACTGGTAAAACATCATACTTCTTCAGCAAAAGGAATTCTTCTAGCAGAGCCTTCATGGATGATATCTGTCACACATGCCAGCACCTGCAGTTTGGAAGGCAGTGGTGAATGGATCCATGCAATATGTCTAGAAGACACAAGGATGAGCCAGCCACCTGATCTTGTCATTTATAAACTTTTAAGAATTACTTTTGGTCTGAAAATGGAAAGGCTCAAATAATGAAATAATCTTTTCAGATTGGAATTTTACATGGCCATGAAAATATTTCTTTCTATTCAGAAGACTGAAATAGAGGAAGCTTGAGAGACTCCTTTCTTTTAAAAGCAGCTCTCTGTATCTGTTTCATTTAAAAGATTTGTGGGATTGAAAATCACCTTAACGAAGTAGGCAAACGTTTTTTTAAGTAGTAGAGGAAGTCCAGAAAACTTAATGAAATGGTTGTTTTTGTTGCTTGACACTGAAAGTAACTAGTAAATAAAGGGTGAACTTCTTAATTATTTGAAAACTGCTTTTAATATTAGGATATACTCTTTTAGCTCATCTTTGGTGGTCTTGAGCCTTATTATAATTGTCAAATCAACGTTTCTAACAGAGAAGTAGAAGAAATATCTCTTGAGATGGAAGTAGCTTGGTCTGTCCTCTAAAGTAATAGCTACCTGTTAAACTTGAGGTATTTTTTTTTCACACTAAAGGCATACTAAAGTTTGAATAATACACAAAACAGTAGTTTACAGAGCAGAGGCACTTAGTATTAGAATAAGCCTGTAGGTGTGAAGGAATAAGTGTTGCAAAATAGTTATTTATCCAAGCCATCAATTAATTGATTGAAGTAGTTATCAAAATGTTTCTGTTTCTCTCTTTCTTTGGTATCTATTAACTGGTCAGTCAAAAGCTATTAAAGAAAATTTTTAAAGTCACATAATGCTGCCAGTTTGTTAAATTTGTTATACATTTTAAGAACAGATATTCTAGAGTTATTAATATGGAAGCAGCTAAAATGTTTTAGGAAATCTCAAAAGTTTTAGAAGCCACGTTTGCTAAAGCATAACCTGCACTTAGTCTTTCTTGGCTCTCTGTATTTTTTTATCATTATAAATAAATTTTTGTAAGTATGGTACTTAAAAGTAAGTTTAAAGGATCAATTTGAACTGAAATTTCCCCAGAGAGCTTTGAATTCCCATAAATGATTACAGCTTTTTACTCCTGACTTGTTTTTAGTAAATGTTAATAAGACAATTGGTTTACAAGCACATATAAATTTAAAAACAACTGTTAATCATTTTAGGAAGAACTGAAGGAACTAAAAATGAGATTTGCTTGGAAATTAAGTTAGTTGAATTCTTTGAACCAAAGTACAAACCACTTTGTGTGGCCTGTGAGATTATAAGCTTCTTGTTTCAGCTTTGAAGATGAAAAGTGATTTAATCTCTTAATCTCATGCTTTGATTGAATTTTAGCTCTGTTCCTTAAAATATGCAAAAAGAAATGTAAGTGCATTTCTAGTCACCTCATGCCACTACAAGCTATTTATTTAAAAGTGAAACTTTTTGTATATTATTGTGAACTGATTTGTTTATTTAAACTTTTGGTGAATTTACCTTTGAATTTTTTTATATTTTATGTCACAAAATGAAGTCCTATATTTTTCAGTGTTTACTTTATGAATATTAATATAAACTTTTTTCTAGAATGACTAATTGTGTAATATCTGTATTATGTGATAATTTAAAATCTAATAAATATTTTCTCCATGAAAAAAATGCACTTACTGATAATGGCTTATTTCTGTTTCAGGAGTAGAAACTGAAAACTGCAACAGTGTTTTTAAATGTATTTTAATTTTAAGTGTCTTTCTCTAAGTATTTCTGAATATATATTCTACCTTTCTGTATGTTACATTTTTTTTTTCCCCAGAAAAAACTTTTTTGAACTGTTAAAGTGATTCTTCGTGGGGGTCACCAGTGAATGTATGAAATAGGTGATTTGTTTTGTATGTTTTTGCATTTTCCTGATTAGCATCATCTTACCTTTGTTTCCAGAATTGGATTTTTTTAGATGCAATTTTTGTACATCAATTTTGCAAACCATTAAAACTCTCTTGAGTTGATACTGTAAATATCAAGAGTAATTTGGCCAAGTCTTTTGATGCTAGATTGATCAAAATATAACTCTTATAGAATAGCATCCAAAAACAGTTCCTTTACCCAGAAGAACATTTGAAAATAATGGCTGATTAGGGACTATGCAATTCATAAGAACTGTTGAAGTGAAAAATGTTTTGTATTTTAGTGTTCTACTTGCACAAATAATTGTAGAAGGAGAAATCTTGATCTCATAGTCTCTTGTTTTTAAATCTTATCAAGACAGCATGGAAAGGGTAATATTTACTTTTATTGATTCTTGTTTTTATAGCTATATAATTTAACTTAATTGAAGCCACAGGAACAATTTACCTTTTCTATGCAGGATTTGCTTAGAAGCTAGAGGATTTCCTTTCAGAGTTGAAGAAAAGTTACTGAAGAAGTAGACCCCCAAAATTAAAAATAATGTTAAGATGGGGTCCTAGGCAAGAAATAAAGATTGAATTAGTGACAGTTGGTGGATTAAAATGTAATAATTTGGCTCCCAAAAGAAATTATACTCTGAAAAAAATCAAATTTCTAAAAGGCAGTTATGATTTAGAATAGCTGTTGTATTGGGGGTGGGGGAAAGAAAGGAAGCTAACATTCTTGGCTTTATTAACCTGGTAAGTTTGGAAAAAAATGTAAAGATTCTGTGGACAAAATTTTGTTTTCAGAATTAAAGCTTTTAAAAGGTTTACAGACACAGTATATGTCAATGAAAGGCTGTATTTTATTTGAATATAAAAGAAATCCATAACTTTTCCTATATGTGTATGAAAGGGTAGGGTAGGCATGGAAGTTAAAATACACCCTGTATTAGAAACCTGAAAAATATTGCAAAGATAATGGTGACATGAGTTTTTAAAAATAATTTTTAAAACATAGACTCTTCTCTACATCATCAGTAACCTTCAAAATAAAAATATTACAGAATGTTGAATTTGGCTTACCATTGTATTTTCAAGGTGTAGGAACATAGGCTTATGGTTTAACCATCACTGACTAGATTAGTATAAAAATCTGTTTTGATTGTTCTTTAGTAAGGAAACAAAGTTTTTTTTTTGTAGCTTCTGTTAAAAAAAAGTAAACATGACAAGCAGTGTGACTGCAAAATCCTGACTTTATAGGTTATTGTAAATATGTACACAGATCTTATTTTCTTTGCCATGTTGAAGTAGTCTGACAAATGTCAGTGCTTAGATGTCCTAAGCAATTTTTTGCTTTATTTTTATCCAGGTATTTTTGTTTCCCTTTAACAATAATATTTCATAGTACTTTAGTCCTGAAATGTGAAAGATTGTTTCAAAATTAAGTACTTAGGTATTCTGGAGTGATTTTTCCACTAATGTATACATCTAAGGTAATTAGATTACTTCAGTAAAAATGTTAGTGAACTTTGAAGTATTCACTGGAGTTTTCAGGAATTATGATCAAAGGGATCTTTGCTCAAGAGGTAAGGTATGGCATAGGAAGAAAAATATTCAAAATATGTTTAATGTTTGAATTATAATGTAAACAACAGGTATCCATGGGTTTTCAGACAGATGTAGAATTAGGAAAGTAATTTTTCTTAAAACTCTCAAGAGAAATTGATAAACCACAAATTTGTTTTTGTATGTTTTTGGAGTGCATTTAGAAACATGTCCACAGACATTGTACTGTTTGTATATGTAGCCTCCTATATTCCAAGGCATTTCTTACCCCTGCTCTCTTAGTATTTATGACTCATATTTAATTTCTCAAGCTTGAGCACTATAAAAATATTGTACTTTGGTAAGTTGAGTACATATTTCATGAGATTATTGCCTGGAATATTTTTGGCAAAAGTTTTTGCAGGTTTTGGCAAAGCAAAAGGAAAGTACGGTTTCGTTTTGCCCGTTTCTATTAAATAATACCTAGAACTTAGAAAACAATTGCTCAACTTAGTAACTTTTATTTTGGTTTGAGAAATTAAGGAATTCTGTAAACGTTTACTCAACACTGTAACTCAGAAATCTTGTCCTGAGGATCAAGAAATAACATTGTTGCCTGGTATATAAAATAATTGACGGGAGAAAGTGATATACTATTATTCTCTAGGGAATAAGTAGGTTCAAAGGGTTATGTTAGAATAATCAGTATATCTAGAAACGAAGCAAAATGCAATATTGAATATGGACAAGGTAGGAAAATAGGACTTTTCCCGCTACAATTAAATTACTAGTGTAATTTACTCAATAGAGGATAACATCGAAAAATGCAATAATCCTTCATCATGTTTTTGAGTTCTTTTTTTTTTTTTTTTTTTTTTTTTTTGAGACAGAGTCTCGCTCTGTCACCCAGGCTGGAGTGCTGTGGCCGGATCTCAGCTCACTGCAAGCTCCGCCTCCCGGGTTCACGCCATTCTCCTGCCTCAGCCTCCCGAGTAGCTGGGACTACAGGCGCCCGCCACCTCGCCCGGCTAGTTTTTTTTGGTATTTTTTAGTAGAGATGGGGTTTCACGGTGTTAGCCAGGATGGTCTCGATCTCCTGACCTCGTGATCCGCCCGTCTCGGCCTCCCAAAGTGCTGGGATTACAGGCTTGAGCCACTGCGCCCGGCCGTTTTTGAGTTCTTTAAAAACAACTGCTAGTGGACATTTTTGGCTTTTTTTATTTATTTATTTTTTTATTGAGACAAGGTCTCACAGTGTCACCTAGGTTGGAGTGCAGTAGCACCACTGTAGTTCACTGGAGCCTGGAACTCTTAGCCTCAAGTGATCCTGTTGCCTCAGCCTTCTCTGCTATAGGCATGCACTGCCATGTCTGCCTTTTTTTTTTTTTTTTTCCCCCTTGAGACGGGGTCTTATTCTGTTGCCCAGGCTGGAGTGTAGTGGCTCGATCATGGCTCACTGCAGCCTCAACCTCCCCAGGTTCTGGTGATCCTCCTACCTCAGCCTCTCAAGCTGGGACTATAGGTATGCACCACTGTACCCAGCTATTTTTGGTATCTTTTTGCAGAGTTGGAGTTTATGTTGCCCAGGCTGAGAAGTGATCCTCCCTCCTCAGTCTCCTAAAATGTTGAGATTACAGGCATGGGTTACTGCTCCTGGCCTGGCCTTTATTAAAATAATTTGCTATTTATTCCATTTTACTTTGATGTAGAAAAAGTGATAATGTGAATCAATATGCCACCATTATCTTTGCTAAGTTCTTTGTTATAGAACTTAGCATTTCATAGCTGATTCCATGTACATTCAGGATACTGTTTTTGTTTGTTTGTTTTTTTGGAGACAGTCTTGCTCTGTTGCCCAGGCTGAAGTGCAGTGGCGCAATCTCAGCTTGCTGCAGCCACCGCCTTCTGGGTTCAAGTGATTCTCCCACCTCAGCCTCCTGAGTACCTGGGATTACAGGCACCTGCCATCATGCTCGGCTGATTTTTCTATTTTTGTAGAGACCGGGTTTCACCATGGTGGCCAGGGTGGTCTTGAACTCTTGACCTCAGGTGATCCACCCGCCTCGGCCTCCCAAAGTGCTGGGAAGGGACACTCTTTGCTAAGAAGTTGATTCAGAATTTGCTTCCATGCCTTTTTTTTTTTTTTTTTTTTAATTTGATACGGAGTTTTACTCTCGCCTAAGCTGGAGTGCAGTGGCATGATCTCGACTCACTGCAACATCTGCCTCCTGGGTTCAAGTGGTTCTCTTGCCTCAGCCTCATGAGTAGCTGGGATTATAGGCATGGACCACCACACCCAGCTAATTTTTTGTACTTTTAGTAGAGATGAGGTTTCACCATGTTGGCCAGGCTGGTCTCCAACTCCTGACCTCAAGTGATCCATCTGCCTCACCCTCCCAAAGTACTGGGATTACAGGCATCAGCCATCATGCCTGGCTAATCATGCCCTCAAGTGAACCACTACGCCTAGCCCCCCCCTCCCATACCATTTTTACTTGAAAATTACTTTAGAATTACCTAGCTTAGCACCTTTATTTTACATACAAGATAATTAGTATCCAGAAATACCACATACATTTCTAATATACTATTTTTAAACAAATTGTAGTACTCAAGTCTCTTCACTACCAGATGTACCACTTTACTACTTGCTGCTTCTTGTTGATCCTAGTTTGGGACGACAGAGCAAGTCTGATCCCTTTCAAATGTGACAGCCTTCAAGATAGCTATTACTTTTCCATCAATTCCAAGCCCAAGTCTTCTACATATTAAGTATCCCCATATTCTTACCTCTTATTCATGTAGCATGCTTTTGAGATCCTTAAAGATTTTGTAGATGGGCTGGGTACAGTGGCTCGCACCTGTAATCCTAGCGCTTTGGGAGGCTGAGGCAGGCAGATCACAGATCAGGAGATTGAGACCATCCTGGCTAACACGGTAAAACCCCGTCTCTACTAAAAATAAAAAAAAACCCAGCCGGGCGTAGTGGCGGCCGCCTGTAGTCCCAGATACTAGGGAGGCAGAGGCAGGAGAATGGTGAGAACCCGGGAGGCGGAGCTTGCAGTCAGCTGAAATCGTGCCACTGTACTCTAGCCTGGGCGAGTACGTCTCGAGCAAGACTCCGTCTCAGGAAAAAAAAAAAAAAAAAAAAAAAAAAAAAAAAAAAAATTTTTGTAGATCTGTGAGCGTACTGCAGTTTCTGTAAGTGTGTGACACCAAACCAGCACATTACAGATGTGCTCTGTCTGGGCTATTATAACACATGACCTTCTGTTACCTTTGGCCTGGAATACTCATACCACTTTCTCCTTAAATATTTATCCAGTAAAGTGCTTGATTTTATGCATGTTGAGATTCTCCTAGGCAGAGAAATTATAGTGATATGAAAAAGTATTTTGTTTCTAAAAATTAGGCTAGTAGTCTGTATATGCAAAGTATGTGTATTTTGCACAGCTTATCAAAGGAATTGACTCAATGTTATAGCCACAACCTTGGGAAATCATGGAAAAGTACAGTCTCAATTTAAGTTATTTTCGGTTTACTTTCTTAATTCTGACTTTAAATTGTATATTAAGTTGTGTAAGTATAAAATGTTATTTTTCAGGTTGTATTTACTAATTTAAAGATAACCAGGCTTGTTGGAGACACTTGTCATATGACTGGTATTGAGAAGAAAATAAACTTGAGTTTAGTAACATAATTAAAATTAGTGGAAAAGTGTGGGAAATATATCAAATGGCAGAAGATGGTGAAGTAGTAGTCCTGGAAGTTTGAGAATATGGCCTAAGTTCTAATTGAGGTACAGTCTTGTATTGCATATTGAAATACAGTATAAACATTCTGCTATAGCAACATTATTTTAGTAGTGCTTTTAATTACCATTTAAAATATTTATCTTTCATCCCTCAAATCTTGAACTCCTGGAAGACATGAGGTGTTTTATTTATTTAATGGTTGCATGTATATCTAAGGGTATAGGTACCCCGATTTGAGAAACACTGATTGAGTTAGGATATATCCTGTCTTGCCTCAGTTAGAAAGAATTTGGGGGAAAATAAGAAAAGAACAAACATTTACATACCTACTCAGTGTACCTTTGCTAGGTGCTTCACGTATATTTACCTAATTTAATTTAGTTAACCTGTGAGAAAGGTGATAATTTTTTCATTTTACACATAAAAATGTTGAAGCTCAGAGGTTGGGTTACAAGACCTGGCCAAGGACATATAATCAATAAGCAGTGAAGATGGCATTCAAAGGCAGATCTGTTGATCTATTACACCATTGATCATGCATTTGCATATTCTCAGGAGAATTTCATATAGAACCTCAGGGTCTGAATTAAAGGGTTATTTTAGTATTTTTTAATAGACTTTTTTAAAAAAGGGCAGTTTTACATTTATGGAATAATTGACCAGTAAGTATAGAGAGTTCACATTTACCTCCTCCTCCCTCCCAGTTTCCCCTGTTACCATCTTTTGTTAGTGTGTTACATTTGTTATAATTGATGAACCATTATTGATCAATTATTAATTAAAGTCCATAGTTTACATTGGGGTTCATGCTTTCTGTCATGCAGTTCTATGGGTTCTGTCAAATACATGTCATGTATTCACCATTAGTATCATACAGAATAGTTTGACCTAGAAATGTCCTTTGCTCCCTTATTTGTGTGATCGCTGGATCATATGGTAAGTTAATGCTTAGCTTTGCAGTACAGAGACTGTCAAACTGTCTTCCAAAGTGGCTTTTCCATTTTGCATTCCCATCAGCAATGAATGTGATTTCTGTTGCTCCACATTCTCACCAGCGTTTGATATTATCATGTGATTGTAGCTACTCTAATAGGTGTGTAGTGGTATCTCATTGTTTTATTTTGCAATTCCCTAATGATATATGATGTTGAACATCTTCTCATACACTTTCAACTCAATCTGCTGAGTGTCTGCTTACATTATTTACTCATTTTAAAAATAAGTTGTTTGTTTTCTTTTTTTTGAGTTTTAAGAGTTCTTGATGTATTTTGGATACCAGCCCTTTATCAGGTGTTTGGTAAATGTTTTCTCCCAATCTGTGGCTTGTCTTCTCATTCTGTTAATACTGTCTTTTGCAGAGTTGAAATTTTAATAAAGTCTGCCTTTACTGGGGCAGGATTTTGGTGGTGTATCTAAAAGTTTAAGGCCACCTAGACTTTCCCCTGTTTTATATTCTACAGATTTTTTTTTTTTAAAGTTTTGTGGTTTACATTTAGATCTATGACTTGTTCTCAGGTTTTCGGAAAGGAGTAAGGTTTGTGTTTACATTGATTTTTGAGGGGATGAGGGACGTGTGATGTCCAGTTGTTCAGCACCATTCGTTGAAGACTGTTCTTTCTCCATGAATTGCCTTTGCTCTCTTTTCAAAGATCAGTTGACTATATGTGGTTCTAAATCTGGACTCTTTATTCCATTCCACTGATCTTTTCTTTTGCCAATATCATGCTGTGTTGAATACTGAAGCTTTTTAGTAAGTCTTGAAGTCTGGAGAGTGTAAATCCTCTGACTTGGTTCTTGAATATTGTGTTGGCCATTCTGGACCTTTTGCTTTTCCATGTAGACTTTCAAATCAGTTTGCCTGTGTCCACCGTGCCAGGATTTTGGCTGGGATTGCACTTAATCTAAAGATCAAGTTGGGAAGAATTGGCATCTTAGCATTATTGAGTATTCCTATCTATAAACATGGAACATCTCTCCATTTTTTCAGATCTTTGATTTTTTGATTAGCATTTTTTAGCTTTTTCCTTATATAGACCTTATATGAGATCCTGTTTTGTTAGATTTATACCAAAGTGTTTAATTTCTTGGTGTTAATGTAAATGGCATTTTAATTTCAAATTCCAATTGTTCATTGCTGGTGTATGGGAAAGCAATTGACTTGTATATTAACCTTATATTCTTCAACCTTGCTGTTAGTTGTTAGTTGCAGGAATCTTTTCCTTGATTCCTAGGGGTTTTCAACATACACAATCATATCATCTGCAAACAAGTTTTATTTGTTCCTTTTCAGTCTGCATACTTTTCATTCTGTTTGCTTATTGCACTAGCTAGGACTTCCCAGTATAATGTTGAATTGGGGTGGTGAGAGGAGACATCCTTGTCTTATTCCCAATATTAGGGGAAAGCATCCTTTTTCACCAACAAGAAAGACATTTCTCAACAGTGAGTGAGATGTTAACTGTAGGTTTTTTTTTGTTGTTGATACTCTTATCAGGTTGAGGGAGTTTCCCTCTCTTCCGAGTTTGCTCAGAGTTTTTGTGAATGGATGTTGGATTTTTGTCATATGCTTTTTCTGCATTCATTGATAGGATCACATGATCTTTCTTTAGCCTACTGATGTAGTAGATTTTATAAACCGACTTTTGAATGTCAAACCAGCCTTGTATATATGGGAAAATCTCACTTGGTCATGGTGTAGAATTTTTTTTAATACATTGTTGAATTTGATTCGTATTTTGTCAAGGATTGTTGCATCAATGTTAATGAGAGGTTGGTCTGTAATTTTCCTTTCTAGTATTATCTTTGTCTAGTTCTGTTACAAAGGCCTCACAGAATGAGCTAGGAATTGTTTACTGTCTCTGCTTTTTAAAGAGATTATAGAGAATTGGTATCATATCATCAGATACCTGGTAGAACTCTACATGGGGAAGTTATTAATGATTGATTCAATTTCTTTAATAGATATGGGCCTGTTCAGTTTATCTGTTTCTTCCCGTGAGTTTTGATAGATTGTATTATTCAAGGAATTTGCCCGTTTCATTTAACTTACCAGATTTGTGGAGACAGAACTGCTCATAACACTTACTATTCTTTTAATGCCCATGGGATCAGAAGTCATGGCCCCTCTTTGATTTGTGGTAGTATTTTTTGGTGTCTTTTATTGGCTAGCCTGGCCCTAAGTTTATCAGTTTTATTTATTAAAGAACTAGATTTTGATTTTGTTGATTTTTCTGCATTACCATGTTTTCAGTTTCATTGATTTCTAATTTTTTTTTTCTGTTTGCTTTAGATTTATATTGCTCTTCTGTCTCAGTTTTCCTAGATTATTGGTTTTTAGTCTTCTTTTATATGCATTGTTATAAATTTCCCTCTTGCACGGTTTCTGCTGCATTCCAAAAATTTTGATAAACTATTTTTATTTTCATTTAGTTTGAAACAAAAACAATTTGAGGCTTCTTTGACCCATGTTATATTTAGAAGTGTTTTTAAATTTTTTTTTTTTTTTTTTTTTTTTTGAGACGGAGTCTTGCTCTGTAGCCCGGGCTGGAGTGCAGTGGCCGGATCTCAGCTCACTGCAAGCTCCGCCTCCCGGGTTTACGCCATTCTCCTGCCTCAGCCTCCGGAGTAGCTGGGACTACAGGCGCCCGCCACCTCGCCCAGCTAGTTTTTTGTATTTTTAGTAGAGACGGGGTTTCACGGTGTTAGCCAGGATGGTCTCGATCTCCTGACCTCGTGATCCGCCCGTCTCGGCCTCCCAAAGTGCTGGGATTACAGGCTTGAGCCACCGCGCCCGGCCGTGTTTTTAAATTTCTAAGTATTTTGTGGGTTTGCAACTATCTGTAAATATTTGATATGTGTTATTGATTTTTAGTTTTATATTCTTTTACATTTGTTATGTTTTTATTGCCCAGAATATGGTCTGTTTTGGTGAACGTTTATGTGAGCTTGAGAAGAATGTGTATTTTGTTTGTTGTTGGATGAAGTAGCCTGTAGATGCCAGTTAGCTCCTGTTAATTGATGGTGCTGTTTAATTCAATTATGTCTTTACCGATTTTCTGCCTTCTGGATCTGTCAATTCCTGATTGAGGGTTGTTTAAGTCTTTAACTATGATAGTGGATTTGACTGGTCCTCCTTACATTTCTTTCAGTTTTTGCCTCATATTTTGATGCTCTATTGCTAGGCACATACATATTAAGAATGGTTATATCTTCTTGGAGTATTGGCCCCTTTATCATGATGAAATGCCCTTTCTTTATCGTTGATAATTTTCCTTCTTCTGAGATCTGCTTTAAAATTAATGCAGCTATTCCAACTGTTTTGATTAGTGTTAGCATAGTATATCTGTCCCTATCCTTTTACTTTTAACCTCTATGTGTTTTTATATTTAAAGTGAGTTTCTTGTAGACAACATATAGTGTACAGTTGGGTCTTGTTTTTTTAAATCCACTTTGAAAGTCTCTGTCTTAATTGGTATATTTAAGCTGTCACATTTAAAATGATTATTGATTTAGTTGGATTAATTATCTGGTCTAGGTTTGCAGCTTTTCCGTTCATTGCTCTTGTTCTTTTTAAAAAACTTTATTTTGCCTTCCACTCTTTTTCTGCCTTCTCTATTACTAATTGAACATTTTAAATAATTCCATTTTCTGTCTGCTCTTAGAGTTGGCAGTGTACATTTACGACTAATCCACCTTCAGTTAACATTAAAACTGTTTTATGGGCAGTGCTGGTACCTTATAACATAGTATTCCCAATTATTTTTCCCATTTCTTATAAAATGCTGTTTTTTATTTTGCCTTTCCATAAACTATAATTATTCAATATATTGTTGCTGTCATTATATTGAACAAACATGTTAGATCAGTTAGGAATTTTTAAAATAAATGTTTTGTTTTTATCTTTTATTCTTTAATGCTTTCCTTTCTTTGTGTAGATTTGTAACCTATATTGTCCTTCTTTCGGAAGAACTTTTAACATTTTTTTCAAGACAACTCTAGTAGTGACAAATTATTTTTATCTGAGAAAGTCTTTTTTCTGTTATAATTTTTAAGAATTTTTCTGCATGCAGAATTGTAGGTTGATAGTTTTTTCTTTCAGCACTAAATATTTCACTTCAATCTCTTGCTTTCATGGTTTCTGAAGAAATGTCTGATGTAATTCTTATCCTTGTTCCTCAATAGGTAAGGTTTCTCTTAACTACCATCTGTGTCTTAAGTATTTTTTCGTTGTCTTTGATTTTCTGCAGATTGAATATGACATGCCTAAGTGTAGATTTTTGGTATTTATCTTACTTCATGTTCTCCAAACTTTCTGCATCTGTGATTTGGTGTCTGTCATAAATGTTGGAAAATTTTCAGCCATTATTTCTTCGATTACGATTTTAATGATTTTTCAGCTTTACGATGGTGCAAAAGCAATATGCATTCAGTAGAAACAATACTTCTCTTGCTATGCTGGGCAGCAGCAAGCCTCAGCTTCCAGTCCGCTTGCCTTTTTGACTGACAGTATTTTCACTCAGGATGGACTTATTGGGACTTAAGTGGAGGAGCATCTGTATTCTGTTTCCTTCTCTCTTTTCTGTATTGGATTCCTATTATGCATACATTTTACCTTTTACAATTGTCCTACAGTCTTAGGATATTTTTATTCCTTTTTTTTTTTTTTCTTTGCTTTTCAGTTTTGGAAGTTTTTATTGACATATCTTTGAGCTCACTGATTCTTAGGCCATGTGCAGATGATCTGGTAACATGCATTCTTTTTTCTGTTGCTGTGTTTTTTATTTCTAGCATTTCCTTTTGATCCTCAGAATTTTCATCTCTCTGCTTATATTACCCATCCGTTCTTAACGTGTTGTCTACTTTTTCCACTAGAGCCCTTAGCATGTTAGTAAGTTATTTGCAATTGTTGGCCTTATAATTGCAAAATATCTGCCATATCTGAATCTGATTCTGACACTTGCTTTGGATCCTCAGACTTTTATTTTTCCTAACCTTTTAGCATGTCTCATGGTGTTTTTTGTTTGTTCGTTTGTTTGTTTTTGAGGCAGGGTCTCACTCTGTTATCCAGGCTGGAGTGCAGTGGTGCAGTCTCAGCTAACTGCAACCTCCACTTCCCGGTCTCAAGTGATTCTCCAGCCTCAACCTCCTAAGGAGCTGGGACTGCAGGCGCAAGCCACCAACACCTGGCTAATTTTTGTATTTTTGTAGAGACGGGTTTTTGCCATGTTCTCCAGATTGGGTTCGAACTCCTGAGATCAAGGCGGTCTGCTCACCTTAGCCTGCCAAAATGCTGGGATTACAGGTGTGAGCCACTGAGCCTGGCTATGTTTGTTTTGTTTTTTTGTTGAAAGCTAGATATGATGTATTGGGTAAAAGGAACTAAGATCAGTAGGCCTTGAGTATGAAGTTTCATGTTGATCTGGCTAGGGGTCAATCTGTGTTTATTTGCTGTTGATGTCAGAGGCTAAAATTTCCTATAGTGTCCTTGATTTTATCTACTCTGTGGTATTTGGGTTTCCCTACAGACTCCCTTTTATTTTTACTTTTTGAGAGACAGGGTCTTGCTATGTTACCCAGGCTGCAGCGCAGTGGCACAGTCATGGCTTACTGCAGCCTTCAACTCCTGGGCTCAACTGATCCTCCTGCCTCAGGCTCTTGAGAAGATGGGCCTACAGGCAGGCGCCTCCATGCTTGGCTAATTTATCTTTTTATTTTTATAGAGGTGTGGTCTCACTGGGTTGCCAGGCTGGTCTTGAATTCTGGGCTCAAGTGATCCTCCTGCCTTGGTCTCCCAAAGTGCTATGATTACAGGCATGAGACCCCTTTTTAAATAGAGCCTGAGCCTTACCATTCTTTCCGTTGTGATTTCCTATTTTACAAGAGATCTGTTGATTGTAGTAAGATATGTGTTGTGGGGCGGGGAGAGTAGCCTGTAGTCCTGTGATTAGGCCTCAGGTTTTTTGTGGGACAGTGCCCCTGGGCTTTCACCTTCACAAATGCTTCTCACCTTTTTAACCCACTGTAGGTGAAACAAGAAAGCTAGAGAAAGAACCCTAGTTGGATATTTTCCCTACCCACTTGGTCAGGCTTTGATATACCTGTTGTTGGTTAGCCTCTGGTAAAATAATTTTCCTTAAGGTCAGTCCTTTGTTAAGGACAACAGAATGTTCTGGGAATATTTGAATATGGTTACTTTTTCCTGTTTTTCTTTCTCCTTCCAGAAGCACAGGGATTTTTTTTCTCTTTAACCTGATGGGGCTTTTGGAATTAAAAATCATGGAAGTAGCTGGGCACGGTGGCTCATGTCTGTAATCCCAGCACTTTGGGAGGCCTAGGCAGGTGGATCACTTGACGTCAGGGATTCGAGACCAGCCTAGCCAACATGGTGAAACCTCATATCTACTAAAAAAATACAAAAATCAGCTGGGCGTTATGGCGGGTGCTATTAATACTCAGGAGGCCGAGGCAGGAGAATTGCTTGAATCTGGAAAGCGGAGGTTACAGTAAGCCGAGATCGCGCCACTGTACTCCAGCCTGGGTGACAAGAGCAAAACTCCATCTCAAACAAACAAAAAATCATGCAAGTGTGGGGAGCCCCTTAAGGCTGGTTTGCTAGGAGTTTCCATCTGTCAAACTAGTCCATATTTAGATTCTCTTAATTGATCTGTTATCCTTTAAGTTTTTCTTCCAGTTGTTGGCTTCCGCAATAGTTGCTGCTTCTGGTAAGCTGTGATTTTCTGTATTTGCTGGTTTCTTTAGTTTTGGAGGAGGCAGCAGATTGTCCTGTGATCTCAGTTCTCTGATGGATCTAAGAGAAGCTATTGATTCCAGTTCAGGTTTTTTTTTTTTTTTTTTTTTTTTTCTATTTTGTCGATAGGAGTGACAACTTCACTAGTTGAACTCGAAACTGGAAGTAGTATGAATTTTTCAATGTCTGAATTTGCCTTCAATTTAGTTTGAGTCCCACCACTTAAAAGTATGTTTTTCTATGAGCTTTCTAAACCATTATAGTTATTTAAATAATACAATTCATTTAATCTCTATTGAGGATCTACTAAGTTTCATGCATCTTTTATAATATATAGTATTTCATGCACTGGAAGTATTAAGATGCTTCTATCCCCATACTTCTTTTTTCAAAGGCTTTTTCTCATTGTTCTCTAGAGGATGGGTCTATCTGTTGTATTTTGTTAAAGATTTGTTGCTTTTGGTATTTTCTCTTTCCTTCTATTAGCAAATTTTTTTCTCTACTAGCTCATTTTCATGAGTGTCTGTGCTTTCATACATCATCTTAAGAAAAGGAAACCATCTTGAGCTTTTCCACACCCCCTAACTTCTGCAATCTCTGTTCACTTTCATTATCAAGAGTTGTCTACTTATATTGTTATAATTTCTCAAATTTAATTTACTTTTCAATCTGTTCCATTCTGGCTGTTGCTTCTGATACCACTGTGAATACTCTGTCATCAAGGTCGTCCCTGTTGCAAAATCCTTTTCTGTGTGCTACATACTCTTACCTCCCCACCCCAGGTTCTGGCAGCCACAGATCTTACTATCTCTAGTTTTGCCTTTCCTGGAATGTCATAGTGTTGGAGTCATGCAGTGTGTAGCCTTTTCAGACTGGCTTTCACTTAGCAATATGAAAGTTTTTTTCTTGTCTTTTTGTGACTTGGGAGCTCATTTCTTATTATTGTATATACCTACCACAGTTTATCCATCACCCAATGAAGGACAGCTTGGTTGCTTGCTGTTTTTAGCAGTTCTGAATAAAGCTGCTGCAGACATTCCGTGCAGGTTTTTATGTGGACTTGTTTTCAACTCATTTGGGAAAATACCTACGTGTGCAATTGCTGAGTCATGTAGTAAGCCTATGCTTAGCTCTGTAAGAGATTGCAAACTGTCTCAACGCGACTGTACTGTTTTTGCGTTTCCACCAGCAATGAATGTGAATTCGTTTGCTCCACATTCTTAGCAGCATTTGGTATGGTCAGTGATTGTAGCCTGTCTAATAAGGGTGTTGTACTATCCGTTGTTTTAATTAGCATTTCTCTAGGGATATAGGGTGTTGAGTTCCACTTCATTTTTTTTTTCTTCCTCTCTATTATCTTTGGTGATATGTCTGCTCACATTTTTTGCCCTTTTTTAAGATTTGGTTTTTTTATTGTGTGTTAAGTGTTCTTGGTATATTTTACATACTGGTTCTTTATCAGATAATGTGTTTGACAAATATTTTCTCCTAGTCTGTGGCTTGTCTTTTCATTTTTTTTAACAGTATTTTACAGAGAAGAAAAATTTTCAATCTTAATGAAGTCTGCCTTATCAGTGTTTATATTTTGGTGCTGTGTTTACAAATTTATTGCCAAACAAGATTTTCTTCCACATTTGGTACAAGTTTTACAGTTTTGAATTGTACGTATAGGCCTGTGATACATTTTGAGTTAACTTTTGTGAAAGATATAAGGTCAGTGTTGGATAGATTCTTTTTCCTTTTGCATATGGATGTCCAGCACCATTTATTGAGAAGACTCTTCCTTCTCCACTGAATTGTCTTTGCACTTTTGCCAAAGATCAGATTTACCTCTTAAATCTTTGTCAAACCTGTCCACTTCTCACCATCTCCATTTTCAATCTCCTCAAGCCACCATCGTCTCTTGCCTAATTATTGCAATAGTCCTTACTGGTCTTGTTTTATCTCTTGATCTCTGTTTTATTCACAGAATATGATTTGTGATTTTTAAGGCATAAATAAAATGCCTTTTCTGTTTAATATCTAATTGCTTTCCTTTATGCAAACAACAACATCCAAATTCTTTATCATGGCCTGTGAGACCCTAAATGATCAGGCCCTACCTTTTCCTCCAACTTTACCCTCATTCTTGCTCTCCAGCCACCTTTGGCTCATTTAGTCTCTGGATGTGTTACTTTCTCCTACCTTAGGGGATTCCTAATGACTGGAATGCCCCTTTTAAGTCTCAGCTTAAATGTTTCCTCTTCAGGGATGCCTTTTCTAGTCATTATATCTAAACATTTAGTTCTATTCCTTGACTTTTACTCTCTAACATTACATCGATTCTTTCCTACTATTTTGCGGAATTTAAAAGCATATATTGTTGGTCTATTTATTATCTGACTTCCTGAGACCAGAGATTATGGCTGTCTTGTTTGCTGTTGTTTTTTAGCAGCTGCTACACAGTAGGCACCCAACAAATATTTTAATGAAGAAGACATAGGCAGCCTTTGAGATGCCCAAATTTAGTGAGGAAGACCCATATGTAAGAAGGTAAATTATAGTGCCATTTTAGTGCTGTTAGAAAGTTGTAGTATTGGAAAACAAGTCATGAAAGGTAAAGAAAAATCTTTTGGATTCTTCCTCAAGTGTGTGAACTTTATAGCTGTCAGTTTATGAAGTCTTATTGCCTAGGTTTCTTAGCTAAAAGTAAGTTTGTATTTTTTATTATTTGATAATGTGGGGTTAGTGTTCTAGAAGTCCCAGTCTTAGGTTCTCAATTGTCCTAAGAAACCATCAATCTGTATTGACAATATGAGTGCTCTAGGGGCAGTCTTAAGCCCAATAAGAGGTCTTTTAGCACACTAAGCTTTTGCTCCTAGGGTCAGTGTTTGGATTTGAATATCCAGCACTGCCCCTCACCTTGGGCAAGTCATTTAAACTGCATGTCTCAATTTCCTCATCTGCAAAGGGGGTGATAAACATACCTCCTGGGGTGGTTTTGAGGAATAAATTGGCTAATATATGTAAAGCATTTATTATGTGCCAGACACTGCAATAGATGTGAAAGTAGTCTCTGTTACTGCATAAAGGGCTTCTCGTTTAGCCAAAATTTTATTACATTCTACTACACTTACATTGAGTAATATACAGCTTTTTCAATGGATACTTCATTTCAACTTTACAGAGAAATTAGAAACCATCAGATGGGATATCCGTCATTCTGCTACCAAACATAAATCTGACATGTTCAACACCCATTCTTTCAGCTTCAGCTATGCTCTATATCTCATCGCCTTTGCTATCTGAGATCTTACGATTTTTTAAAAATTACTTCTCATATTTAACTTTTTCCTTTCAACTAGGTCATTCTCCTATGCATAGAAGCATGTTAAAGTTTCTCTAAAACTTTCATTGATTTATATCTAGCTACTTCCCCACCCTTCCTCTGTGTACCCAAACTTAAAAACTATAATCTCTCCGTTCCTCCCCTACTCAATCAGCCCACTTGAATCTTGCTTCCACCTCTGATAACCTCACTGAAATAATACTATTGAGGTTATTAGTAGCTTGATCACTAAATCGAGTGGCCGGTTTGTATCTAGTCATATGTGTACCCTCAGCAGCATTTGAAACAATAGACTACATTCTCTTTTCACACTTCAGATGCTATCAATCTTTAGTTCTCTGATTTCCTTCTGTCTTTTTGGCCAGTTATTAGTCTGATTCACAGACTCATTCTCACTCTACTTGGACTTTATATATGGGAGTTTCTTAGGCATAGTCCTTGGTTATCGTGTATCAATTCTCTGGGCATTTCTACCAATACCACAGATTGAATACCTTCACACAGATGATTCGCGTTTATAACACTGATCAACTTCATAGATCTACCTATTTGACATCTCTTTTTGGGTGTCCCAGGAGCTCTTCAAGTATGCTTTATGAATTTATGATCTTCATCTTCAAATCTGGGTTTCTTTTGGGATTCCTTATTTTAGTGACTGTCACCCGCATGTGGTGTTATGTATGCTGGAAACCTGGGTGTCATATTTCAATATATCTGTAGTCCTTACACCGTAATCTATCATCTAGTTCTGTTGATTTTTTTTACGGGGTTGGGGGCTGAAATAGCTCAGCTGTGTATCCTGTTGTCATTACCTTGTCTCAATCCATGATTTCCTAACTTGGACACAAGAGTTCTCCTTGTATATACCCCTGTGCTAATCAAATTCATTCTCCACAGTTTGACTGAAGTGATGTTAGTCCTTTAATTAAAACATAATATTGGCTTCCTATTAATTTTGGGATTCATGGGTAGGGTAGAGACAAAAATTATTCCTGTAATTTGTGAAAACCTGAGAGTTGCCATTTACCTTGCCAGTCTCACCTTTGACCACTTTTTGGCTGTTTCTCTTGTCCATTTACTTACTTCAGGGATGTCTCCTGTGATGCTCTTGAATAGGTGAGGTAATTTTGTTTGCTGTCATTGTGCCATGTAGACTACATTTCGTATACTCCTGGTTTTACATTTTTGCATGCCATTTCTCCCTCTAGCTAAAATCCTGTGAGAGACCAGGATCCTGTTTACTTTTGCTTACCATTTGCCATTGCTTATTAGCAGAGCTAATTGGCTTATACCACTTCATTCATTGAATTTTAAGATGTCACCCTTATTTTTCATTTACTATGAAAAAAAGGGAAGGAAAGTAATCAGTGAAAGAAGAAACCTAATGTGAGAGATGTAAAACATATTGCTTTGAATCAGTGAAAGATAAGATCACAATGATACTGTTGAAATAATTTTCTGTAAAGGCTTAACTAACTTGAACTATAACATCCTCTCCCAGCCCCTTGCTTTTCTGTAATGGTAAAGTAAATGCTATTGAAGAAAAAAAAATTAGACTGATTCTAGATTCTGACACCTTAAGAAAATAATTGGCAGTTAATAATTCCACTATTTCAGGCCGGGTGCAGTGGCTCACGCCTGTAATCCCAGCACTTTAGAAGACCGAGACAGGCGGATCACGAGATCAGGAGATCGAGACCATCCTGGCTAACATGGTGAAACCCATCTCTACTAAAAAAATACACACACACAAAATTAGCTGGGTGTGGTGGTGGGTGCCTGTAGTCCCAGCTACTCGGGAGGCTGAGCCAGGAGAATGGTGTGAACCTGGAAGGCGGAGCTTGCAATGAGCGGTGATCCCGCCACTGCATTCCAGCCTGGGCGACAGCAAGACTCCATCTCAAAAAAAAAAAAATCCACTATTTCAGACCTTTCAAAACTGAAAAATTGCATGTGTTTCTAACATTGAAAGTAAAGTTTCAAGATAGTTTTAATTAATTTGGATATGAGCATAGAAGGTTTGACTACTTTCAGAACTCTCAGATGATTTTGACTTCTGATCATCTCTGGGAAGGGATATTTAGTGATAGCCTGAATTTTAAAAACCTCAACTTGAACACTGGGAGACCATCTGACTAAGGGATGGACTAAGTAAGTGTACCAGTGTCAGTTTAGCTATTAAATACAATCAAAGCACAAAGTCTTTCCTTTTAAGATAAAAAACCAGTAATTTGGATAATATTTTCATTCCGCATCAAGGAGACTGTTTTTCACACCTGTGTTGGAAGTTACTGGCTTAGAGTATGGTTTAACATTTTTTTCTCTCATAGGCCTTTAAAATTAAAACAATATGCATGTTAATTAAAATAAATTCCAGCCTTAATAGGGTTTTCCACCACCTTAATTTCCACATTTTTTTTTCATTTCCAACATCTTTGAACTTTTTCTGAATAAAATAATTGTACAATCTTAGATAAATATTAAAGCAAAATTCGATGAAAGTAATACTACATTCATGATACTTTGCAAGCTAGGTACTATAATTATAACTGAACAAAATAAATCTGTTTTTAATTTTTCCTTTTTTTGAGGGATGACACAATTTGCCTAATTAGAAATACCTTTTGTGAATGTCATTTGTTTACTTTGCGGCATCGCACTTCTGAGATTTTTAACTTCTTTTTTCATCAAAATTATTTTGAGCGTGCTGACATATCTGAGATTTAATTCCTAGACATTTAAAGAAAATAAGGGGCTAGGGGCAGTGGCTCACTCCTGTAATCCCAACACTTTGGGAGGCTGACGCTGGAGGATCACTTGAGTCCAGGAGTTTGAGACCAGCCTGAACAACATAGAGACCTGTCTCTACAAAAAATAAAAAGTTAGCTGGGCATGGCAGTGCATGCCTATAGCCCCAGCTACTCTGGAGGCTAAGGTGGGAGGGTCACTTGAGCCTGGGAGGTCCGTGTCTGTAGTGAGCTGTGATCCTGCCAGTGCACTCAGCCTGGGCTTAGTGAGACCCTGCTTTATTTTTATTTATTTATTTATTTTTAAATATTAAGCTGGAAAATACTTAAACTTTTTTTTGTTTTGTTTTAATTTTTTTAATAGAAACAGGGTTTCACCATGTTGTCCAGCCTGGTCTTGAACTCGTGACCTCAAGTGGTCCACCCACCTCAGTCTCCCAAAGTGCTGGGATTATAGGCACAAGCCACCGCACCCGGCCTGGAAAATACTTCAAAATGCTCAGGTTTTGATTGATCAATGGATAGTAATCCTGCACATTTTCAGTTTGAAAATTTAACAATTACATTCTGTTGTTATTGATACGTCTTGCCAATTGTAGGGGATAATTTCTTGTGGGAAATTTTCTAATTTATGCTTACGGTTTATTTTTTCTAATCTTTACCCAACTTTTGTGAGGAGGGAGTACATTTGTGTATGTGTGTGTGTATTTTGTTTTTATGGTAACGATGGTTATCATTGCTCTCTGTTGTTTTAGAAGTAATGGTCATACATAAGAGCAAATTGTGTACAAAAATAAATATTAGTTTGTGAAATAGGTTGTAGTATCGGATGAATAGAGAGGTTTTTGAGAAATAGGTCCGTTTCAGTTATTTCCTTTAAAATGCATATACACATACAATCTAGATCAAATTTTTATATATAAGTATACATGTGTATACACACAAACATACACATGTATATATCTCTGTGTAAACCTTTCATTGATCTCAGACCAGAAGGGGAACATGATGGATCAGGCAGCTGTAATTCCAGGTTGCTTTTTTAGAATTGTTGCCATGGTGCAGAGCTGAGATCAGCAGGTGGCAGGAAGAAGACGGGGTGACTAACTGGGCAGGACTTAGAAAGAGACTGCTATCCCTTTCTTCCTCCATCTTATAGGTAATTGATCTGCTTTTGCTGAAATGTTTTCTGCTTTGATAAGCTTCTGTTGTTAGTAGTGTTGCTGTTTCCAGAAATAGGAGGAGAAATGAAGGGAATTATAGAGGGAAAATTTAACTTTTAAAAATCCTGCCTTTGAGGGAAGAAAACTGTAAGTGCCTCAGCCTCATCTGCTTAATGGATTTTTGATGGAGTGCTTTAAAAAACGTGTCTTTATACATTTTGCTAATTTTAACAAAGGTAAATCAAGTGGGTATTCACTTGTAATATGAGTTTGCCCCCCCCCCATAAAAGGGATATTTCTTTATTGGTATAATGCAGTCACTGGTGTGCTTTGAAAATAGCCTGGGTGTCTTTGATGTGTTGGGGTGTCCTGGGTTTCTTTTCTGTCTGATGGCTACCATCAGACTAGTGGCTAGTTTCCATAAGCCTTTATACTAAGGTCCCCTATGAGAGCCTGATTTAAGTCTTCAGGAACTTTTATTTATTAAGAGATTTGAAAAAGACTATTAAGAGAATTTGTTTTTTAAAAGCAGGGTCATCAGAATTAGCAGGGTCATCCCCTGTGGTAGAGGGGAGCTGGTAAGGGGAGGTGCTTTTTCACCATTCAGCATCAATTTCTAGTGCCCCCAGAGTCTCAAGTAAACTAATGATGTTCAACAAGAGAACTTTTTTTTTTTAGTAGCATAGATGCTAACGTTCTGCAGATCAAGTAATGTATTATTTCAGGGCTATTGCATACTGCTAATAGCTAAAACACTTGAAACCACTTTTTGCAAATTGGATATGTTTTTATTAAAATCAACCCCACTTTCTGTTTCAGCTGTTCATTTCAAAAAGTATTAGAAAACATGAAAAGTTTACCTACTCTTGAAAATAGTATACTAGAAGTATGGATTTTGTTCATATTAATATCCTTATTTCTCCCTCTGCGAAGTTTTACTGCTTATTTGAAATGAGGTGATTTTTCTTTTGAAAAATTTTAGTAGGTTTAAAATGGCACATATTGCAAAGTTTTGCTCTTACCTGTTTTAAATTCACCAAAATACTTATCACCTTCCTAGCCCTAGGCAACCACTGTTACGTTTTTTATATGTTCTTTCAGATATATACATATTCATGCAATTAAGAATTTTTTCACTTAGGCTGGGTGTGGTAGCTCACACCTGGAATCCCAGCACTTTGGGAGGCCAAGGCAGGTGGATCACTTGAGGCCAGGAGTTCGAGGCCAGCTTGGCCAACATGGTGAAATCCCGTCTCTATTAAAAATACAAAAATTAGCCGAGTGTGGTGGCACATGTCCAGCTACTCGGGAGTCTGAGGCAGGAGAATCACTGGAACCCGGGAGGTGGAGGCTGCAGAGAGCCAAGATTGCACCACTGCATTCCAGCCTGGGTGAAAGAAAGAACTCTATCTCCAAAAAAAAAAAAAAAAAATTTTTTTTTCACTTAAATTTTCACTTAAAAATTTACACAAAATCTTGTACACTATACACACTGTTCTGCTCTTTGCTTTTTTTTCACTTAATATTTCTTGGCTATCTTTCCATAGAGTGAATAGATGACTACTTTATTATTATTTTTTTAAAAGAATAGTTGTAGAGGATTGCATCTCATGGATGTATCACATTTTACTTTACCAGTCTCTAATCAATGCTTATTTTAGGTAGTTTATTATCTTTTGCTACTAAATATAATACTGTAGTGAGTAACCTTGTACAGGTGTCATTCCTGTCTATCTGCATGTATATGTTCATAAGTTAAATTCCCAGAGGAAGAATTGCTGGGACAAAGGGTATGATTTTATAATTTTGATGACTGTTGTCAAAATGCCCTCTGTAGGATTTGTACCAGATTACCTTCCTACTAGCAATGGACGAGAATGCCTGTTTTCCTGCTGCCTTGTCTTTAGAGTAGGCTATTAAATGTCTGGAGTTTTGCTTATCTATTAGGTGAATACTGTATCTCAGAGTAATTTTAATTTGCATGTTTTTAATGAATGAACTTCTTCTTTTTTTTTTTTCCTTTGAGACAGGATCTTGTTCTGTTACCCAGGTTGAAGTGCAGTGGTGTGATCTCAGTTCACTGCAACCTCTGCCTCCTGGGTTCAAGCGATTCTCCTGCCTCAGCCTCCTGAGTAGTTGGAATTACAGGTGCATACCACCATGTCCAGCTAATTTTTGTATTTTTTGTAGAGGCGGGGTTTCGCCATGTTGGCCAGGCTGGTCTTGAACTCCTGACCTCAAGTGATCTGCCCCCTTTGGCCTCCGAAAGTGTCGGGATTACAGGTGTGAGTCACGGTGCCTGGCCTAAACCTCTTTTTATAAATATTTGTGTTTCCGAGGTGGCGGCACCTGTAGTCCCAGCTACTCGGGAGGCTGAGGCAGGAGAATGGGAGAACCCGGGAGGCGGAGCCTGCAGTGAGCTGAGATCCTGCCACTGCACTCCAGCCTGGGCGGCAGAGCGAGACTCCGTCTCAAAAAAAAAAAAAAAAAAAATTTGTGTTTCCATGTACTGCCAATGTGTATCATCGTGTGTGTGTGTGTGTATGTGTGTGTTGTGGATTAGCCCTTTGTCAGTGATATGAGTAGTAAATGTTTTTCTCAGTTTGACATTTATCTTTTGATTTTGTTCATGGTGGATTTTTTTTTTTTTTTTTTTTTTTTTTTTTTTTGCGGTGTCGGGCATGCATAGGTTTTTTTTTTTTTTAATGTAGTCAAATTCATCAAAGTTTCCTTTTATGACTAGAATTTTGAGTAGGGAAGATCTTGTTTACTTCAATGCAATAAAGGAATTATTTTACATTTACTTTATTGATTTTTTTTCCTACATAAATCTTCAACTCCTTTGAAATTGATTTTGATGCACTGAGTGGATTCAATTGTATTTTTGTTGCAGATGGCTTCTAGTTTTTCTAATAACACTTAATGAATAATTTATATTTTCTCTAGATCTTCTGATCATATTCAGAATGAGTTTTAATTGGAATGTCCTTCAAATGTGCATATAAGGGTGATAAAATAAATGAGTAATAGAAAAGGTAACATTTTCTATTCTCAGTTTCCTTGTTGAGTTGCCAAAACTTTAGTTGTCTACACCTGCAAGTTGAAAGGAACTTTTCGCAACTTTTCTACTACATTGTTAGAGTTTGGTGTGGGTTATCCTCAAGGTTTATCTATCAAAACTGTTTTTAATTGGTGTCTGAGGTTATTTGTGCTTACTGAAGTAACTTGTCATCTGAATTCTCTTTTCCCAAAGGCCTTAATTAGCCGAGAACACAGTTAAAAGAAGGTAGGAGAGAGAAGGTTCTCTGCTGTGGTTCAGCCTTGCCCTGGTTGATACTTCCCATGGTGACTGTAGTTGGATATGTCTCCTGTTATAAGAGTTTCCAGTGGTTTACACAAACTCTGAATCTGAATGAAAAAACATAGCCAGAATTTATAAGTGGATCTCTGCCCTAGTCAATTCACTTTATTTCTGGAGTGTTTTCTATTGCTCAATATTTCACTCTATTTTGTTAGGCCATTTTCTTCCCAATCTAGTTATCTCCACATTTTCAAGTATGAAGACCTATTTCTGTTATCAAAAAAAGTCACAGGTTGTGTGTTTTGTGTATTGTGACTTTTGAAAATACGTGACAAAAACCTATCGTTTCTAGCAGTGAGATTTAAATTGGTATAGTATTGATCACCAAAAACATGTATGTATGTTTGGAAAAGTGTGTTCATGTTTGAGATATAAAGCATGAGGCAATTATTAGTCACATGTTAGATTCTAAGTAAGTGATTTTAATCAACTCCTAGATGCAGTAAAGCAAAGTGGTCTCAGAGACAATCCCTTCTGTCATGCAGAAGCTGACTTAATAGGATAAAGACAACCATCACAAGGACATTTTTAAGTGTTAGGAGTAGTAGAGGAGTACTATGTGATCAATCACAGTTACATCTAACCTGGCCTGGAGAGTGGGCAAGACCTGCCTGAGGAGGCAACATTTAAGCTGATTTCTGAAGAGAATTGGTGAAAGTTCAGACTGGAGGTGAGAAAGTCAACTAGGCAGCCACTTCAGGATTTAGGAAGGGGCTAACCTGATCCTGAATTAGGACACAGGCTTTAGAGATAAGAATGAAGAGGCCAGGCGCGGTGGCTCACACCTGTAATCCAGCACTTTGGGAGGCCGAGGCGGGCGGATGACGAGGTCAGGAGATCGAGACCATCCTGGCTAACACAGTGAAACCCTGTCTCTACTAAAAAAATACAAAAAACATTAGCCGGGCGTGGTGACGGGTGCCTGTAGTCCCAGCTACTTGGGAGGCTGAGGCAGGAGAATGGCGTGAACCCGGGAGGCAGAGCTTGCAGTGAGCCAAGATCACGCCACTGCACTCCAGCCTGGGCGACAGAGTGAGACTCCGTCTCAAAAAAAAAAAAAAAAAAAAAATTAGCCGGTGTGGTGCTGCACGTTGGTAGTCCCCGCTACTTGGGAGGCTGAGGCAAGAGAATCGCTTGAACCTGGGAGGCAGAGGTAAAATAAAAGAGATTGCTTTTACTAAGGAATTCCGAAGACTTGTTAATTTATGGATGTAGGTGTAGAGAAAGGGATAAATTAAAGGTAATCTGATTTTCTAGATGGGAAGTGGTTATGTTTCACAGTAATAGGGAATATAGGAGAAACAGGTTTACAGAAGTAACAGTAAGTTTAAGGTATGTTGAGTTTGAAATAAGTATCCAGGTAGAGATGGCCATGGGCATTCAAATATGAGTTTGAAGATTGGGATACCATTCTAAGATGAAGATGTTGATGGTGGGAGCTGTCATGTTAAGTGATAATTAAAGCTGTAAGAATAGATGCGATTGCCCTGGAAATGTGTGTAGAATGAGAAGAGCAGAAGGTTGAAGGTACAACTTTTGGGAGCATGGGCATTTAAGGGGGATGGAAGATCCTAATTCTGCCCTTTGCTTGGGTAGTTCCAGTTTATCTAAATTGCTCTCCAGCCTCTTCACCTAACCAAATATGATCAGGCCCTCCTTCAGTGTCTTAACACTTCGTGAATCCATTTCTACTACTTGCTCTAAAGATTTTTTTTAAATGCATTAATTGGTGGCAGCATTTTAAAAAAATCATAAATACTACTTCAGAGATTCACAGGTTTTTTGACTTGGTTGTCTGATTCCTGATTGTTTAACAACAAAAAGAAGGGGTGTGTGTGTGTAGATTTCTTTTTATTCAGAAAGCTGACATTTAGGTGGATAGGTGTTTTCAGATTGTCATATTGAACAATTACTACTATATGTCAATTAGTTACATGCTAGATGTTAGCAATAAATAAAACTTAGCTCCTGATCTGAGAGTACCAACAACTTAATTGGAATGATAGACAGCTGGGTGGATGTTTTATGCATTCATAGCTTGCTTTTCCCACATATAAGTTAGAATTATTGTTAAATTAACCTTCTTCCTTTCCCACTATTACTGTGACATGAGCTCAGCTATAGAAAAGCAGAATTACAGGCAAAGGTTTTTGTTTATGTTGTTTGAAAATGTTGTTTTTTGTTTTGTTTTGTTTTTTCGAAACAGATTCTTGCTTTGTTGCCCAGTCTGAAGTGCAGTAGTGCAATCATGGCTCACTGCAGCTGCAACCTCCCAGGCTCAACTGATCCTCCAGCCTCTCAGCCTCCTGAGTAGCTGGGATTATAGGTGCTCACCACCATGCCCAGCGAATATTTTGTATTTTTTTGTAGAGATGGGGTTTTGCCATGTTGCCCAGGCTGGTCTCCAACTCCTGGGCTCAAGCCATCCTCCCACCTCTGCCTCCCAAAGTGCTGGGACTACAGGTGTGCACCACCAACCCATGAGGCGGAGGTTGCGGTGAACCAAGATCGGCCTGAAAATGTTTGAAATTCTACTTGGTATTTACAGTTTTGCATAACTTTTTCACAAATTCTTCAGAAACATTTTCATTTGCCTATAACAACATATGGCTGGGCTGGACACAGTGGCCCGTGCCTGTAATTCCAGCACTTGGGAGGCCAAGGTGAGCGGATCACGTGAGGTCAGGAGTTTGAGACCAGCCTGGCCAACATGGGGAAACCCTGTCTGTACCAAAAAAAAAAAAAAAATACAAGAGTTAGCTGGGTGTGGTGGCGCGTTCCTGTAGTCCCAGCTACTTGGGAGGCTGAGGCAGGAGAATCCCTTGAACCTGGGAGATGGAGGTTGTAGTGAGCCGAAATCGTGTCACTTCACTTCAGCCTGGGCAACAGAGAGACCCTGTCTCAAAACAAAACAAAACATATGGCTGTACCAGAGCTTTATTCTTATTGCTTGATGTTCATTTCATTTTCTAAGATATTTATAAATAGTGCTATGATGAACATTCATATTTGTGCATTAATCTTTTTAGACAGTTAGGGTTATTTCGTTAGAGTTAATTCACAGAAGTGAAATTGTAGGGCCAAAGAGTATAAACTTTTTTTTTTTTTTTGAGACGGAGTTTCGCTCTTGTTGCTCAGGCTGGAGTGCAATGGTGTGATCTCGGCTCATTGCAACCCCCGCCTCCCGGGTTCAAGTGATTCTCCTGCCTCATCCTCCTGAATAGCTGGGATTACAGACACGTGCCACCACACCTGGCTAATTTTTTTTTTTTTTTTTTAGCAGACAGAGTTTCTCCGTGTTGGTCAGGCTGGTCTCGAACTCCCGACCTCAGGTGATCCGCCTGCCCCAGCCTCCCAAAGTGCTGGGATTACAGATGTGAGCCACTGTGCCCAGCCGAGTGTAAACATTTTTAAGGCTCCTAATATATGCTGGCAAGTTCCTTTTCCAAAGGACCTTGTCTATAGCTCCACTAACAACGTACATGAGAACTCATTTTCCTTGCCCAGGTAATTTTTTTAACCTTTTTTTTTTTTTTTTTTTTTTTTGCTTATTTTCTAGTTTGACAGGTAAAAATAATATCTTGTTTTAATAATGTGAGTTTATTAGTGAAGCTAAACATGTTAAAAATATATTTCTTTCAACTGTCTTTTTTCTTTTAGTGAGCAATTACATATTCTTACTGTGTCTTTAATGATTTAATAGATTTAGAAGGTATCTTTCTTAGCTTTTACGGTTTTTCATGGTGAAAAATTATCTTACAATTTTTCTTGTCTTACAGATGTGTTGAAATTTTCCTATTCCTTGAAAAAAATCCGGGTAAAATACGCATAACATAAAATTCACCATCTTAACCATTTTTAAGTGTATAAAACCATTTATACACTTCTTTTTTTAATTTTAATTTTTTATTTTTTTTGAGATGGAGTCTCGCTCTGTCGCCCAGGCTGGAGTACAGTGGCGCGATGTTGGCTCACTGCAACGTCCACCTCCTGGGTTCAAGTGATTCTCCTGCTTCAGCCTCCCGAGTAGCTGGGACTACAGGCACCTGCCACCACGCCTGGCTCATTTTTTGTATTTTTAGTAGAGATGGGGTTTCACCATGTTGGCCAGGCTGGTCTCAAACTCCTGACATCAAGTGATCTGTCCGCCTTGGCCTCTCAAAGTGCTAGGATTACAGGTGTGAGACACCAGACCCTGCCTTACACATTTCTTAAGTTTACAGTTCGCTGGCATTAAGTATATTCACATTGTTGTACAACCATCACCACCGTCCTACCTTCTTCATCATTTTGATTACTCCTCCAGCATAATAATCTTGGCTTCAGAATTCACTGGTATTGCCTGTAGTATTGTTAGTGTTAGTGCACCGTTTTTGGGGGGTACTGTTTTGTTTCTAATAATTTTATTGGGCCATCTGAGTGTGGAAGCACACTGGGTAAAGCTGAGATTTTCACTTTATATTGGGTCTTGGGTTGTTTGATAATAATTTAGAGTTCTTCATTCAATGAGTATGGCTTATTAGCATTAATTATAATTTTCCCTAAAGTTGTTATTTTTTCCTGTCAAGATTGTTGCTTATTTGCCACTTCATGCTTATCACATGGGGCCTCATGTGCTTTTTACATAGTTTGTTGTTTTTGCTTGGACATTTCCCTCCTCAGTTCTTACCGATGAGCTTGGGCCTGTGTCTGACTGTGTGTATTGGCTGAGGACGCAGGAGTTACAAAGGCTCTGTCTGCTGTGGGAAGGAGCCTTGATTTGCTCGAGGAACAGCAGGGAGGCTTGGGTGGCCGGAGCATGGGGAGCAAGGGGACAGTGGTGTGAGATGAAGCTGCAGAGGTAAGCGGGGCCAGATGCTGTAGGGCCCTGTAAGAGTTAGATTCCTGTTGTGCTGTGAATAGAGCTCTATTGAAAGATTTTTAACTGGAACTGGGTGGCGGTAAACATAGTCTCATGTGCCTTTAAAAAAATCATCCTGGCTGTTGGATGGAGAAACGGATTATAGAGGAATAAGAGTGGAAGCTGGGAGGTGTGTTGGGACATGATTTATGTTATCCAGGTGGCAGTGTTAAACTGATTCGTTTCCTTTTTAAAAAAAACAAAATTCATATTGTGACCATCTGCAGCACAACTGAAGATAACTGGCCAAGTTTACTCCATGGACAAGTTAAGCTTATAGAATGTATAAACATTGGAACCATGGGTTCATTAGTATCATACTTTAACCAAGCTAACCATCCCCTGGCTAAATATAGTTTCTATGTATGTGAATCTCAAACATTTACTCTCAGCTGTCTTTGAACATCCCTGTGAAGTTAACTGACCTTTAATTATAAATGATTGAATTCAGAAGATACTAATATTGCTATTTTACATATGAAGAGTAGGAATTCTGGTCATTTATAGTACTGAAATAAAAAGCAAAACACTTGTCAGTTTCTCCTAGCTGCAAGCACCATTTTATCAACAACATGCTTTAAGTTTAATTCCCTCCAAATCTATTATAACTTCAGTGTATAGATGAGACTTGAGAGTTCTGGGATATATTATTCTTAGGACACCAGTTAAATTATTCCCACACATAACTGCTGTGCCAAGTTAGAATTTGTATAATTCCTCTAGGAAGCTGCCTGTGATTTCCCAGGGCTCAGGAAGGGTCCCTCTGTGTGCTGTCGTAGTGCCTTATATCTTCCCCTATGGTAGGCATTTATCATGCTGAATTATATGGCACTCTGAGGACAGAGCCAAAGATTCGGGAGAATGAATGCGAACATGGGGAGTTGGGGAAGCAAAACTGAAGGGACTTGAGGCAAGAGTGAAAATTATTTGAAGTCTTGTGAATCTTCTACTTAATGCGATTTTGTTTTCATATGAAATACTTTACCTAATGAATAAAATTGACATTACAGCAAGCTGTAAATTTTGTTTATATTGCAGCTTCATCTATTTTCAGTATCTTCTTCAGTCTGAGGGGTTTCAGTTCTATAGTATTTTGTGTACTTTAAATCTGTCTCCTGTGTTAGCTATAGGGGGCTAGCATCAATACATGCTAGTCTTTGCACATTAAAAAAAAAAAGTAAGATATATGCTTTGCAAAACTTTGAAAACATTTCAGCTTCCTTAGTCCTTCAGTATAATGTATTACTCTGATGCCTTCTTAGACCTCCCTAAGCTTGGCCTTTTGCTCCTTTTTGAGCCTTCCTCATTTTGACCCTTGCGCTACTGTAGTGTTATTCTTACCTCTGCTGCTTTTATCTCCTTACTTGACTGTTAACCCTTCCTCCCATGAGGTAACTCTAAGTATAAAAAGTTATCTCCTTAGTTCTGTTCCTTTCTGTCTACTTACTCCTGAAGCATTTGCTGTAGTTCTTAAAATCTAAACTCTGCAATTGACTCCAAATCTTTTATCTTCAACCTGGGCCTCTTTCCCATTGCCCTGTCCTGAGATAGCTGCCTCATATTTATATGCGCTCCCTCTCCTCAGCTTGTAGCTTCTATTGATGATTGTTCCAATATTCCAGTACTCCAGGCTAAAAGCCTAGAACCTTTGACTCCCATTTTCTCATGCCTCTGACATGCTTGTTCCTGAGTCCCCAGATACGCAGCAGGCACTGTGTACACATTCTTCCTGTTGTGAAATCTCAGATTCTGTAGTGTCTTGCCTTTTTGTTCTTCTCCTCTCTATCCCCCTTATCACCACCATAGTCCAGGCTGTATGACTTCTTTAAATGATCTGTGGAGACATCTTACTGGTCACCCAGCGTCCGAGCCCACTTCCGTCCTTTCCATACTCTCTCAATACCCAGCTCAGAAATCTTTAGTGGTAGGGCCGGGCGCGGCGGCTCAAGCCTGTAATCCCAGCACTTTGGGAGGCCGAGACGGGCGGATCACGAGGTCGGGAGATCGAGACCATCCTGGCTAACATGGTGAAACCCCGTCTCTACTAAAAAATACAAAAAAAAAACTAGCCGGGCGAGGTGGTGGGCGCCTGTAGTCCCAGCTACTGGGGAGGCTGAGGCAGGAGAATGGCGGGAACCCGGGGGGCGGAGCTTGCAGTGAGCTGAGATCCGGCCACTGCACTCCAGCCTGGGCGGCAGAGCGAGACTCCGTCTCAAAAAAAAGGAAAAAAAAAAAAAAAAGAAATCTTTAGTGGTAGAATACTTTTCCGGTTGCCTTCTAGCTGTCTTCTTACATACTTTTTATTTTTTTTCCCATCCACTTTTTAAGTTCTGGGATACATGTGCAGGATGTGTAGTTTTGTTACATACGTAGACGTGTGCCATGGTGATTTGCTGCACAGATCAACCCTAGGTATTAAGCCCAGCATCCATTAGCTATTCTTGCTGATGCTCTCCCTCCCCACCCCCGCAACAGGTCCCAGTGTGTGTTATAACCCCTGAAGTGTTCGTATGACGTCATTGTTCAACTCCCACTTGTAAGCGAGAACATGTGGCATTTGGTTTCCTGTTCCTGTGTTAGTTTGCTGAGGATAATGGCTTCTGGCTCTATCCATGACCCTGCAAAGGTAGACTGCTTTTACACAGCATCTTGCTTTTTCTTATGCATCTCCCTTTCCCAGAATTCCTACTCAACTGTTCCCCTGAAACTCACCTACCCTTCTGGGACCATATTTAAATTTCTGCTTGATGGAATGTAATCTAATTTTGGAAACTCCATAATTTTTTTTTTTTTTTTTTGTAGTTTTAAGAAACTGCCATCGTTATTATTTCATTATACCTTCATCAGTGCTTGAGAGTCAGCAGGGCAGAGTGGTTAGAAGCATGGACTCTGGAGCCACACTGCCTGCATTCACATCCCAGTTCACCTCTTATTACTCCCCACCTTGCTCTGGTTACTTAACCTCTCTGAGTCTCATTTTCCTACCTATTTCACAGGGCTGTTAGGAGGAATAAAATGAGTTAATGTATGTTTAAAATACTGAAAACACTGCCCACTACTGGAGAGATTTCTGCTGTTATCATTACATGTTAAAAAAGATTTCTTCTGTTCCATAAGCCCCTTTAGGGTAAGAAATGTCTTATTCTTCTTTGGATGCCCTCACAGAATCTAGCATGGTGCCTTATACATAGTAAGCATTCAGTAAGTAAGTACTTAATGAAATGTAAATTTATTGAAAAGTCTAGTAGTTCAATAACAATGATTTTTGGTGTTGATCCTAAAGTAAAACCACAGAGTTTTTCTGGGATAATTTAATAGCAGAATATGTTGTTTCCTTGTTTAATTGCACGATTTGGATTTTTAAAAACTAAATAGTTTAAATATATTTATTTATTTATTTTATTTTTTGAGACAGGGTCTCATTCTGCCCCAGGCTGGAGTGCAGTGGTGCAATCTTGGCTTACTGCAGCCTCAACCTCCAGGGATCAAGCAATCCTCCCACCTCAGCCTCCCAAGTAGCTGGGATCATAGGCACGCACCACCACGCCTGGCTAATTTTTTGTGTTTTTGTGGAGACAGGGTCTTGCCGTATTGCTCAGGCCGGTCTCGAGCTCCTGAGCTCAAATGATCTGCCTGCCTCAGCCTCCTGAGGTTACAGGCAGGAGCTGCTGTACCCACCCTTATTTTAAATTTTTTTTGGAGATGAGGTCTTGTTTTGTTGCTCAGGCTCACTCAAGCTCCTGGCTTCAAGTGATCATCCTGCCTTGGCCTCCCAAAGTTCTGGGATTGCAGGCATGAGCCACTGTGCTTGACCCAAAAATATATATTTTGACCAAATCATACAAGGATGATGAAATGGCAAACCTGTGAGTACTAAAATACGAGACACAGGCTTTGGCATTAAAGGAAAGGAAAAGAACACTACGATTCACATTGGGCAAAAATTTGCCTGCAATGGAGATAACCTTCTAAATGAAAGCATCCCGGAGTAGAAAGATCCCAGAGTCGATCCAGTCATGATGTTTAATTTTCTTTCAAGAACACTAGTTTTAAGCACGATTCTGGGATTTTAGCTTATGTATGCATTTTGCCTTTAAGATATATTTAATAGAGCTTTTTAGTACCTCTTAGAATTAAGAGATGTCCAGGATTAAAATTTGCTGTTGCTCTTGATATGTTGAACTTTAATGCATTGTAGATTGTGGTAATCCGATGTTTCAACTTTTAAGTATTTGACATTGTTTGGGGTGTTGGTTTTATGATTTTAAAGAAATGAAAAACATTATCATTGGGGCAGACATTTCATTCAAATTACTTCTGTCAATTTGCTTGAAACTTTTTTTTTTTTTTTTTGAGACAGTCTCCCTCTGTCACCCAGGCTGGAGTGCAGTGGTACAATCACTGCTCACTGCAACCTCCACCTCCCAGGCTCAGGTGATCCTCCCACTGAGCCTCTCAAGTAGCTGGGAACACAGCTGAGAGCCACCATGTCCACCTAATTTTTATATTTTTTGTAGAGACAGGGTTTCATCATGTTTCTCAGGCTGTTCTTGAACTGTGATTCTCTTTCCTTGGCCTCTCAGAGTGCTGGGATTACAGGCATGGGCCCACCCAGTGACTTTTAAGAGAGTCACTTGAGACTTTTAAGAGAGACTTAAGAATGCTCTAAAACTAGACTACAGGTGAAATGTAGAGTGATATTTGGTTTCCAGGGGTGGGGGAAAAAGGAAGAAATATTTATTAAATACAGGCTTACTTCTTCTGGCTTCAGGGGGGTAAAAATTGAATTTTCACCAGTAAGCCAAAATCTAACTAAATACCCTAAGATATAATCATTTGATAATGTCAAATAAAGTAGTTTTTTTTTTTCATCTGTAGATTTCACAGGGGCTTTGATGAGTCTGACAAAGAACCACTTGCAATGTTTTGGGGTTTCTGTTATGACAATTAACACATAGCTCAAATTCCCATTAAGTAATCATGACTTAAAATAGAGTCCAGCTATATAATCTTGCATATTTCAGAGTTAAGAATGTAATTTTTATCTTTTAATGTTAATATTCTCTAAGGTTTATTTACTGTATTCTTATTTTGTTATGAGTTTATTTCAAATATTTTTTAATATTAAAGTATTTTAAGTATTTCTAGTTGCAATAAAAATGTAGATATATTCAAGAAGTTATAAAATTAGGTTTTGTAATTGATCGGTATTCAAGTAAAAGGAGGAAAGCTATTAAGTAGTCATGATGAAATATTCATCAAATGTAAAATGACCTACTCATCAACTTGCCAGGTCTAACCTGTTTCTGTTTCATTTGTCTTTACAACCTTTTAAGAAGTTTATTTTGTAAACTTCTGTTTTCTCTGCTTTAGAATTGGAAATAGTATAGAGTATAGAAAGACTTTTATTTTCTAGATTATATCTTTTCCCCCCAGCCCCAACCCAAATTGAAGAAAACTATTGGGACAACTGGATGATTTAGAAATCTATTAGCAATGGCAACAATATGAAAATTTGAAGGTGTTTATGTATGGCATCCTGTAGTTTGGGTGGAAATCATTTTTTTTTCCTTTCACTTCTGCCATGTCAACTTTAGTCTCAATGTGTAGATTCCAAAATAGTATCCCAACAGATTTCTGGAGACTTTCATCTTTAACTATGTTGTCTCTCTCTTCTCTGTTTTTTTTTTTTTCTGTGTACTTTAGGATATCTGTGTGGGAACATAAGAAACTATCGGAAGGAACTAGGAAGTAAAATTGCTGAAATAGCAACCTTCATATTAGTATTATGATAACTTGAAAATTATTGGTGATATGTTTATGTTATGGAAACCTTGTTAGTATTTTTATCTTTCAGAATGTTTAATATGCACATATTAGCATGTCTCTAACAACTGATGACTATAGTTTGGCTCGAGAGGCTTATATCATGTAAGCTAGTCACACCTATTTGAATTCACTTAGTTTCTTGATTTCTTCTGGCTATTATTAGTTGGCAACAATCAAACAAATTTTGAATACCTTTTGTGAGTCTCGCACTGTGGAAATACAGGGGAAGTTTATTGTGGTTCTTACTTTAAATAGTTTGCAGTTTTATTGTGTATACAAATGTATGCATGTGAAATATACAGATTTTAAAAGAGCAGATCATTAAAGATTAGGTCATAAGGTGTAGTCTGTACATGGAAGAAGAGCTAAGTTGACTCAGAATAACATGGTTAGATTTTGAAGCTAGCCTGGATTTGAATCTTTGATCCACCACTGACTAGCTATGTAAACTTAGTCAAGCAACTCAGCCTCTGCCACAGTTTCCTCATCTGTCAACAGTTTTCTCATCTGTCAAATGGTTATGATAATATAACCTACCTACTGTATAGTTGTGACTTGTGGCCTTCCTTTACTGAGAAAATTAAGCCCTAATGAACTAAGCATTTGTTGTATGAATGAATACAACAGATTTTGTGGTTCTGGAATAGCATTGGTCATCAACCATCCTTGGGAGATTTGACAAAACAGGCACTCAGATCATTTTCTGTGTGCGGTGGTTCCAATGAAGGAATCTTAGTTAAGGATTAAATGAGTTAACATATAATAAATAACAGAAAACGAGGCCTGGAAGTGTTAAAACTAGTATTGTTGGACTCCAAAAAATGAAGACAGTTTAATTAATCAGAGGTGAGCGTTTTCAGGCTGAGAGAAATCAAGGGTTATGTGAAAATGTTTTTCATCTTAAGCAAATATCCAATTACTTTGTGTCTCTGGGACCAAATGGGACTGGGAAAATCAACAACATACTCACCAATCAGAAAAGCATCCAACATTTGGAAGGAGGCTCACACATAGAAAAAAGATTCTTAATAAGCATATTATCTGTATCAGAATCATCAAAATTTGCAAATATATTGAAACGATAGGAGAGAGAGTACACATAAGAGTAAGCCATAAAAACTTCTAATAAGAAAGAGATGGCAAATGGAAATTAACCATATAGGATAAGCTGTGTGAACTGATACACGTTTTGTTGCTATGTATAAAGACAAATTATTTCACTTGGTCTTCAGTGCCATATGAGTACAATTTTAGGTAGGTTAAGTGTGAAGAACTGGCTGTTAAGTATAAAGATCGTTTGGTGACTTTGGAAAAGAGCCATTTTAATGGACAATCAGCCCACAGCACATGTGTTAGCACTCATGTTTTCTCTCTCTGACATACATACATTAGTTTCAATAAGATATTAGTAAATTTATGAGGCTTTGATACAGGTAATATGCTTCTTAAGAAGTTTAGTTTTTCATGTGTTTATTACAGTGGACTCTTAGCTCATTATCCTACTTTTAGGGTTCCTCTTCCTGGCAGTTTGTTCTGCATGTCACTGCTGTGATCATTTTCTTTCATCGGTTCCACTTGATTCCCACTAATATGTTACCCCCTCCACCCAGCCTAGCCTCTGGGACCAAGTGTGCCCTTAGGAAGGATTTAGAGTTCCATTTCAAAGCCAGGGGATTCAGCAGTAAGGGTAGTTGTTGCTAGATCGATGCTTTATTCAGTATTTATAATTGGTATGCTACCTTATTCCAGCGATTGGTTCCCCACCTTGCACTCTCAATTCAGGTACCTGGGCTACTTACATTTCTCTTTGAAGAGTCCTTGGTTTGATAACCCTAAGCCTTTGGAGAGGGGTCTCTCTGATGTGTGACATTTGCAATTTCCTATCATTGGGATATCTGTTAATGCCTGCTGAACTTCCCTCAAACCAACCACTTGCCTAATTATTAACTATTGCCTGTCAGGGTTTTATCTGTTTTCTATTGTACCTTCTAAATTGTCCCTCACTGCTTGCTGTTGGTTTACCACCTCGCAGTTTCTAGTCCCAAATCATTATTCTTTTCGGTCCGTGGCAGGAACCTCTGGTACTACCTGGAAAATGACAACAGCAGAGAATGTAGTGTTCTTTATAAAACTTCTCTGGCACATGAAGGAGCCAGCAGAATCAGTGCCATTAAATATACCAGTTGGACCACGCATGGTGGCTCATGCCTGTAATCCCAGCACTTTGGGAGGCTGAGACAGGAGGATTGCTGGAGGCCAGGATTTGAAACTAGCCTGGGCAATACAGTGAGATGCTCATCTTAACAAAAAATAAAAAAATTAGCCAGGCATGGTGGCGTGCATCTGTAGTCCCAGCTACTCAGGAGATTGAGGTAGGAGGATTGCTTGAGCCCAGGAATTTGAGGCTGCAGTGAGCTATGATTGCACCGCTGCACTCCAGCCTGGGTGGCAGAGCGAGATCCTGTCTCTAATCAAAAATGAAGCATGTCCATAGAAAGAAACTGAAAAATGTTAGATGAAGGCCTTTCTTTTGGTCGAGATTATAATTTAGAAATTTTAAGATGGGGTGTGGTGAGGAAAGTGAGGGAGCTTAACTGATTGGTTCTATCATCTCTGAAATGTAGGCAGAGACATTATTGAGAGTGAGATAAATTGTGATGGCTCAAAGAGAATGAAAAAGCCCTATAATGGTTTATATGGGGGAACGGATACATAGTCAACTAAGAATGAACACAAGGATTGTTGAACAGCTGTGAAATAATTTTATGTCTGGCTTCTGTAACATTTGGAGGCCTAGAAACAGACTGGCTAATAATTAGCCAAGTGTGTATATGAGATTTTATTAAAGGATTTCTTCCAGAAGGGATTAAAGGCAGTTTACAAAAATATATCCAGCATGACAAAATTAAATATATATAATGGCAAAGGAGAAAAAAGTTTAATAAGATGGAGTTCAGAATGAGGATAATAACCAGATTGCATGTGAGGAAGTTTAGAAATGGGCCATAAATTAGCCATGAGCTTTTTCTTTCTCTTTTTCTTTTTTGAGATGGACTTTCACTCTTGTCACCCAGGCTGGAGTGCAGTGGGCGCCATCTCAGCTCACTGAAACCTCCACTCCCGGGTTCAAGTGATTCTCCTGCGTCAGCCTCCCCAGTAGCTGGGATTACAGGCACGTGCCACCATGCCTGGCTAATTTTTGTATTTTTAGTAGAGACAGGGTTTCACCATGTTGGCCAGGCTGGTCTCAAACTCCTGACTTCAAGTGACCTGCCTGCCTAGGTCTCCCAAAGTGCTGTGATTACACATGTGAGCCACTGTACCCAGCTAGCTGTGAGCTTTTTAGTAGTCAATTGCAAAGATGGAAATAATAATCAAGTGATCCCAAGCCTGTAAGATATAAAACAAATTAATTACTTAGGCAAAGCACAAGAATTGCTGGCATTGAGAAAATGTTTGCCTGAGGTCTTTTCTGGGAATTTATCAAATATTAACTTGGGGGAAATGCTTTGGGTCCAGCAGAAATAGCCCTAGGAAGAATCAGCCTTGATGATAAGAAAGTTTATAGTTGTGCTTCATTTTTTCCAGGGTTTGAAATCTATACATGTTGTAAAGTAGGCAGAATTAGATTGGATTCGAACAACTAGAGTAAAACTGACGTCATTAACAAAGCACTTAACTGTAATGTGTCACACAAATGTAATTTTATAGGAAATATTTATATATTTTAGACATTTAAAAATACTAATTTATCTCTAGTCATCAAGGAAATCCTGAGAGATATTCTGGCTTTTCTTGGACTCACCTGGGTACATTCAGATTGTCAAAACATTCTCAGATATCAAGTGTGTCAGCACAAACAAAAGGAAAGAGTAGAGAATACTTTCTTTGAAAAATATTCTGAAAGAATCTAGTTTCCAGCATATTATCTAATGCCAACCAAATGATTTGGCAAGCCTGAGAACTTGGCAGTATGCCTTAGGGTATTGGTAGATAGTGGTACAGGAGTGAGTATAACTATGTCAAACTATAAGACTGAAATTGAATTGTATTTCCAGTGAGGGAGAGAACAGTTAGTTAAATTTTTGTATTTAGGATTTTTTTTTAATTTCAAAACTTACCTTGACTGCAGTCTTATTTAATGAAACTTTGCGTTTTTGTTTTTGTTTTTGTTTTTTTTTACATTTCCTTAGATTGATTTAGACTAGTTTTCAGTTTTTTAATAAGAAGGATTAGAAAGTATTCTTTCATGTTTTAAATGTGTTAATCATGTCAAAAACTCTTGTTTTGATTAGTTTGAGGATGGAGTACTAAACAGAAACATTACACAATCGAGTTACTAATTATTCTCAGATACTGGCTAGCCATGAAGGGTGAGGGCAACGGTGAATGGGGAATGACAAATAGTGATCCTGACTACTAAGGATCAAGTAGTGAAGGATGAGCGGATCCCTGAATTATTTTATGCTTGACTGAATGACTGAATGGTTGGACATTTGCTGAACTAGGTTCTTGAGATAGAAGTATATGATAAAGTCATGGCCCCTGCTCTGAGAGTCTACTGGGGGATTATCTAGTTTATTAGAAAATAAGCCAGTTATACTACAGTGTGGCGTAACTATATACCAACCATTATCCAAGCATGGTATAAATGGTTGGTATGCTGTGGAATGGTTGGTATGCTGTGAAAATAGAGAATTGGAAACTGAATGAGACGTTTAGTTGAATTTTTAGGGAAGTTGCTCACTTGGGAAAGAGTATCCCAGGCAGAAGTAGAGAACTTAATCAAACAGCATGGTTTTTGGTTTTTTGGTTTTGGTTTTGTTTGTTTTTGAGACAGAATCTCACTTTGTTGCCCAGGCTGAAGGGCAGTGGCACCATCACAGCTCATTGTAGCCTCAACCTCCCAGTCCTCAGGTGATCTTCCCACCTCAGCCTCCAGAGTAGCTGAGACCACAGGTGCATGCCACCTTGCCCAGCTAATTTTGTATTTTTTTTTGTAGAGACTTTTTTTGGGGGGGAGGGCGGGGGTTTGTCATGTTGCCCAGGCTGAGCATAGATCTTGGAAGTGGGAAGACTACATCTTCTGTATAGTAGAGGAAAGGGAGGAGTGACAGGAAGTGAGCCCAGAGGGATAGGAAGGGGCTAGAATAGGAATGGCCTTTTGTGCTAGGATAAGGAGCTTCATATTATCCTGAAAGCTATCAGGGAACAAGGAAAGATTTTGAGTAGGAAACCTGTAGATTAGATTTGCATTTTTAGAAAGGTGAATCTGGCAGCAACTTCAGAAGGGATTAAATGTGGGAACAGTGCTGTTGACAACTAGACAATCTATGAAACTGTTGTAATTAGTGGATGAGAAGTGATAGTTCTGAATGAAGGGCAGGGACAGTTGCAAAGGAAAAAGGGGGAGAATCACCTTTTAAAGTGGAAGTAGAATCTGTCTTAGCTCAGTGACAGGTGGGATATAAGTGATGATGGAAAAAAGAAATTGAAGATAATTTGTGGCTTTCTGATTAAGGCCACAGGTGTTTCGTTGTTGTTGTTCTTGTTTCCTTTTTAAATTGAGGTGACATTTAATTTATAAACAACATAAGATTAGTCATTTAAACTATATAATTCAGTAGTATTTGGTGAATTCACAGTGTTGTATAACTGTCACCTTTATCAAGTCTCAAAACATTTTCATCACCCCAAAAGAAAGTGGCAATTCCCAGTTCACTCCTGCCCCCAGCCCTTGGCACCCACCAATATGCTTTCTATTTCTATGAATTAACCTATTCTGAATATTTCTTTTCTTTTTTTTTTTTTTTTTGAGACGGAGTCTCGCTCTGTCGCCCAGGCTGGAGTTCAGTGGTGCGATCTCGGCTCACTGCAAGCTCCGCCTCCTGGGTTCACGCCATTCTCCCGCCTCAGCCTCCGGGTAGCTGGGACTACAGGCGCCCACTACCGCGCCCGGCTAGTTTTTTGTATTTTTAGTAGAGACGGGGTTTCACCGTGTTAGCCAGGATGGTCTTGATCTCCTGACCTCGTGATCCACCTGCCTCGGCCTCCCAAAGTGGTGGGATTACAGGCTTGAGCCACCACGCCCGGCCCTGAATATTTCATATGAATGACATCATATACTATGTGACCTTGTATCTGGCCTCTTTCACTTAGCATCCATATTATAATATGAACCAGTAATTTCTTGATATGGCTGAATAATATTTCATGTATGTATTCACCACGTTTTGTTTGTTTATGTGCTGATGGACATTTGGGGTGTTTTCACCTTTTGGCTATTGTGAAAGCTCCTGTGAACATTATAATGGGTAGCATCTGACTACCCATTTTCAAATATTTTGATACTATCTAAGAGTGGAAGAGTGACTTATAATTCCTTGTTTAATTTTTTGAGAAACTACTAAACTGTTTTGCACAGCAGCTGTACCACTTTACACTCCCACCATTGTATGAGGGGTCCAGTTTCTTCTCATCCTCAGCAACACTTGTTATTTTCCATATTTTTCATTGTAGCTATCCTAGTGGGTGTGAAGTGGTATCTTGTGGCTTTGTTTTTTGAGACAGAGTCTCACTTTGTTGTCCAGGCTGGAGCACAGTGGTAGCCTCAAACTCCTGGGCTCAAGCAATCCCCCTACCTCTGCCTCCTGAATAACTGAGACTGCAGGTGTATACCACTACGCCCCACTAATTATTTTATTATTATTATTATTACTATTTTTTTTTGAGACAGAGTCTCGCTCTTGTTGCCCAGGCAGGAATGCAATGGCGGCGTGATCTTGGCTCACTGCAACCTCCACCTCTTGGGTTCCAGTGATTCTCCTGTCTCAGCCTCCCAAGTAGCTGGGACTACAGGCACTTGCCACCATGCCTGGCTAATTTTTTTGTATTTTTAGTAGAGACGGGGTTTTGCAGTGTTGGCCAGGCTGTCTCGAACTCCTGCCCTCAGGTGATCCACCCGCCTTGGCCTCCCAAAGTGCTGGGATTACAGGCATGAGCCACCACGCCCGGCCACCCCACTAATTTAAAAAAAAAAAATTTGTAGAGACAGGGTCTCTCTATGTTGCCCAGGCTAGTCTCAAACTCCTGCCTAAGCAGTAGCCTCCCAAAGTGCTGGGATTATGGGCATGAGCCACTACACTGGCCTCTTGTGGCTTTGATTTCCATTTCCCTAATGTCTAGTGATGAGCATCTTTCATGTGCTTGTCAGCCGTTTGTATATCTTCTTAATTCCACTCCCAGGTGTATACCCAAAAGGTCTTTTCAAATTCTTTGCACATTTTTTAATTGAGTTGCATTTTTGTTGAGTTGTAAGAGTCCTTTATGTATTCTAGATACAAGTCCCTTATAACATACAATTCACAAATATTTTCTCCCACCATGCCTGACCATGCCTGACCATGCTTGGCTAATTTTTAAATTGTTTGTAGAGATGATGTTGTGCTGTGTTGCACAGACTGGTCTTGAATTCCTGGACGTAAGCAATCTTCCCTCCTCATCCTCCCAAAGTGCTGGGATTACAGGCCTGAGCCACTGCACCCGGCCAACTTTCTTAAACTATTTTTGTAAAGACTGTACCTTGGTCATGTATGATGTCTGAAGTGTCTGTTCCATTAGCTTTGTGGTTAGCAATTGTTTTGACAGATGGCCTTGAATACCTGGAGCCTCACCACCCACCTCACCACCACTTCCAAAATAAAAATAAATAAACAACACAACGGATTCTTCTAATCTTTGCTGATTGGCTCTGCACTGGGGTACTTTTTCAAAGCTTAGACAGGCTATTTACAGTCCTCTCATAGCCTGCTTAAACTGAGCCGAAAGATCAGCAAGATGTGAAAGTTTAGGGTCTTCTCAGGTCTTTTCTGAATATGCATCCTACCACGGGCATGCATGTGGCTTTCGAAATTCCCCAGTGACACATGGCAGCTTTTCAATGCACTAAATCTCCAAAGAATCTTTCTTCCCAGGCTGCAGCGTATCTTTTGTGTGCCTTAATAGTAATCTTTTGCTTCGGGTGACAGTGGGTTGTTCATTTGCGTTTCAGTGTTTTCAAAGAATGCCCTCTATATAGCCACTTTTCTGCCTTGAGAGAGTCTTAAGTTAGGTGAAAGAAAGGCAAGTGTCTTTTGTCAGGCCTGAAAGTTGTTCCCAGATAGGTCAAAACAGACAAACACAGTTCTTTGAAAATAAGATCTGCTGTGCCTTCTGCAGAACTGGAGTCCCACACTGGAAATGTGGGCTGCCATGGTCAAGATGGCCACTAAATCAGGGAGGGCACTGGGGCAAGGGCAAGTAAAAATGTCACCAAGATTTCATGTTTCCTCTTTTCTTGAGTCAGTATTCACTTAGTTGCTGTAAACCTTTGACTGTTTTCCAGCGTTCAAATGAAGTTGATTCTGATAGTTTCTTCTCATTTTTTTGTTTGTGTGTTTTTCTGGAGGAAAGAGCCGTTGGTACTCTGCTGTCTTTGCTGACATCACTCCCATGGGTGATTGTTTTGAAGAATAAATTTGATAGAAGAGTTTCTGAGTCAGAGAGAGAAGTAGATGCCAAGAGTTACAAGGGAGGTATATCTCTTGAGCAGTTTTCAAGGGAAATATTAGAATTCATATTTATGTGTTTTAAGAAGTTTTTTTTTTGTTATTTGTTATAGGATTCGTGTAAAAATAATATATAACTTTTAAAGTAAATTATCAGGAAAAAAAACCCCCTATGAATCTAATACCAAACTTAAAGCTAACACATCATAGTAACTTTGAAACGATGTTGTATTCCTCCCAGCCCCTTCCTCCACCATTCCTCCAGAGATAAGTACTAGAGTGATTTTTTTGGGGGGGTGAGGGAGCTTATGTTTCTGTGTTTTAAAACAAAGCAGACTCCAAGGCAGCTTACCTAGATATGTACATATCCCTAGACAATGTGTTGCTTAGTTTTGTTTTATGCTTTATATGGAATCCTGTACAGTCTTGTCTGTTTTACATTTTTCACTCAGTATTGATCTAAGAGTATCCATGTTGTGTATAGCTGTACAGATGGTCTCTGACTTACCATGGTTCAACTCAAGATTTTCCAGCTTTACAATGGTGCAAAAGCAATACACATTCAGTAAAAACCGTACAGCCATTCTGTTCTTTCACTTTGAGTATTCAGTAAATTACATGAGATATTCAACACTTTGTTATAAAATAGTTTTTGTGTTAGATGATTTTGCCCAACTGTAGGCTAATGTAAATGTTCTGAGCACATTTAAGGTAGGCTAGGCTAAGCTATGGTGTTCAGTAAGCTAGGTAATTAAATATATTTTAGACTGACAGTATTTTTCAACATATGATGGGTTTATAAGAACGTAACCCCATTGTAGGTTAAGGAGCATCTGTATGTTGTTCATTTCATGAATGAATGAAACTTAGACATGAATGTACCACAATTTATCTGTTCTCTACTTGATGGGCATTTAGAGTTGTTTCCAGTTTTTATGTTTTGTGAAGATGAACAATGATAGTATGAACATTTTTATGTGTGTGCTTCAGAAGATAGGTATAGTGCTTCCACTGAAATGAAATGATTGCATCATGGAAGACATACATGTTCAGCTTTACAAGATGATATCACATGGTTTTCTACAATGATTGTTCCGCTTTGCTTTCCTACCAGCAACACATAAAAAACCCCACTGATTGTTGTTTTTCCAACATTTGGTATTGTCGGGCTGCTTCAATTTTGCTGATATAATGCTTGTAAATATTAGTTCATTGTGGTTTTGATTTCAAGCTAAGCATGTTATATCTGTGTTTAACCGTTCATATTTCCTTTTCTGTAAAATTCATTTTCTCAATATTCTATTGGATTTTTTTGGATTGTACTTATTTGTGGAAGCTCTTTATGTATTCTGGATACTAATCTTTTGGCTACATATATTGTCGATATTATTGCCTCATTTGTGGTATGCCTTTTCACATTCTTTATGATGTCCTTTGTTGGTTTTGTTTTTTTGAGACAGAGTCTTGCTCTGTCGCCCAGGCTGGAGTGCAGTGGCACCATCTCGGCTCACTGCAACCTCCGCCTCCTGGGTTCAAATGATTCTTTCTGCCTCAGCCTCCCAAGTAGCTGGAACCACAGGCATGTGCCATCAGGCCTGGCTAATTGTGATGTCCTTTGAACAGAAGTTCTTAACTTTAAGGTAGTCAAATTTATGAATATATTCTTTTTTTTTTTTTTTTTTTTTTTTTAATGAGACAGAGTTTCACTCTTGTTGCCCAGGCTGGAGTGCAATGGTGTGATCTTGGTTCAAGTGATTCTCCACCTCCCAGGTTCAAGTGATTCTCCACCTCCCAGGTTCAAGTGATTCTCCTGCCTCAGCCTCCTGAGTAGCTGGGATTACAGGCATGCACCACCATACCTGGCTAATTTTGTATTTTTAGTAGAGACAGGGTTTCTCCATGTTGGTCAGGCTGGTCTCAAACTCCCGACCTCGTGGTCCACCCACCTCAGCCTCCCAAAGTGCCAGGATTACAGGCGTGAGCCACTGTGCCCAGCCTATGAGTATATTCTTTATAGTTAGCGATTCTTAGGTTTAAGAATCTTTTATTACCTCAGTGTCATCTTTTATTACCTCAGTGTCATCAAGAGAGTTTCCTATAATTTCTTCTAAAATATTGATTTTTTTGTTGAACATTTATATCTTTAATTATCCAGAATTTTAAAAATTGAAGTATAGCATACAGAAAGGAAAATGTACAAATCATATCACTTGATGAATTATTACAAAGTAATGGGTATGGAACCTCCATCCACATGGAAAAAAAAAAAAAAAAAACAACTTAGCAGTCTCTCAAACCACCTGCTAAGTACTATTCTTCTCCCTAGTGATACCTCCTCTACAGACCTCTAACACTATCAGTTAGTTTTGGCCATTTTGAAATTTATATAAATGAAATTATATACTGTATATTGCTTTGTTTCTTCCTTGCTCAATACTATGTGAGATTCATGTTGAGCTTAATAGAAGTTTGTTCATTTTCATAGATATATACTATTTGTTTGTACAAGTATGCCATATTTTTCTCTATTCTGTTGATAGATATTTGGGTTGTTTCCAATTGGGGGCTAGTATGAGTAGTGCAGCTATCACCACTCTTACATGTCTTTTGGTACGCATGTTGCATCTCTGTTGGGAATATTCGTAGAAGCGGAACTGCTGATAGGTTTGTGTATGTTCGTCTTGAGTAGACACTGCCACATTTCCAAAGTGGTTGTACCTGTTTTCACTCCTACTAGCTGTGTATGTGAATGTTCCAGCTGTTCCACATTCCATCCATCTCTTAGGTTTAACCCACTTGTCAGTCTTTTCCAATTTTGGCCATCTTGGTGGTGTGTAGTGGTACCTTATTGTGGTTTTAAATTGCATTTCCCTTATTGCTATTGAGATGAGCATAGATTGATCAATAGGCAGACAGGCTATTGATCAATGTATTATTTTATAAAATGCCTGTTAAAATCTCTGGCCTATTTTTCTTTTTTATTTTATTTATGTAATTTATTTTTATTTAAAAAAAAATTTTATAGAGATGAAGTCTTGCTATGTTGCCCAGGCTGGTCTGGAATTCCTGGCCTGCAACAATCCTCCCACCTTGGCATCCCAAAGTGCTGGAATTATAGGCATGAGCCAGTGTACTCAGCGTTGCCTATTTTTCTAGTGGTTTATTTGTCTTTTTTTATTATTGATTTTAAGACTTGTTTTAATATTTATAAAATGAGCTCTTTGATGTTTAACAAAATCTCTTCTCCCCGTGTGAATTAAATTTTCTCTTATTGATGTCTTTTAATAATCATAAATTCCTAATTTTGATGTAGTTTACTTTGTTCAGCTTTTCCTTTATGGTTAATGTTTTTGTATCCTGTTTAAAAAATCTTTGCCTATTCCCAAAGTATTCTCCTACTTATCTTCTAGAAACAGTTTTACCTTTCACAGTTAGAGCTATAATTCTTCTGATTTTTTTTTTTTTTCATGAAATGAGGTAAGGCCCAAAAGTAATTTTTTCCCCATGTGGATACGTAATTGACTCAGCACCAATATTTGAAAAGACTTTCTTTTTTTGCAGTGCTGCTTTTGTCATAAATCCATATATTTAGGGTTAATTTCATTTCTGCATTCTGTTCTTTTAATGGAATATTGCTTTGCTGACAAGTTTTGGTATCTGGGAAGGTTTCTTCACTTTCTTCTTTAAGATGCTATTGTGGGGTCTTCCATATAAATTTTATGGTTCCTCATAAAACCATTTTGGGATTTTGGTGACTACCGTTGGATTTAAGAATACTGCTGAATCTACAGATGAATTTGGAGATTTTCGATATTGAATTTCTGTGTTTATTTCAGTCTCTTTAATATAGCTCAATAAAATTCTATGTATCCTTTGTTAAGTTCTAGGTGTTTTATGTTTTTGTTTCTTTTGTAAATGGTATCTTTTTGAAAATTACATTTTCTAAGTGTTGATATATGCAGAATTCAATTAGTCATTTTGCTAAACCTTCTTATTGATTCTAACAGATTCTTTATATATTGTTTTTCTGTGTAGATAACCATAGCATCTAAGAATAATGACAGCTTTGTTTCTTCTTTTCCAATATTAGTTCTTTCTCTTCTTTTTTCTTGTTTTACTGAACTGATTAGGATAGAACTATCCAATGGAAATATAATGTTAGCCTTATGTATAATTTAAAAATGGCTAGTGGTCACAGTAAAAAAAAAAAAAAAAGGGGTGAAGTTAGTTTTAATAATTTGCTTTATTTTATTTAACTCAACATTGTCATTTCAGTAGGTAATCAAAATTAATGAGATATTTTACTTTTGGGGGGGGGTACTAAATCTTAAAAAGCTGGTGTGTATTTTGCACTTACAGCACATCTCAGTTTTTTACTAGCTGTATTTCCAGGGCTCAGAGCTATGTGTGTATGGCTAGTCGCTATTGTATTAGACAATGCAGGACTTCAGTTTCCAGTAGAGTGCTGATACTACACATACTTGTTACTCATTTTGAAACAAATACTTCTGACATTTGACCATTAAAAAGGATGTGTTCTGTAGATTTTAGTGGATATCTTTTATGTTATTAAAGAAGTTTCTTTTTTTTTCTTTCGAGACAGAGTCTTGATCTGTTGCCCAGGCTGGAGTGCAGTGGCGTGATCTCAACTCACTGCAACCTCCATCTCCCAGGCTCAAGCAACTCTCAAGCCTCCCAAATAACTGGGATTACAGGCCTGCACCACTACGCCCAGCTAACTTTTGTATTTTTAGTAGAGAGGGGGTTTTGCCCTGTTGGCCAGGCTGGTCTCGAACTCCTGGCCTGAAGTGATCCGCCTGCCTTGGCTTCCCAGAGTGCTGGGATTACAAGTGTGAGCTACCACGCCTGGCCAAGAAGTGTTTTTATATGTTTAGTGTACTATGTTTTCTTCTTAACAAGAAATTTATTTATCAATTTTTTTAGCCTCTTGAAGTGATCGTTCTTGATTTTCTAATGGTAAGCTACTCTTGGATTGCTGGGATAAAGTCAACTTGGTCCTGATATCTCTTTATTCACTATTAGATTTGTTTCAATTTTGTTTTTAAGAATTTTTGCATTGTTCATAGAAGAAATAACTGGTACTTTCTTCTTCTTTTTTCTTTCTTTTTTTTGAGACGGAGTCTTGCTCTGTTGCCCAGGCTGGAGTGCAATGGCATGATTTCGGCTCACTGCATCCTCCGCCTCCCAGGTTCAAGTGATTCTCCTGCCTCAGCCTCCTGAGTAGCTGGAATTACAGGCATGCATCACCATGCCCGGCTAATTTTTGTATTTTTAGTAGAGATGGGATTTTGCCGTGTTGGACAGGCTGGTCTTGAACTCCTGACCTCCGGTGTTCCACCTGCCTCGGCCTCCCAAAGTGCCAGGATTACAGGTGTGAGCCACCGCACCTGGCCAGTAATTTCTTTTTTTAACTAAGCTTTTCTGATTTTGGTTTAAAGGTTTTACTAGCCTCTTAAAATAAGCTGGTGAGTAAATAATTTTATATATATGTAAAATCTCTAGAAAAGTTTTTATACAAGAGTTTCATATTCTGTTACTTGGCAGTTTGGTAGATGGTAGAAACTTTGCATTTAAAACCTTACAGGTATTTTTTTTTTTATGTATTTCCTAAGTTTATAATACTCTACCTTATTGTAAGCATTTACAATAATGTAAGCATTTAAGCTATACAATTCCTTCTGACTACATTCATAGCATATTTTAGAAATCTGCATTTCTTTTTCATTCTAAGTGTCTTAAATTTCTATTAAGATTTATTTTTTGATCCACATATTTAAAGTGCTTTGAAATTATCCAGTGTAGGTGCTTTTATGCTTTGTCATTTTGTTAGTGAATTACACATTAATTAACTGCATAGTGTTCGGCAAACATAGTTGTATGAACTGATTCTTTTAAATGTATTTGGTCTTGCTGTATGGTTTAGCACATGAATAGTTTATATAGATCGTCCATGTATGCTTATAATTCTTTAATTCTGAGGCTGAGGATTCTCTGTGTGTCCATTCAGTCAAGCTTTTAAATTGCTTTAATTAGATCTTTAGTATCTTAACTGATTTTGTCTGCTAGACCTAACAATAATACAGAGATTATTTGATACTTAGAGTTCTATCAAATTTTGCTTTGTCTATTTATATGTATTCAGTGCATATAAGTTTAGAATTCTTATATCTTCTTGGTGCATTGAAGCTGTTATGTCATGATTCTCTTTAACCCTAATGATGCATTTTGCTTAGATTTATTTTGTCTTACATAACAAGGTTATTACATCTTTCTTTGGTTAATGTTGCCAATGGTATCTTTTTTTCTACTTCCACTTTCCATTGTTTAGCATTTGCATGCCCTTATATTTTAGTGTGTTTCTTGTAAATATCATATAGTGGATTTTTTTTTGTGGGGGTGACATTTAAAATATTCGGTGAGTCTTGTCTGTTTATATTTATTTTGATTATGGATCTGAATTTCTTTATTCTATCCCTGTGCTTCCTGTTTGTCCTGCTTTTTCTATGCTTTGCCCTCCATTCTTGCCTTATTTTTTTAGATTAAGATTTTTGTTTTGGTTTATTTACATTTTCTTTTTCATCTTTTCTGGTTGGGGAGCTATGTATTTTATTAATGTTCCCTTAGTTTATACTTTTGTCTAATCCATCTAACAAAATCTAAAATTAATCCAGATCTTAAAACCTATCCCCCTTGAAAAAACACAGAAGCCTTACAGCAGTTTAACACTAATTACCCTAACCTTACCCACTACCTACAATTTATATGATATTCTTATCCATAATTTTAACTTTTTAAAAAATAATTCTACAAATTTGACATTATTTTATATAGTTAATGTTTGTTTAGATCGGCCCTTGCATTTACCAGTTTCTTTGCATACTATTCTTTCTTGTAACTTTCTAATGGAGTATTTTTCTTCTTCCTAAAGAATATTTTTTTGGGAGTTCCTTTAGTGAATGTCAAATGGTGGTAAACTTTTATGTTTATCTGAAAAATGCCTTTATTTTATTCTAGTTCTAGAAATATCTGGGTACCCATTTCCAGGTTATTCTAGTCATCGGTTCTCTCTGAACTAGTAGGACATTTTTGAAATGACTTTCTAATGAGAAAGGTAATCTAGAGGTCTAATATTTGTTATGTATGGGATTAATTTAAAAATCTTACTGAAAACGCTTTTAATAACCTTGTACAAAGTTTGTGTTACACTGAAAGAACTGCTATACATTTAAAGACTGAAATATGACTAAAAACTTTCCATACACACATGATGATTGCTTTTAGGTTTGTAGCTGGAGTCACTATTTATAGGGCCTATTGTTTGTGGCTTTGAGTTTCATTTACTTATACTAAGCACTCATTTTTCAGAAAACTTGTGTTTTGTTAGTTCTTGGTGATGGAGGGCAGCGTGCATTCTGTTCTTTAAAACTCTTTTCTAACTATTGTCTTGATTGGAGTCAGCTTAAGTGGATATGTACTATTATTGCTGCCTGCCCCTTATTGCTTCTATAATATGGTAAAAGAAAGAGGATGGACTCCAGTACTCATTGACTCTTTATGTGTCACTCATCTTACATACTGTACATATCTATTTTTTTTTTTTTTTTTTTTTAGTTCTCACTACATATAATCCCACCTTACTTTCATTTTGTAAATGAGGAAATTGAGTTTGAAAGTTAAGTGACCTCCTGAGTTATACAAGTGTACAAGTGTTGGGACTAGGAGTCAAAACACAGATGCTCATGTATTTTCTACAATTCCAGTGTTATGAGTTAAAATATCTTCTGGTAATCAGTCCTTTATATGCAGCCCAGTAGGCAGATGGGATACTCACCTGTGTGACTTGAGGTTCGATGTGGGAAACAGCCTGTCAACTAATGATACTGCTGTACTGTTATTCTGTGGTGCTGCATATGTGCTATTATTCTGTGGTGTGGCCTATAATTAGATTTACTTCTAGGGTTTGAGTTGGGCCATAAATTGTTAAATATGTTTATCATGAATATTAGTTGTACCTTTAATAATTTCCATCATTTCCTGCCTTCTCCAACCGTATCTCCCATTCTAGACTAACATGATAATAATACACAGCTATGCATTTTTCCTCTTCCAGACTAAGTAAAGTAACGTGTATTTATGTGCTCACATTCAGAGACATTATTTACCTCTGAATTGGGAAGCACTATTATTTATAAAGTATATAGGATGGGCTAGTATGGGAAGGGAGGAAGGACTGTGTTCCCTTGCTTGTCAACAAGAAATTAGTATATTCTTCATAGCCTTAAAGGGTTTTACAGTAAGAAATGGAAATCTTGTTACTGTAGAGACTAGAGATTTTCGAGGGTTTTTGTTTGTTTGTTTGTTTGTTTGTTTGTTTTAGCATTCCCATAGTTGAACTGTAGATATAATTTCAAACTCTTAGGCTACTCAAACCTCAAAACATTCAGATACTTTTTGTTTTGAGGGTTTTTAAAAAACTTGTTCCTACTCTTCTCAATTTCAAACTTTGTGATAGTATGTATGTCTGTTTTATTTGTTAGCAAATTTTGTAGCTTTTTATTCTGTTTAATGCTTTTAAAAAGGGCCAAGATTCGTGTATACCTGTGTGTTCAGCTTAAGAAAAATTAGGTTATAAATGAAATTATATGGAATATTATATGAATAAAATTGTACTTAAGAGCCCTGGTTGCATTCGTAAAAATATCCTAGAAGGATAAATGGACCATTTTTTAATAAAAAGGATACGTTGTGTTAGCGCCATCTACTGTTAGGTCAGAATAATTACTTCCTGGTGTACATTTGGATTTTTTCCAGTGGCATATTCCAAGTCTGGCATCTTTCTGCAGGTCCTTTAACTTAGTTGACCAGTCTGTAGAATGTGGGCGTTTCGGGTTATTCAAATAATATCCTGTCTATGTTCAGGGTCGGCCAATTTTTGTAGATGTTGTTTCATAATTAATTTTTTCTTTGAGACGAAGTCTCGCTCTGTTGCCCAGGCTGGAGTGCAGTAGCGCGATCTCAGCTCACTGCAAGCTCCGCCTCCCGGGTTCACGTCATTCTCCTGCCTCAACCTGTAGCTGGGGCTACAGGAGCCTGCCACCACGCCCGGATAATTTTTTTTTCCTTTTTTTTCTTTTTTTTCTTTTGGTATTTTTAGTAGAGACGGGGTTTCACCGTGTTAGCCAGGATGGTCTCTATCTCCTGACCTCATGATCCACCCGCCTCGGCCTCCCAACCTGCTGGGATTACAGACTTGAGCCACCACGCCCGGCCCATAATTATTGTTAAAGTAGCAACGGCAAATTTCCTACAATTTTCTTGATAGTTCATGATTTTAAAATAAAGCTAGCTGATTGTGCTAGCTTTTTACAAAGCATCCTTGTTTTAAAATTTGCTAATTGATAATTGTTATAAAGACTGAGAGATTAAAGTTGAACATCGAATTGGTAGCTGAAAGACTGTCTAGAGAAAGCTATATCTCAGTATGTTGCTTGTTAATTCATTGAATGTCTAACTCTGTATCGTACACTATTGAGTGTATTGGTAATTTAGGGGAAAACCTATATCTAAATAATAGATATAGGTTTTTTCTTTTTTTTTTAATTTCTTAATGGAAATAATATTACAAAAATAGTTTTATATAATGTACTGATTAGGAATATAAGCTTTACAGTTAGACTCTCTTGAGTTTAAATACTGGCTTTAGCACTTGTTGCATTTGTGATCTTGGGATACTTGTGAAGTATAACTGTTATCTTTCTAAGGCGCTTGGAGTAACATCTGGCATGTTAGTAAGCACTCAATGAATGTTAGTTGCTATCATTAATATTTCAATCATTGTTTACATATCCAAAGTGAACATAATGTTTCAGTAATTATATTTTTAACTTAGTGACTAATAACTTCTTTGGTAATGAAACCTATAATATTTGACATAAAATATGTAGCTTAAGAATATAAACGTTCAAAATGTTTACTGTTTGTTTCTGCATATCATTTAGAGTAAAGGGTAGTATGGTAGAGCAGAAACAACAAAGTTGAGTCTTCAGTCTCAGCTCTGTCAGTTTCTAGCAGTGTAACTTGAGGTTAATTATTTAACCTCCCTACTGGGTTTTTTGTTGTTGTTTTGTTTTGAGGTGGAGTCTCACTTTGTTGCCCAGGCTGGAGTGCAGTGGCGTGATCTTGGCTCACTGCAGCCCCTGCCTCCCAGGTTCAAGCGATCCTCCGGCTTCAGCCTTCTGAGGAACTGGGATTACAGGCGTGTGCCACCATGCCTGGCTAATTTTTTTTTGTATTTTTAGTAGAGATGGGGTTTTGCCATGTTGGTCAGACTGGTCTCGAACTCCTGGCCTCAGGTGATCCACTTGCCTCAACCTCCCGAAGTGTCTGGATTTATAGGCGTGAGCCACTACGCCTGGCTAACCTCTCTAAAGCTCAGCTCTTTGCCTGAAAATGAGTTGTTTTGAGGGTTAAATTATATGATGTATGTATAAAGTCATTCTTGGCACTTAGAGTAACAGCATAAATGTTAATTATTTCATAACATACTGCAAATTTACTAACATGCACGTGTTTCTATAATTTTGCTTTCTATTACTTATACTAAAATTAAAAGATATTAGGCACCCTTTACATTTGAAGGGCTGATGGAGTTTGAGAAGGAACAAAGGAATTGTGACATCTTAAGAAGTATAATTGAAGATGGAATATAAACTTGAAGGTTCTTTTTTTGACTGGGAATAATGGTTCAGTCAGTAATATTTGTATGTGATTGCTCAGTATACAGAATTTTTTTTTAATTCAAAGGAGGAATGCTTTCTACACTGGACCCAATTCCACATCCCCCGCCGACTTTGTTATTGCTATAATTTTTTCGGTAGTGTGGCCTATTGCACATTCTAGGAGGACATAAAGAGGATGAAATCTACTTGTGGATTATTAGAAATATTTGTTGATTTCATGTTATCTACCAGCATCATGGACCACAGCTGTAGATCTATCCAGCCTTCAGGGTGGGTGGAGTTAGGTGGGCTGTGTTGGTAAATGATCAGCACCAAGTACTGTTCCTGAGCATCGTCGATGCTTATAAATATTTGAATGAACAAATGAAAGTGTCTGCATCATGGTTATTATACTCACTGAGGCTAGTGTTCTCATCACACACTAATTTAAATTTCTGTGTCAAATGGTAAATAGCTTATTCCTTCCTGAGTTCTCTGGGACTTTGCTTCATCAGGATATATCATCTCTTGTTTAACGTTTTCCACTTTATTGACAACCTAAGTGAACCAGAACCACCCACCCCTCGCCAGTTACTTGTCTTCCTCATTACGCATTCATCTACACTGCTGTGGCGTGGCTGTTCCTTTTTCCTTACCACCTCCCACACCAAGCTTTTTCTGCAGATGTCACCAATGACTTCCTAACTGCAAAGGTTCAAGTCCTGAGGAGCCCATTTCCATCCTGCTTGTCTCATTTGATCTCTCTGTATCTTTGACATTGCTGCCTGTTACTTCCTGACGTGCTCCTCTGTTGGCTCCATTGCACCAGTCTCCTGGTTCTCCTTCTATTGCTTGGCCTTCTCCTTTTCAGTCTCATTTACTGTTTGTTTGGATTCTCTCCCCCACTCTCTTAAACATTGATGTTTCCCTAGGTTCTGTTGCTTGGCCTTCCTACTTTTTACCGTAGGTTTTCTTTGTACTCCAGCGACCCTACCCTTATCCTGATAATTGGGTGCCTCCACTTGAGATTTATCTGTGGAACCCAATTCAGCCACTGATAACACAAGGGGAAAAGGTTGTAGGCGGCAGCCCCCCATAATCTCTAACACCTGTTAGGCATGAAAGCTTCACTGAGTAAGCATACAATCTATGTAAAACAAACAACCAAAAAACAAACATTTATGTAAAAGGAGTGTGGTTAGTATGGAAACTTGGCCTCAAGAAGTGTCTTCTAACCCCTGTCCCTGGACTCCTTTGTAGAAATTCTGGAGCTGCCCGGAGTGTCTTCAATTTCCCTGCACACATATCTACTTGGATGTCTCCTCCAAACAGCCTCTTATTTATTCTTGCTTTCATATAATCCACCCCTCCTGTATTCTCTCACAGTTACTAGTACCAACATGTACTCTACCTTAAGCCCAAACCCTGCATCATCCTAAATTCTACTTTATTCTCAACAGCTGGTCCTGGGACGGCTGCTGCCTTAATCGCTCATCTGTGAGAGAGTTTCCTATATTATAATTATTTGATTCATGTCTATTTCTTTCATTAGAATCTTTATGTCCCAGGCACCTACAATTTTTTTTTTTTTTTTTTTTTTTTTTTGAGACGGAGTCTCGCTCTGTCGCCCAAACTGGAGTGCAGTGGCCGGATCTCAGCTCACTGCAAGCTCCGCCTTTTGGGTTCACGCCATTCTCCTGCCTCAGCCTCCCGAGTAGCTGGGACTACAGGTGCCCGCCACCTCGCCCGGCTAGTTTTTTGTATTTTTTAGTAGAGACGGGGTTTCACCGTGTTAGCCAGGATGGTCTTGATCTCCTGACCTTGTGATCCGCCCGTCTCGGCCTCCCAAAGTGCTGGGACTACAGCCTTGAGCCACCGTGCCCGGCCGCACCTACAATTTTTATAGTGTTGTGTTCAACTAATATTTTATATGTAAAAATGAATTTATTAGCAATCAGTAATTACCAAGGAATTAATAGCGTTACCCTGTTGTTTTAAAAAATTGCCCAAACCATAAAACAATTGATTTTCCAATCTTAATTTGTTAATGTTAATGAATGTTAAATTAATGCTGTATTAAAAGGAAATACTTTTAAGATCTTTGTCTTTTACGGTTGTTCAATGTAAAGGAAATTTTTTTTTAGGTACTGTTGATACATTTTGGAACTTGTACACATCTTATATATTCAGTTTAAAAAAAGATCCAAACTTCTTATCAGTCTTGTTATGAACCCTATTTTTCAAATTTAATGTTTCTCAGTATTTATTTATTGAATGCTCTCAAATGGTGGCTTAATAGTTTCATGTTTGTTAAATACAGAGCTGTGTCTTCCATTTGCTATTTTTGAAAGAAAATTTTCACTTTATACAGCAGTCCTTGATATGGCCAGCCTAGAATCATAGACTTTTTCCATTTTAGTCCTAAATAAATAAGAGGATGGCGTGCTGTAGATTGTGAATAGTAACAACCTATTTACCTGATTTTTCATTGGTTTGAGTATTTGATACAGAGAAATTGAAGCTTAAACTTTTATCTAATCTTGTTTTAACCTTCTGAGAAGACTGTGTGTCCTTAATGACTCAGATTTAGCATATGACTGATGAGTTGTCTCAGTTGGTGGCCAGTACTTATTTTTTGTCTTATTAGGTTGAAAGCTATCTCTTCTTAAGAATGCTGGTGTATGTGGCTGGTAACAGCTTGCCATTTTTGTTTAGTCACTTTTACTTTCCTGAAATCCAGGAAACCAGATAATTAAGTTTTAAGGATTATATGATATACAAGTCAATAATTTTCTAACATGATCTTAAAAGCAGAGTATATTGCTTTGGTACAGTAGCTTTATGAGAGCTTTTTGAACTGTTTAGAGCAGGGGTGTCCAATCTTTTGGTTTCTCTGGGTCACACTGGAAGAAGAATTGTCTTGGGCCACACATAAAATACACTAACACTAATGATGACTGGTGAGCTCTAAATAAATAAATAAATAAATAAATAATCACAGAAAAATCTCATAGTGTTTTAAGAAAGTTCGCGAATTTGCGTTGGGCCACATTCAAAGCTGTCCTGGGCCATGCCTGTGGGTTGGGCAAGCTTGGTGTAGAAGTTGGTTTTGATTCTTCGAGTTTCTAGCCTGTGTACTAAAGGTTAGGGTTGCTGAATCTAGATACACAGATGCATTTCCCATTCATAGCCTAGTTCTGGTGTTTTTTAGAATCAGTCACTCTTGTGTAGTTTATTTCATTGGATCTGCGCATAGAGCTATCTAGGACCAAGTAAGAGGGCTTAATATTTTTTCACTCAGTAATATTCAGAGACCCATAATCTTTGATGATGGAGGATAGAGAACGTGACAGTACCTGTGTGTTTGTTTATATACAGACATAGCAAAAATTCATTAATCTTGTTTCTTTTGGTTCACTGCCAGAAATCCCTACCTGGTGCTGTTTATAAAGACAATTAGTGTCCATGTGTGCATACTGGGCTCTCTTGATGGGTGGAGTCCATAGTGGGAAAACCAGATACCGTGGTAGAGTGTGGGAAACTAATCGTGAGTTTTCCATAAATAGTTTGATGTTGGCTTATGTTTTGGAATGTGGTGTAAATTTACTATCATTGGCTCATTTTAATTATGTAAAGAATTGTTATACATGAAAAATGTGAAAAAATTCAAATACCCCGTTATTTTACCTTCCCCCACCCCAAATTTTGAGCTTCTTATTTATTTTATTCTTTGTAGAAACAATAAAGCATATACACTCTGGCATCAGACTCCCAGGTTCCAAGCCTGACAAAAAATTAACTTATGCCTACGAACTTGGGCGTGTTATTTAGTCTTTCCGTGTCTCAGTTTTTCTGCCTATAAAATGGTAAAACAGAGTTAGAGTTATGAGGATTACATGAGGTAATATACATATAAAGTACTTAAGTACTTAGTGTGTGGAGTTCACACACTAATTATCAATTACTAATTGGTAATATTATTCTACATGCATTATTTTTCTGTATAAAACATACAGAAATGTAAGTAAATTTTAAATGTGAGTAAATTTTAGTATTTCTTGTAACTTAAGGCTTGCAGAATTTTCTGGCATCTCTAAGAGAATGTTGTGATTTAACTGTGTAAGTAATTTGAAAATAGTTCTGGTTTTAAATTTTCTCCTAGTTTTCCCAAGGAATCTGTAGAAATTATTTTACTTTATTATTATTATTATACTTATTATTTTACTATTTACTTTTTATATAAGGAATTTACTTTAAAATAGTGTTAATATTTCTGTATTCTTCATGGTCTCTTCTTTTGTCTCCTAAGGAGTAATATTTAAATCTATTAGCAGACCAGGCGTGGTGGCTCACGCCTGTAATCACAGCATTTTGGGGGGCCGAGGTGGGCGGATCACTAGGTCAGGAGTTTGAGACCAGCCTGGCCAACAAGGCAAAACCCCGTCTCTACTAAAAATACAAAAGTTAGCCAGGCGTGGTGGCATGTGCCTGTGAGCCCAGCTACTCAGGAGGCTGAGCCAGGAGAATCACTTGAGCCCAGGAGGCGGAAGTTGCAGTGAGCTGAGATCACACCACTGCACTCCAGCCTGGGCAACAAAGCAAGACTCCATCGCAAAAAAAAAAAAAAAAAAAAAAAATCTATGAGCACATTTGATAGGGAAACCTCACATGATCTAGGGGTTCATGCAAGGCTCACTTCGGGAAGGAACTTCCTAAGATCCAAAGAGTGATCAGAGTTATTAACTAGAAAAGGTGTGACATGGAAGGACATGCCTTTCATGCAGAATTAGACCTTTAAGTGCGCAGAGATGGAAGGTGCCATTATTATATATAAATAATATCCATTGTTTCAGGAAGAATAATGGATTCTTATTTTTGCAGTGATTGTATTTTATTGTTAAATATATTCCATCTGCAGCAACCTTTAAATTTTTAAAATCAATCAGTGACTAGGAGAGTCTGATATAGTCTTAGTAAAATCTTTGTGTTTAAGAAAATATAGGCCGGGTTGGCCAGGCGCGGTGGCTCACGCCTGTAATCCCAGCACTTTGGGAGGCCAAGGCAGGTGGATCACTTGAGGCCAGGAGTTGGAGACCAGCCTGGCCAACATGGTGAAACCCTGTCTCTACTAAAAATACAAAAATTAGCCAGCTACTTGGCAGGCTGAGGCACGAGAATCACTTGAACCTGGGAGGTGGAGATTGCAGTTAGCTAAGATCGTGCCACTGTACTCCAGCCTGGGCAACAGAGCAAAACTCTGCTCAAATTAAAAAAAAAAAAAAAATGTACAAGCCAGGCATGGCAACTCGTGCCTATAATCCCAGCACTTTGGGAGGCTGAAGCAGGAAGATTGCTTGAGACCAGGAGTTTTGAGACCAGCCTGGGCAGCATATCAAGACCCCCATCTCTACAAAAAATAAAAAAATTGGTGGCATACACCAGTAGTCCTAGCTACTTGGACTGCTGAGGCAGGAGGATCATATGAGCCCAGGAGGTTGAGGCTGCAGTGAGCCATGATCATGCCGCTGTACTGCAGCCTGAGTGACAGAGCAAGACCCTGTCTCTAAAAGAAAAAGAAAATATAAAAAGAAATTTGATTTTTAATGTAGATTGTAATTACTAACTATAGAAAACAGCCATCATAAAATTTCCCTTTGACTCATAATTGACTATGATTTTTAAATTAGAGGTTGACTTCAAGCATAAGATTTATTTTTCATAATTCAAGGGTCAGATCGTGCAGTTTATGAATACTCTTGATGACTTTCTTTTTATAAAATAGAGCATATCATCCCTGTTTTTGTATATTGATACTTTTTATTAGATGATAATCAAAAAAAGAAAAAAAATCACTTCATTATTTATTCTGTTTATTTCAAGTTACAAATAATTTATATAATTGTTGACTGATACAGTACTAATGATTGTTTTGTAATAAACATAATGTATTTTTTATATTTAAATTCCTGGATACAGCACAAGTTTCCCTACAGTTTGTATATAGCTTATATAACTATTAAAGTAGAAAGTTAGATAGACTGGGAGTAATACTTAATTTATGTATTATGTCAATAATCACATCTCAGCTAATACTTGAAAACTCTATATCCCTTAAGATGTCAACAGTTTTTATTAGAATATGAGTTTTTGTTAATTTTAATCCATGTAGCCCCCACCTAATGTGGGATACCAGTGCCTCTTCCAAATAGTTTTTGGAGTCCCCAGAGTATATCATATGGGTTCATGCAGATGTCTGGGTGTCAACCACATGGCATTAATTTTAATTTTTTTCTTCTGGCCATGTGCTAACAGCACACATGTCATGTTCACTGGAGACTGCCACTTTTGTTGGGCTTTGTTGCTGATCTTTCCTTAGAGGGACTGTCTGAGCTGGATCACTTAGTGCTTTTTAGGACTTTTTGGTGGCGCTGTCTAGTCTGGGAGTTTTATTTGAGGAAATATTTTTCACTATTATATTGATTTAATTTTATATGATGGCAATATAGGACTATTCAGATTTTATGTCTCTTTGTTTCAGTAAGTTGTATTTTTTCTATTTTACCATTTAATCTATATCTCTTAAATTATGGTTATATATATTTTTTTCAATCTTGATATTGCTTATTTCTTCCTTCTCTTTTTTCTTGATTAAATTATACTGGAGGCTTGCCAGTTTATGATCTTTTTCATACAGCCAAGTTTTGGCTTTGTTGATCTTCTAATATATGCTTGTTTTCTATTTCAATGTTTTTTGCTGTTGTCTTTATCGCCTTTCTTGAACTTTTTTTTTTTTTTGCTTTTATTTTGTTTGTTTCACCTCCCTCCCCTGACTAGCCCACCCTACCAGTTTCCTTGAAATCCTTATCCCAATAATCTTTAGCCTTTATTCTAATGTTCAAGACTATACATTTCCTGTAAGTGCAACTTTAGATGCATCCTACAGTTTTGATATATACTACATTTGTCATTGTTCATTTCATTCTTATAATTAAAAAGAAACCTACTTTTGTGATGTTGCACCCTTTGGATTATCTTTTTCTATTACAAAATTTCTTTTAATTTTCTAAAGTTTAGTTTTTAAAAAAGATCCAACTTGTATATTTTCTTACTAATTATACACATTTTCCATCTCATGATTTATACCATTCTGCTTTTATTTAATTCCTTTCACTTGTTTTTTTGGTTGAATTTATCATTCTCTTGTCTACCTTCTGGAACAACGTTGCAGACTGTTTAAATAATAGAAAAACAAATAAAGAATTGTAGATTTCTTTTTGTTTCCCGCCCCTTCCCCACGTCTGCTCCAATAAGATAGTATATTTCTAGGGCTAGAGTAAAATATCTAAGATATAAATTGCAGGAAATACGATGAGACCTTATTGTACTGGGAATGAAAAAGTTGTCAGACATCTCATTTCTACATTTCTGAGACTTCCTGATACCTGCTTGCCTGGGTTTTGGTTTGCTTGTCTGGTTAGTTTTTCTTCCCTTTCCTCTCCCTCCCTCCTTTCACTCTCCTCCTGTCCTCCTTCCCCTACCTCCCTTTCTTCATCTCTCCCTCCTTCCTCCTTCTTCCCTCCATTCCTATTTTTATCCCTTCCTTCATCCTTTCCTTTCCTCCTCTCCTTCCTTCCATTCTTGCGTCCTTATTGTTTTTTCACCCCGACATAAGTGTTTCAAAAGTTGGGAAAACCCTCACTAGATCTTCCTGATTTTGGGATCAAGACAAAATGATCTGTAGAGGTCATATGTCATTTACTTGTCGCACTCTAAGAAAACCTAAAGAAAATCACCCATGCCTTTTAAAATGCTGAAAACATAACAAATCACTATATTCATAGTATTTTTGTTCTCTTTGAAGTGATGAGTCATCATAAATAAATTGGACACTGCCCCTTTAAGTAGAAACTGCCTCAGGGGACCGATGGAACTTTGGGGCTACTTCCTGAAGCACTTGTTGGTCCACCAGGAGTGTCAGTTGGGCCTGGGTGAGAAGAGAGGCCCAAGAAAGCCACCATTGTCTGTAGCATGAAGCTTTTCCTATAGTCTAGTGATAATCCTGCTGTGAGTACTTCACTGTCATTCAAATAATTGTGGAAGGAATTGTCTCTCAGTTGTCCTAAGTCCTGCCTAGTACCTTGGAAGGCAGTTGGTTTCTCAATACCCATTTTGGATGGTGAAATTAGGTTCAGTTCTGCCATTTTAGTTTTTTGCTTTGTTTTTCCTAGCTAGAAAAATTTTAAAGCTATTTTAAAAACCCCTTGGAGGATTATTTGGAGATCATGATAGAAATTTTTTCCTTTACTGGTTAACTGAGATGAATTATATAGTCCTTTTTTAGCTTAAGATCTTTAAATATTTAGTTGCATAACAGCTTTTCAATTTGTTTGATTCCTCAGTTGAAGCCATTACGCATTGACTTAAAATTGTAAAAGACTGAGTATTATATTGAGCCTTTCTATCAGAAAACATTAGCTTAGTTAGTCTATAATTAAAGATGATGTTAGCTGTACTTTAGTTTGTCTTAGGAATAGAGGTCCTTAAATTATATGTAAACCATCAGTTGCATGGTTCTTTTGAAATGTGGATTTTTCTGAATGCTTAATAAAGCTGACCTGACTCTAGCTTAATGATTTAAAAATATATACATCTATGCTAAATATATACACATAGACATACATACATATGCACTGCTTCTACTGTTTCTGTAACTTAAACTGATTTGCATGCTGACAAAATTACTCATCCAGTTGTACAGTTTTATTTTTATTTTTTATTTTTAGAGTCAGAGGTATTGCCCTGTCACCCAGGCTGGGAGTGCAGTGGCATGATCTTGGCTCACTGCACCCTCGACCTCCTGGACTCAAGCAGTCCTCCTGCCTCAGCCTTCCAAGTAGTTGGAACTACAGGTGTGTGCCACCATGCCCGGCTAATTTTTGTATTTTTTGTAGAGATGGGTTTTCACCATGTTGCTCAGGCTGGTCTCAAACTCCTGACCTCAAGTGATCCACCTGACTTGGCCTCCCAGCATGCTGGGATTACAGGCATGAGCCATTGTGCATGGCCTCCAGTTGTATAGTTTTAAATGAATGTAAAATACTTGAATGATTGGCAAATTTAATATTATTTAATAAATTTAATATTTTAAATAAATCTAAAAATGCATTAATCAGTTTGAATAAAAGATATACATTGGGTCTGAAATTCCAATTGAGAAATTTTATACTTAAATAAAAATTCTTGAATCTTAAAGGAGAAATAAGGCTGGGCATGGTGGCTCACACCTGTAATTCCAGCACTTTGGGAGGCCTAGGCAGGAGGATCACTTGAGGTTAGGAGTTCAAGACCCACCTGGGCAACATGGCGAAAACCTGTCTCTACGAAAAATATGAAAATTAGCTGTGTGTGGTGGTGTGCATCTGTAGTCCCAGCTACTTGGGAGGCTGAAGTGGGAGGATCAGTTGAGCCTAGGAGGTCGAGCCTGCGGTGAGCTGATATCAAGCCACTGCCCTTCAACCTGGGTGACAAAGTGAGACACTGTCTCCAAAAAAAAAAAAAAGAAGCTTTTTACCTAAATTAACCCTTGCATATGATGGCAAAATTTTCTAATTCTTTTATCACTAAAAGTTTATCACTAAACTAATTAGTCCATTATTTAAAAATTCAAAATTTTTTTTGATTTATGGGTTTCTGAAGTATTTGTAAACTTTCTAGTAAAATAATCATGAAATTTTAGAGCAAGAAAGGAACTAAAAATAGCATTTGATTACTAATAGTCAAATGATGTTTGTTTTTATAACCATATAGATGTAAATGGAAAGATTGTTTTTTTAAAAGAACATTGAAATAACTTAGATTTTAGTTGTTGATCTTAACAGACAACCGGGAGTTAAGAGTAATTTTTGGCTGGTCTGAAGGGAGTGAGTTATCTCAACTGATTGTTCACAGTCAGTTACAGATTAAACTCCTTGTTTTACTCTTTCCCACTTCTCACTACTGCACTTGACTAGTCTTAAAAAAAATAAAAATAAAAATAATTTTTAGAACTGACTGTGATGATTTTAAAAAAAAAAGACTTTTTTTTTTTTTTTTTTTGAGACAGGGTCTCGCTCTGTTGCCCAGGCTGGAGTGCGGTGGCATGATCTCAGCTCACTGCAACCTCCACCTCCTAGGCTCAGGTGATCCTCCCACCTTAAAGATTTAATTAGAAATTTATTTAATGAAAACTTTGGAAGATACGAGAAATTAAAAGAGAAATGCCTAAGAAATCTGTGTACCAAAGGCAGTGGATGAAGGATAAAGAAATTATATATCAGATGCATGTGATTGTAATATATATAGATATAGTTTTATATCTGTGTATATTTAAAACATATAGTATATAATGTATATATGGACATGTATATATGTAAATGTGTGTGCTTTTAACTAAAATTATGCTTTAGTGAATATTTTAAATCTGATAGCATACCCCTACCTGAGAGACACTTTTCTAGAGGAAATTATATCTAATTGCAGGGACATTTAAGAAGAAACCTAAGAAAAGCCATTTATTTTATTAAGAAAGCCGAAAGGGAGAATGGGGTAACTTTAGAAGGGACTGTGATAGAGCTTTCACATATGATGCTTAATTAAAACAATGAAATTTAAAGCAAATCAACTTGCAAATCTTGTTTCTTGAATTTTATTTTTTAATTTCTTGTTTTAAACCACATTCTGAAAGCATCTTGAATTTTCTTTAATCTTACATTTTTCTGAGTTTACTTAAGGATTTATAGATAATACTGATATCCTTGTATCTCCTGTAGCCATTTAGTGGATTATTTGGACATTCTAACTTATGGACAGGAAAGATAAAAGATTATTAAAAAATTATTTGCATAATCATTATCCCTGATAAACCTTTTTGTTTTATACTTTTTTCTGTTAATGCCAATCCTGAGTCTTTGTAGCAAGACTTACGCTATAAAAATAAATACTTAGCAAAGTTGTTGATACGGTTTGACCGTGTCACCACCCAGATCTCATCTTGAATTCTCACTTGTTGTGAGAGGGACCTGGTGGGAGGTAATTGAATCATGGGGGCAGGTCTTTCCCCTGCTGTTCTCATGATAGTGAATAAGTCTCATGAGATCTAATGGTTTTAAAAAGAGGAATTCCCCTGCACAAGCTCTCTCTCTTTGCCTGCTGCCATCTATGTAAGACGTGACTTGCTCTTCCTTGACTTTTGTCATAATTGGGCTTCCCCGGCCATGTGGAACTGTGAGTCCAAGTAAACCTCTTTTTCAAATGGCCCAATCTCAGATCTTTATCTGCAGCGTGAAAATGGACTAAAGCAATTATACAATTATATGTGGAACTTATTTTGAGAACAGTTTGAGGGATAGAAGGTATGTTCAAAAATAAACACCTGAAAACAAAAAAAATTGCCTTTCTTCAAGATTAGGTCGTGGCTCACTGCAGCTTTGACCTCCCAGGCTCAGGCAAAGGCAGTCCTCCCATCTCAACCTCCAGGGTAGCTGGATCTACAGGCACATGCCACCACAACTGAATAACTGTTTGTAGAGCTGGGTTTCATCATGTTGTCCAGGGTGGTCTCAAATTCTTAGACTCAAGTGATCCGCCCACCTCAGCCTCCCGAAGTACTGGGGTTACAGTTGAGGACTGTGCTTTTTCATGTTTCTGTTCTAAGGACCTGGTACACATATATGTGTGCTGTGTGAATGAGTGGGTGAGAGGGGAGACAGAAATCAGATATGTCAGTGGTTATGAGTGTCTGAAGAGTCGATACCAGTGTGCAAGGTAAAACATGCTGGCTTATGTGAAAAAAGAGAAGGAACAATTCTCAAGTTGTGAGATAAAAGAGATGACCAGTACTTGTTAAATAGAAGAATTAATTCAAAGGATGCTGTGTAACAGAAAAATGCCACAGTTTCTCTTTGCATTTGTGGCCCTTCTTTATTCCGGGGGTCACATTCTAAGACTCCCCGTGGATGCCTGAAACTGAGGATAGGATCAAAACCAATATTCACTATGTTATTTCCCTATACATACATACCTGTGGTAAAGCCTAATTTATAAATTAGGCACAGTAAGAGATTAACAACAACAGTAATAAAATAGAACAATTATAACAATATGCCAGCATTACTATCTTGCACTTTGGGCTATGAAGTAAGATAAGGGTTACTTGAACCCTCCAACCACTTTGACATGCTGACAGTGGATCTGATAACTGAGACAGTTACTGGGTGACGAATGGGCAAGTAGTGTATACAATGTGGATCTGCTGGACAAAGGGAGGATTTCAGCACGTAATTTAACATTTATGACTTATTTCTGGAATTTTCCACTTCATATTTTTGGAGTATGGGTAACTGAAATCATGGAAAATGAAACCACAGATAAGGGAGGACTCCTGTAATTGGTAGTTTATATTTTCACAGGATAAGCTTTCAATATTTTATTTGTCAAAGGAGACTTAGTCATCACAACAGTTTTCTAAAAGTAATTATTGTGGATGATGCTGTGAAACTGCCAGTGGTTCTGTATTTTAATTCACTATTTTAGAACTATTCTCTTATATGTCAATATGATGTTAAGAAACTTAAGTCTATTTAGGTTCATTGAAGAGTCTGAACAATCTAAAAATTGTATGTTTAGTAAAGATACAGAAATTTACCATATTTGATCTCTACTTATAGTTAAAAATTGATCGAGCAATGCTATCTAGTAAAAGTTGTGCAGTTCTATTTATTTAACATTCTGGCTATTTAACTATCAGAAAGGAAAGTGTGATGGTAAGAGTTTATCAAGAGACATCCAAGTGCTACCCAATTGCATTTCCACATCTTACGTTGGAAGAGAGAATTTAGTTTTGATCTGAGAAATAATTTCATTTCAAACAAATTTCAGTGCATTTTAGCTAATGTCAGCATGAATATTTAATATTTTAAAATAACTTTGTTATCTTGATTAATATTTTTTCAAATGAGCACATTTTTTTAAAATTAGAAAATTTATTGTCAAGTGTGAAGTACTTTTGAATAGGTACCACAAGGTGGCAGGATTGTATTTTGTAGATTCCTTTTGCTTTGATAAACCCTTGGTTATCTAAAATCTAATTTTCCAGGTGGTTAGCTATTACGCATTTTATATGCCAGAACTTTTAAATTTTAACTTTTTTGACAGAAAACTAAACTATATTTCTCACTTTCCTGATTTCTTAAGCAGTAGAATATAACAACTGTTGTCAGTGAGCCATTTGAATGTGTTATTGGATGTGATTAAGATGGAGTGGTCAGTAACAGTAGTGTGGAGGGAATAAGGACTGGTCCCAGCAGAGACTCTGGACCTTGACTCTTAAAAGCTGGGTCTGATGTCAACTTGCTTTTTGCTTTATCTACATTTTTTTCCTGTTGGAGGTGAAGTGAATCATGTCAAGTGCCAGGCTCTGGTGTGGTACAACATGGCTACTTTCTGTAAAATTCAATAGCAAATGAAGGCAGACACTGCCTTCTCCCAGCAGCTTTTGTGACACAGGGTATTTGGGGAAGGAAAATAAACTATGAGGCCTTAAAATTTCTTCTTCAAACACCAGTATGGTAAAGGTAGCACCAGACCATGAGGAATGAGTTCTGTAGTTATGGGGAATATTAAAAACAAATCTAACTGCTCATGGAGCAATTTTAAAGACTCTTTCCTATAAAAAATTTTAGACTCTGAGTTGTGCATCATTTGTATGAATGAGATAATATTAATTATAAAGGATGTGGCCAGACACGAATCTGTTTTCCTTTTGAATCCAATTACCTGCTCTGGTAATTGGAGAGCTGTTTCAAGGCAGTTTGTGGGTTTATTGGTGAACAAGCAGTGGGTAAAATCTTCATCCTTTGGACTTCTTGGTTTGCTCATTTGTGGATACTGCTTTTTCCAGAACCTTTCTTTCCCTTTCCACAGGCTTCCAGGTCTGGAGTTGTTCTGCGAATCTGTTATAAAAGATTGGACTATGGTGAAGTTTTCTTTCGCATTTGTTCCCTTCATTAATTATTTGCATATTTTTCTAATGTTTTAAAAGAAGAATCAGTTTAACCTCACATAAGCACAAGAAAGCAACAGTTGAGCCTTATGTTAAGGGGAGAGGAGAGGGCATGGTTTCCAGCAGCAGTCCTTTCTCTGGCTCACTAAAATGTTTATCTACCTGTCTGCCACTTTCTTACTCATATGGATTTTGCATGATGGCTACATAAATCATCAAATTACAGAGGGTTTTTTTCCCCCTCATCTTACATTCAGTCCTCAGGCGGTAATGGAGAACTTTTATAAGAGCTCCAGAGAAGCCACAGGAAATAACTGATAAATTAGTGCCACCTGAAATGGATATTAGGGCATGGTCATTTGACTCTTCTCAGTTCTGCTTGGTAGTAGAACTTTTTTTTTTTTTTTAACTTCATAGTAGACGAGTAAGTGGAACTTCCATGACTTAAATATATAGATAAATTTCACTAGCTTGTACTTCTAGGATTGGATACATTTTCCTCTTGGCATGGTACTATGTGTTTTCAAGTAAAAATAATACGATTCAAGACTGACAAACCAGCTCAGTGAATTATACAAGATTCGTGCTTTAAAACACAGTCTAAACCCTCCCTGTTGCTTTGGGGCAGAGTTTTTGTGTAATTGGACATCTAAAACTAACTCTGAACCTCAAGATTACCAGAAAGATCAGATGCAAGAGCTTAATTTGTGTTAAGAACATCCTCCTACATATTCTGCCAAAAGTTTAAGAGCTATTAGTAAAAGCAGCTCGTTTGAAGTAGTATGAGATTTGAACATTTTTAACTCCAAGATAGCTAGAATTTTATTAAACCGGATTTAAAGAATTAGCCCACAATTTAAATACTTTCTCATTTTAAATGTAGCTTGAGATATATTTGTTTTTCGGAAGGAATTTTGGATTAAAAATGCATTGTATTTGAATTTAGAAAAGGGAAGCCAGAGATGGGTAGGCGGTGGGTAGCTATAGATCTTGAATGCCCAGCTTATAAAGATTGGGGGCTTATCCTGTAGGTACCCTGTAGTCATTAACAGACTTGTAATTGCATGGGTGACAGGCAGGAAATGTTTTAAGAGAATTAGCCTGAAAGCACGGGGTGGATTTGCTTGGATCCGGCTGGAGAGAGATTGGAGTCAGATTGACCAGTTGAGATGATATGGCAATCAATAATCTGAAAGATGTATGATATAAATCTAAATTCGTGTGATGTCGGTAGGAATACAGAAAATTTAAAAGCCTTTAAGATATTATTAGGGCAGAATTGATAAAACATGGCAACTTGCTAAGTGAGGTTAAGAAAAAACTATGTTATATAAAATTTATATTTTTGTTAGAAACAGCAAACTTAGACATAAGCCCATCTTCTACAGGAAAACTGTTTCTATGCATTTAGCATATTGTAAATTCTTCATAATAAAGGTAATAATACTTCTTGATATAAAGACCAATAATGGGAAATACTATTGATTTTGTGTCTGATTTCAAAGAGTGAAATGGCTAAAGCGACTTGAAAGCTCCCATAGTGTAGTGGTTCCCAAATACTGGATAAATACCAGCTGCCTCAAAAAATTACTTGGTTTGTTGCGGGTGGAAGGTATCTTAAATAATGCAGAATGTCATGGTTAGGAGCACAGACTGTTTTGAAACCTGGATCTGTCTACCATGGGCAAGCTATTTCTCTGCATCCCAGCTGACTGTTAGGGTTGTTAGAGGAACTAAATAAGATGATACATACAAAGTGCTTAGAAAATTGCCTGGCATATTGTAAATGCTGAATAAATGGTAGCAGCTTTAAAAAAAATTCAATAGTTTTATAGGTACAAGTGGTTTTTGGTTACATAGATGAATCGTACAGTGGTGAAGTCTGGGCTTTTAGTGTACCCATCACCCGAATAGTGTACATTGTACCCAATAGGTGATTTTCTATCCCTCATCCCCTTTCTACCCACCCTGCTTCTGAGTCTCCAGTGTCCCTTATACAGCTCTGTATGCCTCTGCATACCCATGGCTTAGCTCGTGTTTATAGGTGAGAACATTTGGTATTGGTTTTCCATTCCTGAGTTGAGTTTGCTTTGAATGATGGCCTCCAGTTCTGTCCAAGTTGCTGCAGAAGACATTATTTTGTTCTTATATGGGTGTTGTTTTTATTCCATGGTGTGTGCGTGTGTGTGTGTGTGTGTGTGTATGTATGTAGGTTGATCCCATATCTTTGCAATTATGAATTATGCTGTGATAACATATGAGTGCTAGTGTCTTTTTTATATAATGACTCTTTTCCTTTTGGTAAATACCCAGTAGTGGGATTTCTCTGAGAAATCTCCATACTGTTTTCTACAGAGGTTGTACCAATTTCCCACCAACAGTTCCCTTTTCACTGTATCTGCACCAGCGTCCATTGTTTTTTGACTTTAAACAATGACCATTCTGCCTGGGGTAAGGTGGTATCTCATTGTGGTTTTGATTTGCATTTCCCTGATGATTAGTGATGTTGAGCATTTTTTCATATGTTTCTTGGCCATTTGTATATCATCTTTTGAGAAATATCTATTCATATCCTTTGTCCACTTTTTAATGGAGTTATTTGTTTGTTTGTTTGTTTCTTGCTGATTTGTTTGAGTTCCTTGTAGATTATGGAGGTTAGTCCTCTGTCAGGTGTATAGTTTGCAAATATTTTCTCCCATTCTGTAGGTTGTCTGTTAACTCTGTTATTTCTTGTGCAGAAGTTTTAGTTTAATTAAGTCCCATTTATTTATTTTTGTTTTTGTTACACTTGCTTTTGGGATCTTAGTAATAAATTATTTGCTAAGGCCAGTGTCCAGAAAGTGTGTCCTGGATTTTCTTCTAGAATATTTATGATTTCAGGTCAGAGATCCATGTCCTTAATCTATCTCATGTTAATTTTTATATATGGTGAGAAGGAGGGATTCAGTTTCATTCTTCATAGCAGCTATTGTTTTTGTTTGTTTGTTTGTTTGTTTTGAGAAGGAGTCTCACTCTGTTGCCCAGGCGGGAGTAGAGTGGCATGATCTTAGCTGACTGCAACCTCTGCCTCCCGTGTTCAAGCAATTCTCCTGCCTCAGTCTCCCGAGTAGCTGGGACTACAGGCATGCACCACCACGCCCAGCTATTTTTTGTATTTTTAGTAGAGATGGGGTTTCGCCTTGTTGGCCAGGCTGGTCTCAAACTCCTGACCTCAAGTGGTCTGCCCACCTCAGCCTCCCAAAGTGCTGGGATTACAGGCATGAGCCACCATGCCCAGCCATAGCAGTTATTGTTGCTAATTTATTATTTTATATCTCTGGAGATTCGAATTCATAAGGTTTGACATTGGGCTCAGGAATCTGTATATTTTTTTCTTTTTTTTTTTTTTTTTTTTTGAGACACGGTCTTATTCTGTCACCCAGGCTGGAGTGCAGTGGTATGATCTCAACTCATTGCAGCCTTGACCTCCTGGGCTCAGGTGATCCTTCTACCTCAGCCTCCCAAGTAGCTGGGGCTACAGGTGTGCGTCACCAAACCAGGCTAATTTTTTTGTATTTTTAGTAGAAACAGGGTTTTACTGTGTTCTCCAGGCTGGTCTTGAACTCCTGAGCTCAAGTGATTTGCCTGTCACGGCCTCCCAGAGTGCTGGGATTACAGGCATGAGCCACTGTGCCTGGCCAAGGAATCTGTATTTTTAAAATATTCCCTCTTGTGATTCTGATTACCAAGTTTGAAAACTTCTGTTGCCACCCACTTATCTACCTCCATGTAATAGGACTGTATTTAAACCACTTTATACATTTTTATCTTTTATTTTGACATTCCAAAGATGGCCATGTTTTAAAATGGTACATGCTATTATTTGAATGTGCTAAGTCGCACTGAATAGCTTACCCAAATCCCTCTGGTACCAGTTCTAAGCTTCTACCCTCTCCCCACACCCCTTCCCTAGCTTCTTGAGGATCGTAAATCCTAGCCCTTGGGTGCCAGCCCTATGTGCTGCCTTCTTGAGAAGCCTAGATGAGTGCTCCTGGGGGCTTGGCCCTCACACTGCAGCTATGTTCATTTCCAGCCCTCCTTGTGTCCTAGGAATATCCTTGTAAATTTTGTTGGTAAAAATGAACATACAGTCTTATTTACTAATTAAAAATTGCAAAGTTTTTTGCTTTCGTTTTTTTTCTTGAGACAGAGTTTCGCTCTTGTTGCCCAGGCTGGAGTGCAATGGCGCAATCTGGGCTCACTGCAACCTCCGCCTCCTGGGTTCAAGCGATTCTCCTGCTTCAGCCTCCTGAGTAGCTGGGGTTACAAGTGCCCACCAGCACGCCTGGCTAATTTTTGTCATTTTAGTAGAAACAGGATTTCGCCATGTTGGCCAGGCTGGTCTCGAACTCTTGACTTCAGGTGATCCACCCACATCGGCCTCCTAAAGTGCTAGGATTACAGGCATGAGCCACTGTGCCTGGCCCAAATTGCAAACTTTTTAATACATAATTACTATCAGTCATGGGCTTTGTTGTTGTTAAGAAAATTTCTTCCTAAGAGCTATTCTTCAATGCTCTGATTGCTGCCAGTGCCCTCTCTGGTCTAGTGGTTTGTAGCCCTGGCTTCACATTGACATCACCTAGGGGAACTGACTCACACAAGATGAGTGCAGTCTGAATCTCTGAGGTATGAGCCTGAACATCTGTATTTTTTTAAAAGCTTCCTACATTGATTCTGAAGTTCATCCAAGGTTGAGAACCACTGAATTAGTCTCACCATTGTCATGCACCTCTCCCCCCATAGCATCCTATTAGAAGAAGGAATGCTTCAGCCATACGACGTGAATATGGCTTTCTTAGCCTGGCAAAGTCTTTGGGGGTAAAGACAAAGTTTAAGCCTGCATTTTTTTCCCTGGGAGACTCTCCTTGTATTCCTCTCTCTGTGCTTTAAACCTTCACACATGCTATTTCCATATTAGGTCAAGGTCCTGTGTTATATATCGTCCTAGTACTGTGAAAGTTTCCTTCTATGCCACGACATATATGTTCCTAAATACCTGGTTCTGCAGCATTATGTGCTAAAAATAAGACAGCTTATGGAGAAAACAAGGTGGGGGCCAACTACTCACAACTTGTGCAACATTGTAACCAGAGCAGTGAGAAAACAAAAAGTTGGTACCAGTTTAGTAAAACAGCAAGCTCTAATGGTAGGTATTAAAAATACACAAAGAAGAAGAGTGAAATGCTAGCAACATTTTTAATTAGAGCAGAGGTGGCAGGTGCTGATATAACACAGAAGGAAGTGGAGCTCCAAACCAGGGGGGCTGCAGTAAGGCTGGGTGCAAGAGGCAGGGTAACCTGGCATAAGCTGAAAGCAGCACAAAACTGGTAGGGGCTCCTGGTAGAAGTGCTTGCTTTTAGGTCTTGTTAAATACAAATGAAAAGATTCTTCCTGCTGCTATACAGCAGAGCTGAGAGCTCTTTCCATTCTTGATAAAGGCTGTAATTCTCTGGCTGTACTGAGTGCTCTTGTGAAGGAAAAAACTCTGTGAACCAATACGACTTTTATGTTGTGCTAACATCATTTTCCCATTTACTAATCGCTTAATTGATTTGCCTTCTAGAAGGAATTAATTTGCCTTCCAGAAACATAGGGGGAAAAAAAGACTCATCATTATATCACTATCTGTAAGCCTAGATAAATTTGATTAAAGTCTCCTATAAACTCCATAAGGTCAGTGATGGTGACTGTTCTGACTTGTCATCCTCACAGGCATTTGTTCAATGAGTGAATGACTTAGGTAAAGCTTCTACAAAGAAAATGGTGGGAGTAATATGAACATTACATATGGAACAATGAAAGTGACATAACCTTAAAGAAAGTTTAAGAAGTAGAAGAAATTACTCCCAGTCCTCTTCTATTACAGTCACACTGAAATACTATTATTATTTTTACATGTCCTTTTATTAGGTCTCTATTGCTACATTACAAGTTACCCTAAAATTCAGTGGCTTAAAACAATGAGGATCATCTTAGTTTCTGAGGGCCAGAAATTTGGAAGTGTTTAGCTAGGTGGTTCTGGCTCAGGGTCTCTTATGAGGTTACAGTCAAGCTGTCAGCTAGGGCTTCCATCATCCCAAGACTTGACACTGGGGCCAGAAGATCCATCCTAAGAGAGCTCACTCATATGGCTGGCAAGCTGATGCTGGCTGTTGGCAGGAAGCACCTCAATTCTTAGCACTGTGAAACTCTCCATAGGCCTGCATGAGGGTTTCATGCTTGAATATGAAAATGTAAGCTAGGTACATACATGTAAGATAACTCAACAACAGTTACAGTAAACAGTATGGGAAAACGACTAATTTTTCTCTTATGATTTAATCTATTCTGGCATTCTTTGACAGTTGCCATGATTGGATTATAGGTAAGGATTCTGTAAAACCTTTTCTTCTTTATTATATCTTAAGAGCAAATGGCTATTAATTTGCAAATATAATTTTTTTCATGAAATCCTTTAATCAAATGCCACACATTTAAGGAGTTAGCTATTTGTTTAAAACGGCCATTTTGAAAGAACTATTCTCTTTGTGCTAACCTCCTAATGAAATTCAGCAGTGAATCTGATTTTATTTGCATTGACCCACCTCTGAGTTTAAGTGTTTTGTGTTTAACATATGGGCTGTTTAGCCACCTTAACTTCTAATTCAAAGTCAACCTGTAACTAAACTGCAGTTTAGCCATTTAGTCTATAATTCTGGATAGACTAAAGAGTAATATAGATATGTGAGAAGCTTGTGGATTTGTCAAATAAGTTGAATTTGATGCATGAATGTTAGTTAGGTCATTACCACACTTAAAAGAAATTTCCATGGACTGTTTGCTGAAAATTCATAATTTTAGAAAATACGATGTGGCTTTTAAATCTATTTATTACTTTTTTTCTCTATGCTTATACAGAGTGGTGACGTCTGTTTTTGTTACTTTGTCAAGTAAAACTGATCCCTCTGATCAAACACATGAGAAACTCATAGGCAATATTTTCTTGTATGATCAGCTTTGGTTTCTATTTTAGAACTAGGATTAGTAGGGGAAAGAAAGAAAATATTAAGTGATCTCTTTCACTGATGACTGGCAGGATTTAAACTGTTTAAGTTCCTCAAACTCTTTGTAAGTGCAGTATGCATCTAAAATCTTTATAATTTATAGTTTGCAATTATATATTAGCTTGTAACTGTTTACTTTTCACAAATAAGTAAACAGTTTTTAAAAATTCCCAAACACGTTAATCATCCTAATGGATCTGAGACATACCATGCTTGATTCTTTCTGTTCCTTATTCTCTTGTACTCTAGTTTTATGACTTATTTTGTGTTCTCTTGAGGGTCTTTCTGAATTTTTTATATTCTCTTATTGATTTGGAAATAGAGCCTATATCAAGTACTTAAAGCACCCAGACAAATACTGTAAGTAGAGGAACCTCTAATATCTTGTACCTCATAATACGGACTTTTAAATTCTATTTACATGTCTTGATATTGTGTAAGATTTGTTTTTATTTAGATTTTTGTGCTGTAATTGTACACATTGCCATTTGTAGGCTTGTAACTGATTTACTGGAGTAGTGATCCATAGTAGTGTGGGCAAGAATATATAGCTTGAATATTTGCTATAATAAAATGATCACAGAGTAGGACTCAGAGGCTTATTAGAAATGTGTCATTACTTATTTCTTTTGTTGAACGAGTCTGCTTTCTTTTTCCATAAAATAGATTAAATGAGGCCATTGTGATGTAGTTTATAGACCCATATTTTCTATGGCCCAGCACCTTTCTGAAAATGTTTGTAAAATAGATGTTTGATGTTATGTAACTTGAACAAAACAAGGTGCTTAGTTAAATGATAGTAATTTTTCTTGTTACTCTGCTGAAATAACATTCATATCTATTTGTGGGGGTAATCGCAGAGTCACCAGTCTGAATTATTCTTATTGTATAATGGTTTCTGTATAATACATAATCCTATTTGTTATTGTAATAGACTCATTTGAAATGATGATTACATTTTGATTACCTGGCTTCTTTTAAAATCATTTATTTCCCCTCTCCCTCCAGCAGAAACCCTTTAACAGAATTTATTCCTGGTCTCTGCTTTTGCCTTCCTTCTGTTCATACTTCATATTATATCTTCATGCTATATATTTAGGAATTGCCTTCCTAAAATACAGAGCTGGTCAGGCTACTCCCCTGCAGTAAACACGCCACTGGCTGCTCGCGTTTCCTAGAGGCAGGGTTGATATTTCGCTGGTTTGCACTGGTTAGTTACTGGTCATTTACAACCGGTATCTGTTCTGATTGGCTGGGGCTCATGTGCTGTGGGGTGAATTTCGGATTCCTTAGCAGTGTTTTCAGTGTTTGCGGGGGGATTAGAAGATCTCTGAATGAATATTTATCTGCCTTAATTTCCCACCATTCTGTAATTATTTCAGAGGACCCTACTGTTTGGGCACCTTCCATAATGATGCTTTCACTTTCTGCCTCTGTTTTGGACATTTTCTGCTTTTTCCTTAATATGGTCATTCTCTGCTCTAATTAATGATTTTAAGATTATTCTTGAAGATTTAATTCAGGAGAAAATTCCTTGGTGAAACCTTTACTGACTCCTTACCACCTAGTACTTTACCCGGTTCCCTTCTCTTACGCCTTCCTGGTACCTGCCATACCTAAGATATCACACTTATTACTTTGCCCTCTAATTATTGCTTATAAATTTACCGGTCCTTCTGGACTGTGGGCCAATCACAATGCTTACCACAGGTAGGCACTAAATAAATATTTAAGTGTATGGGAAGAAGGTAGATTTTTGAGTCAGAAAAACCTGAGTTCATATTCTAGGTCAGCTGTTATACTTACTAGCAGTATGAGAGTGAACAAATTAATTTTGCATAGTCTCAGTTAGCTACTAATTTGTATATGCAATGATAATAGACGTGAATTGAATATTAAGCTAGATAATGTGTACCATGCTTATATTACCTAGGATTTAGCTGTTCAATAAACATTCCACTCTCCTAGTTAAATTTGCTTTAAAATTATTGTTTTGCCTTTCCTTTTCTCTTTGAACTTTAATTTATAACAAGAAAGCTGTTTTTATCTGAAAACATCTCTGTTCTACTGGTCTGTGATAAAACTAGATGATAAATTATATCATTCCTACTGCTAAGAAAAACCATTGTTTACACATTTCTACTAGCATTTTTTGGTTTGAAAGCTTTTTAGAAGGAGGGCTGCTTCACTCTTCAAAAGAAGCCCAGTAACTAGTATAATGCCAGGCACAAGATGTTTGTGAATTAAGTGTTTGTGGAAAGGAGCTGTGGTGGGAAAGAAAGATTATCTCCCCTTCCTTGTTCTGGGGAGAAGGTCATTTGATTTCCTCCTGGACCAACAAATATGCCAAAATCCAGGGAAGAGAAGACTAGAAGCTGTCGGGGCCTCCCTCCATAGCTTTTCCTAGAGGACAGTCTAAGAGGGCAGAGATGGCCTCTATGAAAGGGGCTGCGAGGACTCTAACACAGTTTAGGACATCAAATAAATGGGTGAAGAAGTAAGAGCTGGTTCTCTTTCAAGACATAAAGTAAAAATATTAGGAATCACCCTCTGAACTCATTCATCATGTCATAGGGATTAAGGCAAAATTTGAGTTGCCCTTTTACCAAAAACAATGAAGTCACTTACACATTGCTTCTCCAGATAATTATTCTGTGTCAGGGAAAAGGGCATCAAGTTGTATAAAGGTGGTTTTCATATTGGAAAAAAAATTCTTTCGGAAGTAATCTATAATAATACTTTTTATATTAGGCCATTCTCAAGCAACTTTCTATTTTAAGGAGTAATTTGAGAAATGTGAGGATCTCTTTTGATTAACCCCAATTATGGCTAAAACCAAGTAGTTCAGAACACAAGGTCTTCATCTTAATTGGTCACCTTAATTACTGTGGAAAGTGCCAGGTTCTTTTCTTGTGTTATCTCTTTTAAATGTCATAACAGTATTACTGTCACGGGATCCTTGGTGTCGCTTTTCCAGCCAGAAACCTCTGTGGCTGATGGTGCCTTTGCTGGTGTTTTGCTCAGGCCCTCTGGGCAAATTCTGCCCACTTGGCCTGGCTGGCTGCTCTCCGCTTGTGCTACCATCCTGGATCCCATGCCTGCCAGGGGTCAGTGGCCAGGGGTGTGTGAAACGAACGTGGGGTCTCACCACTGCGCACAGCCAGGTATGCTGGCTGCAGTGGGATAGGCAGCTCTAGGCACCGGCTCTGTGCAAGGCTGCGGCTGGACCAGGCATACTGTAAGTGGCTTCCACTGTGGGCACTGGGGAATGCAGTGGTGCCTGGAAGCTTGCAGATGCCAGGAACCGCAGAGCCCCTAAGAGGGTGTCACAGCCCTGGGTTGGGCACTCCCTAGTTCTGGACTCCTTGAAGGGCTGCAGCTCTCTCTCTTTCTCGTCACCTGCAATGTGGCAAGCCCTGTTTCTGTTACAACTCTTTCAGTCCCACCACTCGGCAGGTCCCGGGTTCTTGTCTCGTGTCCAGGAAGAATGAGGTACATGGACAACTGAAGGGTAAGCAAGGCACAGAGGAGCTTCATTGAGTGACAGAACAGCTCTCAGGAGACCCAAAGTGGTTGGCTCCTTTCCACAGGCAGGCAAGTATCCAGCTCTCAGTGGAGAGGAGACCCATAGTGGGCAGCTCCTTTCCATAGGCAGGTCATTCCCTACAAGTCGAGCAGACCCTAAGTAGGTAGCTCCTTCCTGCAGCTGGTAGTCCCTACATCTGTGCAAGTCTGGCTGAGTCCGGGGGTGTTTTATGGCCTTAAAAGGGAGGAAGTATGCGCTGATTGGTCCATGGATGACCATGAGTGGGCCTGGAAAAAGCACCGTAAGTTCTCCTGTCCCACGGACTCCACCCAGAACTGGTAGCCCAGCCCCCAGGCTTTAGGCCATCCACTGCTTGAAGGTGGGGTTTCACCGGGGATCCTCCCCATTGCCTCCAAGAACCTGTCTGCCTCCCGCCATCAACATGCCATTCACAGTGCCCAGGCTGTTTGTACTGGGGGGTGCCTGCAGGCTTGCATGGAGCTGCCCTCAGCCCCACCCTGGCCTCCTTCCTGCACTTGTCGGTGCCCAAAGTCCAGAGGGTCCGAGGCAGAGTAGGGGTGGCTGGCATGTCAGCTGCTGCCCCGAGCGCATGCACACACCTGGCCGGACAGCGCCCAGGCTTGGCCATAACTTTCCTGCAAAATCAGAGCGGGCGCTGGGAGTGGGGAGAGAGCAGGAGCAGGCCCTCCCAAGCCTGTGGGGGAAGTGGGGCTTCCTGGGCCCCTGAGAGCACACAGATGCCCAGGTCCGGAGGTGCGGCTGGGCGGCTGCTGCTGTGCCTGAGAGTGCAGGCTTCTGCCCTGCCAACTTGGTAAGGGGCGGGGCTCCCGCCAGTTCCTGGCCCTTGCTGGCTGTCTGGAGCCTGCATTGCCCGCCGTGCCTCCCCAACTGCAGCCAGCGTCTTTGCAGTGGCACCTCTAGATGGGCTGCTGTTACCATCATTATGAAATATGTATTATTCACTCCCATTTTACTATGAAGAAGTGATTTTTGGAAGTTTGAATTAGGATCTAACTCCAGTGCTCAAAATCTGACTCTTTAAAAAGCTGCACTAAAATCAGTACTGATGAAGATGTTTTATAGTTGCATTTATGGACTTAAATGGCTAAAACAACATCATAGATGCTTTCAAAGGTTGTTTGGAAACGATACTTTAGTTGGAATTAAAAAGGAAAGGGATCATACTATTAAGAGAACATTAAGAATTTTTGCTGATAGAATCACAGTAATAAATTAGGAGGATGAGATTTGATAGAATATAGTGACTGGAAAGGCTTCAAAGACTTCATCGATCTGTTTCGAGAGTGAAAGTAGATCCTAGAACTTGTTCTACTTTTATATGAGCAGACTTTGAAGTCCTTGGAAACTTAGTTTTCTAATTCTGTCCAAGAATATGAAACAGTGTCAGTTGACAGATCTGATGTATATGTAATAGATAACTATTTCATCAGAATTGAAAGTTTGATCCAATATATAGCCACCTTCTTCAATTAGCTTCTGTATCATTGCTGGAAATTATTTTTGCAGTTTTCTTAGCTGAGCTCTCTGCTTCACCCTACAACTGAAGGCTTTGGAAATGTTAGAGATTTTTGAAGCTACTAAGCCAGCTACTACTGGCACAAAAGGAGCAAATTCTGCAGGATTTAGCTATTTCCTTTTTATATAAATAGTACTTTCTCTCTTTTTTTTTTTTTTTTTGCTATTTGCTTTTCAGTACATATATTCAACAAGCTTTCTTTTTCTTCTGTTTCTTTAGGGGTTGCTCTTTTTGACTTTGTAGCACTTAAAATTGCTTTAGCAATAAGCGTTTCTTTTATTTCCATGCATTGTTTGGGAAGGCCCACAACATGAATTTTATTTCTGTTGCTTGGGAGATACCACATGTTCTCATCACGTATTCTCTCATTTCTTTCAAAATGCCTTGTTTTTGGCTTCTCCTCAATATTTAAAAGCTTTTGTTTTGTGCATGCTGCTTGTGTTTGAACCAGTGTGATTAGACATATTTGAGATGTTGAATGAGTGTTTTTATATAGAAAAGTTATCCTTTGCAAAAGAATAGCAAAACATGATTTTGCAGAATAACAAACGTGCTGAACTGAGGTAGCTGTTACATGTTTGAGATATGTGCTGTTTGCGTTTTGCTAGGTGCAGTTTTGGTTCAGCTGGGTGCAGTTTCCTGCGTTTACCTGATGTTTCTCACAAACAAAATCACACAGAAGAAAATGTGAAATGTGCATTATGCTCTAATTGTTCTCTAACATATAAATTGTGTTGGAACAAATTGGTGTGTTCCAAACAAGTTTTATAACAGAACAGATTGTACTTGATAGGCTCTGTTAATTTTAAAAAGCTTGATCTGTAGTTCTAGGAAGTTTTCTTGAATTATTTTATGACACTTTTCTCCTGTTCATATTGTTACATTTCTGAAACTTATTTCGTTAAGGTGTTAGCCCTTCTAAATATTAATAGCTATTATTTATTTTCTTTCCGTATTAACCTTTTTTGGGTATTTTGTTCTAGTTCCCGAGATAGTTCTTCAACTTTACTTACTATTCTAGCATATTTTCACTTATGCTCTTATACCAATTTTTCAGTTTCCAAGAGCTCTTTCTGGTATTCTGAATGTTGTCCTCCTCTTATTTTATCCATGTAATCCTTTAGGATTTTACAAGTTTCCTCAATTCCCTACACTGTCTCTGTTTCCTCCAGGTTCCTTTTGACTGAGTATTGGCTATACTAGAGAATTGTTAGACATTGCTCATTCAGTTGGGTAAGACTGGGTCTGTTCTATGCAGAATCTTATGTTGTCTGCACCTTGCACTTTTTGAGTATTGAGTTCTTCACTGCATATCAATGGTCTCTGGACTTTTTTTACGGCTTGCTCACGTTTCAACTTGATGAATTGCCATCTTTTTTCCAGCTTTGAGAAACTATTGAAATTGACCTCTCTTATATTTACTGTATCCTTATGTGTTTAAAACTGGGTTCTCATCTCTTTAGTGGTGTGTAGGTGGAAATACAGATAAATGAGTGTGTTCAGTCCACCATATTTAGTCAGAAGTAGCTTTAAACGGCTCTCTAGTAAATTCCCCATGAGATTAATTCTCATGGCTTCTTGAAACTATCCAAAGCAAGACTCAGCAAAGAGCTATCATTGCATATCCAGTGCTTAAATTTTGTAGGCAGATGATTCTACAGGAGGACCTGACTTATTTGTACTTCCAGACAGGAAAAGTTTTTACTGGAAGGTGAAAAGCATCCCAAAATAATCCTTGAAGAGACTAGTTTAGAATATAAAGTGGCATGTAATACCTATTGCTATGAAGTGCAGAACAGTGTTTCTTGAATGCGCTGTGTACCATAATGATGGTCTCAGTAAGCATGCTGCTTTAAAGAAAAGAGGAGTCTTTCAGAAAACCGAGAGAGCGAAAGTGAGAGAGATCTCTTGTATCATGTATTGGTTACTGCGCGGTCCTATGATGCATCATGCTGTCCTGACTTCGTTGGGACTCTAGAATACAGCATTTCCCCTTGCTGTTCTCCCTGCTGGAAGAGTTCTTCCATGACTAATCCCATCATCTCTTTCAGGTCTTTACTCAAAACTCACTTTCTCAGGGAGCCCTTCCTTGAAGGCTAGCTAAAACTTCATCCTCTCTGATCTTTTATATCCCTGCTTCTGTTCTTTAATTTGTCTCCTAGGTACTTGTCCTTATCTCACGTACTATATATGTACTTATTTGTCTTGTTTACCTTTTCAACCCCATTTGAATGTGAGTTTCAGGAAGACAGAGACTTTCGTCCGTTCTGTTCATACCGAATCCCGTGCCTAGAACAGTGCCTGACACAAAATGGGTGCTCAATATATATTTGTTGAATTTTCATCATTCAAAAAAAAACTATTTCCAGTTATAACCAGTCTTTCAAGGGACTGAGGATTACTAAAACATGACAGCATCTGTTAGGATAAGAGTGCAGAAATATTTTTTGCTTTTCATAGTGGTGATGAGTATGACCTTATCAAGTCACGTAACTCCTTTGTGCCTTGGTTTCTTCCTCTATATAAATGGGAATAATAATGATACATAGATGGGGTGGTTATTGAAAGGATTAAATGAGCTAATATACATAATGTGTAGGGTAGGGACTGACAAGTAATAAGTCTAATCAAGTATTTTCTGTTATTACAATAATTGTTGGATACTTTGTGCATGGGACACATTGGTAGATAAAATGGAAAAACAAAACTTCTGCCTTTGTCTAGTATGTTTTAGTGGAGGAAGGAAGCCAGTAAACATAGTAACTAAACATAGTAACATAGTAAATATACTAAGTAAATGGGAATGATTTCAGGCTGGAGAAGAATTGCTCCTGGTGTGGGAGTAGAGGATGAGGAGGAGCATAAGGGTTTCAATGGTGTTGATAACTTAGTTTGGGGGGGGGGTTGTGGGTGTTTGTTCTACCATTATGCTTCCTAACTTACATATATGTTGTTATATATGTTTAATTTAAATACTGCATTAAAAATGCTTTCTGTTCCAAGCATACTTCAGTGTTAAAACAGGTTAATCTCTCATTTAATTTAGTTATCCTGATTAGGTAAGAAGCTTGGTTTTAAAGAAAATCTCTTCATATAACGTAACTGGTCTTCCCCTGCTGTCCCCCTCCCCCAGTCTAATTTATTAAAGACAAAGTTTTTTTATAATTAACTCTGTTTTTACTCTCAATATGTATTTGAGGTATTCAGTTTTATGTGTTTGTGCAGAATTACCCTAACTTGGGTTAAGTAATAGGTGATGGAACTTATGCTTTGTCACCAACATCATTTTAATGGCCTTTGCAAAACATCTTGTTTTATTCAAAATAATGCAGCTGAATTTTTAAATATATGTAGTATTTAATTTGGGTAATGGAACAAAGGAATTCATTCCCTCTACACCAGACTAAATTAATCATTTATGTTTTAACTTTACCTTCAAACCAATGCAAAATCATTAAGTAAAAGTGAAGCATCTTCAATTAAGAGCATTTCTTATTAGAAACACATGTGTAATGTTCTGATAAATCTGTATATTTTGGATATAAATTGTCTGAAGGTGTCTAGCCATGATGACTAGAAGTAACATTTACTATTTTAAGGACAGGTGTCAGTTTTTTATGAAATTAATTGAACTGCTTATTTCTGGGGGGTCTAGAAATAGCCCACTTTTTGGTTCTGCTAGATTACTGAGTCATGCCCTGTACCAAAGCCAACTGACTTGAGTTTGGATCTTGGCTCTGCCATTTATTAAACATATGTCTCCTTAGGTAAGTTGTCTGACCACTCTCAGATTTCTTTATTTATGTTAATGAAAATAACTTTATTGCATCAAGTAATAAATACATACAAAGATATAAACAGTTATTTTCTTCCAGTTTTGATCAACATAAAGTATGCTTCGCTGAAATCTACTGGTAGTCTTAGTTCGAACATTTTGGGTGTTCCGTGTTAGGTTTGGTACGTTGCTCTGCTGTGTTTATAACTTGTGCATTTTTAAAATTGACTTCAGTGCACTAATAGTCATGCATATGTTTATGCAAAAAATAAGTTATATTAAGCAGAAACGAGGACTGGCTACTAAGTGCGCTGTCAGTATGCATTAAAATCCTTATAGTTGTATTAGCTTAACAGAGAACAGTTTGGGTCACAGAAACATATTCAAAAGAGAAGGTTAAAGGGAAACACTGGTATCTTGGAGGCAAACTACAGTTTGCTAAGATAACTTTACATGCACCTTTTAAATCAAGGCTTAAAAAAATAACCTGGATAGTTCCTAACTACTGAAAATGTAAATTCTAATTAACTGCAAAATCTTTTTTCAATCTGTGACTGTAGTTCAGAGCCTGGTGAAATGTGAGAGGAAGAACCAACCTGTTAGCATTTTGAAACCAAGAGTTTCATCAGAACAGGGGAGGTGAACCATAACTTCTCATCTTGTAAAAAGATGGAAAACCTTTAAAGCCAAAAGCAGCAAAGATATAGCACTCTGTTCGGTTTCAGCCAAGCACTTATTAACTTCCTAGAGTGAATAATGCCTCAATTTAGTCTCTTTATTCTGTTCTTACTCCACGTAGGCAGGTTTGATCTCTTCCCAACTCTTCAGTGGGGCTCCTGGCTGATCCCAGCTCCCTGGGTGTAGCCTGCGGATGGTGGCCCATAGTCACTCAGCAGCTGGCAGTACTGTGGGGGCATCGCCAGGCTGTCAGAAGGCAAGCAGATGTTCCTAGAGTGCAGTCAAGTTGCTTTATAAGACATACTTACCCCTCCCTATGAGTAGCCCAGCCAGGCCATGAGGACAGTGGTGGCATGGGGCCCTGTGAGGTGCAGAGGCCCAGGCTCCCTGTGCTCGGGCTCTGGGGGCACAGTGTGCCCTCACCCTGGTGCCCACTGTAGCGTGTCACCCACGCATTAGGCAGGGGGGTGGGCACAGAGGAGGCCATCAACTTCAAACCGACTTTTTGACTTTAAAATGAAGAAAAGAATGGTACCTACTGCCTGAGAGTAGTAAAGATTAACTGGGGTATGAGTGTGCAACAGTTTCCTTTTTCAAGTAGTTCCCACCAACTCTGCCCCTCCTTTCTGCTGTACATTGGGGTTGCCTTACAACATCTCACTTTAGTTCCATGACTTGTTAGTTACTTCTGGTTACTTAACCTCATTTGGGTACTTCAGACTTAGTTATGTTATTTGATAGCTTTATATCTTGTTTTGTTCAAAGTTCTCCTCTTCTGTCAGGTCAGACTAAGCTTGTGTCTCCAGCAGTTTGGAATCGACATGAGAGGACCTGGACTGTTTCCATCTATGTCTGTCCCCTGTCCGCTTTCCTGACTGAACAAGTCCCCGATGTGGGGCCGGGAGTGCAAAAGTGGGAAAGCACGGAGGTGTCCTTGCCAGGCAGCCTTTGGTGAGCTTGCAGTCCTCTCCTCGGTCAGCCATGGCGGATGTCATATTTGTGATCAGTGGGATAGATATGGGCACGCAGTGGCCCCAACAGGCCTCACAGGTAAGGGGCTGTGCCCCCTATAGCTCACTGGGGTCTCCTCAGCCCTTCCACGATATGGCCTCATGTCACAGTTGACCCTCAGCTGGTGGCTTCATGTCGCATTCTTCTGGATCCCCTCCAGAGCCATTTGCTTAAAGTCTCAATTCATTGGTGAGAAAGATGCATGTCATGGTTTGTTTTTCTTTCTCCTAATAACTGCTATTAATTGTGCTCAGTTGAATCGCCCTTTCACTCTGGTAGCAGGCTTCCTTACTAGCATGTCAACCCATTTCTATCACTTTCCAGCTAATTTTGGTCATTTAAACAGTTACTTACCATTTTTTAAACACTCAGTTCTTTGCATTTTGAAATTTGACACTCATGTCAGAATCAAAGCTCTCTTCTCTGCCCACTCTTTCCCTGAAAAGGAGAAAAAGAACCCAGCCTGCTACTGGCACCCTGGAGTGGAGGCTGTTTTTGGCTCTCACATGCATCCCTCGTCTTGGCAGTAGCAGTGCACTCGCATGGAGGTGGGAAGGAAGAACCGAGGGCAGAGTCTCTGTGTCGACTGTGGCAGTGTCCCGCTTCTGTCACGCTTGCAGCTGCCGTCTGTCTCCCTCTGTCTAACGGACTGTCCGTTGGCTCATTCTGTGAGGCTGCCATCCCACATGGGGTTTCTCGAAGGACACATTTGCTGGCTCCGTAGGGTACCTGGCATTGGAGAGCTGACCTGATGTCTTCATTTCCCCGCTCCCTCCACGGTTAAATCACTTTCATTGTCTTGGTCTCCTCGTTAGGTAGAGGCTACTCTCCCATTCGAGGTTCTCGCAGATGCCTCAAGCCTGGCCGCCTCCTGTAGTGTCCACTAGACCCGCGGAAAACTCAGGTGTCTTTGCCATGCCAAATGGCTGCTCCAATGTGTGCGACCGCCCAGCTCTTCCATTTCTTTCCTATATGGATTTCTGAGGTTATCTCATCCACTCCCAAGGAGACTTCCTGCTACCTAACAACTTTTCTTATGCCAGTATTTTCTTATGCTCGACCCCTCCTGAGTTCCAAAACCATATTTCCCACTGCCTAGTAAGTCCTATCAGTGTTATACCCCAGCACCGGTTTACTCCCCTTAGCCTACAGCATTATTCTGGCTAATGGCATCACCTTCCACCTGTTCACATAATCCAGAAACCTGTGAGTCATCCTGCCTCCCTTACCTCACGCCAGCCAGTTCTGTCAGTTCTATGTCCCAATGTCTTTGAATCCATCCCACTTTTCTCTCTGTCTCCCCTTTGCTCCTTGGTTTTGGGCCCTCATTATTTCCTTCCTTTTACCCCCAGTTCCATCTCTTGTAGTCTTGTACATTGTGGTCAGAGTGACCTTGCCAAAACACAAATCCCGTTGCATCATTTGCCTGCTTTAAACCCTATTGTGTGAACCTTCATTGCCCTCAGACTAAAGTCTAGTCTCCCATCACATGGCCTGTGAGGCCCCAGCCTGTCTTGACCTTTTTTCCTTTTACTGCCTTTCTCTTCATCTCCCACTGCTAAACCCCAACCTCCTATTCCCTAGCCACACTCAACTACTGCGAGGTGTCCAAACTCAGCTTGCTGCTTCATGACCCTGGCTTTTGCCTGGCCCTTGTTTTTTCATGGAGTGTTCTCATTCTCTTCATACCTTGTAGTCTAACTGGACAACTCCTATTTGTTTTTCAACACCCAGAGGGTAAGTCTTCTGCTCTCAGAAGCACTCCCAGGCTGCTTTCTGCTAACCATCATTTTTTATATACACTCACATTATACGAAATATCGTATGTCTTTCTCCCCTTGTTCCCTGCAACTGCCCCCAAGTCACTAAAAGCAAGGATTGTGTCTTACTCATCTTGATAACTGTGGTGCCAAGCCGGAAGTTCCTGGCCTTTCATGGGTGCTCATTGTTAAATAAATGCGGGTAAATCAATAAAGAAATGGCTGAAGAGCTAATGTATAGAAAGTTTTTAAATTCTAGTTTATATCTTTCCGGCTAAGATGTATTATGTTGACCATTTCTTTGACAGTAGTTGGCAGCAGGTTTAAATGCTAAAAAGTGACCCTCATTCTCATTGTAAATTTTTATTTCCCACTTCATTGGCCCCACTCAACACTTGATTATTTTCATCATATTGTCTTCTTACCCTTGTTTAATCGTGGATGAAGGAGAATGTGGCAATGTCCGAATCACACTCAGATGATATGGAAGGAGATCCAAGGTGATGACCACCTAGAGTAAAAATCCTTGGGGTATATTGGGACACCACAGAAGTTCTCAGTGATGTGCTGCTAAAGCCATGTCTCCTATTCCCGGCCACGAGCCTGGGGGACACAGCCTGCCTGCCTTCTTTACAAGTGAGCTTCATTTTCTTTGATCCACTTGGACTTCCTCTAACTCGTCGTCTCACAGCTCTTGAGGGCTTTGCAAGGAACTGCCAGGATTAATGAAAGCACAATTTGAAAATCATCTTTATGCACATTCACTAAATAATGTGTCTGTCAGCAGGTGTGGCTCTGTGCCTGTGGTGAGCCCCCTTCTCTGCCGGGACCTTGTCCCAGTGCCTGGAGAGCACCTTCTCAAACTGTAGACCTCACTGGCACTGGGACTGATCTGAGTGCCCCTGCCAGCCTGCCTACCCTCAGAAAGGAAGCTGTGGAGGGGTAGGTCTCACCAAGAGCTCACCATCTCCACTCTAGACTAGGCCCAGAGACCCTGCAGCCAGGCTGCCTGACTCATAAGCAGCGTGGGACTCTGGCTTTGGTTTCCACACAGCCTCCCAGCTTGTTTCTTCATCTGTAAAATGGGTGTTTTTCGATGACTACTGTGGCTCTGTTGAGATCAGCAGAAGGGCGTTTCCCTTTATGATCCCTTTGCTCTTCCAGCTCTAACATCTTATGCGCGCGCACACACACACACAGATCTCGAATTTCTGGTGTACACTTCTAGGGCACACTAATATCGAATCAGCATTTGGTTCTATGCTCCATCCAACAGTTGATTAGGTAAACCCTGGACAAAGCACATAATGCCTTTGGGCCTCCACTTCTAAACCTACAGAATAAGGAAATTAAATGATCTCCAAGGTCCATTTTGCTGTAAAATTCTGAATAGATCAGAGGGTTAAAGAAACCCTCAGACCCCATTTATGTCACAGAGCTGCTGCCCATGGAGGCCATAATACAGAAATGTGTCCCTTGATCGAAGCAGTCAGTGGTATTTATTATACACACACTGTGTCCCCAGCACAGAGAGTCAACTTTGCCAATGTGTTAATGCTTACCTAGGCCTGTACTACATTAGACATTCTGGAGCTGGGTAATATCCTTAAATTTATCTTTACCTTTGTAAATACAACTGTGTAATTGAGCTTCATCTGATTGTTTTAGGGTCACCAAGAGACTGCCTCTAATGGCCCTAAGTGGCTCTGTATGCATAGAAAAGTGGTTAGTCGGTTAGTCTAGTTCCTACCAGCTCTTTTAGGACTGCTTATCGTTGTTTTCTTCTGGAATTTAACAGGAAAATTAGCTTAAAGTAACTAGTTATTTTTAAAAAGCACTCAAAGCATCTATTTTTCATAGCTGTGCAAAAGTAAAAGAGAAATAATATTCATTTTTCACTTCATGCAAGAACCTCACTTGCATGAGGTTCTCGAAATAGAAAATCATAATCAGGACAACTTTTCACTTCTTCAGATGTTTTATATAGAATATCATTTGGCTTCTAAATCTGTGATTCCTTTTTTGTCTGTGGCTCCAGATTTTCATAATCTACCACTATTAAGCAGAAGTGGTAATTTATGAAGAAATTTGGGTTTGAAATGCTTATTATTTTCATGAAGATAAAAAGTAAAATAAGAATGTTAACCATTTGAGTCCTGTTGCTGAAGGGCATTGAGGGGAGTTGAGACCCATTTCTCTCCCATTGCAGTAGTTCCTCTTAAAGTCTCCCTTACCATCTTAAAAAAACAAAACAAAAAAGCATTGGGTCTTCTTAGCATTATAGATATTCTTTTGGAACTAGTAGTTATGTTAAATAAGGTGAAGACAGCCATGGGAAAACTAAAAATCATGTCTAGAATTGTAACAATTTAAAAGTAATTATAAATGTTTAGAGAGAGAAAAAAAAATGTATTTACAGAGGGTAAATACATGTGCTATATGTAGATATATATAAATAAAAGATTATATTTAAATCTGTTAGCATTTTGTTAGGACTTTTAAAATTCTCACACTTAAAGCAAGTATTTAATTTTTACAAATCTTTTAACGCTAATATGGGATTTAGGAATGATTAATCACCAACAAACTCAACAGGTCTAAGAACAAAGCAAAATTATAGTTAAAAAATTCAAGCCTAGTAATGCATTTTATATAATGATAGAACAATTAGTTATAAAATAGGCATTTTTAGGTCTCTTCGATGACTATATTTAAGTCCTTGTATTATATTTTTCAAAATAGCTTTTGTTCCCTTTTTTTTTCTTTTAGTTTAAAATGTTTTAAATCAAAATACTACATGTAGGCTGGGCATGATGGCTCACGCCTATAATCTCAACACTGGAAGGCCAAGGTGGGAGGACTGCCTGAGCCCAGGAGTTCGAGATCAGCCTGGGCAACATAGCGAGACACCGTCTCTATTTAAAAAAAAAAAAAAAAAGAAAGGATAGGTATCTAAAGCAGCCAAATTCATAGAAATAGAAATTAGAGTGGCAGTTACCAGGGGCAGGGGAAGGGGGAAATGGGAAGTTATTCAATGGATAGTTTCAGATCTGCAGATGAAAAAGTTCTGAAGATCTATTTCACAATAGTAACAATATGCTTAACACTACTGAGCTATACATTTTAAAATGGTTAATGTGATAAATTTTGTTATGTGTTTTTTACTACAATAAAAAATGATACATGAAAATATAAAGATTAGATAGAATTTTAAAAATTATCAGTTTCTTCTTCTTTTTTTTTTCATCCCAGTCTGCTACTTAGGGGCAGTCATCTTTTCATTTTTTAAGATGTAAATTACATATAGTAAAGTTTCCCTTTTTAGTATACAGCAATAGTGTTGTTTGTTTTGGTTCAGGGCATACACGCACAGGTTTGTAATATGGGTATGTTACGTGATGCTGAGTTTTGAGGTTCTAATAATCCCGTTACCCAAGTGGTGAACATGGTACCTGATAGGTAGCCTTTCAGCCCTGGCTCCCCTCCCTCCCCACTTCTGGAGTCTCCAGTGTTTACTGTTCCCATCTTTGAGTTCTACATGTTTGGAAAAACAGTGGGCATATCACCACTACAATTTAGATATGAGACAGTTCCATCACCCACAACAATCCCCCTCCTCTACCCCAAGTTTCTGGGAAATTCTGATCTGGTTTTTGTCTCTATAGTTTTACCTTCTCCAGAATGTCTCATAAATGGAATCATATGATTTGCAATCTTTGAATGCGGTTTCTTTCTCTTACCATACTATATTTGAGATTCATTCAGGTTGTTATGTGTATCAGTAGTTTGTTTCTTTGTATTGCTGAGTATTATTCCATTGTCTAGATGTACTATAGTTTGTTATCCATTCTCCAGTTGAGTGACATTTGGTTTGTTTCTAGTTTGGGATGATTAAAAATAAAGTCACTCTAAGCATTCATGTCCAAATTTTTGTGGTAACATGTTTTCATTTCTCTTGGATAAATAACTTGCATTGTGATTACTGGTTTTTATGGAAACTCTGTGTCTAACTTTATAAATAAGTGTAAAACTCTTCTGCAAAGTGGTTGTACCATTTTGCATTCCCATCATCAATATATGTCTTCCAATTTTTCTGCCTTCTTTTCAGCATTTTGTATTTTCAGGTTTAAAATTTTAAACTATATTTTAGCTATTCTGATAGGTGTGTAGTGGCATATCATGGTTTTAATTTGCATTTCTCTAACAATTAATGGTGTTCAGCATTTTTTCCAGGTACTTATTTACCATCCATGTATCTTTGATAAAGTGACTGTTCATGTCTTTTGCCCTTTTCTTTTATTGGGTTGTTTGCTTTCTTGCTATTGAGTTTTGAGTTCTTTATATATTCTGGATATAAGTCCTTTATCAGATATGTGACTTGCAGTACTTAATTCTGGTCTATAGTTTGTTTTTTCATTCTTGTAACATGATCTTTCAAAAAACAAGTTTTCATTATGGTAAAAGTACATTTTATCCATTTTTTTTCTTCCATGGATTGTGCTTTTGGTGTCTTACCTAAGAAATCTTTACTGGTTCAGGTTCAAAAGATTTATGTTTTCTTATAGAAGTTTTATAGGTTGGGATTTTACAGTTAGGTCTATGATCTATTTTAAGTTAATATTTCATATGGTGTAAAGAATGGATCAGTTGTATTTGTTCTTTGCAGTTGTTCCAGTACCATTTGCTGAAGACTTTTCTGAATTGCTTTACATATTTGTGGAAAATCGATTTGCTGCGTGTGTGTGTGTGTGTGTGTGTGTGTGTGTGTGTGTGTATCTTTGACTAATCTGTTTTGTTCCGTTACTCTATGTCTGTCCTTTTACTAGCACCACACTATGGTGATGCAAGTAGCTTTACAGAAAATCTTGAGATCTGGTAATGGGAGTTCTTCAGCTTTGTTCTTTTTCAAAAATTGTTTCAATTATTCTAGTTTCTTAGCTTTTATACATAAATTTTAGAATCACTTTGTCATTTTCAATAAAATGTCTTAAAATTTTGATAGGGATTATACTGAATCTATACGGTAGCTGGGAAGTGTGGAATTGATAGCTTAATGATATTATCTTCTAATCCACAGATGGAGTATCTTGTCATTTGTCAGGTGCTCTTTGATTTCTTTCAGCAATGTTTTATAGTTTTCAGCATAGAGCTCTTCTACATATTTTCTTAGATTTATACCTATTTCATGTATTTTTGTTTTAAAATTTCACTTTGTGTTCATTGCTGGTATATAGAAATATATTTGATATTTGTACATTGAAATTCTAGCTCATGACCTCGAGAAACTTGTATCTTGTTAGTTCTAATAATTTATTTGCAGATTTTTGGAGGAGTGTCCACATAGATAGTCATGTTATCTGTGAATAGGTTTTTTTTTTTTTTTCTTTCTAGTCTGGATGACTTTTATTCTTTTTCTTGCCTTATTGCCTGGCTGTTATCTTCAGTATGATGTTGAATAGGAATGCTGAGAGTAGACTATTGCCTTGTTTCTAGCCTTAGGGGGAAACCATTCATTCTTTTACTGTTACATATGATGTCTGCTGAATGTTTTTTGTAGATGCCCCTTATCAGGTTGAGGAAGTTTCCTTCAATTCCTATTTTGCTTAAAGTTTTTCTCTTTTCCTTTTTAAAAAATCATGAATGGATGGTGATTTTGTCAAATGCTTTTTTTTTTTTTTGCATATAATGAGATTATATTTTTTCTTTTTAGTCTGTTGATAGGGTGAATTACATGATTTTTGAATGTTTACTTTGCATTCCCAGGATAAATGCCATTTGTTAATAATATATTACTCTTTTTATATATAGTTGGATTTGATTTGCTAAAATTTTGTTAAGAACTTTTGCATCTATGTTTATCAGAGCTATTAGTCTGTAGTTTTTCTTTTTTATAATGTCTTTATCTGGCTTTAGTGTTAAGGGAGTGCTGGCCTCATAGAATGAGTTGTAAAGTGGTTTTTTAAAATTTTCTCTCTTTAGTCTTGTGGAAGAGTTTGTATAGAATTGGTGTTATTTCTTTCTTTAAATATTTAGTGGAATTTACCAGTGAAACCATTTGAGCTTGAGGTTCTCTTTATAGAAAGAGTTTAAACTATAAATTCAATTTTGCAAATACATACGGGACTATTCAAGTTACCTTTTTCTTCTCATGTGAGTTTTGGTAGTTTGTGTCTTTATAAGAATTTGTCCATTTTTGTTTAAATTGTTAAATTTATTGAAATAAATTTTGATATGCCTTGTTTTTATTTTCATTCAGTGCAAAATATTTCCTAATTTTCCTTTTGATTGCTTATTTGACCCATGGGTTACTTAGATGTGTGTATTTTTTCCCCAAGTATTTGGAAATTTTTCAGATAATCTCATGTTATTGATTTCTAATTTAATTATATTGTAGTCAGAGAACATAATGATAAAATCGACCTTTTATTATGTAATGACCTTTATTCTTTATAATATTCTTTGCACTGCAGTCTACTTCGAATAATATAGCCACCTCAGCTTTCTTTTATTGTTAACATGGCATATCTTCTTCCATATTCTTATTGTACCTATTTGTGTTTTTATATTTAAAGTATATTTCTTATAGGCAGCATATAGTTGTGTCTTGGTTTTTCATCCAAACTGGCAATATCTGCCTTTTAATTGAGGTGCTTAATTGAGACCATTTATATTTAATGTGATTATTGTTTTCTTTTCTTTTTTTTCTTTTTTTTTTTTTTTGAGACAAAGTCTTGCTCTGTTCGCCAGGCTGCAGTGCAGTAGTGCAATCTCAACTCACTGCAACCTCTGCCTCCTGGGTTCAAGCAATTCTCCTGCCTCAGCCCTCCCAAGTAGCTGGGATTACAGGCATGCACCACCAGGCACGGCTAATTTTTGTATTTTTAGTAGAGATGGGTTTTTACCATGTTGGCCAGGCTGGTCTTGAACTTAAGTGACCCACCCACCTGGGCTTCCCAAAGTGCTGGGATTACAGGTGTGAGCTACCACGCCCAGCCTAATGTGATTATTGATACAGTTGGTTTAAATCTGCTATCTTGGTATTCATTTTTTATTCTATTATTTATTCCCCTTTTCCTCTTATTCTGCTTTCTTTTAGATTATACATTTTTTTTTTTTTTGAGACGGAGTCTCGCTCTGCCGCCCAGGCTGGAGTGCAGTGGCCAGATCTCGGCTCACTGCAAGCTCTGCCTCCCAGGTTCACGCCATTCTCCTGCCTCAGCCTCCTGAGTAGCTGGGACTACAGGCGCCGGCCACCTCGCCTGGCTAGTTTTTTTTATTTTTTAGTAGAGACGGGGTTTCACCGTGTCAGCCAGGATGGTCTCGATCTCCTGACCTTGTGATCCGCCCGTCTCGGCCTCCCAAAGTGCTGGGATTACAGGCTTGAGCCACCGCGCCCGGCCGATTATACATTTTTTATGATTCCATTTTATCCTCTTGTGTTAGCTCGTTAGATTTACAGTTTATAGCATACATCTTTAACTTATCATAATGTACTCAGCAGTATACTTCCCTTCCCCCTTCTTAGCCCTTGTTCTATCTTTGTCATACATTTACATCTACATATTGTAGTATACTCCCATACATTGTTATTTTTGGCTTTAAACAGTCAATGATTATTATAGACAGAGCCTCAGTATGTTGCCCAGGATGGCCTCAAACTCCTAGCTAGGCTCAAGTGGTTCTCCCACCTCAGCCTCTTGAGAAGCTGGGACTACAGGTATGTGGCACTACACCTGGCAACAGTCGGTTATCTTAGATGTAAATAGTAAGGGGGAGAAGTTTTTGTATTTAACCATTAGTTATCATTTCTGGTGCTCTTCATTCTCTTGCATAGATCTAGTTTTTTCATCTGGTATCATTTTCCTTCTGTCTGAAGGAGTTACAGTGATGAATCCTTCCAGCTTTGTGTGTCTGAAAAGTCTTAATTTCACCTTAAATTTCTGAAAGATGTTTTCACTGGGCATAGAATTACAGATTGACAGGGTTTTGTTTTGTTTTTTTTCTTTCAGTTAAAGATGTTGCTGCACTGTCTTCTGTCTAGCATTGTTTCCAACCAGAAGTCAGCTATCATTCTTATCTTTGTTGCTCTGTACATAACCTAGTTTTTTTCCTCTGGCTGCTTCTGAGATTTTATCACTGATAGTAAGCAATCTGATTATGATACACCTTGTAGACTTCTTCACAGTTCTCATTTGGGGTTTAGCTTCTTGGATCTGTAGGTTATTGTTTTAATAAAATGTGAGGAAAATTACCATTATTTCTTAAAATGTTTTCTCTCCTTTTTTTTTTTTTTTTTTTTTTTTTAGGGACTTCGCTACAGATATATTTGGTTGCTTGAAACTGTCCCACAGCTTATTGACACTTTGTTCTTTTTTTGATTTGTTTTTCTTTTGTTTTTTTGAGTCTCGCTCTGTGGCCCAGGCTGGAGTGCAGTGGTGCAATCTCAGCTCACTCCAACCTCCGCCTCCTGGGTTCAAGCAATTCTCCAGCCTCAGCCTCCCGAGTAGCTGGGATTACAGGTGCGTGCCACCACACCTGACTATTTTATATTTTTAGTAGAGACGGGGTTTCACCATATTGGCCAGGCTTGTCTCGAACTCCTGACCTAAAGAGATCCACCTGCCTTGGCCTCCCAAAGTGCTGGGATTACAGGCGTGAGCCACCACACCTGGCCGATTTGTTCTTTTGATTCAATATTTCTTCTGTGTTCTATTTTGGATTGCTCATATATCACTAATACTACTTCTGCCCTATCGAATCTACTGTTAATCTCATCTAGTGTATTTTTCTTCTCAAATATTGTATTTTTCACCTTGATAATTTAATTTAGGTTTTCTAACATTTCTCACACCTGTCCTTAATATGCTAATGTTTTCATCTACTTTCTTGAACATATGAAATATAGTTATAACTGTTTTTAATGTTCCTGTCTATAAATCATCTTTGTCATATCTGGGTCATTTTGATTAATTTTTCTCCTCATGAGTCATATTTCCCTGCTTGTTTATATGCCTGGTACTTTTTATTGGATGCCAGACATTGTGAATTATTGGATGCTAGAGACTTTATTAAATATTCTTGAGCTTTGTTTTGAGAGAAAATTAAGTTACTTGGAAACAGTTTGACCTTTCAGGGCTTCCTTTTAAACTGCTTTATGTAGGACCAAAACACCCTTCAGTCTAGGACTCATTTTTCCCTTAAATGAGTCCTAGACTGAAGGGAATTAGAATTCTTCTAAGCATTCAGAAGGAGACTTAGGCAGTATCCTTCTGAATATCTGATGTCCCTGTTTACAGAGTTTTTTCATTTAGGCTGGTGGGTGGTAATACCAACTGTGCCTACCCTATGTGATTTCTGAAAATTGTTCTGCCTGCTGCTTTTTGGTGGTTCTCTCCCAAGCCTCTGGTAGTTTCCTACATGCAGGTGTGGTAAGGACTCTGCTGAAGCCTGGAAGCAGGAAAAGTGCTGCAGATCTCTATAAACCTTTTAAAGTGTGTGTGTGTGTGTGTGTGTGTGTGTTTTAATCAAAATACATGTACATACCCAAAGAGCAAATAGAATGAATAGGAAAAAAAATAGCAGTTCCCTTTTTTCACTCATCCAGTCGGTGCCTTAGACGCAGCCACTTTTAAATTTTAGTTGTTTTTTCTCGTCTTTACCTCCACATTTCTATGTAATATATTTATACTTACACTATTTCTTGCTTTTTCCATTTTAGATTTTAGGTAATCAAGTTGTAGTAGAATAGGATTTAGCACTTCTAAACCATTCCTGCCATGCAATTTTTCTTCCTGTTACCTCCTCAATAAAGTTAACTTTTTAAAGGTAAATCCATAAAAAAATGAAAAAATAATATGGGTCATGTAGATTTTATTTATGAGTATTCCATGTTTTCTTCCTTGCTCTGTTTTCAAACTGCTTTGAGCTTATCTAATTGTTCCATTAGATCTATCATATACCTATCAGTAGCTCCCCTGTGCCCTGCAAATGCTTAGATGTGTTAGATAATCTGTGTGTTCATTAGCACGGAAGCTCTCCCTCCTGGAGTTCTCCATCTTCCCTTACCATTGCAGACCAGGTACAGACCAGCTGCAGCCTGGGCTTGTCCAGCAGGAGTCCCCCTGAGATCTCCCTGGACTTCAGCCTGATGATTCCCTTCCTTTCCTCCAGTATCTGAGTTCCTGGTTCCTATTTCCCATGCCTGCCTTTTATCTTGATTTGCTCCTCCATTTTGGTGTCTGCAGTATCTAAAAATGTTTTAATTCTGCCTTTACCCTCAAATGATGATTTGGCCAAATAAAGAATTCTGGATAAAAAACTCTTTACTCTCAGAATTTTAAAGACATTTCCTTCATCTTTTTCTGGCTGCCAGTAAAGTGGTTCTGTTGCTAGTCCCTGTGTTTGTAACTTGTTTCTTCCATTTGGAAGCTTTTAGGATTTTCTCTGTCTGCCTAGTGATTAAGGTTTCAGGGTGGTGTGCTTCAGTGGAGGGCTTTTTCATTTCTTGTGGTGGGCATTTGGTCATCTCATTTAACTGGAGACTTGTGTCCTTCAGTTCTGGAACAATTCTTAAATTATTTGATAATTCTCTTCCATCTGTTCTCTCTCTAAAATAGAAATGCATCCTATTTTGATGTTGGACCTCCTAGATTTATCCCTTAAGTTTCTCTTCCGATTCTTTGTTTGTTTGTTTTTGAGACAGAGCCTTGCCCTGTTGCTCAGGCTGGAGTGCAATGATGCAATCTCAGCTCACTGCAACCTCTGCCTCCCGGGTTCAAGCAATTCTTCGTCAGCCTCTCCCCAGTAACTGGGATTATAGACATGTGCCACCACGTCAGCTAATTTATTTTTATTTTTATTTTTTTTTTTAAGTATAGACAGGGGTTTACCATGTGGGCAAGGCTGGTCTTGAACTCCTGACCTCAAGTGATCTGCCCACCTCACCCTCTCAAAGTGCTGGGATTACAGGCATGAGCCACTGTGCTCGCGCCTGGCCACTGTTCTTTTTGGAAGCTTTTTCCAACCAGCCTTTCTGTGGAGATAAGGAAATGTAAAATGTGGTTGAATTTAACAGCCATTTCTTTGGCATTTCTTCTTGTTTTGACAGTGGGTGGGACCCGACACTAAAACATTATTTGTTGTTTATCTACCATTCACATTTAACTGATAGTCCTGTAGTTTCATTTGTTAAACCTGGTAAGTATATTCCCACGCCTAGTGAGAGTAAACTAGAAAAAGGGAGGTGACGTGGGAGTCCTTAGACAGGAGTGATTTGGTCAGGTACAGGGTAATGTGCCTTTGCTTCTTTCCTGGCAGTTGTTTTAGATTTGCAAGGAGTTTGGACAGGGGGAGAAAGAGGTTACTCTACTTGAGTGCTGAATCTCTGACTGTACCTGTGTTGGCCAAGTCAGATCAAGTTTGGAAGAAAAGCACTTGTTATAGGAACCAGAAACACTCAGGCCCGTTCCTCTTTTCCTATCCTGTCATGCTTGCTACCAATATGCAGTGGCGGTTGAATTGGAGTCTATGTAAAAAGGCTCTTAGGCAGACAACAACAGAAAATACCTCAATCTCAGTTGTCCAGGCTGTTTAATGTGTATGAGTTCCCACTGGGGTGGTACCTCCTGATCTTTGCTCAGTCCTGAAATGGACTTATATGGTCCATGACTTTAAGGATCTCTCCTGGAAGCCTTGTAGTGTTTTTCTCTGCCCTGTCAGCAAGTCTTAGCTCTGACGAGGCACCAGACATATGGATCGTTTGTCTTGCAATTAGAAGAGCCTTTGAACGTAATTCTAGCCATTTGTGCCACAGACATTTCTGATCCAAGGGTTTTCCCTCCATGTAGCTTTCCATTTCCTTTGCCTTCTTTTTCAAATTATCTTTTCAGTTTTCATACAAAAGTCTAGTTTTAAAGGAATCTAGCATATTTATGTGAAATATATGAAAAGATTAGATTGCTAATCATTTTATTAGTTGCAAATCCTTTGGCTCAACAAATTCTCCAGAAGTGTGCACACACACATACATGTTCAAGGATGTATGTAGAAGGATGTTTCTTGCAATTTTATTTAAAATATCCAAGTAGTAACAATAACTGTAATGTACTTCAATAGGGAAATGGGTTAGACTATGGTTGCTTATATTTGCTTCTCTTGCTTGATACAATGGATGATCAGTTAAAATGATTGAAATAAAAACAGCTTTCTGTTTATGTTGAAGAACAGCATGAATAAATTCAGTTAATTTAGTAATTTTTTAATACTCAAGCGGGAATTTAAAAATTTTTTATATGACCTTAGAGTTTTGTTTTTTAAAGCTCTTTTTATAGCTTAAATGATGCTTTAATACCGTTTTTTCGTGAAGTTGGCATTCAGTTAAAATATGTACATGGAATTTAGCATACAAATAGTTTTAGGTATAGCTTTAACTTTCAAAATATAGAAACTATCATGCAGTAAATAATATTCTGGTTAGCATTCATAGACTTAGGGGCCACATGCCTGCTTCCCAAATAATTATGATTTCCAAGCTTATACTTAGTCTCTTTTTATTGGAAATGGATATCTTTTTTTAAAAAAATAAGCATCATATGAGTTAATATGTTTAATTTTTATAAATTATAAATATGCTAACAATTACTGTTATTTAAAAGCCAAACCTTAAAATTTGGAGAATATGAACCTTTCAGTAAAAAGGGAATCTCATCGCTTTATAGTTAGTCCCACTTTGGTTTTTAACCCAAAAGAGAATTGTGGTCTTCATCATCTACTGCGCTCACCAGATCTGGTCTGGTTCCTAATTACTTTGGACAGTTTCTGAAAACCAAATCCACCTACCCCCACTATCAGCATTGAGTTAACTTAAAAATTGTCTAAATGGCTCTGATGGCAGTTTTAGGAAAGGATGCTGCTTGAGGAAAGATGCTTATTTGGGAGAGAAGACTGTGTGTGTTTGTGCATGTGCGTGTATTACATATATATGTTCTACGGTCAGATTTTATGTTGGAATTACTTGTGATGAGACAATTTTATCTACAGATTAGAGGTCTCCCCAAGTACTTTGTAGATTTTTTGGATTTTATATTATCATGCCATTAGAGGGCAGTATTGTAGAGGTTAAGTTTTCTTTCTCGCATGTATTGACTTGCAAACTGTTTATGTTATAATCAAGTAAACTTCAGGGCTTAGATTTCTAGTATATTAAGTTGTAGCCTTAATTGATGCATCCCTGAAAGTATTTTAAATTAATATAGGAAATTTTGAAAGGGTTAAGCTATTTTATTCCCACATCTCTTGATTTTGGTTTGGAGAAGAGAATTATTTGGTCAGTGTGGCCAAGAGGATGAAACAGAGGTGAGCCTACAGCATCTATTGGCTGCTTAACTATTTTTAACCACGATTATATCCTCCTTTTTCTGGTTCTGGACACGCAAATGGGCAAAGAGACTAACTTCAAGGATTTGTGTGCTTTGAATACATACTTGACCATATTTCAATCCCTCTGATGTAAGAAGGCGCACTGGATTGAGGGACTGAGTCTTAGAGGAATTGTTACTCAGCTTCCAAAAACGTGCCTTAGGGACTTACTAAAAATAGATCTATGTGGAATTCAACCTGTGGATTGACTTTTCTAGGTCTAAATAGAAGAAGGCATATTTAATTACTGGGGAGAAGGTGCTAATAGGGAGATATGATTTTAAGGTTTGTGGCTCTGGGGGCTTTTTGGGAAGATCCTGGATTTTATCTGGAGTCTTTCCCTCATGCCTAGCAAAGAATATATAATGTTTTTTGTTTTGTTTCTATAAAACAAAAGGTAGTATCTCTCAAAGAGTAAATGTGATTTTTTTCCCTCTAAAATTAAAAAAATAGTATGATCGCAGGATGATTATCCTTAAAAATAAAACCGTCTATAAAATCCTCCCAGTACCGCTGCCGGTAAGAACTAGATAATTGAAATCAAGACATTCGAGCTCTTGCAAGTCTTACAGTGGTGGGACTGGGCATGCCCAGTAGCTCAGACGGTTCTGGTTGCAAATAGGAAGCTTTCGCCGTTCAGCAGCCGCGGGACACAGCTCCGGGGTCGGGGTCTGACTCCCTTAAACGTAAGCACGTGCGGGGGCCCCTATAGTATTTTTCAGGGACCCTTCACATTTTCTGCCGAAGCAGTGGCCCAGTGTTCTGAGGCCGCCCTGGAAACCTCTGGGCCCAGCACCCCACTCCCTCTGAGCACGGCCCTCGCCAGGCCAGCCCACCCCACGAGCGGGATCCGGAGAATGGGGGCGGAGGTGGGGGTGGGGGGAGGCGGGGAAGCAGAGAAGCGGGAGGACCAGGAAGGGAGAAGGGGAAGGGAGAAGGGGGCGGTCCCAGTGGCGTGCCGGCCAATCGGCGCAGCTCTTTCCTGCATATATTTTGCACTAAGACCGGGAGTCCTGGTCTAGAGCTGAGTGGAGCCCGGCTGCGGATCTGGGAAGCGGCTCTGCACGGCACTGGGATCTGCATATTCCTGGGATCACGAAGCCCCAGAAGCTGGGTTTCTTTAAATTAGGGCTGCCGTTTTCTGTTTCTCCCTGGGCTGCGGAAAGCCAGAAGATTTTTATCTAGCTTATACAAGGCTGCTGGTGTTCCCTCTTTTTTTCCACGAGGGTGTTTTTGGCTGCAATTGCATGAAATCCCAATGGTGTAGACCAGTGGCGATGGATCTAGGAGTTTACCAACTGAGACATTTTTCAATTTCTTTCTTGTCATCCTTGCTGGGGACTGAAAACGCTTCTGTGAGACTTGATAATAGGTAAATGTCGGCTAGGATAGTTTCTTTAAATTTATTCGTGGGATACTTACAATAATACAGGTGAAAGATAGCCAGGAGAATTCCTTTGTCCATTGCTGAGAGATTATGGTGACATGGATGTTGCTTTTCGATATGTTTAGAATAACCTTATTTTTTCAAATCTGGCCAGAGAACAGGCTTTCCCCACATTATGTAATTTAGTCCTTTGTGGCTTACTAAAATAGGGAGATGCCTGGATATTCGTTAGTAAGAAAGGGGCTGGCATTTCCTGGAGGGTGATACATTACATAGTGTTAAAGAATATTCAAAATATGATGCTAGCAATATCACAAAATTGCAAGATCCTTTTTATCTTGGACGCTTAAGATACCATTTATCGATGACCTTTTTCCCTCCTCTTTTTCAGCTCCTCTGGTGCAAGTGTGGTAGCTATTGACAACAAAATCGAGCAAGCTATGGTATGTACTGATGAAAAATCATTTATAGTAAATGTGGGCACAGCACAAAAATAAGATGTTTCGTGGAACCAGTGCATCCCTAAGTTCAGATGATGTCGATTGCTCTTGATGCGCATAGAAATGCCGGCGCTGTCTCCATTCGGCCAGCGTGGAGCCACCTAACACGGCAGCCGTGGAGGGAGAAAGGGGCCCTGTGGGTAGTAAATAGTCTCCTTCCCGGGACTGGTTTCACACAAGGGGATTTTCTCACGGTGACCCTTTTTGCTGGGGATTTATTAGGGAAGCAAGCGCTGGCCCAGTGTCTCCTTCGGCTGGTCGTGAGCACATCTTTAGCGATGTGGCTTTACTAGGAATCCTAACATTTTACTAGGGAGCCGGGAGGTGGGGAGGGCCCCAGAAGTCGGGATCCTGGGTAAGGGCCTTCTAGACGGTGCACAAACGGGTCCCCGGTGGCGCGGGCTTCTGCACAATGAAGAAGAATCGGAGAAAAGTTTTGTTTTCTTAGCCTGCGCCTGGATTTCTCCTATTTTTTATTTCCGCCTTGGCCGTTCTTTGTTATTGGAGCAGCGCCTGTGGCTCTTCTCACGGGATTCTCTGCCCACTGTTGCTAGGCAAACTCTGAACCTTTAATTCGGAGCTATAAATAACTCGGGCTCCCATTGGCTGCGACGTCTACCCAGGTTTCTGTGATGTCAGCTTAATCACGAAAAGCGGGGGGGGGGGGGGGGGTGGAGGGAAGAAAATGCGGCAACATGTTCGGTAGGAACTGGCTGCAGCCGGTGCTGAAGGAGGCGGCTCCGGGCGAGCGTGGGGCGGGGCCTGGGGGCGGGGACGCGGTGGGCGCGCTGTGGCCTGAACATCCCCGCTGCTGGTCTCAGTCGGGGACCCAGCGCCCGGCTCTGGCCCAGTCTCAGATAGGAAGCCGGACTTGGGCGTTTCTGGCCAACGTCTGTAGAGAAGCACAGACTTTTACAAAGCTTGATCATTTATACGTTAAACTCAAGTATTGTACAGTCATGGCTGTATTCAGATTCCCCAAGTGTCATTGAACGAACTTTAAAGGCGGAATATGTAAATAGCGAGAGCCATATAAAATAATGTCTTAGAAACTCAGAGTCCAGAAAATAGCAAATAGTGAGTTAAACCTTTTCTCTCTTCTTTGCAGGATCTAGTGAAAAGCCATTTGATGTATGCGGTCAGAGAAGAAGTGGAGGTCCTCAAAGAGCAAATCAAAGAACTAATAGAGAAAAATTCCCAGCTGGAGCAGGAGAACAATCTGCTGAAGACACTGGCCAGTCCTGAGCAGCTTGCCCAGTTTCAGGCACAGCTGCAGACTGGCTCCCCACCTGCCACCACCCAGCCACAGGGCACCACACAGCCCCCCGCCCAGCCAGCATCGCAGGGCTCAGGACCAACCGCATAGCTGCCTATGCCCCCGCAGAACTGGCTGCTGCGTGTGAACTGAACAGACGGAGAAGATGTGCTAGGGAGAATCTGCCTCCACAGTCACCCATTTCATTGCTCACTGCGAAAGAGACGTGAGACTGACATATGCCATTCTCTCTTTTCCAGTATTAAACACTCATATGCTTATGGCTTGGAGAAATTTCTTAGTTGGGTGAATTAAAGGTTAATCCGAGAATTAGCATGGATGTACTGGGACCTCATGCAGCTTGGCAGATATCTGAGAAATGGTTTAATTCATGCTCAGGAGCTGTGTGCCTTTCCATCCCTTCCGGCTCCCTACCCCTCACGTCCAAGGGTTCTCTCTCCTGCTTGCGCTTAGTGTCCTACATGGGGTTGTGAAGCGATGGAGCTCCTCACTGGACTCGCCTCTCTCCTCCCCCCAGGAGGAGCTTGAAAGGAGGGTAAAAAGACTAAAGTGAGGGGGAGCAGAGTTCACTGTACAGATTTGACGACTGTCACCAAAATCCATAAAAAACAATAGTACTGTGCCTCTTCTCAAACAGTGGATGACACAAAACTATGAGAGTGACAAAATGGTGACAGGTAGCTGGGACCTAGGCTATCTTACCATGAAGGTTGTTTTGCTTATTGTATATTTGTGTATGTAGTGTAACTATTTTGTACAATAGAGGACTGTAACTACTACTTAGGTTGTACAGATTGAAATTTAGATGTTCCATTGGCCGTCTGAGGAGGTGTGGACTTTTATATATCGATCTACATAAAAACTGCTACATGACAAAAACCACACCTAAAGAAATTTGAAGAATTTGGCACAGTTACTCACTTTGTGTAATCTGAAATCTAGCTGCTGAATACCCTGAAGTAAATCCCTGTTCACTGAAGTCTTTCAATTGAGCTGGTTGAATACTTTGAAAAATGCTCAATTCTAGCTAATGAAATGGATTTCCCAGTAGGGGTTTCTGCATATCACCTGTATAGTAGTTATATGCATATGTTTCTGTGCATGTTCTCTACACAGTTGTAAGGTGTCACTGTATTTAACTGTTGCACTTGTCAACTTTCAATAAAGCATATAAAATGTTGATAAACAAGTGTTTTCATCTGACCCTGTTAATATAATGGCAGTCATTTCCACAACTGTTTCCAGGTAAAGTTTAACAATTTGACTAGTAGAATCCTGAAGGGGAGTAGAATGGTTGGAAAAGTCGGGGCATGATTTGACTACATCAAGTAAAAGGAAATTGACACTGCATTGTTCAGCTGGTAAGGGAAGAGACAGTGGAGGAGTCCAGCTCAATTCTAATTACTGTGTGACTTGGACAGGTTGCTTCACTCCTGGACGGATGTAGGGGTTTGAAAGAGACAATCTCTTACATTCCCCTTTGGCTTTAAAATTCTAGGAGTCCATGAAAATCTTAATCTTCCACTTTTTGTTGAACTGACAGAGGAAGAAGGAGCCTTATTTGTATAATTGCAATAAGCAGATCTAGGATCAAAAGACTGAAATTGGAGAAGCTGATTTCCACTTTAAGAACCCTGTCACCCTGGGTTGGGGTGTTTCTCCTAGTGTAGGATGAGTTTCTAGCTCCTGGGATAATAATTGGTTTTGTGTAAGCAAAAGATGATTTGGGGTAGGACCGCATGAGTAAGGATGTCCTTGCAGTTGATTCCGCATGACTATAAAATAGACCACAATTAAAACCACAAAGGAATCCTGAAGCAGATTGGCACCTGAGGAGTGAGCCTGAGGGATCCTCCTCTGCAGTAGGAGTAATGTGAGCGAGCAAGTGAATGGGTGGGTTTACCAGCTCTGCAATCTATCAACCTGGGACCTCTGCAGTGGCCCCTGCCCAGTGGGAAGTGTGCCAATCCCAAGCTCTAAGGCTTGTCTAAGTCCTTGCAGGACAAGGACAACTTTCTGAATCCTTCATTTCTCTAATCTAGAGCTGGTGGGAGATTGAGAAGTGAATAGGACATCCGAGCTCCCTGAAAAGAATTGTTCGATAATGTGCATGCATTATAAAGTGGTGACACGGGCCTCCTATTGAAATGATGGATGGCTCACTGCCATAGGCTGATAGCAGTTGTCATAAAGATATTTTGGGGGAATTTGAAGAGGACTTGAAAAAAAATCTTTGTCGTATTGGCTTGTTGGTTATATAACTTCAACTTTAATAAAGGAATACTTATGTAGTAATTACATTTCCTTGAAAAAGAAAACCATAGTGAATAGAAATCCCTAGCCATTTCATTTTTTATGTTTTTAATGAAGATCCTTAAAATACCATAGGTGGTAATCGTGGCAAATTTGAAAAATCTCATGTCAGCGTATTATTAAGATGGTGGAGAACTTTTTCCTCCATTATTTAATGGAACTTTGGGTCTTTTTATTAAGAATGTGAGACTCATGAAATTTTGGTAGCTGAATGTTGTTTGTGAAATATGAATTATTAAAAGATGTCTTTCCATACATGTTCCTCATTTTAGTAATTACTAAACGTACTTGAAGTTATTGACTTATTTATGTATTTAAGGTATTTAAGGTAATTTAAAAAGGCATTTTGCTACTTGCTTGTAGACCTGAGTATGGGTCTTACTGGCCTGTGGGTTATTATAGAACTGATTATGTTGCACTTATGTTCTGTGGAGAAGGAAAGATTTTTAAGGGGAATGGCGTGCTGTAGCAGCACTGAGTGTTCATGACATCAGTTGCAGCAGGAGAAACCCCCGTTCAGTGAAGGAGAAATAGAAGGAATTTTACATGGATTTTAATGAACGTCTACTTTCTGTTTCAAATGAACAGTGTTCATATTTCAGTAATTGTGTGCATTTTTTGCATACTTTAAAAGAGAAAATTTATTTTTCATCATGGGATAAATATGCAATGCCAGAACAGCTTTAAATTTATGCAAGAAATCTATAAAAGTTAATTATAACTAAAATTAGGAATGAAAATTAATCTATATAGACACTACTCTGCTCTTGCTTTGTGTGAAATAAGTAGTTGAAACTACCAGGGCCTGACGACTGCTTTTGGATGTCAACCTCAAATCCATTCAGGCAGCAATTGTGGCATTACGATTAGAAACGGAGGCAGAGAAAATCAAGTTTCCTCTCCCTCTTAGTTAAAATTGCCTGAAAGTGGAGATCTGTGCCCACCGATAGAACTTGGAAGCAGACAGTGCAATAGGTTCCTGCACTGGTGTGTGGGAGGACCCTGAGCTGAGAGGCAGGCTTCTGGCTGCCAGGCCTGGCCCTGCAGTCATCAGCTATTTGACCTTTGGACCAGGAACGGAATCCTTCAGACCTGAGTTCTCGTCTGTGAAATAAGGATTGGATCAGGTCACCAAGATCATGTCTAGCCACAGATGCTGCAGTCTCTGCATTTGATAATGACTTTATTTTATTATTCTAACTTTTGGTGGGAGGGTGTGTGTGTGTGTGTGTGTGTGTGTGTGCGCGCGCGCGTGCACACTGTTTTTGTTTGTTCATTTAACTTAATGACTAAAATTAATTTGGTTTTCTTCCTAGCTCCTCTGCTGGTTACTAGCTAAGTGACCTCAGGCAAGTTCCTCGTTCTCTGTTTCCTCATGCTTACGGTGGGGACATGCTGTCTCCATAGGGGTTTGTGAGGCTCATGCTGGGAAGCTGTCAGCACAGAGACGGGTTCAGAGTGAGGTGGGTTCAAGGAATGTTAACCATTACTATTATTTCTGAGTCATTCATCTGCTTGTTTATGTTTGTTTATGTATTTAATTTTGTATTTTTCATAGGGATAAAGGTGTGGCAGCTTTATTTTCTAATAGCTTTTGATTTAGTATTTGGTAATAGTAGTGACTGTTTAAACTTTACTGTGAAAACACATGGGAATAATATCCTTTAGAATACAGATAGAAACACACCATTTTTTTCTGTATCAAAGAAATAATAGCAAAAGGCTGCCATTTCATTTCTGTGAATCAGAGAAGGGATTCGTTGGGAATTGTCCACGTTTCAGTGTCCAATATTTTCAATATTACAAAAATAATATTGGTGGAAGTAAATGATTACAGGTGGAGTAGATAGATCTTAAATTATTAATTTCATTACAGAAAAAGGTTCTATGTAAACCAGTGCTATGGAATACCAGACAGGCCTGAAGTCGCTAGGCTTGGGGATCAGGTTCTGGCAACAGCTACTTGGAAGGTTCAGTAGCCGTTTAAAAATGTGCAGTATTACAAGAGAGGTCTGTGCTTTAGACCAGGTGTTCAGGACCCCAGTGTCTGTGGGATATGGTGGAGAAGCTTCTTGAGTGAGTGAGGTAAGCAGTAGGACGTGGTAGTGACTGTGGCATTTGGGGAGTGTGCTCAGCTAACAGGGACAGTGCTATGTAGCTCCATCCAGTTGCCATATGGAAATTCAAGCACTGTGTTGCTCGATCTTCCAATTTCTTCCAAGTTCCGTAAATCCAGGGTTCTGTCTGGAAATGCCTGACTTTTGGACACTGCACAGACCAAATAAGAGAGCACACCTATTAAGCTGGTGTGGCCCACAGGCCGCATGTGTCCCCCCCTGCCTTCTGTCTTCTGACCATCTCAAGAACTAGAATCTGCCCTAAATGGCAGCTCACCCTTCAGCTCAATAAATCAGGAACATGTCTTCTTTTTGATGAGAGAAAGGGGGCACAGGCTATTTGTGCGACTATGGTGCACAGTAAACTGGTACTTTGTGTTGAAAACCATGTGTTAACTTACTCAGAGAACACGCACTGAGTACCTGCCTCAAGCCAGAGATAGTACAGTGAACGAGCCACAGTCCCTGTCCCCAAGGACAGCTCACAGAAGCTGCCTTTAAGATAAATGAGGTAGTTTGTTTTCTGGCAAAATTTGCCTTATGCAATATAAAATCTAAATTATTCATTTGTTGTTCCTTCTCCGATGAACCCTTTGGCAGAAATATTTCTGGGAATTCTTCTAGGAACTCTTGTTAAATGAAGTGTTTTTTCAATGTGGTATATCCCCTACCACTACATTTTATAGCTGATTCACTTAGGAACAAAGACCATGTTTATCACCAAGGTTGGTGCATATCACTTGGTGATGTGTATCACCAAGGTTATATAACACATGACCCAAATTTCCAGGGACAACATATATTTCAGTTAAAATAATCTGCCCTGTTGTCTCATAAGTACATCCAATTCATGCCATGGTAAGTGCTTTGTCGTCACTGTAGACTCAGAGACCAAGAAAACAGAAGACTTAGCGTCTCTACTTAAAGAATGAGAATGCAATGGAGACTTGTAGGCTGACGAACTGTACTGATTTACCCAGGACTGAGCGTGTTCTGGTTAGTGGGACTTTCAGTGCCAAGTCTATGAAAGTCCCAGGCAAACAACAACAAACAAACTGGTTGCCTGAGATTCCACTTTCTCTTCCACCTGGGCACATGCCTGAATTACATCCCCACCCCCTTGGAGTTTGGAGTGACCATGGGATTCAGGTTTAGTCAGTGGATGAGTGACGATGAGGTGACTGAAGCCTCCCAGACTTGGCCCATGAGAAAACCGTTCTGAGTGATCTGCCAGGCTCTTACCCCTTCCACTGATGGGATGGAGAAGACCCAGCAACCTTGGGAGTGACAGAGCCCTTGTCAGATGGATCCCTGAATGACCGAAGTATAGTGCCCTGCCCCAGGAACTAGGCAGCATAGTTGGATGAGCAAGAGTGTTGCCGCCGTTAGGCATTTTAAAATTTGCTTCAGTGGCTAACCTTTGCTAATATGGTTATCAGTACCTGAAGTGGAGTGATGTTGTCAAAAAACATTAAATATGGGGCATTGACTATGGTTGGCTGGTGGATGGCAATGAAACTACTGGAGGATAGAGAGATCAAGACCCGTATTGTGAAGTGACAAAATGTTTTCTAACTGTGGCCGGCAATAACTTGGGAGGCTGGCCATGTGCCTGGTGAGCATGTAGCTGGTACTAGAATGTTAGGACCTGTCACTCTTCACGGTGTTAACCCTCGTATGCTTTTCAAGGAAAAGGTGAGCTCACAAAATAGTTTGTAAGTGCAAAGGAAGGGGAAAAAGAAATGCAGAAATTTGGGGCTATTCGATACTGGAAAAGCCTATTGTTTCTACACCCCAAGGAGCTGCAAATCAGTAGGGCCCATTAAGCCTTTTCATTTAAGGTGCTTTATCCCTTCAGCAAAGGTTAGACAAAGAGTATTAATTCCCCACATATGCCTTTTGTTTCAGATGACTTCTGCATGGTCACTGTCCAGTGGATAGAGGTAGGGGAGCAGAAGTACAGGCAGGTGCAGAAAAATATTTTAGGTCTTGCTACTGATACATTAAAATGACTGGAAACAGAGAAGGGAGAAGCCTACTAAGTTTTTGAGGAACATTTGCTACCAAGTGAAACACAAGCCAACCCAGACTTAATAACAGCAAGAAAACTTTGTTGAAACTTTCAAACAACCCTCAGGCCTCCCCCACACTGGCTGTCTAGCTCCCAGGAAGAGCATTCTGTCCAATGTCCATTTCATACATGGCCCTGGGGGATACTGGACAGGAAAAGCCTCCCAGAGGTAAGAGGCCTACAGTTTTAGAGAACAATGGACCAAGGGTTTCTTCCCAGAGAGTAGAATCAGAGTCTAATCGGAGAGCTTCCCGAATTGCCAGAGCAAAGGCATCCTCTCAATGCCCGCCCAGCAGGATTTCCTAATAGCTGAGGACTGGAGCCTACTGTGTGTTTCCTATGCTTCCAATGGGAGGTTTATTGCAATTATTATGCTGCACTCCACCATTGTGCATTGTCAGTGGAGGGGAAGACAATTTGTCTTAGGTTACAGATCACCAGACCTTAAGGAGCCACATTCAGACCTGTGCCTCATCTAGAGATCTTGGAGTTTTGAGCTGGATATAGTAGCTCAATGGGACTTTGGGTTATTGCCCCTGGAGAGGGTGAGTGTGTTCTGTGAGGGCAGGAAGATGAAACATACATTAGAATCTATTGGCAAAGACTGGTAGGTGTTTTCCAAAAAGCCTCCTGTCTTCCTGGTTACACAGACCACATTTCCCAGGTTCTCTTGCAGCTAGGTGAACCCATGTGATTAAGTTCTAGTAAAATAAATGTGGGCATAAATGTCATTTTATCATTTCCAGGCCTGATTCATAAAAACTTCCCATGGGCAATCCTCCATGCTCTTTCCCCTTCAGCCAACTGATTGGAGACAACTACAACCACTTTGAAAACCACGTGTTGGCAGATGGCAGAGCCTCATCAGCCTGGGCCCCTGAGTGACTGAGTGGACCAGAGTTTTTGGCCATGCCCTCAACCTGGAACTGCTCAAGACTGTTATAAGAAAGAAAGGAACAAATTCCTATTGTGTTTTAGACATAATTTTTGAGTTTACTACCTTCATTGGTATACATACGTGCATAAAACCTGAAACAATATTACAAAGAAATACAACTGCCGATTAACATAATGCAAGTTGAGCATGTCAGAGCCAAGGGGCAGTAAATAGATGAGTAGAATATATGTCAAAAAGGTAAGTGTTGAGGCTGACTTTGAAGGCGCTGTAAAATAACACATGGGAAGAATAATTTTTGGCATAATTATAAAAAGCAATTACCTTCCCATGTGGTAGGAATATAAGAGTTTAGAAACATTCTTCAATGCAGTGAGCATTGGCCTGCTGAACCTGTAATTTGTAACTCACTTTGAGAAACACCACTGGCAAGGAGTCAGCTGAGATTGGAGGTCACAATCTGGGGTCTCAGACCACATAAGGCCCACTAACCAGAGCTGCTGCTCAGACATGATTTTAATGCAGTGTTTTAAAAAACAATGTGAATTAGTGATACCTCTTCTGAAACTGGGATATTGTTCCCAGTTCTAGCAGCTTTGAGTCTATATTCCTGTGTGAGAGTCATCAGCTGTGCTGAGTCACAGAAGCTGCTCACTTTAGAATCGGCTTGGTCTTCCGGCTGCCGTGGCCCCACCACACCTATGGTGGCCCCATGCTGTCAGTGGCTGACATGCCCCACTTATCTGGCTACATACCTGGCTCAGGTAGGCATTTGAGGTTGTGTTTCAAAGCCAGACTACAATATCTGGTTTTAAAAATGTTGTAGCTTAATTCGTTTTAATCCCACTCTTAAAATTCAAATGATTTCTTAAAGAAGACAACTAGATCTTGTTCTAGTATCTGTTGGATTTTATTTTGCTTCATAGACGCAAGCAGTTGGAAATGAGCAGTTCTGCATTATCCTTCCTAGATGCATGAAGACCTGTGATCCCCTTCTGGAGAAAGGAAAATGGAATCCATTTGCTACCATCACATGTTATCGAGGATTTACTATGTGTTATGAACTTTGAAGACAGTGTCTCATTTATTCTTCACACCAGCCCTGTGAAGAAGATATTATTAACCCATACTACAGAAAAGAGAATAAGTAACTTGCCAAGTCAAGTTGAAAGAGCTGATAAGTATGATGCAAACCAGGTTTGCCCAACATCAAGGTCCATGCTCTTAGCACTGTTTTAGCTGCTTCCCAAAGACAGGCAGCTCCTTTCTGACATGTGGAGCCTGTCTGGCATCTGTGGCTTCCCCAGAGCTAGCATTCAGCCCATCCCCTTAGTGTGTGCCCCAAAGAGGGATGTGAATCCCATCTCCCTCAGAAAACAGCAACAGACTGGATCCTGCCAAATCCTTCCAGTCTATCAAGTTGCTTGGCCAGTGGGATCCAATGGAATTCTGTGTCTTTCCAGAGACTACAAAGGGCAGAGTAGGTACAGATGGAGTCAGAAGTCTCCAGGGGAATACACACACAAAGGCAAATCGTGCTGACAACACTCGCCCTGCCCAGCACAGCTGCAGACAGATCCACAGCATAGATAAGACAACTACGTTTCCCACGCTGATATCACGGCCACTTGACCCAGAAAAACCAGTGCTGGAGGACTAAATGTTTCTATAGACAATGCTACTATTTATTCATCCATAAAACCCTCCATAGTTATGAAGCACCCACAATGTGCCAAGCTTAGGGAGTCCCCTAGGTGCTGTGGGTGCAAAATGAAAACACTTTTCTTCTGCTTTTGAGATACCTCAGTCTAGAGGCCAAGAAAGATATATTAAGAATTATTATAAGACCACATGACACTCCCTCAATATCATTATACATTGAAGCGTCCTGGGAACAAAGAGCGGGAAGATTTAATTGTCTGGGAAGTGGGTAACTGAGAGAAGAAAAGACACAGCTTCAGAGAGGAAGTTTTGGTCTCATTACTAACTTGTTTTGGGAAGAGTATTATAATACCATCTGCTGTTGGCTGCCCAGCGTGAATTCTCCTTCCTTCCTTTGGGAAACCCCTTGTGGCTACAGAAATGGCCCTGACTGGCATGTGTCACTCACCTGGTCACAGCCCTGTCAGAGTGAACCGGTCCGGTCGAGTGAACTTTATGTGTGTTATTCCGAATCTTGTCCCAGGCTCTTGTCCCAGTTTCTCTCTCTGTCTCTCTCTGTTTCTCGGGATCGACAATTTGAAAATCAAACACTTGAAAGTGTCAAGCATGGTGTCTCATGCCTGTAATTGCAGTACTTTGGGAGGCTGAGGCAGCAGACAATTTGAGCCCAGGAGATAGAGACCAGCCTGGGCAACATGATGAAACACCATCTCTACAAAAAAATACAAAAACGAGCTGAGTGTGTTGGCACATGCCTGTAGTCCAGCTACTTGGGAGGCTGAGGCAGGACAATCACGAGCCCAAGAGGTTGAGGCTGCAGTGAGCTGTCATCATGCCACTACACTCCAGCCTGGGTGACAGAGTGAGACCCCATCAGAAAGAAAAAGGAAGGAAGGAAGGAAGGGAGGGAGGGAAGGAGGAAGGAAGGGAGGAAGGGAGGGAGAAGGAAGGAAGGAAGGGAGGGAAGGAGGAAGGAAGGGAGGGAGGGAGAAGGAAGGAAGGAAGGGAGGGAAGGAGGGAGGGAGAAGGAAGAAAGGGAGGGAGGGAGGGAGAACGAAGGAAGGAAGGGAGGGAAAGAGGAAGGAAGGGAGGGAGGGAGAAGGAAGGAAGGGAGGGAAGGAGGAAGGAAGGGAGGGAGGGAGAAGGAAGGAAAGAAGGGAGGGAGGGAGGGAGGGAGAAGGAAGGAAGGGAGGGGGGGAGAAGGAAGGGAGGGAGGGAGGGAGAAGGAAAGAAAGAAGGGAGGGAGGGAGGGAGAAGGAAGGAAGGAACAGATGCAATTGTGAGCAGAAAGCTTGAGGACCCTGCAGGAGCCATTATATGATCCAAAAGACAGAGGCAGCTGAAGGAAAGCTGGGCTGAGCTGTGGGTCTACAGGCACACTGCTATTTTCTCTGAACTGGTTTAAGTTAGGTTTGTTGTGGCTTGCAAACTAGAGGATCCCTAATGAATACAGGTCCTTCCTCTGTTTACTTGTCAACAAATTGGGATTCCGTTTATTTTTTACACAGAAATAATTATGGTTGCATGCTTTGGATTTTAGAAGGAATAATTACTGTTGCATACTACTTTGAATTCCCATAGTTTTACAGAAATCATACGTATAATTATCCAGTTATGAGATGGAGAAAGAACTAGAACTGCCCTCCAGAGTGTCCGGTTGAATTCATTATCATTCCTCTGATACCACAGATGAGGGACGCGTTCTCTGACATGTTTACCTGGTCCTCATGGTTGAGACCATTCTGTGAATGACTGACAGGAATCTACATGGAGGTAGTGGTCAGCTCTATCAGGGGAAATCTAGAAGGATCCCTGAGCAAGTGATAATTAAGCGGCTCCTTCTACGATAAAATGCAGACCGCCAACAGGAAGAGGAGAGGAGTGTCGGAGACATCTATCTACTTGTGAACATGCAGAAAGGAGTAGAAAATGCAGCTGGTTTCCTGTGGTTGGGGCCCATAGGCTGGAAAGAGAGGGCCAGCGAGGTAGGAGCGGGGAGAGGGAGGGCTCAGGGCTGGCCGGCCCTGCAACCATGCTACCAGGTTGTAGGGGGACCACAGCAGACTCTGTTTCAGGAAGGATGAAGAGGATGAGACGGTCTGCAGAGCAATCTGCCGTTGAGCTATTGAAATAGAACAGAGGCCAGCTAACCGAGGGCTTGAATCCAGCGGTGGGGTAAGGGCGAGGGCAAGGAAGGGGTGAACCAGAGACTCACTAGGACAGAGAGGCTTGTCAGGGTGGGGCCGGGGAGGAGCGTGGGGCCCTTCTCTGGCTTCTGGCTCAGGTAATTGGGTGGGTGATAGTACCACTGCCAGGACAGGAAGATAAAGGAGCAATAAGTCTGACTTATGTAGAGTGAGGCGCCTGTAAGATACGTAAGTGGAGACGTCTCCTAAGGCTCCTGGGCTGGGGGAGAGATCTGGGTTAGGTCGGCAGAGGCTCTGACACTGACCAACATCCCTTCTGTGTCTTTCTCTTCGTCCAGAGCACAGTTACACTACAGTCTCCAGCCTCCCTGGCAGCTCTGCACAGCCACGTCTGCCCACGGGATGTGAGCAGAACAGATCTGCGCTGCTTGCAGGCGTGGCCCTGGGGAAACTTCCCACATACTCTCTGCATCCACCAGCTGCCTGGGAGCACTTGGAGGATGTGGGGGAGGACAGTGCCACAGGACTGAAGGAGCCGGCTCTCTTAGTGACTCTGGAGGGGGCCACCTCCTCCCCTTACTCCCTCCAACTCATAATGAACACCGAAGTGAGTGAAAAACAAAGTTGAAATGTGCTGAGCCACAGAAACTCAGGGCTGGTGACCGCGGTCCACCGGCCTGGACTGACCCAGCTGCAGAGGGTGACGGAGAGCGGTTTCCACACAAGGGGTGGTGGAGCTGCTCAGGACAAGTGTAGCCCAGGAGCAGAGGGCCCAGGATGGAAGCCCAGGCAGGGCTCGCTGAAGGCTGAGCCAACAGAAGAGACTGGGAAGACCAGCCAGAGGCGAGGGAGGAGGGCCCTGAAAGCCTGGGAGGTCCAGGAGGAAGAGGAGGTGCACGCCATCACGTGCTGGAGAGATGCCAGGCAGACTCGAAACAGGAAAGTGTCCGTGCAGGTCAGTGAGTAGCAGGTTGTGAGGAGCTTCCATGGGCTGGAGCAGAACCTAGTTTTAGAGGCCTGAGCAATGGGTAGGAGGTGAGGGGGAGTCAGTGGAAATCGGCATTTGAAGGAACTCAGCTACGAGACAAAGACATCGAGAAACAACTAGATGGAGGATCAAGGAGAAACATAGGAAGATAGGAGACATTGACACAAGCCTATCAATCACAGAGCTAAAGGCTGACCGTCCCCGAGGAGGCAAGAGGAAATTGGAGTCACACACAGGAGGAGAATCACGGTCTTCTCAGAGAAAGGGCAAGAGAACGAAGGTCGGTGAAAAGATAAGTCAGTCTGCAGGTGTTGGGAAACTTAACATCCCTCCTCCCAACCAAATTTGTCCTCTGTGAACAGGGAAGTGGGGATCTGCCCAGAAAGTTCAGATGGCAAGGACTGCAAGGGAGTTTGAGAAAAGCAATCAAGCTAGAATCACACCCAAGATTTGAGGAAAGCAGTGTTGAAGTCAAAGAATCTTCATTCCAACAGGAAGTTCAGACCTTGAAGAATCCTCGCAGTCTCTACAGCAGCCTTTGCCCCCAGATAAGGTAACCTGGAGACCAGGGTCTAGGGCTGGCAGTCCAGGCTGTGCGGAAGGCAGGATGGACCTGGATGAGATGAGAGATCACGGAGTTGCTGATCGAGGTAGTTTGCAGAGAGAGAATGGGGGCCTGAATTCCAGCCATGGTCTAAGGGCAGGCAGGGGTGGAACTTAAAAACATGAAAGCTGTTAGTAAGACTAAGTGGCCAGCTAGATGTGAGGGTTAGGACCTTGGTCTTGGGTGGGTACCTGCGACAGAAAGTGTGGCCTTGGGAGACTCTTCCATCCCAGCAGATGCTGACACCCACACCATTACACAACAAAATCACATTACATAGGAGCAAAAGAGCAGTCTCTAAACCGCCTCTAGTTCTACCCACTCTCTTCTGTTACAGGGACACTGAACCCCAGGGACATAAAGTCACTTATCCATACCACAGAGTTAATGACCAAGCCAGCATTGGAACCACAAGTGATTGTAGGAGAAAGAGAAAAGAGTCCATGAGAGGGGGAAGAAGAGAGGAGGGGCATTCATCCATTCGTTCCTCCACTTCTTCATTCAGCAAGTAAGGACAGCCTTTTAGCCACTGGGGCCCCAAACGTGAATATAAATATGACCTGGCATCTGCCTTGAAGGAACTTCTAGCCAGGGAGGGGACGTCACGTGTGCAGCACACAGTGTGGGATGTGAAGGAGGAAATGGTCACTTCTGCCTGAGCTGCTGGAAGATGAGTACCAGGAAAAGCTTCCAAAAAGAAGCCACTTGGGCCAGGCGCCACGGCTCACGCCTGTAATCCCAGCACTTTGGGAGGCCGAGGTGGGTGGATCACTTGAGGTCAGCAGTTTGAGACAAGCCTGGCAAACATGGTGAAACCCCGTCTCTACTAAAACTATAAAAATTAACCGAGTGTGGTGGTGCATGCCTACAGTCCCAGCCACTAGGGAGGCTGAGGTGGGAGGATCGCTTGAACCTGGGAGACGGAGGTTGCTGTGAGCCGAGATGGTGCCACTGCACTCCAGCCTGGGTGACAAAGTGAGACCCTGTCTCAAAAACAAAAACAAGCCACCTGAACTGAGTGTGGAAAGATGCAGGGGACTCAGTGGAAGAGGCCATCTCAGCAGAGAGAGTGGGGATGCCGGGCCTGGCGGGTGGGCGAGGGGGATTGTGTCTGAGCAGTTTGAGAAGGAAAGTGGCCCTCCATTAAGCAGGTGAGCAGATGAATGCTTCTTGGACGCCATGTTTGGGTTGGGTGGGGAATGTAGGAGACAACTCTCAGAGAGCTCCGGGTGTAGCAGGTGGCATGGTTTTGTCCCTGGTGGACCTGGCAGATGCCCATCGGCCAGTGGAGAGGGGAGTGAGCTACCCAAGTCACTCAGCCTAGAAGTGGGGGAGGCAGAGCTTGGAACAGACCTACTGGGCTTCAGGACTAGGGCGGCCCACGCCACCACACAACAGCACTGAGGGCTCTGGATCCGAGACAAGTCAGGCTCATAAATAACGCAAATGAGAAGCGACAGCGCTAACATCTAGGAGGGAGCGTGCTGAGGGAGGAATGATTCACTCCAGCTGGGAAGGGGCATCCTAGGTGGGGTCTTGAGGGCCGCGGGGGCCTTTGACAGACAGAGAGGATTGGGAGTCACAGAGTGGCAAGAGCTCTCTACTGGGGACACTATTAATTATTCTGATGGAATTTCTTCCTTAGGGAGGGAGCGTCCATGGGTTTCAAAGCAATGAGCAGCCGAAATCTACATTTCCTTGAGCTGTGGCTCTGCTGGTGGGCCCAGCCCTCATTCTCTAACCTGCCAGAGTCAGTGATTCAGAAGGGCATGTGGGTATTGTTTTTCCTCTTTGTTTGGCACTTAAAATTTTTTTTTTCCGAGGCAGAGTCTCACCCTGTCGCCCAGGCTGGAGTGCAGTGGTGCGATCTTGGCTCACTGCAACCTTGACCTTCTGGGCTCAATCAGTGCTGAGTAGCTGGGCATACAGGCATGCACCACCAAGTCTGGCTAATTTTTTGATTTTTTTTTTATTTTTTATTTTTGTAGAGACAGGGATCTCTCCATGTTGCCCAGGCTGGTCCCGAACTCCTGAGCTCAAGCGATACTCCTGCTTAAGTGTTGAAATTATAGACATAAGCCACTTTGCCCAGCCCTAGCACTTTGTTGACGCTAAATAAGTGTCTGTTGAATGAATGAATGAATGAATGAATGGAAAAGGGATATGCAAAAATATCTCTATCCTTCCACTATTAGGGAAATCTTTTGTAACTTTGAGATTATAAAACAGAAGATTTGGTTTACCTACAGGGCCCAACATTTAGCTTCTTTCTCTGAGGTTCTTAATTTTTTTGTGTGTCACAAACCCCTTTGGTGTCTGATAAAACCTATAGAACCCCTTAGAATGAAGTTTTAAATGTTAAAAGATGAATGTATGGGATCACAAAGAAAACATTTCTATTAAAATACAGTTATCTGAATATTTTAAGAAATGCATAGATATACTTGTTCATTAACACATTAAATAACAAGATCTGTCAGGTCTCATTAATTACTGTAATTTCAAAGCCATGATGAGCTTAATGACATTTAAAAATCTCTGCAACAACTGTAATAGATCTAAAAATATCTATGATTTTCTTCTGTTGACAAAGTCACAAAACTGCTAACACTAGTATGGCCTATTGCCTGCTCCATTTATCATCTAAGTGACAACTAAAGATTAGTGCAACAAAGATGCCTTTTATTTTTCCCCATCCAAATTTATGAAGCCGCTGAATTCCATCCCTGGTTATGAACTTCCTCAGCACCCTTACCTGCTATTCTTGCAAAGGCCGTGGTCGCTGAGGAAGAGGTGTACCTGAGACCAGGTCCTCCTGAGCCTGTGAGTGAAACCACTGCGGGAAGGTCAGGTGGGGAAACCCAGTTACTGGAGTTGAGAATAATTTTGGTTCTTTGGTTGCAGAAGGAAATGGTAGAGACAAGTCATTTGCTTTGCCTAAGACCGTGCAGGATTTGTCTCCAGAAAAAAATGACTGGGCTCAGAAGCTCTAATGGGTTGAATAGGCTCCTGGCTTGGTGGCTTTTATCAGGCCTCAACTCTGGATTTTCTCCTTTCTCCTCGGCAGACAAGAGCTCAGTGAAACCCTGGGATAAACACCTTAGCAGTCAGTTGAAGCATTTTGTTTGTTTGCCTATTTGTCTTCTGGGCTGTGTATCAAATTAGAGATGAGGAGAAAAGACCAATAAAACCTCGAGTTGATTGAGAGTGTGTGGAAACACACAGGACTTCCGCATTTGGCTTCACATTTCTTCACGGCGGTTTGGCAAGGTATACCCCAAACCTTAAATCTGTGCATACACTTCGGTCTAGTAATCCGGCTGCTACAATGTTTTCTTAAGAAAATAATTATTTTTCATAAAGATATGTCTACAAAATTTTTATTGGTATTTTAAACAATAATAAAAAAATAGAATATTAAAACACAAACAATCCAAGCAAAAGAAGAAAAAAAGAAGAAACCATTTGCAACATATTACAAAAAGTGCAAAACCAAATGCTGCCAAGATTCAAAAGAGTATTACAGTACAACAGCAATTTGGAAAGCTAAAACAAATATACATAAAAAATGCTAGAAGCACTTACACGAAATGTTAACAGTGGTCATCTTTGCCTGGTGGGACTCCTGATGAGTATTATTTCCTCCATGTGTTCTTCTAGGTTTTCTAAAGTTCTTGCAGTGCGCATGTATTATGTAGCTCAGCTAAATGTGTTTATTTTTGAGAATATGAATGCTAAGTTCGTGTCTGAAAGAAGGACCAGTGCATTTGCTCCAAAAAATCATTTCTCCACAAAATTAGAGCTCAATTCAAATCTATCATCTGTCTCCTAACAGTGTGAATTCAATAAGACAACCTGGTTTTGGCGGGGGGTGGTGGGGTTGTTTGTTTTTGAGACAGACTCTCCCTCTGTCACCCGGGCTGGAGTGCAGTGGCAGGATCCTTGATCCTCAATGAGATAACTTGGAAAGGTCTGGATGGGAGTTGACCTGGTGGCTCCCGTCTTGAGGCTCCTCCTGCCACTAAATAAGAGCAGCAAGATGTGAAGCAGGTCCTGCCCAGCTCTCCCATTTACTGTTGTTATAAGCAAGCAAGCCTTCTGGGCTGCCATCTGCACTGTGACGTGGACATGAGAGTGATGAGTGTCTCCTGGGGCTTAAGGACTACTGGGCTCATTGGACCCCTCCACACTCCAGAGCTCTCACTTCCTCCTTCTCACCTGGAGGAGGCAGGCATGGCAGCAGGAGGACCCAGGTGACTCCGGCAGGGAATATAGGCTCATCTCGCTAAAACTGTAGCCTTCTGGAATTCACTAACTTTACATGTTTGAAATTCCTGATGCTCTGCTTCGGCCTTACAAACCTTTCCTTTCAGAGGCTGATCACATCTCAGTTGTAAATAATATTTAGGGTACCTTTGTGCCTTCACTATACAAATCTCCAGCTGTCGTTTTCATCAGACAGAGCAAATCATTTGTGGCTCCCTCCAGGACCACTGGGCCCCTCTCTGCTCCACCATCAACAGGCAGATTCCAACCATTCTTCCCAGTGTGGCCGAGGGAGGCCCTTCAGGTGAGGATGAAGGAGGGACTGATCCTGGGCTCCGCGGAGGCCCCGCTCGGGTGATGCTGGAGGCAGAAGGGAGCTGGGTTTTGATGAGGGAGGAGTTGGTCAGGAGTGGTTGTCACAGGCGCAGCAACGAGTAGCCCATGCAGGGCAGGCGGAGAGCCCTGCAGAAATGAGCTGGCCCGATTGTGTGCGGCGCTGATCGGTAGGGTTTTACGCCTGTGCTAGTCAGGGTTCTCCAGAGAAACAGAACCAATGGGATACATATACATACACATACACATACACATACACATACACATACACATACACATACACATACACATACACATACATAAGAGGGGAAAATAAGAGGGGATATATTACAGGAGTGTGGCTTATGTGATTATAGAGGCTGAGAAATCCCACGATCTGCTGTCTGCAAGCTGGAGGACCCCAGAAGCTGGTGGTGTAATTCAGCACGAGTCTGAAGGCTTGAAAACCCGGCGCTCCGACATCCAAAGTCAGGAGAAGATGGATACATCAGCTCAAGCAGAGAGAGCGAACTCTTCCTTCCTCTGTCTTGGTTCTACTCCGGCCCTCAGTGGACTGGGTGAGGCCCACTGACACTGGGGAGGGCCACCTGCTTTACTCAGCTCACCAATTCAAATGCTGATCATTTCCAGAAACCCTCACAGACACTCCCGGAAATCATGCTTTACCATCCATCTGGACATCCCTTAGCCCAGTCAAGTTGACCCGTCAAATTAAGGATCACAACGCCTCTCATTCTTTCCTTCACTCCACCCATGCATCTGTATGTGATGAGATCTCTGTGAAACTACTCTGTATACTGTATAGCTCTAGATACCATAACATAGTTCCCACTGCCTGGGAGCAGAGAAAGGCAAGTAAACAATGATCATCTAGAGAAAGTCCTGGGTGAGTGTGAGTTTAAGGGGCAGCCCGCTGGAGCTAAAGAGGAAGTGACTAGCTCTGCTGGAGATGAGGGGAGGGAGGGAATACCAAGGGGAAGGAAGGAAGAGAGGTGTAAAAGCAGAGCCACGTGAATCGGGACAGCCTGTCAGGGAACTGGGTCTTGCAGCCAAAGCCGAGGCTGCTCACCATAGAAGAGGCTGGCAACATGGCAGGCGGCAGGCTCCGGGGCCACCAAGAGAGCTGAGGCAGGCAGGCGAGCCTGCGCCCAGACTCCCCTTTAGGAATCCCATGTTGATGTTCGTGAGGCAGTGTGGGTTAGAGGCCAGAGCCTGGGCAGGGGCCACAGCTGATACTGCAGCACAGAGGCCACTTGGACAGCTGTAGCCATGTGCACTGGCAGGAGGGAGCGGGTCTGAGAAATATTTAGGAATGAAAGGGTGGATGGAATATGATGGGTTGGGAAAGGAAGGGAGAGCCAAAAACGACTGGTACTGTGCGGGCAACCTGCGTGTTCCGGGTCACGAAGCTGAGTTCAGTTTTGAGGTGGTTATGGGACAGCCCTGTGGGGAAACCAGCAGTTGGTCGTTGGGATTTAGAGCTGGAGATAGGGAGGAGCCTGGGCTGCTGCTGAGCTTCACGGATAACACTGTCCTGGGGAAGGGGTCCTGCCGCATCCCAGTGCACTGCCTATAACTGTGGGCAGTTCCTTTCCTCTCTCTGTGCCCTGGCTTCCTCCTCTGTAGTGTGGAATGCATTAGGTTGGTGAGGATTGAATGAGCCACGCTCAGTGCGTGTTAGCTATTGTTATGACCGTTTGGGACTCTACAGGTTGTAAGTGGTGGCTGAAACCTTAGGTGGATGCGACAGCCCAGGAAGAGAATTGTGAGTGAGCGGGGAGAGGCCCCAGGACAGCAATGAGCCTCGGCGGGGAAGAAAGTTTTCTCACTCTGATTTTGAGTGTGATGCAGAGGGGCTGTGGTTTAAAATCTCTTTAAAATAAATTCTCACCAGACCTATAGCTAAGCATATAAAAAACTGAGTTTTACAAGCAATCTGAATTAAACATTTACTCATGATGTTTCTGAATGAATAAAGCGATACAGTAAACACTGTTCAGGACACTTGGAAGCACCTGGGGACCCTGCTGAGACCACGCCTCGCTGGTAAGGAGCTGCGTGACATTGGGGAGTCACTGTGCGCTCTGAGCCTGAGTGTATTCACTGTAAAATGAGTCGGTTGGATTAGAATCATTGCTTGGGTTCCTTTCAGCTCTGGGTCTAGCTTTTTTTTTCTTCTTCTTCGAGATGGAGTCCTGCTCTGTTGCCCAGGCTGGAATGCAATGGCACGGTCTCGGCTCACTGCAACCTCCACCTACCAGACTCAAGCGATTCTCTTGTCTCAGCCTCCAGAGTAGCTGGGATTACAGATGCCTGCCACCATGCCGGCCTAATTTTTGTATTTTTTAGTAGAGACAGGGTATCACTATGTTGGCCAGGCTGGTCTCGAACTCCTGACCTTAGGCGATCAGCCTGCCTCGGCTTCCCAAAGTGCTGGGATTACAGGCGTGAGCCACCGCTCCTGGCAGGATCTAGCTTTAAGGGCAACCAAATGTGAACCTGGTTTTAGTTACCCGATATACTTGGAAGTTAAATGCCAGGTCTTCTTTAAAAGCATGGATATAGAGGGCAGGCGGGAGGGGACAGTGGAGTGGGCGGCGCTCAAGTCTAGGAGTCTAGGGCAACACTGACTCTGACCCTGGCTGGTTCCCAGTGTTACCAGAAGGGAGGGTCGGTGGGTCGCTCGGTCGGCAGCCCAACCTGGGACCCGGCGTGAGGGCCCCTGTGCTGGAGGCACGCACACTCCCATGACCACTGCAAACACAGTCGCTACCCTTGTGTTTCCAGTCAGTTGAGGAAGCGAGATAGTGAACAAGTCCCAGAAATGAATGAAAAAATTCTAAGGCCATAGGCGAGTCACTGAATTTCTCTGGGCCTCAGTTTCCTTCCGTGTAAGATGGGATATAAATGTTTAATTCAAGGGCTATTATGAGAGTAAATGTGCTAATATAGTTTATTTATTAGTATTTGACGGGACTTGTGGAGATACATTCAGTACCAGGAGAGTTAATAAATGAGGACAGAGTGGTCAGTTATCAGAAGATGAAGGCAGGGTGAATGCATCTTCAAACTGCACAATGATGGCCCCCAAGAGTTGCAGCAGTGGGCTGCAAATTCAGCTCCTGTTTCCAAGCTATGAAAGAAAGAAGGAAAGATGATCAGGCTGATGCTATCGCTTCTGGCTTAGAGTGTTTCAACGGCTTCCTGTGGCTCTTAGATAAAATCCCAGCCCCTTATTCTGTCTCACACACTCCTCTCCTGTTGCCAGTTCTTCGGTTCCACAGCATGGAGAAACCAAATTTCTCCATTTCTGGGGCCAGCTGTGTGCGTGCTGTCTCATTCTTCATTCCCAGCTCTGCTCACCAACCCTTTCCTCTGTGACTCTTCTCCGCCCTGGGTCAGTCGCCGGCTCCACTCCGGAGGCTTCCTCGTGTGCTCCCCTTGCCTGCCTGTAAATGTGGGCCTGTCTTCTCTATAGTCACCACTCTGTCCCTCTCAGGGTGCTTGACACAGAGTAGGCGTTTGGGAAATGTCGGTAGAATGAGTGGATCTGCTGAAAGTACACAGTTTTCCCCATCCTGAGATCTGCATGTCAGGATCCCCCCGGATCTTCAGAAAGACGGAGCCACGTGACGTGGTGGACACACCGCCTGGCGCAGGGCCTGTCTGCTCGGATTGCAAAAATGGTGATCTAAGAGGAACGAAGGAGGCTGGTGGAGAAACAATTTGAGATGATGAGCCCTGAAGTGGAAGTTTACTGAAAGCAGGGAGGGAAAGGAGAAGGGGGAAACGGTGAGTTTTAAGGTAGTTTACACAAAACGTGCAAAGGGCGTATTAGGAAGCCTGCTGTCTATGACCACTGCCTGTAAGGTACATCTGTAAAAGTTAATGAGGTTTTTGGAAGTAAACAAAAGGTCAGCCCAAGCAAAGAGAAAGCTGAGGACAGTACAAACCCGTAGAGTGAGGGGACACATTTTAAGACAAAGATCACAAAGGTGAAGGGCCAGTGACTAGTCATGAATTATCCACAGTGTAGACAGATAACAGGAAATCAGAAGTTCACATGGTAAAAACTTTTCAGACATGTTGAGCTGGGAAAATGGTATATATGGTAAACCTCAAGGTAAAATATCGCCAGAGCCTTGAAAAGTCATAGCAACCACTCCACACAGCATTTCACAACTAGACAGTGCTCCAAAGATCTTCGTCTCCTCTCTCTCTCTCTCTCTCTCTCTCTCTCTCTGTCTCTGTCTCTCTCTCTCACTGTTACTCTGCCACATTGGAGAGAGCTGCTTCAAGACAGTAGAGCATGTCCTTTTCAGGCATCTTCTATAGTAATGATTCCAGAATTTTCACACCATACTCACTTGCTGAATTAAATTGGATTCAAAGGATTGGAGATGTGTAGTTTTCACATGTAGGGAAGACATGCTATTTAATGATACAGGTCATGATTTCAGGTAGTTTAAAAAGAATTATTGGCCAGGCGTAGTGGCTCACACCTGTAATCCCAGCACTTTGGGAGGCTGAGGAGGGTGGGTCACTTGAGGCCAGGAGTTTGAGACCAGCCTGGCCAACATGGTGAAGCCCTGTCTCTACTAAAAATACAAAAATTAGCTGGGCGTGGTGGTGCTTGCCTGTAATCCCAGCTACTCTGAAGGTGGAGGCAGGAGAATTGCTTGAACCCTGGAGGCAGAGGTTGCAGTGATCCGTGATCATGCCACTACACTCCAGCCTGGGCAACAGAGTGAGACTCCGTCTCCAAACAAACAAACAAACAAACAAAACAAAAAATTACCCACTCACACAAAAATTACCACTTGTAAAAATGTTTTTTTGCCAATTAAAAAATGATCCAGAGCCTACGTGAAAAAAAAAAAAAACCTTAGGACTTCAAGACAATACTGTTTTCCATGTGAGCCATCACAGTGAGATGACTTCGAGGAAGATCCTCAGGCCCCAGGGACTGCGTTCATAAAAGTGTATGATGGTGACTTCCTCCATTGGAGTATTGTTCTGTTGTGGGCCGTGTCTTCTATAGGACATGGATAAACTCAGAATGCTTTCAGGGAAGGCGATCAGGAAGGAGAAGACCCTCAAAGTTATGAGATGTGGGAAAAAACGGAAGCAAGATTCCATTCATGCCACCATCCACCTTCCCACCCAAACCAGAACCTTGCTACTAATTGTAGACTCTTGTACTTTACTCAGTTCCTCCGGGATCCAGGCACCACTCTCCATTCCCCAGTGTTCTCAGCTGAGTTCTGGTGCCTGCTGTGTCTCCCGCAGCTTCCTCTGGGCTGGCTCACCTCCACCCATCTTCCATACAGCTCTCAGAGGGAGCTTTCTAAGATGCACCTCTGTGTGTGTCCCCTCTGTTAAAATCCTTAATAAATACTCATGCATTCCCCATCTGATCCAAGCCTTTCATGATCTGACCCACACTTACTGTGACAACCTCCTCCTAGGTCCCCAGTCACAGGCACCTTGGGTTCTGGTCAGGTCATATGCCCAGCAGGTTCCTCACCAGGCTAAGTGCCTTCTCCTTTCCATGCTTCTGCACCTGCAGGGCGTGCTAGGACAGAAATTCAGCTTCAAGACTGCAAGGAGAGAAACTCACATTCAAAAAGAGAAACGATCAACAAGCATACAGTAGTATACGCCCAATAGAAGGTAACCCTCAGTGAAAAACGTGGCCCAGTAAAATTTCTGTCCCAACGCAATTTTTCCTAAGTTGAATATGTATGCTTACTGGGATAGGGAGGAGACGGCAGAACAGTTCTAACTGTACAGCCCCTCAGTCTCCTGAATTCAGAGGCAAGAGACAGTTTTTGTCACTAGTGGAAGATCCCCAGGGAAGACTCTGAGAACCTGTGGCCAGGGAATAGGCGCATACTCTGATTTGCTACCCTGTACCAGAGATGGTCCGCACTGTTCTGAGATCCTACTAGGACCACGTGGAGGGAGGGAAGCAGGGAAGGCGGCTCTTCAAATGAAAGGATGCTTGGAGACAGAACACTGGACTTCTTTCTTGCAAGCCTTCCCTAACCTCCCCTGGCCTTCCCCAGAAGTCAAGCGCTTCCTCCTGGGTGCTTCTGGAAGTTCTCATTAATACCTCTCTTCCAGGATGAGTTACGGCACCACTGTGGTTTTTCTGATGATGTGCCTTCTCATCCATCCAATACAAGTTCTCAGTAGGCAGCGATTTTGTCTGTCTGCCCTCCATATCCACCCTCTACCCTCTACCCGCTGCTCTCCCATGTGGATGGCAGCCTGGGGTCCTGTGCCCTCTGGCTTCTGGGGGCATTTGGCCAATGCAGCTCATCATCAGTGGGAGATGAGAGCTGTTCTCCGTCTCTCTGGCAGCTTCCCTACAGGGTTCCTGTGAGCTGGTGGCCTCCTGACTAAAGGCGACAGCCTCTCTCTCAGGAAGTCCCCCCGACGTAGCTTCAGGTTCTGGAAGCAGCTCCCTTCCCTCAGCCCTGCCCGCCTTGTTCTGCTGTTCATGGCTCTGAAAGTCTGCACTATCTCTTTAGGGTTCCCTATACTCTGCCCACACTGAATAAATAGCTCCTTTATTAAACTCTCCTCCGACGACCCAATCGGGGTGTGCCCTCCACCGCCCTGGGTCCTGCCTGGACTATGACACACAGTGTCCTGTTCATCTTCATTGCCCCAGGATCCAGCTCTGTGCCTTCCACACCACAGGCACTGAATAAGCTCATGGATTATGGAATGATTAAACATAGGAGAGTATTGAGACCTCTATAGAAAATGGATCAGAGGAGTAGCCTTCAACATTTTTTTGACCAGGTCTTATAGTAAGAAACATTTCATAATGCAACGCAGTAAACACATCACAATTATATATAACTGAACAAGAAATTTCATGAAGCAATGCTTACCTTTGTATGTGCAATGCTCTGTGATCTTTTCTATTTCATTCTGCTCTGTTTTAATTTTCAAATGAAATTCTCATTATGGTCCACTGCATTGACTTCATGGCCCGCGAAACGATAGCAACCCACAGGTTAGGAAGCATGAGACTACTGATGTTTAGCTTTCCCTCTGGGTTGGAGAATCTGTGATTCCTGAAGTAGAATTCGAAGGCGCAATGAATGAGGATGCAGTCATGTCGCAGTGACGATGCATTTAGTGAGAGTTAACTTTACTGCCTTGAAAAAGCAAAGGAGGCCAGGCAAGGGGGCTCATGCCTGTAGAGTCAGCACTTTGAGAGGCCAAGGTGGGTGGATCACCTGAGGTCAGGAGTTCAAGACCAGCCTGGCCAACATGGCAAAACCCCATCATTGCCAAAAATACAAAAAATTAGCCAAGTGTGGTGGCACGCACCTGTAGTCCCAGCTATTCAGGAGGCTGAGGCAGGAAAATCACTTGAACTTGGGAGGCAGAGGTTGCAGTGAACCAAAATTGTGCCACTGCACTCCAGACTGGGCAACAGAGTAAGACTCCATTTAAAAAAAAAAAAAAGGCAAAGGAACTCACCATTCTATCTTCAGTTTTTCATAGAACTCTTACTCAAAGTTGACTTTGTTTTAGGTAAACCTAATTTGGGAGTGGGGAGGTGGGGAGGTTGGAGTTCTTTTATTTTAGATAGGATCTCACTTTGTCACCCAGGCTAGAGTGCAGTGGTAAGATCTCAGCTCACCACAACCTCCACCTCCCAGGTTCAAGCGATTCTCCTGCCTCAGTCTCCCTAGTAGCTGGGATTACATGTCTGCCACCATGCCCGGCTAATTTTTGCATTTTTAGTAAAGACCGAGTTTCACCACGTTGACCAGGCTGGTCTCGAACTCCTGGTCTCAAGTAATCCACGTGCCTCGACTTCCCAAAGTGCTGGGATTACAGGCATGAGCCACCACACCTGGCCCTGGAGTTCGTAATGCATGCCGATGTCCATGAGCAATTTTAAGCATCAGGTTCATAAGCATTAGTGTCTAGGAACCACAGGCCCTGAGAGCCAGACATGCCCGTGAGGGTTCAGGGTGAGCCTGAAGTGGAGGCTAATCAGGTGAGCTTGCCTCAGGCTTCTGGAGCGTTTCCCTGTGTCCTTGCTGGCACCAGCAGCTTCTCTTTAGCAAACACATTTCTTAGTGTCCTAGTTATGGGCAGGGCTAGACCGAATGCACAGCACAGGCCTGTCCACATCGCCAGGGCTCTGCAATCCACTTGCAGCTGGATGTTCTCTCAGTGCTTCAAACTCATTCGAAGTCTGTGATCTTGCCCACCTCAAAAATCGTATGATTCTATTTTAAAAACTGAGTTACATATGTTCTCTAAAATGGAATCTCCCCTCTTAATTCACTCCCTGTCATTCTCCTGGTATCTAAACCGTAAGGCCAAGTTAAAAGGGTAGAAGATGATCATAGATATTATGTAGCTGTGATTCTGAGTCAAATTCCCAAACCCTGTCATCACCTCCCTGCAAGGTTCTTGAGAGAGAAAAATGCAAAAAAGGTAAGCCTCAGTAGGTGGACTTGTGGCCAGGTGGGGGCATTGGGCTCAAATTTCGAAGGGGAGCCCTGGCAAGCTGGACAGACACCCCCATTTCCTTGTTTCCTCATCATCCTTCAAATTCATACGAGCACCTACAATCTTTCAAGCATGGGGAGAGAACAGTGAACAAAACAGAGCCCCTGTCCTCCTGAAGCTTATATTCTAGTTGAGGAAACAGAAAAGAAATAAATAGAGATACATATACCAGCATAGAAGATGGTGGTTAGTGCTGTGCAGAAATCTGCTATGGTACGTGGTGGGCAGAATGTGCGTGTGTGTGTGTGTGCACATGCACGTATGTGCTTTATTATAGTTAGTGGTGTCAGTGAGGGCTTTTTGAGGAGTGACATTTGAAGAAAGAGCTGAGTGAATTTGAGTCATGGAAATACTGAGGGGAAAAGCATCAGGTGAAAGGAAGAGCATGGGCAAAGGCCCTTTGGCCTCATGCTGGGGGGTGGAGGCAGGCCTCGGGCCTTATCATAGTGGTCTGGGCAGCGTCCTTTGTGCTTCTCCCCCTCAACCCATGCCAAACCCTGGCCACTTTGGACACATACTCAACAATTTTTAAAATTATTATTTTTAATTGTGGTGAAATACGCATCAATTTAACATCTTAGTCATGTGTAAGTGTACAATTTGGCGGCATTAAATATATTTATTATTGCGCAACCACCATCATCACCCATTTCCAGAATGTTCTTATAATCCCAAACCGGAACTCTGTACCCATGAAACAGCAGCTCCCCATTCCTTCCTCCCCTGAGCTGCTGGCAGCCACTGTTTCCTTTCTGTCTCTGTCAATGGGACTGCTCCGGGTACCTCACACAGGTGGAATCACATAGTGTCTGTCTTTTTGTGAGTGGCTTATTTCGTTTAAGCGTAATGTTCTCCAGGTTCATCCATGTGGGGCATGTGTCAGAATGTCCTTCCTTTTCAATGATGAATAGTGGTCCATGGTGTGGATGGGCCTCGTTTGGTTTACCCATTCATTCTCTACGGTCAGTGGACACCCGGGTTGCTTCTGCCCCTTGGCTAGAGTGGATAATGCCGCTGTGAACATGGCTGTACAAGAATCTCTCCAAGTCCCTCTTTCAGTTCTTTTGGGGACATTCCTAGAAGTAGACAGTTTTAGCTCCCTTTTCCTTGAGCTGATCCACTGTGCTTTGCACGCTGCCCCTTGTTAGTTATGTCACTGTTAGGGGGACCGTGTTGATCGGGTCACCTGTTTCCCTCCTCTCGACTGTAAGTTCCTGGGGAACAGGGAGTGGTGCTTGGCACTGCACCCCCGATGCCACGGATAGCGCACAGTCTGTGTCCCAGTAGGATTTATTCAGTGAGCATGTCTGGAAAGGGTTGCCCCAGGAGGAGGGTGAAGGCTGGGCTGCACAGAGCCTGCCCCTCCTTTGTGTTTTTACATTGGGCTTCTCTGATTTTGTTGGAAAGGAGACTCTGTCCCTAAAATAAAAATGGGGATAATCCATTTTCCTGTGAGAGAAATGAAAGATTTAGTCTCTTCCAGGAGATTAAATGTCCTGCCCGCTGTCCAGGTGCAGTGAGGGGCGTGGCCGGGACCAGAATCCCTGCTTCCCTGTTCTCTAGTCAGTGCTGCTGCTGGAAAAGAGTCTTCTTTTGTTTTCCCTCTCACCTCTGGCTGCCTCTCCCTCCCCTCAAAGGTCAGAGCAGTGCCAAGGACAGAAGAGAGAGTAGACCCAGCCTAGGCCCTGCTAGGCCGGGCAGCCTGGCAGGTAGAGTCGGCGGGGGTAGAGCTTGCTTTGCTGTTCACAATCTTCAACCAAGTTCAGGGAGGTCTGAGTACTGAGGCCTTCAGAGCCGCTGCAGCCCCAGGTAGCTCAGGAGAACTGCCAAGCCCAGGAGTGCAAAGGCTGGTGTTCTTCAGGCTCTGAGGCTGTCCCTCCTGGTGGAGGTGAACTGCGTCTTACTGGTGTGGACAAGACTGTGGGTATGTGTGTGAGTGTGAATGTGAGTGTGTGGAGGTGATACAGAGAGGCCTAAAGGGTGTGTGTGTGTGTCAGGGGGAGGGGTGGGTGTGTGTATGAGAGAGGCAGAGGCAGCAGGAGAGAAAGAGAGTGCAATGCAGAGAAGCAGGCAGAACCTTCCTCATAGAGTTTTGGGGGTGACATGATCTGAAAAGCACTTGGAACAGTACCTTGCTCACAGCAATGGCTGTGTTGATGGTTTTTATTGTTATAGAGGCACAGACACAAAGAAAGGCAGAGAGGGAGAGGGGAGAGTGAGGAAGGGAGGTGGGAGGCTGCAGGAGGGAGGAAGAACTACATTCTGGAAACCTCAGAGATTTAACAAACGGGTGGAATCTGGGAAGAGCTCCCCTGCCTGCTTGTTCTCTTATAAAGCTGATTATGCTTACCTTCCTCCCCCATGGTATTTTAAACTTAAATAACACAGCCTCCATTGTGTAAAGCAAAATAATTTTCTGGATTCCCTGCTGTACCTCAGTGCACCATGCTTAGGGAATCTGCCCGGCAACGTGACGGACTGTGGGAGTCTGCCGCGGAGGCTGCGTCCCCTGCTTGCTGGTTAGGGTGCTCCTATGCCCAGCCTTCCAGGCCTGGCCTCCCCCAGCCCCCCAGCCAGCCCCCAGCACAAATCATTTGGGCTTTATCTTATCTTTAGCAGGAACACTGCTTCCCATATGTGTAGGATTAATGGTGAATCCTACCGCCTGGACAGAGATGGGTCCTGGGTGACTCCAGGCCCTAAGAACCTTTCCCCAGTGTGGACTAGTGGGGAGCTCCAGCACCCACCTGAGAGTTGAAGGAGACCCCCTCCCTGCTTTGTGATGGCTCCAAAGAAACAAGATGTGTGCCCCGCCTTCACCCCACATTGTCTACTTTGATTTACAGCACAGACATCACAGGGGGACCTTTTTGGTTAACATTTACAGAAGTGCTTTCTGTCTGGTTTCTAGATGGAGACTGACAGGAGCCTGGCTGGGGAGCCCTCTGGCAGGGCTGGCGGCTGGGCTGGCAGGATCTGGCGCTCCCCGTCCCCAGAACCGACTTTGTCCCTCGCAGCCATGGTGGCTGCACTAACCACACTCTTCCTCCACCTTTGCACTAAGAAAAGCAAATAAGCAGACCAAGAACTGTTTGCATTTGCCCCAGAGGCTCCCTGGCTGCGGGAAGAGGTCAGTAGGGAGCGTGCAGGCAGAGGGGAAAGGAGGCCGGTTCTGCAGGGAGGGCACGCTGGCTGCCTACTCCTGGGGAGGGACAGAGGAAAGGCTCGTCCAGCCCAGCACAGGCCTGCGGAGGGACCCTGTGGGCGCAGTGCATGGAGACTGAAGAGGTGATGGTGCTAGATACCCCTATCCCTGGCATATTCTGCATTTCAAAACAGAGAATAAGTAGTCGTGTTAGCTATAAAGTGGCAGGAGCTGTTCCTTAGCAAGAGACAGAGACAGAGAGGAACAGACACACAGACAGAGATGGAGGCAGAAAAATACACAGAGAAATGGAGAGACAGAGAGAGAGACGTACAGATAGACAAAGGCGTAAAGAGGCCCCCCCCCGCCCCCCCGCACCCTAGGGATATGTTGTCAAGGGTGGCTTTTTTGTTATGAAGATTTGCAGCCTATTTTGCACGGCTGGCCGGCCTTGGCCTCCCGCCGCCATCACTGCTGCCCCAGGGAAGGCTGCTCGCTGGCTTCCTCCCACTCCCTTGCCACTGGCAGCAAAACCATGCTGGGTTATGACATCAGCGACTTTTCCCCTTCTCAGCCCCGGGGTAGATGGGCCAGGTTGGAAAGCAGCAGGAACCTTTTCCAACACTAACAAACCATGAGCTCAGGCAGCAAGCCCTGATATTAGAAAACGGGGGAGACTCTTAGGGGTTTCACTCAGCCTCAAAGGGATCCACGTCTTTCCAAGAGCCAAGTCCCGGTCCCTTTTCAGGGCAGCCGGCCAAGCTGGGAGATTGGGAGCTGGAAAGATGTCCCCTGAAATACAGGTTTGGTGACTCTGACCGTGAATGGCCCCGATTCACAGGGGAGGGTTGCTGTTCCTTTGCCATCCTTAGCCTATTTGCAGCACTTGCTGAAAAATAGACAGAAACACCCAGACAGGAGCTTGGGCCGTATATGCAGGGGACAAATGAAATGTTTTCCTACTGTGTAAAAAGTCCAGGTGTTCCCATATGTAGAGCTTGGAACAATGTCATCAGCTCCTCTTCATTTTTTTTCCAAATAACCTCCTTTAAGAGACAGCAAACACCAGTGATGCGGAGGTATGTCTAATTGCAGATACTTTTTGTTCATCAACACACAACATTGTTGTGTGTTCCAGGAGCCACCAACTTCCTCAGGAGGAAAATTCAATTGTGCTCTAAGCGGCAGCGTGAAGGGACCCGGCCAAGCAGGCAGGGTGCTGCGGGTCGACAAGGTGCCGCTGTGCCCCTGAAGCCTTAGGAGCCTCAGCCTAGGAGCTCAGGAAAGGGTGGGGCTCCTGCCCATCTGGCTTTCTGCCTTACTGAGCTCCAAAGACAGGCTCCTTCCACGTCACGGGCAGCCCTTATCCTGCGTGTGCGTCTCGCTCCCTGACAATCCTATTTGTGCCTTGTCAGCAGAAATGTACCTTTTTTCTTCTCTCATCTGTCCCTGACACCCCCAGCTTATCTAGCCTGAAGACAGGCTATCAAAATGGTAATAGCCAGATGGAAAACAAGGAAAAATAAGTCCTTTCCCACAAGGAAGCAATACAGATTTTGGGACTGAAGAAATTTCTACTATTCTCCCAACATCATTCCCTCCGCCCTGGGTATACTTCTGAGAGGGTCGGAGGTGTCACCTGCCAGACCCTGGGACTGGCTGAGGCAAAACACACCTGCAGATTTCTTGTGAATGAAAAAGTGAATCACTAAAAGGAGGAGCTGTCATCCCCGGGCATTTCTCTGTGCACAGGCGACCTAGTGTTGGGATGGCAGCAGAACGTGGACAACTGAGCCAACACACGGAGGGAAGCCCTCACCAGCCTGCATTCGACTTGTATGAGAGAAAAGTGAACATTTCTTTTTTTTTTTTTTTTGAGACGGAGTCTCGCTCTGTCGCCCAGGCTGGAATGCAGTGGCCGGATCTCAGCTCACTGCAAGCTCCGCCTCCCAGGTTCACACCATTCTCCTGCCTCAGCCTCCCGAGTAGCTGGGACTACAGGCGCCCGCCACCTCGCCCGGCTAATTTTTTTTGTATTTTTTTTTTTAGTAGAGATGGGGTTTCACGGTGTTAGCCAGGATGGTCTCGATCTCCTGACCTCGTGATCCGCCCGTCTCGGCCTCCCAAAGTGCTGGGATTACAGGCGTGAGCCACCGTGCCCGGCCAGAAGTGAACGTTTATGTGCAAAACCACTGAGCTTTTGGTGTTGTTCCTGCAGCACAGGGCATTCCATCCTGCCTAATACTGAAACGAGTACTGCTAGGCTTGATCTATAAAGAGGAGAACATAAAAGGCCTGCATATTCTCTGTCAGGTCCTGCAAATGCAGTGCTCTTTTCTTGGCCTTGCTCTGACCAGGCTGTTTAAAATCTGTCACCCTGCCAGTCACCATTGTATTACCTTGCTTTATTTTTGTTCACAGTATTTACTGATAATTTATGTACTTATTATGTTTCCCTGACTGGAATGTAAGTTCCATGAAGGCCAGGACTTGTGCCGTAAAACAGGGCCTCGCACAGAGTAGGCACTTAATGTATATTTTTGAAAGTGAATTGTGGGCTTAAAATTCTGAAAATAGTTAAGCACGGATTTTTCAAACAAGTTAATAAAGGTGAAGGCCTTCCTTGCCTTTATTAAATGCTTAAAATGGATCAGTGGCCGGGTAGAGATGGAAGGAGTCACACACAGAGTCTACCTTCAAGGGGTTTCAATCAAACTGGGAGACAAATATAGAAACATGAAACAAGCAGAGAGCAGATCTCTAGATACATAAGAGTTAATTAAGTACTAAGGGTGTAGTGAAATTTGTGAGGGAGGAAGGGGAAGAGGACTGTCCAGAGGTATGGCTCACCACCGAAAACTCTCTGGGGCAGACAGGTTTGGCACCAGACTGAGAGCAGGGTTCTCCAATTTGAGCTTGCAGAAGAATCACCTGGAAGGCTTCTAAAACCCACACTATTGGCCCCACCCCCAGAGTTTCTGATTCACTAGATCTGGATTATACCTGGGGATTTTTAAAAATTTATTTTTAATTTTTTTATTTTTTATTTTTATTTTTTTAGACAGAGTCTTGCTCTGTTACCCAGGCTGGAGTGCAGTGGCACTACCATAGCTCACTGCAACCTCAAACTCCCCGGTTTAAGCGATCCTCCCACTTCAGCCTCCCCAGTAGCTGGGATTTCAGGCATGTGCCACCAAGCCCAGCTAATTTTTTTGTTTGTTTTTTTTTTGAGATGGATTTTCACTCTTGTTGCCCAGGCTGGGGTGCAATGGTACAATCTCAGCTCACTGCAACCTCTGCCTCCTGGGTTCAAGTGATTCTCCAGCCTTGCCTCCTGAGTAGCTAGGATTACGGCATGTGCCACCACCCCCAGCTAATTTTGTATTTTTATTAGAGATGGGGTCTCACCACGTTGGCCAGGCTGGTCTCGCACTCCTGACCTCAGGTGATCCACCCACCTCAGCCTTCTAAAGTACTGGGATTACAGGTGCCCACAGCTGTGCCCAGCTTAATTTTTGTATTTTTAGTAGAGATAGTGTTTCTCCACATTGGCCAGGCTAGTCTTGAACTCCTGACCTCAGGCGATCCACCTGCCTCGGCCTCCCCAAGTGCTGGGATTACAGGCCTGAGCCACCACACCTGGCCTCACCTGTATTTTAAATCGAGTTTTACTGGGTAACAGCCATGCTCATTCATTTACATATTGTCAATGGCTGCTTTCAAGCTACAACAGCAGAACTGAACAGTCTCGAGACCATATGGCCTGCAAAGCCCAAAATATTTACTGGCCCTTTACAGATAAAGTTTGCTGACCCCTGGAGAGAAAGTCATGGCCCATGGCTGGCAGATGGAAGCCTCAGGACCTGAAGATTTCTCAAAGAAAGGGACCTGCTGCTAAGAGCGATTAATATATGTTCACAGCTTGCAGCTGAAGCCTGATGATGGCTGTAGGATAAAGGACATCACCCAGATGACATTTTGCCTCCAAAGCTCTGGGGAACAATTGTGGAAGAACTGCAGGGATATTCTGTTAGAACGTTCTTGTGTCTGGATAGGATGAGAACTGTCTTATAACAAAGTGCAGCCCCCACGTCTGAGGGCATGTTTCTTGTGTTTAGGCACTTCCGAAGCAGGGAGCACCTTCAAGGGGCACTGGTCTTCCCAGAAACAGTGTTTGACCTGTGATGATGTCCCGGGGGCAGGGGACCTAGAAAAAGACCTTAGCCTTCCCATAAGGCACGATTCTTCTCCTCTAGAGAGCCTCAAAAGTCAAGTCAAGTAGTAAGCACCCTGTGCTCCAGTCTGGGGCCACAGATACACACAAGAACTGGAGCAAAACCAAACAAAGGGTATCATCACCACTGAGCCCCCAGGAACCCCCAGATGCTTCTGAACATCAAAGGAGAAAGACGCTCTCAGAGATCAGGTTGAACGCCGCGGGTTAGATGTGTGACATTGTCTCTGGGTCCCTGTTTTGGTTTAATTAAACTAAGTCTGGTGGTGAATTGGTTCCCAAATGTTCATTGGTGGATGGGCGGCATCAGAATTGTCTACATCTTTTAAAAAACACGTAAAACTTCTGCATGTCTTCCTGTGAGAGTTTGATTTTCAGCAGCCTTGGGGTGGATTCCTACTTTTAAGAACTCCCCACGCCCGTCCTAAGTGATTGTGACTCCCGGTAAGTGAATGCTGACAAATTGAACCTGCCAGCATGGACATTTATTTATGAAATAAATGAACATTAATTTCATACTCTTTCTATGGATTCAAGGTGGTGCTGGATCCACAGGCTCACCTGGCCCCCCAGCTTTCCCTGCAGAATCTGCCATTGTGCCTTAAATCCCGCAAGAAGTCACTTATCCTGTGCCGCTGGAGCTCTTGATTGGCTGTGACTGAGATGGGACTTTAAGTTCTCACCAGGATAAAAAGTGGGGTTCCGACTTTACTGCCTTCTGAACCCTGCTGATCTGTCCTCAGCCAAGGGCTTGATTTTCTTCTGAAGAGCAGTGTTTTTTCAACTGTGGTTGAAATCTGTTCATGGGTTCTAAAATCAATTGTTGAGGATGCAACCATTTAAACATTAAATAGACTAGAAATTTTTAATTTTTAATTCAAAAAATAGACTAGAAAAAAATCAGAATGCATCACGTATGGTAGGGATAAGTGGAATTCTTTCTGTAAAACTTGTTTTGGAGGGTACGTTATGCATTGGGCTGCTGTGTATTTCTTACTATGTTTCACAGGGAAACTGCTGTCCTCTCTGCAGTACAATATAAATCAACAATGGCCCTAACTTCCTTAAGACAGCTCTCATTTCTGCTTGCAGAGGACAGATGGAAAAAGTCACCAGGGAGGGTAGACTGCCATATACAAGTACTTCAGGGAGGCTACCTGGAAACTAACAGAAAACCAATTTGTGGATGATTGCAGAGCCTGGGGAGAGAAATCAATCTTGGACAGTCTTATGGATGGCAGCCAACAGCCCACCACGCTCAGCCCATTGCACCTGTCACCTGGGGATAAGCAGGGTCTATCTGGAACGGACTCTGGCCAGGATTCGGTTTCCCTTTCCCTGAAATGGGGATAATCACCCTCTTGACTATTGCTGTTATGGGAAAGGCCAAATTAGGGGAAAAAATTCTGTCCAATAAAGGATGAACCACAAAGCTCAGGTCAGAAATGGCCTCTATTGGTGGTTTGGGAGGTGTGCTTTTATGGGCATTAAGGGAGAAAGAGAAAGTCTGCACTCAAATCAAGTCTAGGCAATGTGGGAGTTGGAAAGAGACACGTGGGAGCACAGACCCAGTCACCTGAAGGCAAGGAGCCTTTCTTTTTCCTCCTCTTGGCAGGCAGTGTGGGCTCCTGGGCCCCAAGCAGGATCCCTTAGGGCTGATCTCTTACCACACACTGGTCTGACTCGGTGACCTAGAAGAGGATAGTCGGAGCCAACAGGATGAGGGGACAAGTTTGGAGGGCATCTATTGTGTGCCACCCTTGAGTGGCTGGAAATGTCTTCTGCCACTTTGTGAGGGGCTGGGGGCTGGGGAATGGGAGTGGCAAGGGAACACGGGGTGGTAGACTGTTCTCAGGGCTGCTGATTTTGGAGCAGTCTGACTACTCTTTTCTTAGTGGGAAAGAAAGAAGGAAGAAGGGGGAAGGGATGCTTTTGGAGGGGAGCTCAAAGGGTGGGATAAAAGCAAGCCTTCAAGAACATCACTAAAGGGTCTGAAGTGAAAGACCCCAATTAACAAAAAGCCCCCTAATTCAAACAGTGCCACTAACACCAAAACCTGTAAAGTGGTCTAGAGAGACGCTGGTCATGTCTGTCACTTTCCTTTTTAAAGCTCTCATGAAGTTAATGAATGAAAAAAATTGCTAATGCAAAGATGGAAATTAATAAAAACAAAAGCATGCTTCATATTGCAGGGTGACCACCTCTAATCCTACCAGTGATCCTGTGGCTGTCCCTGTAACTTCCTTTGGCAACACCATGCTTTGAGAAGCTGCGGGGGAGGCCGGCCAGGGAGAGGGCCTCACCCACCTATTCTGCCAGCTGATCCCCCAGAGGGCTGCAAGGCTCCTGATTTACCCAGAGCTCTGGAGTGGCTGAGGCTGGGCCCTGGGGTTGGATGGTTCTCACCAAGAGGCCTGGGACGTCTGCTCTGTGCTAAGCTCCGAGGCCGACTACAGAGGAGATAAAGACTAATCGGACCTTCGCATACATTGCACATGCCTTTTCTGAACTGAAAAAGAGAAGAACAAACAAGACAAGACAAAAATATTGGAAAAAAAAAAAAAGAAGAATCAAATGTGTAGAAAATGCAAGGTCATTAGAACTGCCCAGGGCTTCATTCAGGCAAAGATCTTGAGGGTCTGGCCAGGGACCTGCTGAGTAAATCTAGCTCTGGTTCCCCTCCCACAGATTCCCTGCCCCTCCTCCAACTGCATAACCAAGTCTCTTCACCTCCCAACCTTCCTTGAGCTATTCTGCTATTTCCTTCACTTTCATTTTCTCACTATAACCCACACATGGTATAAGGTTGAACGAAGGCATTTATTTGTAAAACCACTTCTCAATGGGGGAGAGATTGTATCCATAGAAAGTAAACCAGTGATCCTTCAGAGGGCCACATGCACGCATTAGTGAAACCAAGGGAAAAGCCAAAAAGACAGCACTGCTGCGGACGACCCGCGTGGCTACTAATCCTGCCAACAGAAAAGCAAAATGTCCTTTCCGCTTGAGAACACGGATGCACCAAGATGTCCTGTGAGAAGGCAATTTGGTCTGACATCCACGATGAAGTGATCAGGGAACAAGTGGGGGAGCGATTTTTTCTATTCCTGTGGCCTGTTGCTTCCCGCAGAAACTGGCTGACCGCTTCCGTGGTCCTCCCCTCTCCAGTGGGAGGGAGGTGGTGTCAAATCCCTGGCCTTCTCACATGCCCATCCTTATGCTCTGAATGATCTGAAAGATAGCTGAAAGAGGAAAACACAACAGCTCAGACACCAGACTGCACACAGCTGGAAACCCAGCCCACAGTGAGCCGGGCTTCTGCAGACCCCCGGGCCCTGACGTGTTAGTTCACAGCTGATTAGATATTTCCTAACAAGGAGTTAAGTTAACAAGAGGTCAGTGAACTTCTTTAAAAAGGCAGCCTCGCTCAGTCGGCTGATGGATGCCTCAGGGATTTATAGATAACTCCTGCTAATTCCACCAGCAGTTAAGGCCAGAAATCCCTCAGGCATTGAGAGGAGATTTGGCCCCCTTCCCCAGCAAAGTTCTGGGGCTGCCTGGGAGAGGGATATGGGCTTTCGTGCAGAAACTGCACTCATTAAACAGGTCAGTGAGTCTGCCTTTTCAAAATGGCTGTGACCTGTAAAACAATCAGCCCTGTGCTGGGAAGGCAGACCAGGTGCTCTGAGCAGCCCACGGGCCGGCCTCGGGCTGCCCAGAACCCTCCATGCGTGCGTATCTTCCGGCTACAGGGAACTCTCTGGAAGGCAGCTGTCTCTCATGGAGAGCTGCACTGATTTATTCAGGGCTCAATCTTTAATAACTGGGGTTGTCAAGGGGCTGGGTAGCCTGTAAGCCCACAGAGAACTCCTGGGACCCCTGCCCATGTGGATGAGAGCTGGTTACATAGCTTCGGCCTGCTTCCAGCTACTGGGTTTCAAATGTGTCCCAGGAGAGGAAGATCCCAACTTCTTTTTCACATCTTCCTCAGTGAGCAACCTTGGTCAGTGCTGACAAAGATGACGGTAATGATAAGAGTAACTACCATGGTTTTCATCATGGTGACACTGAACATTCATGGAAAGTTGGCAAAACAAAAAATTGAATTTTTTTTTTTTTTAAGGAGGGTGGGTATTATCGCATCTAACCATGTGTAAAAACAGAATAAACACTGAGCTCTCAGGGGTCTTACCCCTTCTCGCCTTCATAAAGTCATCCTGGAATACATCCAGGATCCACGGTAAAACAGAGTTATCCAGAACCCTAGGAAACAAGTCATTCAACGTTTCATCATCTGGCGTCAGTGAGCACATTCTATGTATCAGACACCGCACTTCGAGGATACAAAGAGAAACGATGCACGGAACCTTGGGGAATTGTTCTTGGACAGCTGGGTTTTAAGGGTAGACAAACACGAATGCATTTTTTGGCTTTTTTTCCCCTAAAACCACTGCACCCATCATCACTACCTTTCTGAATTATAGATACCAACATATTTCAATGCCAACTTTCCATGAATGTTCAGTGTCACCATGATGAAAACCAGTAACTGATGAGATGTGCTGTGATCTGGCTACAGAGGAGGCAGCGTTTGATCTGACACTGAAATGCTTCTGGTCAGCTGCACTTCTGGGCTCTCATTTCTGCTTCTGATCAGTTTTTGGGTCTCTTTCTTCTCATCTCTGGTATTACTATACCCATCTGCAGTGGGCCCTCTACTATTATTTTGTTGCTATAGACTAAGCTGAAAACAGAAACTGTTAGAATTATGAGTCAAATCAGAGTAAATCAGCTCCATGTGAGTGTCAGGGATTCATCTGTAGATATGGTGAAGGTGTTGTTGGTTCAACAACTTGTGATATTTAATTCTGGATGTGCTCAGATGTTTTCTTAGCTCTAAGTTTGGGTTCTTGGGCAGGTCTTAACAGGGGCAGTTGGTAGATAGAAGAGAAAGTACCTATAACAATTTATAAGCTGGCAGAAATATGTGATGTTCCTTTCCTCCCCACCAAGGCTCACAAGGAATAAAAATTAAATAAACATTCTGTATTGTGGCTCAATGGGAATGCCAGGAGGCAGCTGTATATTCAACATTAGAAAAAAAAATTACATCTACCATGCCTCAGACTTTGTTCTTGTGATCAGGGAACTATTGCTAATCCTGACCAACAAGTTGACTTTAGAGCAGAAAGTTAGGATCCGATGGAATTGGGTTGAATATCAGCTCTTTGCTGAAAAGCTGTGTGACTGGACAAATAATTAACCTCTTCGAGGCTGCTTCCTGTTCTGTAAAATGAGGATCATGGCCCCTGCAGGGCTGTCATAGGGATTAAACCACATGACGTATTGGAAGGGTCCTCACACATGGAGGACTCAGTGCCTGGTAGCTACTGCTATCATCACTGTTACCATGACTTCAACAACTGCTGCTTCTCCATGTCCCACATGCAGGCCAGCGCTTAGCACTATCTGCCACCCTACAAAGCTGTGAACTTTGGGAAATTACTACACAGTTCTGAGCCTGCTTTCTCTACCTGTAAAACTGTGGATAATAAGTACCTCAAAGGATGGCAAGGAATAAATAGGATGATGTAAGTAGATGCTCAAAAATATTACTTCTTACTTACTCTTGCCCTTAGACAAAAAATTATCAGCAGGATGTAAGTCAACAAACAGGAAACCATCGGTGTCTCAGTCCATATAGCCCCCATATTAAGTTAATTCATAACTTCAAAAGTTCTGGGTAATAATAAGAAACCGTGCAATTCTTGTTTAAGGAACTGTTACAAATCTCTCTAAAGAATCTAAGACAGGGCAGGTGCGGTGGCTCATGCCTGTAATCCCAGCACTTTGGGAGGCCAAGGTGGGCAGATCACGAGGTCAAGAGATGGAGACCATCCTGGCCAACACGGTGAAACCCCGTCTCTACTAAAAGTACAAAATTAGCTGGGTGTGGTGGTGCCAGCTACGTGGGAGGCAGGAGAATCACTTGAACCCGGGAGGGGGAGGTTGCAGTGAGCCGAGATTGCGCCATTGCACTCCAGCCTGGGCGACAGAGCATGACTATCTCAAAAAAATAAAATAAAATAAAAATAAAATAAAAATAAAAAAATAATAAAAAATCTAAGATAAAGTTTGTATGTCTCAGAACAGCGATACTGATGTTAAAATAACTTATCTAGTTCTTTGAGTTTGCTTTAAAAACTGAGGATCATTCCTGATCATAATTGAATCCATGAATTAACGTGTAAGAGTCCAGCGATCCTTAACATGTTCACAGATGAACCTTCTTGGAGACACTACTTTGAATAAAGTCTATTTTTTAAGTTCACCATTTACCTCCACAAGATAACAGTTGTGTTTATTTCTTTTTCAGTTGTATCATGGTCTTTAAGAAAACTTACACATCTTATACTAATTATATTAACTGTAATCCTGTGTACCTGCCAATACTGACCTGCAGAGTAACCTCCGCCTTCCAAATGCTGACTTTCTGAGGCGGCAAATGGGAAGGGAGCCAGCAGTGAGTTCAAAAGAGGGAAAGGAAGCGGGGAGTCTAGACCCTGACAAGTTAATAACTTAACAGTGGGTGAACAAAGCTGAGAAAACAGCAGAGCAGGCTGCAGGAGAGGAACTGTGGGCAGGCGAGACAGCGGGGAGGAGAGATGCCAAGAAAGGGAGGGACAGCAGGCATTCCAGGGCAGGCGATCAGGGCGTGGGCAGGTCCCAGAGGTTCAGAAAAGTCCAGGCGAGAGCAGGAGCTACGAGACCCACGAAGCCTCTGCATCCTCCTACCTGTGTCAAGGATCCTGGCCCTTGGTAACCTTAGATGATCCCATTTCTCGTTTTTCAACCTCCCCCTTTCAACGAAGTCTTTAGGCTTTAACATGCTAGGAGCACTCCCACTGCAAAATCAAACACACCAAAGCTATGTGCCTGACTCCACATCCCTATCCACAGGGCCCTCTCTTCCTCTTCACAACCATTTCTAAAGAGCTGTCTATGCTCACTTTCTGCACTCTCTTACCTGCTATTCTCGTGTCAATCCACCTCATTTTAGCTTCTGCTCTCTTCCCTCCATTGAACATCTTTTGCTAAAGTCACAAATGACTTTTGGGTCGCTTAGTGTAACAGGCGTTCTTCCACCTTCTCTTGTCTTACCCTCTACTCACCCCTGCTGGGCACTTCCTGTTGGAAACTCTCTTCCCTCGGCCTCTGTGAAACCATGGTCTTCTAGGTTCTAGTTTTCCTCCTTCTCTTGGCTCTTTCCTCTAAGCTTATTTTAGAGGAAACAATCCACTTGACCATTAAACATGGGCGCTGACATTCTGCAACGAACGTTACTAGCTTTCTTCTCATTACATTCTTCCTCCTTAGGCGATGCCTCCCAGCCCACAGTTTGAATTGCCACCTAGCTGTTGATGATGCACAAATGTGTATCTCCAGCCCTAACTTCTCTGAGCTCCAGCACACCTTCCACTATCTACTTGATATTTGCACCTGGGTGGCTCAGAGGTACCTCAGACTCAACAGGACCTTGTCATGATCTCTTCCCACTGCTAAAACTGGCATCATTATCTTCCATCTTGCATGTAGACTCAAAACACCACAGTCCTTCCTGACACCTCCAATTGATAACCAAGACCTGTGGATTTCACCTGGGAATCTTGTGATTATGCACCCTTCTTTCCATTCCTCAGAAGCCACCCTAGTCCAAGTTACCATCATTCTCCCCAAGACCCCAGTGAGGCCCTCCCAGTGCTCGACTCTTGTTCTTCTTCCATCCTTTCTCCATACTGTAGCTAGAATTATCCTTTCAATAAAAGCAAATAATATATTGTCACTCCCGTGTTTACTGCACATCAAAAGCTTCCCGTTGCCCAGTCCCTGATGAGGCCTCCATGACCTGCACATCCTGGCCCCTGTCCAGACCTGTCAGACTCACCTTGTATCACTCTTCTCCTTGCTTGGGGCACTCCCTCATGTTTTCAAAAGCTCCCTGTTCTCACCACAGGGCTTTTTTTTTTTTTTTTTTGGAGATGGAGTCTTGCTCTGTCACCAGCCTAGAGTGCAGTAGCACGATCTCGGCTCACTGCAACTTCTGCCTTCCGGGTTCAAGCGATTCTCCAGCCTCAGCCTCCTGAGTAGCTGGGACTACAGGCACGCACCAGCACACCCAGCTAATTTTTTTGTATTTTCAGTAGAGACAGGGTTTCACTGTGTTGGCCAGGAAGAAATAAACACAACTGTTATCTTGTTGATCTCTTGATCTCGTGATCCATCTGCCTCGGCCTCCCAAAGTGCTGGGATTACAGGCGTGAGACCACAGGGCTTTTACACATGCCATTCTTTCTGTCTGAAATACTTCTACCCTACCCTATTCCCTACTTTCCTTCATCAACCAAAAGTTAATGTCTTCAGAGAAGCCTTCTTTGATCACCTGGAGCAGAGGTTCTCAGACTTGAGCACACATCACAGTCTCTCGGGGACAGGTTAAAACGCAAATGCTGGATACCTTCTCCCCAAGCCCTGGAGTTAAGGGACTGAGAATCTGTGTTTCTAACAAGTTCACAGCGGACGTTGAGATGCCGGTCCAGGGACCACACTTTGAGAACCACTTACCTGAGAGTACACAGGTCCTTTGCATTATATGATTTCATAGCCCCATGTGCCTCTTCTTTACATAGTTTCATGGCTGAAATTGTACAGTTTCATGGCTGAATTGAAAGTGTTTTGGTGTGATTACTTGATTAACTCATCTTTCTTTGCCATTAGACTACAAGCTCCAGGATAACAGGGACAAGGGATGGCACAAAGTAGGTCCTCTGTAAATATTATTGAATTACTGAAAAGTGAATGATTGCAAAAAGCACAGAGGAAAATATATTTTAAAAACCTCAAATGACTACTCTGCAAACCCAAAGAGTCAGCATCAAATGGCTGCCTTTAGATCCAAATGTCTCTAAAGCTCAGTCTTCGAAGGGGAAGTATAAGACCATAAACCCCTAAAGGCCTGAGAATGGGCCATCCCAACCCACTCTCACCCTGGGGACTGACCCTCCCCAGCTAAGAGGGAGTGCCAGAAGGACACAGGGATGACATAACAAGTGGGTCCCATAGGTAAATGTCAGAAAGCTGGAACCCTGCCAGATAACAGGAGGCTTCCTAAAGCCACTTTTATTGACAATAAATTGATGCTAAAGGAGATCAAGGGAGTTGCTGAGAAGAGAGATTAAGAGAGGCCGGAAGAAGAATATCCTTTAGGAGAAGAAGACAATGTAGAAATCATACCGTTTTGCTTATTTTTCATTTAAGAAAATGAAAATGATGAAAGAGCTGGTAGAAAGCAAAGTATGGGTTCTCTAAGAAACAAGCTGAAATGTTAGGAGACAAGACATTGCAAAGTGGATCACTAAGTTCTCTAAAATAATCAGCACAAAGAAAGTCAAAAGCAAGATGCCATTTTCTGGTGGCTTCTCTAGAGATGGAGAAGAGGGAAAAAAGAGAGATGCCAGAGACAGGCGAGGGCAACAAGATGCTGTTAAAACCCAGATGTTATTAGCAAAGAATGTAAAGCTTTCTATCCGCATTAAAATAGCAGAAAGAGCTTCTGAGAGAGAGCCTCTACACCAGCCCAAATGCCCCCAGGGCACAAAGGAGGCCGCAGGTCACCTTAAGGGAGCCGATGGCTGATGAGATGTCTTCTCCAGGCTGTGCCTCTCAGATCCCGAGGATGAACTCCAGAGCAGATGAATGGCCTCAGTCTTTCGTCCAGGGCCGGCCCGTTCCTTAAACATCCCACTTGCCGGTCCTGGGTGGGGGTGACTCCCTCTGGATGTTACAGTTTTGAGAAAGTTCTGGCAGTCTCCAGGAAAGGCCAATTTATGTGGTTGACCTGCAAATATGGCGAATTCAAGTCTGTCCTGAAGCAAGTGTCCGGGGGGTGAGTGGGGACACCGGTGGCCCAACCAAGAGGTAGCCTGTGGCTGGGTCAGGTCTTTCTCCATCTGGGAGCAAGAACCAGGATGGCTGCACATCAGGAACCTCTGGAAAACACACTTTTTCTGGCAGGAAAAATAGGGGATGTTTTAGCAGGAGCTTTTTTCAATACACAGTCATATGCTAAAGGCCTAAATTGGTGGAAAACTTTTGCTTCATGGAACTTTCAGGGAAACCGTAAGAGAGAGGGAATGCAGGGTAATGGAAAACAGATGGGTTTTAGAGTCTGAAAGAACTAGATTTGGGGACTAGCTCTCTCACTTTTTAGCTATGGGACATTGGCCAATTTCTTCTATGAGCCGCAGTTTCGTGATCTGGAAAAATGAGTGTAATGGCATCTTTGCAGGGACTGTGTGACCAGAGGAGAAGATGTATGTGTAGGGCCTGGCATTACAAGAAGTCAGTCCTCAATAAATGGTAGCCAAAACAGTTGTACAAACAGATCTTGCTCACCCTCATGGGCTAGTTTATAAATAACTCTTTCTAGACTTAGAGAAGTTCTAGCTATCCCTGCAGAGGTGACACCACTGACTCTGATTTACAAACCCTATCCTTTACCTATCCAGGGGGGCCGCTGGTCTTGGCTCATGGAGGTTCCTCAATATCTCAGTGCTATGTTCACCCACTACAAATTTTCTCACCATCAACAAGCAAAGCTATCAAAATAGGCAAAATTTTATTTCTTCCCTCTTAAGCATTCAGAGCTTTGGTGAGGACCTTCCCAGGGAGATGGAGAGGTGGGAAGGCAGTGTGAGCCAGACCATAAACATAATTACAAGAACAGCAAACACTTACAAAGCCAACACTCTCACTCTACTAAACATTCCACATGCATTGCCTCAGTTAATCCTCAGGATTAATAGTCCTGAGGGTCCCAGGAGTTAGGAACCAGTACCATTCTCTTTTAAGAAGAGAAGAACTGAGGCTTAGATTCGGTGTAAGTATCTTAGACAAGGCTACATAGCTAGTAGGTGGTTTCAAATCCACAAAGTCTGGCCCTGAAGCTGTAGCTCTTAGCAACCATGTTAACTTCCCCGCTATGGCATGTGCACATGCTAAGGTGGTGGTTTTCACCCAGTACACCACAAAATACAGACCTTCCTCAAATTTTGTGTCCCCAAAAGATTTCAGAGAGCAGCTAACAGTTCACAGAGAAATGTTTCTTAGTTGTTGCAAAAGGCTCCATTCTGGCTCCTCAACCTTTGGGCTCAAAGACAGTTTGCCACAAAACTGGTGGCCACACAGGGAGTGGGAAGAGAGAGCACTGAAAAGAATGTCTCTGGCCTCTCATATGTCCCTGGCATGTTTGTGACTTGTACTTTTCTTCTTCCACACCATCCTTAACAGAACAGCCAGTCCTGGGGAAAGTTCGGGTGTGGTCCTTCCAGAAATGGAGAGGCCTCCAGCACATTCACACAGGGAGAGACCTGGACCATCCAAAACACAAGGATGGGAGAACGGGAGGATTCAGGCCCTGCCAAGGACATCTCAGAGAATCACTTCTTCACATCTGTTCTGAAAAGGCTGTCCTGAAAAAGGACCTGTCTGTGACATGCTCTCTCTCCCCTCCCCTGCCACGCAGCAGGCAGAGGCCCTGGAGAATACAGGGGGAAAGTGCCGCCTGTTAACTGACAGATGAAAGGAATGTCCCTGCCCAGAAACGGCAGAGCGACTCCCAACGGATGGTGCCTGATAAACCTCGCAGGCTCTTTGTTGAAAGGCATTAACTGCAATAACAGAGGCCAGCCCTGGAGCCAGGCACAATTTCCTATTTGATGGGCAAAGAGAGTCCAGATGTGTGCTCCCTTCTGGGGATGAGAAAGTCATAATATCCAGCAACATAGGGAGGTATACTATACACACACACACACATGCAAGCATGCATATGCATGCATATACATATGAACACATTCATGAACACACTAACACAAACACATTCACAAATACACACACGGAAACAAACACACACAAAAAACCCACATATACAAACACACACACAAATGCAAACAGAAACATACACAGGCTTCACTTCAACCAGAACAGCTGCTCTTTCATTTATTTCTCTCTGAGATTTGAACAAAGTTCTGCAGCTTAAAAAAAAAAAAAAAAAGACCAAAAACCACTAGTCTAGATTTTTTTTAAAACACATTTTTTTTTCCTGCTTATAAACGTAATATATGCTGACTGACAAATTTGGAAACTATAGGAAACAGTGAAGAAAATAACAGTCACTAGTTAATCCTGTTACCCCAGAGGCTTCCCTTTGATGGGAAATAAACATTTGTCAGTTTCAAGAATAGCCAGCCTTTAGTCACCATTAAAATTCTCATAATCTCTAATTAGGAAATGAATATCAGGGTTGGCCAGAGAAAGAGAAATAAAATTGAAATTAGGAATACATGAGGAAGAAACAGTCTGAGGGAGGGAACTGGGGCATGGTTGGTATTTAAGAGTTTCTCTCTGAGAGTCAAAGGATGATGGGAATTAGATGGTGACTCCATTGATGCTGCCTGAAACTATCACTGAGGCATCAGGACAGAGAGAAATACAACCGCATTGCAAAGAGTGCCATCTCAGATTACTGCATCCTGTCAACGTAGGGTATCACACCCAAGAACTCAGAAAGGGTAAATGATACTGTAAGACCACAAGAAACATGTATAGGCTGACTCTAAATAAAATTATCCAAACAGGTAGCATATTAAGGAAAAGACCTCATTTCACCAAGTCCAGGAGGCATTCTGGTCAAAGAGGAAAGTTGGAAATGTCGAAGACAGTTATCTTGTGAATACTGTGGCAATAACCTTATAAAAAATTTAGGCTAAGGATAGCAAAGATGAGAATGTGGCGCTGTCAGCCATACCGTGTTCAGGACAGACATTACCAATTAACTGCAGCCCACTTTCCCACTAAGCATTGGTACAGCCTGAGAGTCCTCAGTAAGGCTCATGCAAGAGCTGGGGACAAAAGGGAAAGGAAACACCCAGAGGAGAGGGCTCTGAGCACAAACAGCAGTGACTAGGTCCATGAATGGGCTGGGGAAGCGTGTCAAGTCTGCAAGTGCCTTGAGAAGATAGCAGTTGACCTATCTGTGTGACAGTATCTTTGTGGGGAACAGTCTCAGACAGACGTTCCAGCTAATGCTTGCCTCTGAGTCTTGAGATAAAAGCAAGCATTCTTCAGAAGCTCTCAAACAGCTCTGCAAAGAGGCAGGTTTCAAAACCCGGGACTGGCAGAGCCAGGATGAGCTGCTTACCTGGAAACCGGCCCCACTGCCTGCAGAAATGGAAGATAATACTTTTAGTAAAGGGGGAGAGAAAAAAAGCACAAAGTCTCTTATGAGGGCACTGAAATCCCTTGGCCTTTGATGTTGATCCGGGTCCTAGCAGATCAAGTGGAGACAAATCCAGCCAGTTAAACAGGCTCAAGCAAAACAAAATCCCAGGCTAAGGTTTGACAAGAAGTTTATGGCCTGTTTGGGTTAATAATCTCAGCAGACTCATAACAGGTATTGATTAAGAAATAGGTTTTTGATTTCTTACATAATCTATATATTAATAAAACTGTCTGGGTGTGGTGGCTCACACCTGTAATCCCAGCACTTTGGGAGGCCGAGGAGGGTGGATCACTTGAGGCCAGGAGTTTGAGACCAGCCTCAACAACAGGGTGAAACCCCGTCTCTACTAAAAACACAAAAATTAGCTGGGCATGGTGGCGCATGCCTGTAATCCCAGCTACTTGGGAGACTGAGGCAGGAGAATCACTTGAACCCAGGAGGCAGAGGTTGCATTGAGCTAAGATGGTGCCAATGCACTCCACCTGGGCAACAGTGAGACTCTGTCTCAAAAAAGAAAAAAAAAACTGGTTATCAAATTAAACAAAATGAAACGAGATATAGCCCTGAGATGTTCTAATTGGATAATACCATGTCTCAGAAGAATATACTATTCCCAAAGCTTTTGTATCTCATAAAGATAACTTTTACAGCAAAAGAGTGGTGGATTGGGGTTGCTTTAAGGAAATGAAACTCACGTTTTTTTTTCCCTGATATTCAAGTTAAAGGACAAACTGCTTTTCATTGATTGTGATCTGCATGTTGGTGTCCCTTCTCCCTCTGTGGGGAAGACTTGACGCTTTATCATGTGGGAAAACAGTCTCATGCACCCAAAGTGTTATCACTCACATTGCTTCCACTCATCTGTGGGGTGAAGAGGCAGGGCCCATGGCTTGCTGAGAGACTGAGACCCATGTGAGAGGTCGAGTCTGCAACTGAATGTACAGCCTGGAAGGATGACAGGTGTGTGCAAGTTGAAGCACCCCACAGCACAACCGATAGTCCCGTGGTACCACTGTTTCCCATGAGGGCTACAGGGACAGAGGTGGTGGTGACTGTAGCTGCAGGCTTTGAGCTTGCTATGGGCCTGCACTTAGATCCCCAGAGCCACTCAACGCCAGGACACCTTGGGAGGGCTGCTCATTATCCCCATTTTCTTGATAAGGGAATCAATACCAAGAGTAAACACCTTGTCCAAGGTCATTCAGCTGACAAAAGTGAATCTAGGCTCGGAGCTGACATCTGGCAGATCCTGAAACTATCCTCCCTTCAGAGGCCTCCTATTCTATGAGTGCCAACTGGTCAGTTTTCAAAGCAGTCCCTTGCCTAAGAGAACTTTTGCAATCATGGAAAGTAGAAATTTGCTTATTCTGAAGAGGGTGTATTTAGATAACCTCCCCAAACTCCCTCTCACCAGGGCAATGTATTAGAGGTTGCCACCAAGTGCCTAAGACAGAACAGGGCTGGGCTGCGCTCGGATCTGGGTGGGGGCGTGGGGCGGCCCCGGGAGGTCTGTTGCTCCCATCTGGCTTTGCAATGAGGGGTGGCATTCCCTGAGTGTGTGTTTATGCCAGGGGTCTCTGGGTGCCTGGACTGCGTCCCCTCACTACTCTCCCAGTCCTTGTTCCTTCCTTTTCATTATCTTGCTCTTACTAGGATGGCAGGCATGAAAAGCACATGCAGAGGAGGAGGAAGCCACAGGAGAGAAGCTGAGAAACAGGAGGCAAGTGATCGCAGAGACCCCCGACTCTCTATAAGAAAGGGGTCCTGTAGACTTTTTACAGGCTTGTTAAGCTGTTTTTCCACATAAAACGTAGAAAGGCTGACCAATAAGTGAGCACATACTTAAATGCCAGCTTCTTACTAGTCCTAACTCTTTCCCAGAAGACAGCCAGAAAAACAGATAAAATGTGCATTTGTTACTGTCTGCCTGACCTGAATATTTATTTACCCTAGGTACACTGGCACTATTTCTAAAAAGAGCACTTCGCCCAACCAATCATCAATGAGAAAAGTGGGTTAATAGAGTAAGGTAATGAAAGCAAGTGAGACTTTCAAGAGACTCACATCAATGATCAACGCCTTTATTAATACTAGAAGATTTCGCCTTTTTCCTTAGCATCTGCATAAAAACACACAAAATAAGAGTAACCAACCACATGAACTCAAAGAAAGGCCATATGACCTCCAAGGTCCCACTGGAACTTGGTGAAATGGAACTTGAGCCTGGCATAGGGGTGTATCTTGTTCAAAGGAGAGCTAATAGAAAGGAATAGGAAAAGGGCCTATCTGTCTGCAAAGATGTGGAGATCCTACAAGACACTCCAGTGCATTTGGCCTGACTGTTGCAGGCCAGGGCAGGTGTGCGGGTGCAGGTGTGCATACTGCAAACAGCTAGGCAGACGTGAGATGTAGGGAATTTTCCTATTTCAGATTACAAAGCTGGAACAGAGGTGAGACAGACCACTGATGAGGGCTTCAACTATCCTAGCACCTACCAGAAAGCTCATTACCTAAAACAAAGCAGCTGACAAATGGGCTAGACTTGAGGACCGTACATTCTTTTAAATGTAGAGAAAAGATGGGTAGGCACTTACGGCCTGTGACCCTAAAACGGGAGAAACTCAAGAGGGAATAGTCGGCTCTGCAAGATGAAATGAATCGTGACTAATCCCCGAGAAGTGGCAACAGGGACGGATCTAAAGGAGCTATTGTGTTTCTCATGACATTTTCTGTTTAGAAAAGGACGTGTACAAAGATAGAAGGAAGGGCACGGTACCAAGGACAAGCTGAGAAGAGTGACACATTTCTGTGAGAACTGTGCCCGACTTGAGCTGAGGCTTACAAAAAAATTGCTAAAGTTGGCAAGAAAAAAAAAAACGGTGGTGGTAATTATTTTTAGTTATGATTAAAAAAGGCATGAGGCCCATTGCTTAGGGATCATGATAGCATGTTAACAGAAGACAGAGAAAGTAAGATGGCTCAAGTCTCGTTTCATGTCTAACCTCTCCATAAAAGCAAAATGGCTTTATAACCAGAAAGCTTTAAATCAGCATCACTGAAAGAGCCCTGGGCGGCTGGGCGCAGTGGTTCACGCCTGTAATCCTAGCACTCTGGGAGGCCTAGGCGGGCGGATCATGAGCTCAAGAGATCAAGACCATCCTGGCCAACATGGTGAAACCCCGTCCCTACTGAAAAAAAAAAAAAAAAAAAAATTAGCTGGGCATGGTGGCGGGCGCCTGTAGTTCCAGCTACTCAGGAGGCTGAGGCAGGAGAATCGCTTGAACCTGGGAGGTGGAGGTGGCAGTGGGCCAATATTGTGCCACTGCACTCCAGCCTGGTGAGAGCGAGACTCTGTCTCAAAAAAACAAACAAAACAAAACAAAACAAAAAGAGCCCTAGGCACTAAGGGCAGGGGCTGTGGTATGGCAATAAGAGTGGGTCCTCTCGGGCTCTTTCATCCAAATCTCCAGGCCCTGCAGGCTCACATCCCATGGCCCTGCACAAACCTCCAGAGAGGCAGAGCTAACATACTTAATCCCTGGGAAACCGCTGGAGACCAGGAGAGTTCCAAAAGATGCTTGTTAGCAAATGTCCCAATTTACCCAAGAGGGAAAGATACAGGTCCTCCTGTATGGGCTGGTAAGCCAGGCAAAAGTTTAGGCCATATAATAGTTTTTTAAGCCCTTCAAAAAGGAAGAGATGGGTTTTGAGAGTTGGCATGGGTTTGAGAGGAATAAGCCAGGCCAGTGACTTGACTGGCTTTCTCGCTTATAGGCTGCCTAAGGGGGCAGACTGGAGAAGGCTACAGTGTATCTTGAAGCCGATATACATCTTTATCTACTTAGACCCTTGACAACACAGGTGGCATGGTCACTGGGCTCAGGGATGCCTGAGAGTAGGCTTCGGCCATTCTGAGCACCTTATAGTCTTGAGCCCAGCACATTCTCTGAAGCCACCATGCCACCGCCACATAGTGTTCCCATGCAGAGTCACCTTCCTCACACCCTTTGGCTGGCTGTCTGTTCTTCAAGACTCCGCTCAAACAGCACCTCCCCTTGGAAACTTTCTCTTCTGCTGAGTACGATTTAGAAGTTCCTTATCCACGCTGGCCAAGCACCCTGTAAACTCGGCTGTCACTATCGCAGTGTGCTTTCCCTGGGCTGCAACTGACAGTTTCCTTATCTGCCTCTCCCAATGCCTGCAAGCACCCAAACGGGATTGTATTTCCAAAGCCCAGCACGGTGCCGGGCACAGAGGGGGACCCTCAAGACATGATGATTGCTTGCATGAGTTTTGCTTAGAGGCTCAAAGTCAACCTGAAAGCGGTTATCTCTAATTGTGTTCTGTGTGTTTCTCCAAGTCTAGACTTTTATCAGTGACTTGGAAGAATAATATACTTTCAGAGACCATAACGTTGGGAGAAAAGGGTAAGTAGATGAGAGGCTCAAAGTTCAAGGTCTGATAATCTACAGACTGGTCATACAGCCTGAAAACATAGCTAACTTTTTTGTACAGGTTTATTATCTTGATTTTCCTGTGGTATGATAAAGGCATAGCTTTGTTTTTATTTTGTTCTTAGTTGAATACCAGAGACAGATCATCTGAGGCAATGCATCACAGATGAATATGTAGGTATTGATGGAAATACTGCATTAATGTACCATACTCACTGCAATTTTGCACGGTGCTTGGACTTATGCATTACTAATGAAGGACAATACATGAATATCTCATGTAATGTCACTGACCATATTATATATTATAATGTAATAATTCATTTATTATACATGTTCATCTATGTTTCTGAACTTTATGGACATGGCATTAAAAGATAAATGATAACCAACAATGAAATTTTAATAGAAGTAATCATTCTTCTTTGAGAATAAAAAAAAGTAATAGAGTTTTATATTAGGTCTCCAAAAAGGTCAACTAGATATCTGCAGTATGAGGAACATCTGGCTTATCCATCCATCCATCCATCCATCCATCCATCCATCCATCCATCCATCCATCCATCCATCCTGAGTGCTATATGCTAAATACTAAACTAATTAAATGAAAAGTAAACACTGCCTCCCCTGAGCTTATATCCTACTGGAGGGAAGTGAACCTAAGCAAGTAAACTAAATAGCTGCAACTGCCAATGAGGGCTACGAGTAAAATAAAATCACATGTGATGGAGGCAGGAGAGACTCTGGGATAAAGGGGTATGTAGACGTGTCTCCAGGGTTGCAGGAAGTTTATGTAAGGAAGAGCTGGGTGGCACTTGGCTGGCCGTCAGCTAGAAGTGAGTCAAGGATGTGCTGCAACTGTTAAAAAGTAACTGCAAGGCTGGGTCACATTAATAGAGGCAGAGTGGTGAGCAAAAGCAAGAGCAGTGACAATCCTACTGCTTCTGTGGTGGTCGCGCTGCTTCTAGACCGCCTTCTGCAACTGTACATGCTATACTTTTTTTTTCTTTAATTGAGACAAAGTCTCGCTCGATCGCCCAGGAAGGAGTGCGGTGGTGCCATCTCGGCTCACTGCAAGCTCCGCCTCAGTGGTTCAAGCGATTCTCCTGCCTCAGCCTCCTGAGTAGCCGCGACTACAAGTGCGTGCCACCACACCCAGCTCATTTTTTTTGTATTTTTATAGAGACAAGGTTTCACCATGTTGGCCAGGATGGTCTCGAACTCCAGACCTCGTGATCCTCCCCGCCTCGGCCTCCCAAAGTGCTGGGATTACAGGTGTGAGCCACCGTGCCTGTGGCGTGATCCGTGGTTCATGGCAACCTCTGCCTCCCAAGTAGCTGGGATTACAGGCATGCGCTGCCAAATGCTATACTTTAAGAAAGTCATTGAGCAGATCCAGAAGAGGAGTCTAGAAACCACATCTTATGAGGCAAGGTTGAGAGAATTAGGGAAGCTTAGTTTGCAAAAGGAGCCACCAGGCAGTCATCTTTAACATATCTGATGATTCAAGGTGCTTAGAGAAGAACGAGTCTATTCTGTGTTATCCTAGGAATTCAAATCTGAACAACTGAGAAGAAGCATCGTGTAATTTAAAACAAGAGAGACATTTCTAATAGAATTCCAGCTGTGCAGAAATGGAATGGGCTCTTGAAGAAGTGAGCACCCCATCCTCAGAAGTATCCAAACAGGGATTGGGTAAACAGCTGTTTAAAAGACGTCCTTAAGGATATTTCTTTGGGAATAGAGTAGAACTGTGTTTCTTTGGAAGATTTTCTCATCTTGGAATGACAAATCATCTTTAAAATATTTGAGCCACAAGCAACAATAATGCCAAGTACTTTGGATCCTTCCTTCCTCCTAAGAGTTTCTGCTTCTTTGGAAGAGTGGTCTCTTGAAGATAAAAGGAACTGATCCATCTTAAATTTTTTTTTAAATTTTCATGATTTTAGGTTTGAATGCATGATTCATCTTTAGTCATGGGCTTCTCCTGTCACTGGGGCAGACGCTGTCTTGCTGGGAGGCCTAAGCCTTAGCAGGAAGATGTGGACCTCCTGCCTTCCTGCCCTCAGTAACAGTGAGCTGATGGAGGGTGGGAATCCCTAAAGGCATATGCTATGTGGTTAGAAGAAGTGACCTCCACTCACAAGGACTTCTGAGACCCAACATATGGGGATCAGGAACCATGTCAAGGCTAGTTCAGCATGTAACTAGAAACAATGGTACAATGCTTCTGCTCATCTTCCCTGCATTTGTGTGTGTGCGTGTGTATCTGCATGTGTGTAAGTAAAGCTCTCAACTTGCCACCTTACAGTATCAGGTGACCCACACCTTAAGTCTTGGGTCAAAGGCTCAGTTGTATCTAGGAGTTCTGGAGAACTTTCTCATAAGGCATAAGGCCTCTCCCTTTCTCTGGAATGTGGATTTATCACAGGCAGACAGGTGTTTCACCTTCTGTTCCAACGCCCTTTTAAAGCTATGTCTGCACAAAAAGACTTACTGAACTCTACAGTGTATACAGCCACTTTACTCAGTGTAATCATTTTATGATTGGGATTTGATAGTGTATCAATTCTGTCTCTACCTATATTTGGAATAGAAACTAAATCAAAACCCATTAAGATTAAGGTTTAAGGCAGTGGTAAACTTGAATCCCAGACCAACATGTTTTTCATCTATTTGCTTTGTGAAGAAAACACGTTTTTCAAAGTCCAGCGGAGAACATGGGATATAAGTTCAGTGAAACTCCCATACCTGAGCCACAGACAACAAAAACAAACAGTGCCAACAGCCATGGTCCCACAGGATATTTCTCCTCTTGCGGCCTCTAAAAGGGAATGGGAAAAAGTAAGATTAGGTTCATTGACTCAAGAAACTATTTGAGTATCACTAGGCATTGTGCTAGGTGCTAGGGATTCTACTGTGAATGAGACAGACTTGATTTCAATCCCTCAGTGGACAGATATAGATGGATGAATTCCATTAAAAGGATTGAGATAGGTTTGCAAAAATTCATCAATAACCTTATTAACATCCCTGTAACTCAGTGAACTGTAACTGGGGACAGATATGGTATGAATACATAAACCAATATGGTGATTTAGGAACCAAAATGATATTAATAATAATTTTGCATCTGCTGAAGGTATGCTCCGTGCCAGGCACTATACTAGGCAGTCTGTATTCATTATTTCTGGCAAGTATTATTATTTCCATTTCGGAGTTGAGAAACTGAGGTTCAAAGTTTGTTAACTTGAGCAAGAGCTGGGATTCAAATTTAGGTCTGCCTCATTACAAAGACTGGGTGTTTTCCATGAACAGATTCGATATTTAGGTTCTGCATCTGTGAATTCCAAGCAGGATCAGAGATCACAGACATTTTCTCAAAACCTTTTACATACCCCCAAATTAGGAAGTCAGTACAGTGGAAATCCTTGGAACAATAGAAGCACCACAGCAATCGTAAATGGTTATGAGTGAAGCAGTATTTTGTAATAAAACTCCTAAGCCTTAATAAAGCTAGAAATTGGGATAGGTCTCTGAATTCTCTGGGAAGCAGAAGCTGACTGTCCAAACTGCATGAATGAAGCCCTACAGACCTCCTGCTTTTTTCAAACCAAAAGCACAGACAAAACACCTCCAGGTCTATGTGCAGGTGGGGCTTGGTCCTTAAACCCAAATCAATCAGAACAACAAATATTTTCTGACAGATGCATCAGAAAAGAAGTAAACTTCTCAGAATAGGAGACTGGAAAAAAAAAAAAAAACAACCCAAATAACTCACTAATTATTTTCTGATTAGCTTGAAAAATAGGCTGCATTCAATACACATTAAATAATTCACATGCAAAACACACAAAGAAAAACGTGTTGGTAGAGTGGAATGTTCACAAGTATTGATTTGTGGTTGATATCATAAAACCCAATTCCAGATTTCAATTAAATGTTGTTGACATTTAAACATTATATTCAACATTGTAAAATACGGGCTAAAACGTATGTTCATATCCATACAAATATGACAGCTTGACATTCAGACTGAAGGTATGTAATAGTGTTTCAAAAAAAAATGAGTGGTGCTATCATCAAGGATGTAAGTTTTTGAAATGTTGAACAAATTTTAGTAATGTTTCCAACAAAAATTTCTTTTTTTTTTTTTTTTTTTTTTTTTGAGACGGAGTCTCACGCTGTTGCCCAGGCTGGAGTGCAGTGGCGCGATCTCGGCTCACTGCAAGCTCCGCCTCCTGGGTTCACGCCATTCTCCTGCCTCAGCCTCCTGAGTAGCTGGGACTACAGGCGCCCGCCACCGCGCCCGGCTAATTTTTTTGTATTTTTAGTAGAGACGGGGTTTCACTGTGGTCTCGATCTCCTGACCTTGTGATCCACCCGCCTCGGCCTCCCAAAGTGCTGGGATTACAGGCTTGAGCCACCGCGCCCGGCAAAAATTTCTTTAAAAAAGGATAATCTTCCTCTGATTTTCACTGCAGTTGCTTTCCTAGAAAATTTATCATATAGTAAAACTGCAAAATCTATGATGTGTTGTATTTAGATATAAAATTAAGTTCTAGGCTAATGTAAATATAAACTGGCTTCTCATCTAAAAAAGGAATTTATTTTATCATAGATAAAGGCAACAGTTCTTTAGTTTTCAGCTTACCAAAGAGCCCTTCTATTTTGCCTCACTTGGGTCTACTTGTCACTTGTATGGCCATATACTTTTTCTTGATAACATGTGCCACAGTTTGTAGGTCTGTATTTATTCCTGTGATAGTGTGTTTAATATCTGTCTCTCTATGAGACTGTAGACCCCACAAGGGCAGGGACTATGTCTTGTTCATGTAGTAATGTATAGAAATGCCTGGCACAGAAGTTAAACATAGGGGATAATAAACGTTCATTGAAAAACAAATAAACGTACAAGTTTCATTAAATAAGATTTCTTAGGTTAGGCAGAGTAAACGCAGGTTCTAGGAAGGATATTGTCTTTTTAGTAATACTTCCTAATTGGTGTAGGATTATCCCTGTATCTCTCCTACACAAGAAATATGGATTAAAGTGTCAACTGCAGGTAGACTGTGACTAAGGATTAAGACATTCACTTCTCTGTTCTTGACTAAGCCTGTATCTACCACCACTCACATGCCGGCAAGTCACACTGCAAAGGAATCAGTGGCTGCTCTTAATCAGATGAGGACAAAATCAGTCTTAAATAATTGCGTAAGGTAACTGTGCCATTTTTTGGCCCTTAAGGCCAGGCCAAGATCAGATCCGGTAAACAACATTCATAAAGCTACCTGAACAAAGTGTGACATTCGCCCTTCCCACCCTCTTCCACCACCTACCCAGGAACTTGTCACAGTTGTCCAGAAACCTGTTCTGTTGCTGTTGTGCCACTAATGCTATATAAAAAGATTCATTTTATCTCTATTTCCAGTAAAGCTAGTAAGTGAATTCAGGAGCCTGTAATGAATTATTTGCCCAGGACAGATACCAAACAGAGTCCTTTATTTTTCATATGCAGAAAAAACAGATGATCAGCATGTAGAGCTTGGAGCATATAACACAAAAACCTTTTGGATGACATTCTCCAGGGAATCAACATTATTTGGGGACTTTGGCTGATCAGAGTACCTATATATCTTTTTTTGACAGCTTTGGGTGACCGCTTTTTAGAAGGGGTGCCCAGCACAATCCCATTGGGACAATTCACATAAACCTGACTCTATGGCTGGAAAAGGTGGGGAAAACTAGTAGCAGTTCTGCAAATGACATGGTTTATTCCAAACATGAGTTTGCTACTTCTTGAGGCTCCAAAAATGTCAGGGAATGGCTTTCCCTGTGATTAAGATACCAGTAGAGTAACTCAGAACTCTGAAATTTAAATTCTCCCTTCATTCTGGAGAAGTTACTACTGTATAATCACAAAATGATTATTCCAATTCTCTGTTTTTCTTTCTTTCTTTTTTTTTTTTGACGGAGTCTTGCCCTGTCACCCAGGCTGGAGTACGGTGGCACGATCTCGGCTAACTGCAACCTCTGCCTCCCGGGTTCAAGCGACTCTCATGCCTCAGCCTCCCGAGTAGCTGGGATTACAGGCACCTGCTACCATGCCTGGCTAATTTTTGTATTTTTAGTAGGGACGGGGTTGCACCATGTTGGCCAGGCTGGTTTTGGACTCCTGACCTCAGGTGATCCGTCCGCCTCGGCCTCCCAAAGTGCTGGGATTACAGGCATGAGCCATCGTGCCCGGCCTTGTTTCTTGGATTAGTCTGCTATCTGGGAGAATAATATTAATTTATCCATAAGCTATTAGCTAATAATAAAATACTGAATCATCTGCATACAATTAAAGAAGTTTATTTCTGAATAATTAGTCTGAATTTTCAGTTGGAATCTATACATATGTTCCCGTTTAATGAATTTCATCCTGAATAGTGATCTTTTGCAAGTTACTTTTAACAAAGTATAATCATATTTGACTTGTAATTAAGAAAATGAGATTTAGGATTTATCAAGTTTCTCTTTGAAAGAAAATTTCATTTTTCTATTGGATAATAATCTATTTACAATAAAGTTAACCAAAATTCCCCCAACCAATGCAAAGCAAACATTGATTGCGACTTGGTCTGGAAACCTTTCATTACAAATTTAGCCAGGTCATTTAAAAACTCTTATAGGTGCAAGGCACTATGAGAGTTTCTTGGCGGCCATCCCATGACATATTAGAGCATATTAAAATGAACTCACACTGAACATTAAATATAATTTAAATGTAGCTCTGAACATTGAGTTGAATGGCAGGTGACTGGCATTAAATACCTTTTCCAGGTATTTAAACAGTGTTTTCCCAATTTTTCCATTTTCTTCTTTTATTTTGGAGCCAATAATTTTTGTTTGGGTCCCAAACGTTTTCTAGTATTTTGGAAGAACTTGAGGTGGCAGACACTGAGTCTACAGAACCTAATGGATAAAACAGCCTTAGAAATTAGTTCTTGTTTTCTTCTTATTTTTGTAATCAGATAAGCTGTCAACTGAGATCTGACAACTGAACTCTGTTTTTTTAGTTCATGAAAAAGAGCCACGTGACTAGTTATTTTTCACCGTGTCAGTTAGCAGGTCTGATCCCTTGAGAAGGAAGAATTGATCTCTTAGGGATATAAAACCCTGCATGCCTTAACATCAATTATAAGTTGCTTCTCAATGTCAACCTGGGCAGCCATTTTTTTTCCTCAGTAAAAATAGGGAAAACATAAATCAATGTAACAAAATGGTTCCAATTTGATGGCATCTTGACATTTGCTGCCCTAATCACAACTAAGTGATCTAATTCCTAAATGAGAGAATTTTAAGGATTACTTAGGTCTAGAGTTGTGTATAAAGCTCTAAGTAGAGTTGAGTTTGATCCTAGAGTTTCTCTACCATAATACTGCTTGGTTTTGCAAGAATTCTGGTGTGGTGATTACAGATCTAGCTTTTTGCTTAGTTAATCAAACCAGTATAGTTTCTTCGGCTAAAAGGAATTGATTCATCAAATCTGCAAGCTTTCCCAGCCAAACTCCAAGCTTCAGCTGGATTTCCACTTAACTGTATGGGGTAACAGATCCCAGGCGCCTTTGCTCATATACTTGGAGACCAACTTCGCCAAATTACCCATGCGACTCATGCCTCTGAATGTCCAAAGTCACAGGCCTTGCATTTTCTGTTGAAGATAATCTGCTTTGCTAAAAGAAACTCCTGAGTGTAACGCACAGGTTTTACTTAAAAGTCCAGTTACAAACCTTCAATTTACAGTTCTAGGGACACCGAACGCCTGACAATAAACTGGTCTCTAAAGTTATACCATCAGAATGAGTCTGAATTCACCGAGTGGAAGGAATAGTAATGCTGCCCTTAGACTTTAGCCTAGGGGCTGAGGGAGGTTTCACTGGAAGACAGGTAAAAGAGAAAAAGGAGGCTGGAGAGAATATGGGTCCAAATCTCACTCCCCATTTTGTGCCCTTTCAACATCTCCGTGGAAACCCTAACAAAGGGTCTGGAAAGAAACCTGATCCTGGTGCAAGTCTGTTGGGGAGGGAAAGCAGGAGTGGAGTCTGGGAGGAGGAGATGAAAAGTGGCCTCCATTTAACCATTGATTCATTCATTCAGTCATTCAACAAACGGTCGAGAACATACTAGGTTCCAGGCTCTGTGTCACGCAGTTGACTTAAGTGGCCCCTAAGGATGAGGCTTTCCATCTTTCCCTGGGACAAGGCTCAGCTGTCTCCTGGCGGGGAGGAGGGCTCCTCTGCACCTCCCTGGTAGCCAAGCGGCCACTCCCAGAGGGGCCACGACCAACCAGGGCCCTCTCCGCCCACGAGGACGCCAAGCGGACCGCGCCGCCCTGAGCCCAGCTCTCAGCCCACACTCTGCAGGACCCCGCAGAAGGGGCGGGCCGGGAGCAGAGAGGCCGGACCCTGCGCCGCTACCCGCCCGGCCCCGCCCCCACCCCGCCCGGCTGCCCGGCTCGGCCCGGCGGGCGCCGACCCCGCCTTACCAGGGTTTTGGCTACGTTCCCCCTTTGGGTGATGTTTTTGCTGTGCTTCTCGTTAGCCATCCGGATCCGCTGTTTGGCCACCATGGCTTGGGCGCTCTGAAATGCTCCCACCTACAAGGATCCCCCACGTTAGCTCCTGCGACAGGGCCGAGCGCGTCCCGCCGAGGCCCCCGCGGCCCACCCGGGCGCTGCAGGTGGCAAGGCGCGGCCCGGAGCCACGCGCACCCCGCTCCCCGAGCCCCGGCGAGCCGGCTCCAGAGAGAGGCCGCAGCCCGGACGGAAGTAATCTCTCATCTCAGGAAACCCTCTCCGACTTCCTCGCCATCCTTCCGGTCCCCGCAACTACCTACCCCGCGCGGCCACCGAGGCAGGCGCGGCCGCGCGTCCTCCCGCGCCGACGGGCCGGAGCGCAGCGCGCAGAGCTGGGGCCCTGCAGTGTCGCGGTCCTGCAGCCGAACGCTGCGGGGCCGAAGGTTCGGGCGACCAAGGCGTTTGTGAGCGCGTAGGGGACAGGGGCGCGGCCCCTCCTGAGTTTGTCGGCGGGGGACCCACCCCAGGCCCGGGGAAGGGATGGGAGCGGCCGCACTTCAGGCCAGGCCGCGCGGTCTCCCCTGCACCGCCGCCCCCTGGACGAGGGCTGGACTCAAGGCGGTGGTCAGGGACTTCAGAACACAAGTAGAACCAGGCCAGGGCAGGGCCCGCGCTGCCTGGGTATGGCCCACCAAACGAACGTTCTCTTTAAGGGTCTGGGGAAGGGCCCCGCGCTGGGGGACCCCACTGCAGAACTTTTCGTGAGGGCTGTAAGGAGGGCTGCTTTGTAAAATAGAGGAGACATGAAGCGGGATCCTCAGAGGGTTGGGGATGGCGCCGTGAGGATGGAGTTGGGACAGGCCTTTTTGCTTTGGTGGTTGTAGGGGTTACATTGGAAGATGGGCCAGCGGCAGAGCGGAGCATGCAGGAAAGAGGAAAAGGCCTTGGACCTGCAGCCCAGGTCGGATTTGGTGGTTACTGTCTAAATCTGAAGCTTTGGCCTGCCTTGACTCCCCACCCACCCAGGGCAGCTTGGACCTCTCTCTAGCCACCCTTGTCCCGAGGGGTCTGAGTGTCTCCCAGAATAAACCGGGCATTTTCTGCAGTGGAAGGATAACAATGGGAGCGTTTACGCGCCTCCCAGACACTGGTATTAGGGCTCAAGAGCTCTACAGGTTGCCTAGGGAGGTAGGGGTGGAAGGGGTTCAGTTCCTCACTTTTCCATATACTGAACACATTGGAGTTAGCTCTTCGAAGCTCAGAATAGTGGAGGAGAAGAGGAGACATTCAGCCTGGGCGATCTGGGGCAGTGGAAAGTGGGGATACAGGGTCGGGGTGAAGGCAAGCAGCAGCACCCCCAGCATGGGGAAGAAGAGCTGTGGCCTGAGGCTGGCTCTGGCCTCTGCATCTCTAGGCCTTCTCTTGCAGCGGGTGGGTGGCTGGGTTTCCAGGGAATTTTGTATGAGTGAAATTTTCCCATGTGATTGGAGAGTTAGGGAGAGCTCCTCTCTTTCGGGGCCTTTTTTCCAAGCAGGTCCCCCTCACCCCGCTACAGGCTTCTTACCACTCAGGCTTCAATAAAGGCCATTCTGGGGGCTGCTTGCTGTAACTTAGAAGACAGAATTACCTAGGATCATTAGTAGGGTCATTTTTTTTTTCCTACTCTGCAGGCCAATTAATTTGAAACAACCTTCCATGGCCTTTTAACTGTTAGCATCACCACCGTAGTAACAGGCCCATAAACCCAGTCTGCCCCGCTCTAGTCCCGTGTTTTTAATAACTGCTGGCTCTTTTTTAAGGGGTTGGGTGGGGGGATTCCTACCTCAGTGATCCCTGCTGAGCCTGGCTGTTGTCTGTGGTCCAGAAGGTTCCTTTACCGTGACTCACTCCTCTCAGATCACGTCCAAATGCCAGGGCAGGAGACCGACCTGGGTCCTCACCAGGTAAGTAGAGGCCTAGCTCTGAGCGACATTAAGGAAAAGATACAGAGACTGTTTTCTCTTTGGGTCTCCACATTCACTGAGTACAGTTAAGAAGTGTTCTTAACTGAGCTTTTGGGGAAAATTTTTCTTTACCCTTGACTACTTTTTCCTGCTATGCTTCACTTTTCCATCATTTTAAATTAGTTTGTTTTAATTATGAATAGACTGCATACACACAGCAAATAGTCAAACAGAAATAGGATAGAAAATGAAAAGTAAAGGTCTCTCTTTCCTTGCCACCCTGCCCAAAAAGTTCCCACAGTTCCTAGGTTGCCCTTCCAGTGCTTTCTATACACATACAAGACTATTTGTATATTCCCTTATAAAAAAATGGAATAGTAGTAAGCAAATTGTCCTGCCACATACTCTTCTAATTTAATGTATCAACATTATCATATCACTTATATATGATCTTTCTTGTAGTTGTGTTACATCTCATAGTATGATTATACAGTAATATATTGAACTGATATAACCATGGATGATTATTTCCAGTTTTTTTGTGTGGTTGCCAACAATGCTTCAGTGAATATCCCTGTACATAGATCAGTATGTACTTGTGCAGGTACATCTGTGTGTGCTATTGTGAAATATATATTTGATTGTAGTCCCTATTTCCTGACCTAAAGCTCTTAAATTCCTTGGAATTTCCAGAGTGATGAAAATACCTTTTGTATGCTAATAAGATGGTTGGTGACTTGGAGCCCCCAGATAGCTTCAGGATGGGGGCTGGTCACCAGAAAGATCAAGGCAGGATTAGAAGGTTGGGACTTTTAGTCCCACCCCCTCCCCCCAAACCTCCACAGAGAGGAGAGGAACTGAAGGTTAAGTTGAACACCAATGACCAATGATGTTATCAATCAGACATATGCAATGAAGCCTGTATAAAAGCCCAGAGGACAGGGTTTGTTGAGTTCTGGAGAGCAGAACATCAGGTTCCTAGACGGTGGCGTGCCCAGAGAGGGTATGGAAGTGCCACAGCCCTTCCCATATTTCTTGCCCTGTGCATCTCTTCCATCTTGCTGTTCATCTATATGCTTTGTAATATCCTTGGTCATAAATGGGCAAACAGAAGTAAAGTGTTTCACTGAGTCTGTGATCCACTCTAGCAAATTAATCCAAACAAGGAGTGGGTCGTGGGAATTCTAGTTTATAGCTGGGCAGTCAGAGGTACAGGAGACAACCTACTACCTGGGATTGGCATCTGAAACGGGGGGCGGTCTCATAGGATCAAACCCTGAGCCCCTGCTATTTCCAGGTACATAGTGCCAGAATTGAATTGAATTACAGGATACCCAGCTGGCGTCTGTTGCAGAATTGCTTGGTGTATGGGGAAACATCCCCCACACATCTGGTGTTAAAAGTGTGCTGGCTGTGTGAGAGTGGGAGACAACACTTTGGTTTCTCCTATATCGCAATACTGGAATTAGATTCCTGGATGTGAAATTGCTGCAACTTTTTATGTCCTTGGTTGGATGAAGAAGCCTCGTGCTGTGACCTCCACTTTACCTACTCACACCCCTGCTTTTGTCCTCTGCAGTCAGGCCAGCTCCTCTGCAGGACTCAGTCCTGTTTATTGCCTTGAGGGTCACCATCATGGACCAAGCAGTTTCCCAGCGTGGATCCTGGCCCTTCCTATACTCAGCCTCCAAACCCTTCTGTGGGGAGCTGGGGCTAAAGTCTATAAGCTGTGTTCCTGAGTCACTACTAGACTAGGAAGGAGCAAAGCATGAAGTCGTCTTGCTCTTTCGAGGACTCAGGAGGGGAAAATGGCAACTTGGTTAAGGAGAAGTTCCTCTGAGTTCATCTATGATGGCAGCACGGAGTTTTGTGATATGCCACTAGCATGCAGTGCTCAACCACAACTTTTAAAATTGTTATGGGCAAAGTACCAGGAAACTGCTAACTGGTTAAATTTAATTTTGGCTGGTAAAATTTTCAGCCTTTATTTTTTTATTTTTGTTTTTGACAGAGTCTCACTCTGTCGCCCAGGCTGGAGTACAGTGGTATAATCTTGGCTCACTGTAACCTCTGCCTCCCGGGTTCAAGCAATCCTCCTGCCTCAGCCTGCTGAGTAACTGGGACTACAGGCGTGCACCACCATGCCCAGCTAATCTTTATATTTTTAGCAGAGACGAGGGTTCACCATATTGGCCAGGGTGGTCTCAAACTCCTGTCCTCAAGTGATCTGCCCACCTAAGCCTCGCAAAATGCAGGGATTACAAGTGTGAGCCACCATGCCCAGCCAGTTTTCAGCCTGTAGAGCAAGAATTCCTAACAAGCCTATGCCCATTAATCATGAATGTGCCCCACTCAGGGCACTGGATGTGTGGCTGTACAGACTGAGTTTTACGCATCTTTATAAATGACGCTACACTATTAAACTGTGATGCACTGGACATCTCTCATTTTTCTGTGGCTGACCAGCATGCAAACATTCTTTATATTTAGGGCACTCCATCACTGTGAGAGTCTTAGGACCTTCTTTCCCACCATGAAGCATAAGGGGGCCAGATACTTGGTCTCCCAACCCCTCACAGCTAGGGTGGCTTGTGATCTGGCCAATGAGATTCTCCTTTTGGGAACTGTGAATCTTGATCAAATGGTGCAAAGACAGAGACACGTTAAACTTCATCTTCGTGGTCGGGTTTCTAGAGACTGGTAGTACCTAGCAGTCACGGTGGAACCAGTGATGGTATCCTTCTTATTCCATTTTACCTGAAATCCTTACAATAAATTCTTCCACTTCAATCAACCAGGGTGAGTTTGTCTTATTTACAGCCAAGAACTCTGACTCATGTACATGAAAACAAACAAAAAACCAGAATGTCTTCCTTTGTCCTTTCCCCTTCCAGATCTGGAGTGACTGTCATGTCACTTGAAGCTTTCACACATTGTTAGCTAGTGGCCTCTCTTCACCTTATCTCACTAAGGGGAACTGAGTATAGAGGCCTTGGTGACAGGTGCTGTGGGTGGCTGGTCTCAATTATGGATGGGAGTGGTTGACAGGCACACCCTGTGTAAATAAAACCAGCAGATCACCGACACTTCAAATGAATGCTTTCTTCTTTTTCCAAACCATTTTCAGTACTGCTAGAGAAGAGGAAAATTTGGCAAATCTCAAATCATCTCCTTTTGTACATGTTATTTACATTCTGGTGGAAATGTTCATGAAGATGTCTCAATAGTGGGCAGAGAAAAACAAGAAAGCTGACAGCAAATGTTATCTGCCACATGCATTGGAGTCAACTCAATGCACTAGATTATGATTTTATGGAATCGTTATGTTGTAACTGGAAGGAGACCCAGAGAGTCATTTATTCATTTGTTTAGTGTTTATTGAGTGTCTGCTATATACCAGACACTATTTTAGACGCTGAGAATTCAATGGTTGCTAGAAGAGTTTCTGCTTTAGAGAGCTCTAAGTTTTGTGGACAGGACAAGTAAATGTTGTGAGATTGTCCAAATTTCACAAATGAGTAAAAGCCTCAGAATTGCAAAGGGAATTGTAGCAGACCTAAAAGCAGAATTGTGGCCTCCTGACTTCTCATTTTTCCCAAAAGAAGCTTTACTAGCTAAACTTGAATGGGAGCCAGGGTAACAGGGCACCCTCATGGCTGAGCTTTGGAGCAGCTTATACAAGCACAGGAAATAAATCTCCTCTCTCTCTCTCTCTCTCTCTCTCAGCTTACACATGCACAGAAAATAAATCTCCTCTCTCTGTCTCTCTCTGTCTCTCTCTCTCTCTCTCCCTCACCCCATATCCCCTGCACCCGCACCCCCCACCCCCAAACACACACACTGCAGAACAAAGATAAACTATGTTTCAGATCTCAAAGGCTTGAACTTTGGTCCACAAAGTGGTGGCACAAGACAGACTTTATGCATTATGATAGCTATGTAATTCCTTGACCCTGGAGGTGATCAGATTAAGTTTTAAAATGCAAGATGTGATCACCCATCTTAAGTCTGTAATTGCCTGGCCACATCTGTTATTAATAGCAGTAAAACCATTATATCCCGAAGGGAAAAAAAACACACCCTGCTACAGTACTTTCCCTAATGACCTCCCGTGGCGATTCACTCACAACTGAAGAGAAGAGAGATGCTTCCACATGTTTGAGCCCAAGCTGTGGCCATGTGCCTGCTAAAATTTCATGTTATTTCAGGATAAAGCCACTTTGTTTCTGTTCAATCAGGTGCATGTTTTTAATGACTGGAAGAGTTTCTTGGTAGGGCAGGAATAACACCAGTAATCATATCTAGCATTTCCTAAACACCTACTGAGGGCCAGACACTTCTCCTGTACTTTCTCACTTCTTACCACAGCCCTATAAATGTACATGCATTGTGGAAACAGACACATCTTCCTGACTCTTCCACTTGTTAGTCTGATGATAAAAGTTTTCTTCTTGTCCAGGTGTGGTGGCTCACCTGTAACTCCAGTGATTTGGGAGGCTGAAGCAGGAGGATCTTTGAGGCCAGAGTTCGAGAACAGCCTGTACAACATAATGAGACCCTGTCTGTACACAAAATTTAAAAAAATTAGCCAGGCATGGTGGTACATGCCTCTAGTCCCAGCTACTTGGGAAGAGGGAGGTGGGAGGGAGGCTGAGGTGGGAGGATTACTTGAATCTAGGAGTTTCAAGCGACAGCGAGTTATGAATGCACCATGGCACTCCAGCCTGGGTAATACAGCAAGACTTTGTCTCCAAAAATAAAAATAAAAAATCTCTTTTCTTGTCTATAAAATGGGGATGATAGCAAAACTAATCAGGGTCGTTTTGAGACTGGATAAAATAATCCACATTAAAAGCACTAAGCACACAGCCTGGACCCATGCTAGTTACTTAATAAATATCAGCGACCACTATTAGGCTCATTTCCATTTTACCGATGAGAAAACAGATTGACAGAAGTTACAGAGCTTGCCCAAGGAAGGTCCAAACAAATGAGCCATAGTCCTGCCCTCAAGTTGTTTGGAGTCTATTTGAGGCACTCAAACATACTGGGTGCTGTAGGCACAGATAAGCACCAGGAGCTACTGAAGTGGGAGACAGGACATGGGGACAAAGCTTTTCAGGTCATTTTTATCTTGTTAATTATTCTAAAATTCTGGGGGGAGGCGGTGAGGAAATTCAAGCATTACCATACCAAAGGGATATAGAGAAAAGTAGATTCCCGTTATCCCTGACATTAAATTCAAAGCAACCTCTGTTACTACTTCTGCAAGCGTCTATGTATATTCAAGCACACATGCATAATATATTTGTGATACATGTGCTTATATTATGTGTTTATTTGTGTATCATATATTTTTAAAAACTTTTTATTTTTTTAAAAGCTCATTTGTGTATTTTTTTAAAAGTTCTTTTAATCCCTTTAAAAATCTCAATGGTATCATGTTATTCATTACAACCTGCACCATATTTTTGCCTTTTTTTTTTTCAGTTAATAATACTTCATAAAGATTGATCCAGGGCAGGCACGATGGCTCATGCTGAGAGGCCAAGGCAGACAGATCACGAGGTCAGGAGTTCGAGACCAGCCTGTCCAACGTGGTGAAACCCCATCTCTACTAAAAATACAAAAATTAGCTGGGCATGGTGGAGAGCACCTGTAGTCCCAGCTACCCGGGAGGCTGAGGCAGGAGAATTGCTTGAACCTGGGAGGTGGAGGTTGCAGTGAGCCGAGATCGCGCCACTGCACTCCAGCCTGGGCGACAGAGCAAGACTCTGTCTCAGAAAAAACAAAAAAGATTGATCCATATCATTACATTTAGATCTATTTCATTCTTTAAAAATGACCGCATGGTGTTGCATTGTGTGGTGATATTGTAATTGATTCAACCAATTCCCTATGGATGAGTATTTAGGTTGTTGTAGTTTTTCACTGCTATAAACCGACAGATAGCCTTGTATATGTGTTTTTGCAAACACACATGTGTATGTCTATTGGAGGACTTCTTAGAAATGTAATTCACTGGGTCAAAAGTTATGTGCATAGAAGTGACGGACATTGCCAAATTGTCCTCACTTTCTCCAATTGAGAGGTTTATCACTTTATATTCCCTCCATAATGTTTATGAGTATGTTCAGGCTAGTGTTATATATATATATATATATATAGTTATGTGACATTGGACAAGCAATTCTGAGTAAGTAGCATTACTTCTTTCTATTTATGGACTTTACTAGTTTGATTGAGTGCTACTTTTATGAGGCCAAGGTCATGAATTTGTGTATTAAGTAGTCAATTCGTTTGCCGTATCCTTATCAAGGTCACTTCTTTCCACAGTCTGTAAGTCACAATAGGAATCAGAAGAGAAAATGGACAGATAGGCATTGCACTGGTAGCTTCTTCCTACACCATGTGTATTCATCATGGTATCCCCAGAAGCTAGCATCATGACGTAAAGACTGAAAGCATTAGGGGGATTCAGGTATTGATTACACTAAATATCTATTCAGTGGTTTATATAATTTGCGTTTCATTCATTTAGAGAACATGTCAACTTGTGTTAGATACACAAGGCAGGTTCATACTCCAAGCTGTGACACAGCCATCTAAAATAGGTAATTTAAGCCCTCATTTAATTGGCTATGTTATTTTCCTTTGGTCTAAATGAAAAGTTAGATTACCATTTTAAATACAGGAACATACATGTTTAATATACTCCATTAACTTATTCCTCATCATAGTTTTTTTTTTTTAATCTCTGTCACATCAAATTTAAAGAAAAGTCCACTCCTTTGCAATAACTTCATCACCAGGTTACTCAGAAGAAGCTATGCAGATGCTCAGAGTGCCACCAGCCTTTCTGAACATCAGCACATTAAACCTAGGATCCCTGCTTCTAAAAATTCTGGAAACCTGTCACATCCAATATGCTTTGAGGGGGTTTTGTAAAGAGCTTATTGTCAGTGATGTATGTGGATTAGTAAACCATCTGCAGGAAGCCCAGATGTTTTCAGGGACCTGTTTGCACCAAGACCACAGCAACTTATTACTCACACAACATTCCTGGGTAATTATGTAGGTGGTGAGCACTGAGCCACTCTGGTTTCTCCAGCTTCATCTTGGTGGAACTGCTTGCTAGTCAAGGATTTCCCTAAGGTTGATCAATATCACAATGAAAACCAGAGGCAAGATTAGGAAATAGGTGAGAGCGGCAGGAATAGGAAGCTCTGAAGGGATCTCTACCTGGTGCACAGTAAAAAGAAGCATTGGAGGCCTCGTGTCATCTGGAAATACAAGCCTGGGGTCAGAGCGATGGTCCCTCTCCCACAACAGACATGCACACCCAGTTCATCTGGGAGTAAAAATCAGGAAAAGAGCCAATCTATAGGAAGAAAGGAAGTGATTCAGAGCAGCGGGCAATTGTCAACACCAAACCAGTTCCCAGGAATTCCTCTAAGCATGATATGGGGTGTGTGGTTTAAGCTGCCCTTTGACTCCAGAGCCCTTTGTCCAAGTGTGACAAAATATCAGCAAAGGGTGACATGAACTACAGCCGCCACCCTCGGGTCAGGCATTGGGGGAATAGTGTGAATTCTTTCTGACAGGCAGATAGTCCTATTGTCTACTTTTCCAGGCATTTCACAGGGCTTAATTAGTCAATCCCCACACCACTGCTACTGGGAAAGAGAGGTTGGTGTTACTATTATTCCAAGTTTACTGCTGAGAAACTAGCACACAGATCGTGACTGCTACAGAGTATCTATATAGGAGGACCTTAGGGACAGCAATCTGCTAAGAAGTGGGGCAGTGTGGACAGTGGCTGGAGTATGTCTTAAAGTTGTGCTTGCAGAGCATTTTTTTAAAAAAATAAAATTAAGAAAACCTCAACTATGCCCTGTCCCTTCCTGTCACTGCAGTATTGGCACCATGATTGCCTGAGGGCCGTACCAGTGTTAGCATTGGGTGAGGGTGAGAGTTGCCTGGCCCCTCTGCTCTTTGTTAGAACTCCCCATTTGGCAGTGTATGACCCCACCTCCTTCATAGACTCACGGCACCTCGGTGTTGTAAAGGACCTTGGACACTAACCAGTCCAATTCTCCATTAAAGGCGACACAAAGGAACCATCAGAAGATAGAAAAACGAATCATGGCAGTTGCTTGGTAACTGAGAGTGATGATTTCCATATGCAAGAACTGTACTCAATGAACTTGAGAAGTGTGAGCGTGTGTGTGTGTGTGTGTATATGTAAGGATGGGGGACTCATTTTCTGCTGCTTTCCCGATCATTTTGATAATATGTAGGACACAAAAAGTTAAAATAAAATGTCTTCATTTTAACACAGTTAATTATAATCCTCCAGTAAAAATCGTACAGAATTTGGCAGTTAAAGGAACAAAGTCTAGAAGGAAAAAAACTATGACTGGTTCGGCTGAAGGTATTTTGTTCCTTTGCTCTGAAGTGGCAAAAATAGGTTTCTTTCAGCGTGATGGTGGTTAATGATGTTAGTGTTGCTGGTTTAATAACAAACGTTCACAATTTTACTTGTAAACCTGGTTCTCCAGGAAGCTCCCATTTTTGATTCCCTTTAAACTTTCTTTTGCTTTAGCAATTTGGGGTTCCTTTTGGGCTGTATTCCTTTGTCCTAATTGGCACTCCATGAGTATGTTCGCTTGGTTTGTATTTGCTTGGTCTGCCCTCTCTTTCTCTGGCCATGGCCCCTACAGCACCTTTCACAGTGTTTAACAGACCCTTCAAAGGCCAGGATGCTCAGGCATGTGGCCTTTTGATTGGCAGAGTTGTCCTAGATTAACAGTGGTGTTGTCTGAATGCATATGTAGCATTTTGACCCGCTGCAATAAGAAAGAGCTTAATGTTTATATGGATAGCCCTCAAAATAGAAGACTTGACTTACAATGCATGTAGCTCATTCTGCAGCTCTGTTATAATAATTCGACTTGGAAAACAAGGCCTTCATCAATTCCATCTACATACAGCCAGCCACAGCTATTTTTTTTTTTTTAAGGCTCTGGTTGTCTTTGTGCTCGTGTCACTGTAAAGAGCTCATGGAAAGCAAAGGTCCGTCTGGGTCTTTCTTTATCTCTTGATGGCCAAGAGGGCCAAAGAGGAAGAGCCTGTTGACCTTCCCCAAGGTCCACATTTCCTCTTGCCTCTTCATCCCTCCGGAGATGCTCCCATCTGGGCAGCCCATGGGAACATCTCCATGAGTGGCTGTGTGGCTCTGTGGCCTCTGGGTTTGGTTTGGGTCAACCCTGTCTGCTCTGCTCCATCGAGAATCATGTCATGATTGGTATTTCGTCATCCTTTCGCAGTTCCTCCTGTTCTCTGGGCTCTCTGGGTTTTCCCTTTTCCTTCCCTGCCCAAACCCACAGAGTCTAATCAGTACCCAACAGAGCTTTATTACACACTTGGCTTTCTCAGTGACAACTTAATGAAAAGGGACCTTAACTCCCCTTCTTGTTTCTTCCCATCCATTTCCTTAACCTCGACTCCACCCCGTGTGAACTTGCTGTGATAAATGGTACGGTTTGCTCTCTCCATCTCTGGCCTGTTGAGGTCTGGAAACAATCAACTCGCCTGACACTTATTTCCATAGCTAAACCTGTCTAAATCAAGTTGTGGTCTTCTGTGCTTTTCTAGTTATTTGTTTTCTTAACTCTGAAATGTGCCTCCTCCTCACCATCCCCCTCCATCCTGTGTGTTTTGTTTATTCAACGTGGGTGGTTGACAATATAAAAGGCAGAAAATGATCAGTTAGGACTCTAACAGAGTTCAGAAGGAGGAAAAGGAAGGGCACAGGAGGGCAACGAGAGAGGGATTGGGCCACTCGGAAAACTTCTGTCTGACAAGGGCCTTGCCAGTCGGTTGCCTGGGACACATGTCTGCAGAGCTGACTGACTAAATGCTGCCTCATGTCCATAACAACCTGTTTTGTGAAATATAATACCCTCCCTCCCCTGCCCCACCAATGTCTGTCAATTCTTTTTTTGTTTTTTTGAGATGGTGTCTCGCTCTGTCACCCAGGCTGGAGTGCAATAGTGCCATCTTGGCTCATTGCAACCTCCACCTCCCAGGTTCAAGTGATTCTCCTGCCTCAGCCTCCTGAGTAGCTGGGATTACAAGCATGCACCACCACACCTGGCTAATTTTTGTATTTTTAGTAGAGACGGGGTTTCATCATGTTGGTCAGGCTAGTCTTGAATTCCTGACCTCATGATCCACCTGCCTCGGCCTCCCAAAGTGCTGGGATTACAGGCTTGAGCCACAGCACCTGGCCGTCTGCCAATTCTTTATTGGTCTTTTTCCTTAGGATTCACTTTTTCTTTTTTCCAGAAGGGATCTTTATTTTATTGTTGCAAATAGCTGAAGTGGTCTACCTTCTTTTAAAAGGTATGGTAAAATATACATAACATAAAATGTAACCATTTTAAAGTGTACAGTTCAGTGACATCAAGTACATTCACAATACTATGCAACCATCACCACTATTTCCAGAACTTTCTCATTATCCCAAAGGGAAACTCTGTACCCATTAAACAATATCCCCCCATCCCTTGGTAACCTCTATTCCACTTCTGTCTCTATGAAGTTGCCTGTACTAGGTAACGAAATGTATTCGGTTGGTACAAAAGTAATCACAGCTTTTGCCATTAGTGATTTTTGCCATTAAAAGTAAGAGCAAAGGCTGGGCGTGGTGGTTCACACCTGTAATCCCAGTACTTTGGGAGGCCAGTGGATCACCTGAGGCCAGGAATTTGAGACCAGCCTGGCCAACATGGCGAAATCCCGTCTCTACTGAAAATACAAAAGGTTAGCTGGGTGTGAAGGCGAGCACCTGTAATCTCAGCTACTTGAGAGACTGAGGCAGGAGAATCGCTTGAACCTGGGAGACGAGGCTGCAGTGAGTGACAGTGAGTGAGATCAGGCCATTGCACTCCAGTCTGGGTAACAAGAGTGAAACTCTGTCTCAAAAAAAAAAAAAAAAAAAAAAAAAAAGGAATGGCAAAACCGCGATTACGTTTGCACCAACCTAATAGTTTTGAAGACTTGGGTTTCTTAAACTCATAGCAATTGGCTGGAAGCCTTAAGGCACTTCTATTAGACTGCTGAGTGACCATTCTGGGGACTGAGTTTTTCCCTAAGTAATCCAGGAAACAGCCATGATTCACCTGAATTACTCATACTATGGGTCCTAGCAAACAGTTTGACTTTTTTCATGTTATGCACAAAGCCATCATTTCTTCCTTCCCTTCCTTATGGGAATTTTCTAAAAGTTTACTAAAAATTTGTCTGTCATAAAAAGGTGTCTTGTTATGGACCTTAGGAGATGATTTTAGTAACTGGTTTAGAAACAAATTCTCTTCATTCCACTCTTTAAAAGAAATTGTGTGAATATATACAATGTAAAGTTTACTATTTTAACCAGTTTTAGGCATACAGCTCTGTGGCATTAAGTACATTCACATTGTTATACAACCATCACCAACATTCATCTCCAGAACTTTCCCATCATCCCAAATTGAACCTCCATACTCAATGAGCACTAACTCCCAATATTCCCCTGCTCCCATCCCTGGCAACCACTATTCTACTTGCTGTTTCTATGAATTTGCCTATTCTAGGTCCCTTATATGATTGCCTTTAATGAACTCAATGTATACAAATCCCATTCAATAGCAGAAATAGGATTCCACATTAAGGGGAAAGGAACTGGTAAAACTTATGACCTTTACTTCAGGCATATATTTTGACACAGCTGGACTTATAGGCAGAATTTTAAAACCCCAAAGTTCAGGCTGGGCATGATGACTCTCGCCTGTAATCCCAGAACTTTGGAAGATCAAGGTAGGAGGATCACTTGAGTCCAGGAGTTCAAGACCAGCCTGGTGAACATAGTGAGACCCTGTCTTTACCAAATAAAAATAAAAAATTAGCTGGGTGCAGTGGTATGCACCTGTAATCTCAGCTACCTGGGAGGCTGAGGTGGGAGGATGACTTGAGCCCAGGTGGTCAAGGTTGCAGTGAGTATGACTGAGTCACTGCACTCCAGTCTGGGTGACAGAGCCACACCATCTCTAAAAAATAAAAATAACAACGACAAAAATTTAAAAATAAAAATAAATAAAACCCAAGGTTCCTGATTATAGATGAGCTTTTGGTGATTCCTGTAACATGACAAGGAAACCACTTTAACAAACGTCCGTGTTGGGTTAGTTTCTTCTTGGGAACCAGGAATCACATGGATGGGCTAATGTTTCTTTAACTGCAGGCAAGGCGTGCTGAGTCCTAAAAGGGAGGTTATTTCCTTGAGGGACTGTGTGACTTCGTTTAACAGTTGGAGTGTGGGCCCCTGGACTCATTCAAAGGACTTTCTAACTCTGGGGTAGGCCACTCAAGTAACCGCCTCAGTGTTGTGGTTAGATAATTTGTTGTTATCTCTCTTTTTTATTTTTTTGAGACAGTCTAGCTCTGTCACCCAGGCTGAAGTGCATATCTCACTGAAGCATAGCTCACTGAAGCCTTGACTTCCTGGGCCCAAGCTATCCTCCCGCCTTAGCCTCTGGAGTAGCTGGGACTACAGGTGTGCGCCACCACGCCTGGCTAATTTTTAAATTTTCTGTAGAAACAGGGTCTCCCTGTGTTGCCCAGGCTGGTCTCAAATTCCTGGGCTCACGAGATCCTCCCGCCTCAGCCTCCCAAAGTGTTGGGATCACAGGCGTGAGCACGTGGCCTTGTCATTATCTTTCATATTTTGGAGAGTGAAAAGTAGGAGGGAGGGAAGGATTTGAATTAGTTTTCTCCCATCTTGGTCTAGAAAGGATTAAGCTAAATGTGCAGAGGCAGAAGTCCCAGACTGAATTGTCAGAAAAGGCTTCAGGAGCCTTATAAATATTATGTATAAATAAACAGAAGAGCAAGAGCACAAAATGCTTCTCTTAATAGAATACTCAGGCCACACCTGCCCTCCCGAAGGCTCTTCTGACAGTTCAGCTGGGACTTCTGCCTCTGCTGACATCCTGCTGCTCGCTTTGAGTTCTCCGGCTGAGACCACGCATTGCCCTGTAAAATGCTTATCTTTGTTTAAGGTCTAACTTATGCCTCCATAAGATTATCAATTCATCTAGAGCAAGAATCAGGTCTAATCAGCATTGTCTTTGCACCTGCCCTTCAGCAAACATCAAACACCAAAGTTAGTTCTGCCCACAGCAGGTGGTCAGTTATCATTTGACCAGATTGTTACTAGCAAGGAAAATATCTGTTTTAAGCTCTCTGGGATTTTTTTTCTTCTGACTTTTCATTCTTTACCATCACCTGTTTTCCCCTCAACACTTGTGCAAATTCCTTCTTTTCCCTCCATGTTATCTAAAGCAGGACCTCTTTAGTTTTTAGGGGCAGCTGAAGTAGAGCAGAAAAAATGCCGAATTTGGAACCAGAAATCATGGGTTTGGGATCTGGAACTCTGTGACTCAGGAAGGCCTTGTTGTTCTATCTATAGAGATAAGTTAACAGTTTTCCCTGCATGGTGCTGCTGTGAGGATGAAGTGTGGAATAAGATGTCCAAGTGAGTTGTACTCTGTCATGATATGTAGGGAGGCACTAGGGTGGTTAGGGATGTGACCTTGGGCACCAGCTTGCCTGGGTTTGGATCTGACTCAGCATTATTGCTGTGGCTGTGCCACAGACACTCTGGGTCTCAGATTCCTGATCCATTCAATGGGGATGTTAACAATACTCACTTCGAAGGCTTGTTCTGAGATTTCAACAGTTAACAGGTGTGTAGACTTATATAAGCACCATGGGAAATGATGATGATGATGATCATGTAATTATAAAGGGTTATTGTTACAGGCTGTAGATAAATTCCAATTGTATCCCCATTTTTATATTTTGCTATCTTTTTTTCCCCTCAATCTGCAAGGTCCTTTTCTTCTTTCCTTCTTCTCTTCCCCTTCCTTCTCTCCTCCCCTCCCCTCCCCTTCCCTCCTCTCCCCTTCCCTCCCCTCCCCTCCCCTCCCCTCCCCTCCCCTCCCCTCCCCTCCCCTCCCCTTCCCTTCCCTTCCCTTCTCTCTTTCTTTCCAGGGTCTTGCTCTGTTACCCAGGCTGGGGTGCAGTGCTGCAATCACAGCTCATTACAGCCTTGAACTCCTGGGCTCAAGTGATCTTCCTGCTTCTGCCTCCCTAGTAGTAGCTGAGACTGTAGGCATGTGCTACCACGCCCAGCTAATTGTTTTTTACTTTGTGTAGAGACAGGGTCTCCCTGTGTTGCCCACGCTTGCAAAGTGTTTCTACTAGTATTTTACCATCATTTAAATCTCTGTGTCTAAAATGGATCCTATTATTGCAATCCAAGTTTCCCCCAAACCTTTTCTGCTGCTCAGCTCTACTACTGCTAGTGAGGGATGGTCCTCAATTCTTAGTTGCCCATGTTTATATTACTGCAGTTATCCTTGACTCTATTCTCCCTGCCATCCTTCATGTCCAAGCCATCAATGCGATGTGTGCTATTGCAAACATACTTACGCTCAGCCAAAAGGGATGGAGACAGTGTCTTTTTTGATAAGAAAATTACTATGAGACCAAGTCAGTGGGGGACACTTTGGATTCAGTTCAAAAGCACTGACCACAGACTCAGATGAAGATCCTTATTCTTGTTGTTTCCTCAGCTTTAGAAACAGCAACCAAGGCTTTGCTCCATGGATTGTGGATCACAACATTTCCTACTCTGAAAGCTTTGCCTTGACCTCCAGGTCTCAGTCAGGGTCCCTGAACAGGTACCAGATGTCTCCTTCATAGGATTAAATGTGGTATAGGATGTTAAAATGTATTTTTTTTTTTTGACAGGTTCTTACTCTGTCACACAGCCTGGAGTGCAGTGGCATGATCTCAGTGCACTCCAACCTCCACCTCCCGGGATCAAGTGGTCTTCTCACCTCAGCCTCCTGAGTAGCTGGGACTACTGGCACACACCACCATGACTGACTGATTTTTGTATTTTTTGTAGATAGGGTCTCACTATGTTGCCCAGGGTGGTCTTGAACTCCTGGGTTCAAGTGATCCACCCACCTCAGCTCCCTAAAGTGCTAGGATTATAGGTGTGAGCCACTGCTCCCGGCCAAAGTGTAATTTTACCTTTTTCTGTGTGATTTGATTAGTGTTGGTGTCTCCTCTGGGCTGTAAACTCCATAAGGATGGACACTATATCTGCTTTTACTCACCATGTTATCCCCAGGACCAAGCAGAATAAAGAAAAATGGTATCAGTTGACTGAATATGTAAAAACCAAAACACACTAATATTAATAGGATTAAAGAGCTACTCAACATTCAGTCAGAATTCCAGATTTCTAAATCTTCAATCCCTTTTCATTTTATTTTATTTTATATTTTTTGAGATGGAGTCTCGCTCTATCGCCCAAGCTGGAGTGCAGTCTAATTTTTTGTATTTTTAGTAGAGATGGGATTTCACTGTGCTAGCCAGGATGGTCTCGATCTCCTGACCTTGTGATCCAGCCGCCTCAGCCTCCCAAAGTGCTGGGATTACAGGCGTGAGCCACCACACCCAGCCTTCAATCCCTTTTTTAAAGATAGAAGTTCAGATCAAATTAAACTCATATCAGAGTAGTTAAGGGCATAGGCTTTGAGTTCAAATCCTGACTTTATACTTATTAGCTAGGTGACCTATGACAATTACTTGACTTCTCTAAATCTCAACTTCATCACTTGTAAAACCAGTTTAATAATACTTAATCTCCTCAAGTAATGCATAACACTTGGTGCATAGTAGGCATTCAGTGAAAAGTAGCAATTATTATTGACCAACTGTTTTGGCTGGAGGTTCCACAGGGTACAAATTAATCCTCTTTTGTCATTTCTGCACAAGAAAATAATGGATGAATGACTAGCAATGGGCCACAACAAGTTGGCTGAAGATAAAAACCACTACTTTAAAGAGTTCTGGGAATCTCTCTTGGTTTGAAAATAAAAACACAGATGTGTTTTTTGATTACATATATCCTAATCCTATCTGAACTGTATTAAAAAAAAAACCTTAGCACATGATAAACCTGACACAGGTTTATGACCACATTTTCTTGGAGCAATTTCCACTGGATGTGTTGTTTCACAGATTGTGTTACTAGCGAGTTAGGCAGAATGGAAAATAAGATATCAAGTTGACATCTTGGATAGATGAAAATACAGATTAATGGGGCAGGGGAATTCACTCAGGGCTGTAAGAAAGTACACTGTAAGTTGAGCAGTAATTTCATTAGAATATGCCAGAAGACACAGGCAAATTGCCAGGCTGGGATATGACAAAAGTGAATACATTGGCTTTTACTGTCACAGCAGATTGTCAGATTTTTTGAAAGGAGTGATTTTATGGGTCCATACATTGGAAGGAAAGAAAAAGAGAAATTCAGGGCTGTTGCTTATGAGATAGGTTGAAAGCGTGATCAGAAAAGCAAGATAAATAAAATATTTGGCGTGCAAGCCCATAAGAGGACACAAATAAAATCTTTTTGTGTTTTTTTTTTTCTTGGTTGCTGTTACAGCAAAACAAAACAAAACTAAACAAACAAGCAAACAAAAAAGAATGAGTATTTGAACATCTGGGTTCTACTCCTATTTATACTAGTTATGTGATCTTAACAAACCACTTATTTCCATGCCTAATTTGTCTGATGTGTAAAAGGAGAATAATATTTATTCTTTTAATTCATGGAATTTTCGTGATAATCTATCAAATAAAATAGATGAAAAATCTTCAAAAAATATAAAGCACAATGTGTTCTTATTATATACATTTCCTGGGGCTTATACCTTATTTTCCTGTTACATTTTTTTATGTTTCAAAAGTTATCCAAACTGTTCCTCATTTCTCAAAAAGGCTTAGCTATACTTCTCTTGCTTTTTAAGAAACTACATCTGAAGATGAGCTTGGGGCTTGTTTACAGCTTTATTGTGTACTTAATGCTTTCTTCAGATATGCCTATCTTGCCTACCTTCAGTCTTTCAGGAGAACCAGAAAACATGTTGAAGGTATGATGATTGATTTTAGGGATACATCCTGTCTAGGGCCAAAGCTTCCACTGTGGAGGGAACCCCATTTATTTTTTTTCTCTAGGAAAGCTGGTATGACTGATTAAAATGAGGTAAGTTCTTATGAGTGCTTTTCTCAGGGTTGGCGATACAGATTAGATAGCAGCCTAATAACATTACTGATTAATCTAGATTTACACATACCTACTATATGAAAGAGGAAAGTCAGAAACTACTATATTTAATAGAATTGAAACTGCACTAATTATAAGACATATTTTTGTGTCGTTCATGGTAAGAAATAAGAAAATATTCCACCAATTATAATTTTAAGATACTATAGATTATAAGTAGTCCCTGGTTTCAGAGATTCTTAAATGGAAGCAACTGTGTGACTTAGAAGTAGTGAAATATGGTCAGGATTATAGGTGTCTATTTTGCCTGAGGAATGAATAAGGACAGACCTTATTCATTCATGAAGTTCTCACAACAGAGCCATGAGGAAGAGATTCCTTTCCATATTTTATGGTGAAGGAGCCTGAGATGCAAATATGTTTCTCTGCCAAATGATTCAAAACTAGGAAATAATGATCCTGGAATTTAAGTTCAGGTCTGTCTGATTCCTAACCTTAGCACACCATGTTGGGATTTATTATATATTGACTTATCAGGAAGTTTTACTCTTTCTCTGACTGTATTTTAAGATTAGAAAACTTATTTAAAATACAACTGGCAATGTTCTACATCTTAGCTAGACTTTCCTCCTTTTAAAACCTTAAGTTACATTTGACTTTCACAGAATAACTGACCCAAGGATTGGACTGGACCCAATACTTGCTCAGGTCGTTACCAGAAGACAGGCGACGTTACACCAGAGTTAGGAGGAGCTAAGATGGCGCAGCCAAGGTGGTGCGCGAACTGCTTTCCAGAGCAGTGCTTTTTCAAGATACCATTCTCCTTTTTATTTTGGACAAGTGTGTAAGTACAGAAACAATAGAGAATGCAACAAATTCCCCTAGCCAGAAGGAGCAGATGTGCATGTTTCATTGTATTTGCTTCAGAGAAAGTCCAAGTCCCCTTTGTTCTCCTTCCCAGTCCCATTCCACTTCTTCCCTCCCCAGAGATCACTGGTATCACAAATTTATTGAACATCTTTCAATTTATGTCTTTTTTCTTTCCTCATATAACATATCATAATAGTGTATTTTAAAAACACCCACAGAGATGGTGAAATGCTATATTTATCATCCTGTGACTTTCTTTTTTTCAGTTAACATTATGTTCCCAGGATGTAACCGTGTGGATTTATAATAATCTAATTCATTCCTTTCAACTTCTGCATGGTGTTCCCCAGTGTGAATCGGCCACAAAATCTATAATCCCTCTATCTTTGGACATCACATAGAATGTTACAGTGAACCTTCTTACACACATCTCCTTGTGCACATATGGGACATTTCCTCCAGAAATATATAGCTAGAAATGGTATAGCTGGGTGATAGGCCACATGCATTTTCAACATACCAAATGTTTTCCGAACTAATTCATACTATCAGCCATGTGCAAGAATTCTCATTTCCTCCACATGTTTGACAATACAAAGAACTGGTATTCTCAAATTTTGCCAATTGGATGGGTGGGAAATGGGAGCTCTGTTGTTTTCATTGACTGGTGATATTTTATTTTTGACATGTGTTAAAGCTTGTGGGAATGTGGACTGTGCCCACACACCACAGGTCTCAGCCTCCTAGGAGTTGCATCTACAATCCACTCTGTATCCTCACTTGAAGTGTCTGAAGCAGACAGGGGTGGTGGGTGGGCCAGGGTGCTGGCAGTGTGTGTGGGAGCTGTGTCATACTCCATGACCGATGACTGCTTCTGTGCCCACATCCTGTTAGTCTGCAGGACTGCAGGGCCATAACAAATATTGACTCCAATTTTCTTAAGTGTAGGCTTCTCTCTGTTTGTTGGTTGGGCATATTTAAAACCAGTCTTCTGGGTGAGCATGCAGTATAGAAAACACCTCCAGGTAACAACCCTTGGCAGAAAATGTTCTGCTCCAAGACAGCAGCAACATCTCACTTTAAAATTTTATGCCAAGGAGGCATGGTGGTAATAACTGGTTGACCAAGATTCTCCCTGGGCCTTGCTCCCTTACTCTTCAAGGTCATGTAAGCATTAGGCATTGGGTGGCGTTGAGGAACCTGGGATCTGGAGTACACAAGATAGCTGATCTCAGCTCCACCTCTTAACAAATAGATGATCTTGGGAGAGTTATCTCTAAACCACATCTGTAAAATGGTGAGCATAACAACAGCTACCCTATAGGATTGCTAGGATTAAATAAGGTAATGTGGATACACAGGAAGAGCTCATTAGATGTCAGCTGTCTATGTAACACATATCTGATTTGCGTATGGTATTGCAGATCACAGTAAATGATGCAAGTATGACAAGATTTGCACTGGTTTTCAAGTTCAGTCCCCTATGTAATTGTATTGTACCATTTGCATTGTTACCTTGTGTAGAGATTGCAAACAGGTAGCCTGTGGGAATGTGTTTTATTTGGCTTACAAAACATTCATTTTCATGTTAATTTGATTCAACTTTTAAAAACTGGGAACTCACAAGTACATGTCTTGAAGTTTTGCTTCTGTTAAAAAATCGAAGCTCAGCTAACATCAGGCCAGATGTCTATGGATTTAACATAATCCTGAGAAGCCTCTTTAAAGAGCATGTTCTCTCCTACTTGTCATAGCCCCTTGCACACACCCTGGGCCCCCTTCCTGGCCCTCATAGGAAGCTGAATTTGCAGCTCCTGCTTTTTGTGACTGCTGGTCCTCACGGTTCCTCTATGATAATTAACTATTAATAGCATTCCCTGAGCAGGTAGGTCCCTATAATGTCCTTCTCCAGGGACAGAGGTCAAAAGAGGAAAGAACGCTGATTTTTGGTGGCAGCCAGCTCCAGTGCTAGAGAGTTGTGCTCTGCACATTTCATACCCTGTGTTATTGAATCTTCACACTAGCTGTGAGACAAATACTGCCATTCCCATGTTACAGACGGTGAAACATGTTTGGTGAGTTGAGTAACTTGCCCAAGGTCACCGCTACAAAGATGCAGAGCTGGTAGTAGAGGCTGGCCTTTTAGAACTCCTAACGATTTTTCACTTATTACATTGTACCAATGGATAGAAATCAGCTTATCAGAGATTTGAATGGCCATCCCAGCTGAGGCTCCATGTAAATGTTACAGTAGCATGACCGATTTTCAAGTCTGCTCCTGGGAAGAGAAGGGTGCACATGTGTGAGCCTCAGGGCATTAGTTACCATGTCCGGTTGGAGCCTCTCCTCCCCGGGTGGTCATCTCCTTGCCCATCCCTGTGTTTATTCCCCTAAGGACTAAGGGTCATTCCCAACTGAGGGGTACATCTGACTCTTCAGGGATGGCTTTACATTTGCCTCTACCCCCACGTTTTGAGGCAGCGTTTTGACCGAAAGAGCCAGGCCTCCTCATTACCTGTCTGACCGAGACTTCTCAGCACAGTTCTGGAAAGTCAGAGAAAATGTCAGTCAGAGAGTTTGAGCAAGCAGAAACAGGATGTGTTCCCTTCTGAGGGTAATTACAAGGCCTGTGTAGTAAATGGTAATGAGGTGGGTGAAGTCACACAGAAGAAATGTCTCTGATTGGCTGAAGAATGTTTCTCTTACCTGGATAAATATTTTGCAGCAGTTACCTGGGTGAAAATCAACTTCCTGTAAAGGGTTGATTAAAAAAACAAAACAAAGACTCTCATGGGATGAATGTTCCGCACTGTGTAATTATTTCCCAACTAATGATACCAACTCAACCTTAGGCAAAAGGAAGGCTCAAAACCAATTCTCACTGGTGAAGGAATGCTTTAAAGTGTATGTCTATTGCTCCATAGCTTCAAAGGTGAGAACCACTTGTTCCCTTTGTTCTTCAAACAGAATTCACAGCTAACACAATCTCCTTAAATTAAAAAAAAAAAGCACCATTTAATTTAATACCCACAATTTAGTAGAAAGTCCTGTGTGTGGCCTTAGAAGCCAGACGACAGCACTGAGATCCTTGGTCAGTGAACTTAACTTCTTCGTTTTCACCTACACAAATGAGATGATATTATAATATGCCAATTTCTACTTGGTATAATGAGGATCAAGGAAGATTATGATCAATGCAGGCAATAGACATTTATTGTCGATTACATGCCAGGAATATATGACAGATACTGGGAACAAGGAATGAAAGGGTCCTTGAGCCTCAAACACTTGCAGTTTCCTGGAGACAGAACCTTTAATGTGTGATGTGTTCCATACTAAAGGATGACCACTGGGGTAGAATCCGTTCTGTGTGAGCCCAGGGGAGCCCAGGGAAGGCCATCATCCTGCTCTGGGATGGCAGTGGGTGAGAGGTGGCACTGTGCTAGGTCTTGAAGGTGCATGGAGGTCCACCAGAAACAGAAAGGGGGTGTCAAGGAGTGGGTGTGGGCAGAAGGAAGAGCATGTGCTTGTGAAACAGCGTGGGGAACCCCTGGCAGCACCCCCTGCCCACTACTCAATGTAGTTGCAGGGTTCAGTGGACCCCAGGCAGAGAAGCTGGGAGGCTGGTGTCCAGGGCAGGGCTGTGGGGTGAGGCACTTGGGCCTGCTACTAGAAGTGAAAGGCTGCCACCCAAGGAAGGGGTATTTGGAACCTTTTCACTGCAAAGTGCTTTTTAATGCCATCCTAGACAAAGTGTAGGTGATTTCTCACAGCCTTCCACTTGCTATTCCAATCACATTTCCTCACCTGGCCTTGGGCTCATCCTCAGCCAGGATTTCGGCCGTGCAGGGCCTCATCAGCCTCATTTGCAGCGTGCTCCAGACACATGTCCCTCTAACTCTATTCCTTGGAGCGATTCCAGGCCGCTGTGAAGAAAGCGCTGCCTCTCTGAGCATCCCACCACTCAGCTGGCTCTCTCCCTGCCCTTCTGTGTTTCCTTCCAATCCCACGCTCGCCACCTTGACCTTGCCTCTTCAGCAGAGTCTAGAGAGGTCTTTGGTCTTATAAGGGAGCAAGAGTTGGACTTCCCTGACGACAAGGTACAAGAGCCCGCTGGTATGTCTTTTTTTTCCTCCCTTCAGGGAAGATAAAGTATTGGGCCGGCTCCCTTCCTCACCTGCGCAATCTAGACTGCTCCAGAGCAAGAGTTCCAGAGAAGAAGCATAGCTCTCTTGTCTAAGCATGGAAAACTTATTAATGGAGCTAAGAAACTGGTGAATAAAATGTACTGTCTGCCTAGCTTGCAAAATAGCAACACAATTTAAAAATACGTGTTAAGCTGTTGTTTTTACTTGACTAATAATTGGTAAAATATTACAGACTACTGAATTTAATTATCATTGTACATGTCTAGGTCATCTTTTGATGAGCTGGCAATATTTGCATAAATAATAAATACAGGCTTAAATAATGATTCTTATATAATTACTACATATATTTTATTTTTCTTACTTATTTTAGCTCAGTCACTATTTTATTCTAATCAATATTTTCATATCATTTATGCTCACTTCATAATAGGGATATAAAAGATTAAAAATACTTACAAATACATTTTTATTTAAAATATATTTAAAAGGTGAATTAATTTAAATGTGAAAAATTAGAATTATTTTATAGACATTTTAAGCCACTTATTTTTCTCCTAAAATAGTCAAAATTACCTTTTAAAGTTAAAAGGCAAGTTACTGACAACGGTTAATGAATACCAAACTTTTAGATCAAAATTATCTAAATACAGCTGATGATTTAAAATGATTTAGTTTTGCAAATATTTAAACCCTATTAAATATTTCATAAAAATAAATCTCTCTGTATTTCTAGCATTAAACATCTATCTACTTGCCAACATAAAGAATTGCTATCATGTTTTATGCAGTCATACACACATTTATAAATATACAAATTTGTTTAATATTGCAAAATGTTTTCCTGTCATCACGTCACGAATGCTTCACTAATTTACAAGTACATTCATTCCTCAGTAATTGCAGGGGATTGGTCCCAGTACCATGATAGATACTAAAATTAGTGAATGCTCAAGTTCTTGATATAAAATGATATAGTATTTGCCTCTAACCTAGGTACTTTCTCCCGTGTACTTTCAATCATCTCTAGATTATTTGTAATACCTAATACAATATAAATGCTATGTAAACAGTTGTTATACTGTATTATTTTTCTATTGGTATTATTTTGCACTGTTGTATTGTTATTTTTATTTTTTTCCTACTTTCTATCCATGATTAGTTGAATACATGAATGTGGGATCCTTGGGTACTGACTCTATCTCCAGAACCACGCACTTGAGCACAAATAGGTCACTCAGCACTACTGTGAACCTATATTTAACTTTGTAAGAGTCTATGTCATCCACGCTATCTGAAAGGAAGATCACTCAAAAATTCCCAGTACTTTGAAGCAATATCTGCCTCAGACCTTGGCAGTGGCCCAACCCATAAGCCGTCATGACATTTGGAAGAAGTTCTCTTTTATTTCAAGGACAAAAGTGCAAGAGGGGTGGACAGGTGATTCTGTGGAGCCTGAACAGTGTTAGCTATGAGAATGTTTTAGTTATAAAAGAGAATGTTTAGGGTTACAAGTTATGTTGTGCCACTGATGAACACCAGATGTGCATGACAAATACCCAAGTGCCCTGTATTTTTTTTTTTACATTTATTATTTTTTTGTCTTAAGTGCATTTATGTTATGTAAGACCCTCTAAAGCATGGAACAAATAAAGTACAGGATATGCAGTTACATTTGAATTTCAGATAAATGAAACTTTTTAAATATAAGTATATCCCAAATAATGTGTGGGACATACTTATACTCAAAAATTGTTCATTACCTGAAATTAGGAATTAACTGGGCATTATTAACTGTGGTTTATTTGCTAAATCTGGCAAACTTAGGAGCAACAAGCATGCTCTCTTTTGCCCAGACCTAGAGAAAGCACTAATAGTCCCAGCTACTCAGGAGGCTGGGGTGAGACCATCGCTTGAGCCCAGGAGTTTGAAGCTAGCCTGGGTGATATAAGGAGACCACCCTTTCTGAAAAAAGCAAAAACAAATATAGTACTAATCATGGCTTGATGATTAAAGAAATAGTTGGGAGAGAAGAGCCCGTTTCCTACTTTCCTACAGACATTCCTACATTCCTGGTAAGAAACTAATCTTCCAGGCTCTATCTACCTACTTTTTTTTTTTTTTTTTTTTTTTTAAAAAAAAAACATAGTCTCACTCTGTTGCCCAGGCTGGAGTGCAATGGCATGATCTCAGTTCACTGCAATCTCCACTCTCAAACTCCTGACCTCAGGTGATCTGCCAATCTTGTCCTCCCAAAGTGCTGGGATTACAAGTGTGAGCCACCATGCCTGACCTACTGTACCTACTTCTGGTGATAGGTAGAAATAATGCACTTTTGTGTATATTATTTAGCACACAAAAAACAGAAAGGCAGGTCCCTGAATTCTGGAAATCCTCACCAAGACTCTTGTGAGAGGAATGTTGAATTTTCTTTCTACCCATCATCAGAAGTAGGTAGAGTCTGGGAGGCTAGTTTCTTACCAGGAATGTCTATAGGAAACTAGGAAATGGGTTATTCTTTCCCAAATATTTGTTAAATCATCAAGCCATGGAGTGTCATTGGTTCATTCTGCCATATAGCTGGAATAGTTGTTAACTCTTTATTTATTTATTCACTCATTCATAAAATATTTATTAAGCCTTTCTATGTACTTGACACATTTATATTACACCTACTAGTTTTTATAACCCCATGGAGTCAATATTATTATCTCTATTTTACAGATGTAGAAATGAAGCTCAGTGTGAGGTTACACAATTTGCATAAGATCACCCAATTGGTAAGTGACAGAGGAAGAATTTAAACCTATGGTGTTCTGACTTCCAACTTCTACTAAAAATGTAGGCTGGGGTGTGGAAGGAGGGGAGAGCTAATATTTCTTTAGTGCCTATTATGCCCCTTTAAACTATTGACAACCTTTCTTCAAATTCGATTAAATTCTGATCTCTCAGTAAAGCAAAAGTGGAAGAAATACAAAATTGTTTTCATAAGATAAAACTATAATGCTCAAACAAGAAGGAGGACAAGTTCTCTCTAAAACTTATATGGAAATGCAAAGTACCTAAAATTGCCAAATAATTTTGGATAAAGATCAAAGTTGGAGGACTTACACCATCTGATTTCAAAAGTTGTTTTAACGCCACGGTAATCAGACACATGTGGTATTTGCAAAAGGATAGACATATAGGTCAATGGTAGAGACTACAGTCCAGAAATAAATTCTTGCATTTGTCATTAATCGAATTTTGAAAAGGGTGCAAAGAACAAAAGGATAGCCTTTTCAATGATGGGGGAAAGAAGAGACTTTTCAAAAATGGTGCTGGAACAACTGGATGTCTATATACACAAACAAACAACAGCAACGATAATAAAGAGTTTAGATTTTTACCTCACACTGTATGTAAAATATAACTCAAAATACACCATAGATCTGCATATAAGAACAAAAGCTATGAAACTACCAAACAAAATCAGTAGAAAAATCTTTGTGAGCTTAAGTTAGGCAAAAGTTTCTAAGATGTGAGTTGCATGGAAGAAAAAATAGATGTTAACCTTTATCAAAATTATGAACTTCTGCTTTCTGAATGACATTGTTAGGAGAATGGAAAGACAGGCCACAGACTGGGAGAAAAGATTTGCAAATCATTTATCTTTGATAAAGGACTTGTATCTAGAATACATAAAGCATGCTTATGACTCAATAATATGACAAGTCAATAATGGGCAAAATGTGTAAACAATTTAAACATTTCACCAAAGAAGATACATGAATGGAAAAACAAAAACACACGAATAGATGCTTATCATTAATCATTAGGGAAATGCATACAAAGCCACGGTGAGATACCAGTACATATCCACTAGAATATCTATAATCAAAAAGATGGACAATGCCAAGTGTTGGAGAGAATATGGAGACACTGGAGCTCTCATACATTGTTGGTAAGAATATAAAAATGGTAGTTTCTTTGGAAAGCAGTTTTGTAGTTTTAAAAAACTTAAATTTACTGTGCAACCTGGCAATCCTACTTTTAGGAATCTAGTAAAAAGGCATGAAAATACATAGCTGCACAAAGACTTGTATATAAATGCTCATAGCAGCTGTATTCAATAATAACCCCAAAGTATTAACTGATGACAAACAAAATGTGGTCTATTCATACTGTGGAATACTACTCAGCAAGGAAAAGGAATGAACTATTAAAACATGCAAAAACATAGATAAAACTCAGAAACATTTTACAAAGTGAAATAAGTCAGATACAAATGACTACACATTGTATGATTCAATTTACATGAAGTTTCTAGAAAAGACAAACCTGTTGGCTGGGTGTGGTGGCTCATGCCTGTAATCCCAGCACTTTGGGAGTTGGTGGGTCTATTACGGGGTTAGGAGTTCAAGACCAGCCTGGCCAAGATGGTGAAACTCCATCTCTACTAAAAATGCAAAAATTAGCCAGGTGTGGTGGCATGTGCCTGTAATCCCAGCTACTTGGGAGGCTGAGGCAAGAGAATTGCTTGAACCTGGGAGGCAGAGGTTGCAACGAGCTGAGATTGCACCAATGCACTGTAGCCTGGGTGACAGAGTGAGACTCTGTCTCAGGAAAAAAAAAAAAAAAAAAAAGGCAAACCTGTAACTTGAGGTTGAGTGTGGGGATTAACTGCAAACAGGTATGAGGAAATTTTCTGGGGTGTTGAAAATGTGCTCAACCTGGATAGGGGTGATGCTTGTACAGATGGCTTAGTTTACTAAAATTAATCAAACTTCACACCTGAAATAGGTGAATTTTATGGTATCTAAATTACATTTCAATAAAGCACTTATAAAATGTATTGCATTTAACTAGCCATCTTATTCTGTCTGGTATAGCTTTTCCTCCAATACTTGGCGTGTCAGGCACTTACGACGTTTTGGATTAGTAGTCATGTAGGAACACATTTGCAAGTGTGTTTGTCTATTTGTTGTTGCCTTCCAGTTGTTTCCCTTAGGAATGTTCTGAACTACAGAAGGAAAAGGATGTATATAGATATCGCAGAGTTCTACAAAAGATGATTTCTTAAGAGACACATTTGGATAATTGGAGGAGAAATCGCTCAAGTAAGCAACTAAACCCTTCAATTTTCATATTTTTTTAATGGAAAAGAGTGCTATTAGGTTCACATTTGCCAAGAATTGAGTCATTGCCTTTTGCATTTATAGGGTCTATTAACACAGTAGAGAAGGCTGTTCTTTGCACCTCTGATTCAGGGTGTGAAGACCTGTTTCCCACCAACTGTTACAGAAGAAAAGAATCCAACAGAAAATTCAATGTCCATGCTCTGGGAAGATTATGAAGAAACTAGTAGGTTCTTGAACAACAATAACAACAGTAGCAGTAATAAGACATCACCAGTTGCTGAGGTGGTACTTCTGTCTGGGTTCTGACCCCACAGTTTTTGTTCTAGAGGATAAAAGAGGTGTCCCCCAACCACCTTTCTTTGCAGCCCTCCCTCTGAGGGCAAAAATATGATCCCGAAGAACAAATTTGATGCTGTCACTCCTCTGCTTAAACCTTTCAGACAATCCTACTCAATAATCTATTGCAATTTCCTCAAACTTTAGTCAAAATATATATATATTTTTGCCTTATCCCATTGCCATTTATACCCTTGCTACTTAAAGTGTGCTCTTTGGACCAGCTGCATGGGCAGCACCTGGGAGCTTACTACAAATGCAGAGTCTCAGGCTCTACCCCTGACCTCCACTATCAGAATCTGCATTTGAACAAGATACCCACATGATGTGTATGCATATTAAAGGTTGAAGGACACTATCTTACACTTTCTAGATATATATTTTTTTAATTGGCATTCTTCTAAAAATGCAAACAAATCTATCTTTAAAGACAACTATATCACTAATGTAAGTGGAAAGCCAGTGCCATTTTCTATAAATAGCATATTATCTGTAAAAGTAAATACAATAAAAATAAAACAACGTGCCAGGAAAAATTATGAAAGACATTAAAATGGGCAAAAAATAAGGTTACTGGGTATCTTGTCTATTGCACCCTTCTGGGTTACTTGTTCTTTTAATTGTCCTTGAGCAATTTATAAGACTGTAAGTTATAGAAAACTCATGTATAAATAGACTTACACAATACACATCTTACCAATAGGAGAGCCAATGAGTTTTAGCTCATGGAATGGAATTGCTTACTGCCCTGTTGATATTGACCAGTTTTGCCTTTGTTGGTAAATTCATCTCAGCATTCCTTATCTGCCTCTTTATGTGTTACTTGAATTCTCCTTTGAACTGGTTGTAACATCTTATTGGTTCACTCATTAATTAATAAGTTAAAATCATTAACACATGTTCATTTTATATTTGTATGAAAGTCATGATTTCATGATTTTATCTTTTAAAATCTATCCTTTGACAAACACAATTTTCAACTCTAGCTAGATACTGATGCTTTCCAACAATTCTAAGCCTGAGGTCAATCTCTGTCTGATAAAAATGGAGATGAGCACATTTTTCATGGTACTTACTCATTCAGCAAACATTTTTTGAACATCTGCTGTGTGCTGAACATTGTTCACTTTAATAGCTGGGAATTATTCAGGTGTGAACAAATGTTAAAAATTCCTGTCCTTAATGAGCGTATATTCTGGTAGGGGTAGATAGATACTAAACAAAATAAAATTGGAAATTATATAGTATACTAACTGATGATAAATGCTATTGAGAAAAATAAGTCAAGGATGGGGTTATGAAGGGGGTTCAATTTTATGTAACTGATGTCAGGGAGGGCATCCCTGGGAAGATGACATGTGAACCAAGACTTGAAGAAAATAGAGGTGTGAACCACAGGTGTCCTGGGAAGGGCGTTCCAGAGAGAATGGAAAGTACAAAGGTCCTGGGTAGGAATGTGCTTGTTGGGTTCAAAGACCAGGAAGGAGGCTAACATGGCTCTAGCAGAATGCATGAGGGAAGGAGACAAAATGAGCTCAGAGATGTCATTGGAAGTCAAGTTGTTGCAAGGCTTTGTAGATCATTGAAAGGACTTGGGTTGTTATTCCAAGTGAGTTGAGGAGCATGTATTAGGGCTCTGCAGAGAAACAGAACAAATAGGATATATATAAAAATAAGAATTGGTACTCATGGTTATGGAAACCGAGAAGTCTCACAATCTTCTGTTTGCAAGCTGGCAAACCAGAAAAGCCAGTCGTGTAATTCAGTCTGAGTCTGAACGCCTGAGAACCAGGGGAGACGGTGTCATTCTCAGTCAAGTTGGAAGTCCTGAGAACTGGGGAGCTGGGGGACTGCTGGTGTCAGTCCTGGAGTCTGAAGGCCCAGCAACCAGGAGCACCAATGTCCAAGGATGGAGAAGGTGGATGTCCCAGCTTAGGAAGAGAGAGCAAATTTGCCCTTCCTCCTGCTTTTTGTTCTCTCTTTTTGTTCTTTTGACAGAGTGGACGAGGCCCACCCACATTAATAGGGCAAAATCTTCTTATTCAGATGCTAATCTCTGCCAGAAACACCTTCACAGACACACCCAGAAATAATGTTTTACTGGCTATCTGGGCATCCTTTAACCCAGTCAAGTTGGCAGAAAAAAATTAACCATCACAGAGCATCACACTGAGACTTCCTTCTTGATGAAATTACAAGTTTTAAAAGAAAAATTTTAAGAAAATAATGTTTTCTTCACTAAATGACTAGATACTAGTTTGCTCTGTTGGAGAACTACCGAAAGTCCCCCCACATATGCACACTGGTCCTCAGCCACTCTGGTTCATAGGAACCAGCCCACGCCTTTTAGCATGGCCTCCATTGCTCTTCAGCCTCAATGTTTTTAAATATTAAAACTCACATTGTATACAGATGCATTCCAGCCACACCAGACTGCTCAGCATCACACTCCTTCATTCAGCTCAAATGTCACCTCCACTGTGAATGTTTATTTGACTTCATCAAGTTCCCTCCTCTTTATTCTCAAAGCTCTTCCTGTATACTTGTATTAGTCAGGGTAGCTGGGTAACAAACATGCCTTAAGTCTTACAATTTTAGAACAACAAGTATGTATTTGTCGTTGATGCAAAATTTGCTGTGGGTTTGAGGGTCCCTCCTGAGTAGCCGATCCTCATGTTGGCTCAGTATTGCACCTTAGTTTTAACTCATATTTCCACAATCACCAGAATATCATATGAAGACTTTGCGGCATCTCACACTGGCAATTAAATGCTCCTGCCTCCATAATTTTCTGTAATGTTTATTGACCAAGGTGACTTGTCTCAGTCTGGAAGAGGAACTGGCATATGGGTATATGGGTAGATGGCACTCATATTGCTATAGTGCCTCTTTAGCAGTGCTTGCTGTGCTTGCTATGGCGATTTGTTTATATGTCTGTCTCCCCACCCTCATCAAACTGTGAGGGTCTCTAGAGCAGATACTACCACTTGTTATCTTGATCTATCTTGGCCCAGTACTGCACTGTGCCTGGCACTTAGTAGGTGTGGTGTAAATGTTTATTAAACCAACAAACATTCACCATGGAAAGCACAAATACGTGGCTCAGAGAAGCTGTGTGTTCTGTATTTTTGTATTTTACTCTTGTTCTAGTAAGAAGCAGTCACAATTTGGAGGTTTCCCTTTGTTATCTCGTAAGTATTAGGTTGATCAGCTGTATTTTTCACAACTTGACCAGGTCAAATCATGAGAGACATTTGTCTCAACTTGGCCAAGTCAAATCATGTGGTTTAAGGATTTTTTTAAAAAACTACAGAAAATCGTTGGTTTCCCACTGTTGTTGGAATATTTGTAACAGTACAATTTCCACTCATACCCACTCCCCAGGGAACTCAGTGTAGTTACAGTTATTACCTAATGCAGTCAGGGCTGGGAGTGGGGAAGGGAGGTATAATAACCTCCACTGTCTGGGATAAAAACTCAGTAAGGGTCAGTTCTCTGCACAAGCACACCCAGGAGCCCAGCAGGCCTTGGTGTCCTGACTTCAGTTCATACCTTTCTACATGCCCTCTGGTTCTGTCTTAGCTTTTCAAATCAAAAAAGTGAATGTTTTCATTGGCTTCTTTTAAGGTGAATATTTTTTTCCCTGTGTCTTTTTGATGTTCTAAACAACTTGGGTTCAAAATAATTATAAAAACTAAATAATTATAATGACAAATCAACCAAAATATCATACAATATTGCCCTGAAGCCCGGGTTAGTCCTCAGGTTGGGCTGGACAAGCTCAGAGCATGAAATTAAATGACTCTGCAGGACCCATCTGATTCTAAGATTTCATGATTCCACATTTGAGGATACCTCCAAAGGAAATCTACACTGGAATCTGTTTTGTTTGTTTGTTTGTTTTTGTTTTTCAGATTGGATATATCTATCTGTCTCAGGATGTTTACCCCAGGATACTACATGGTCTTGGGTAGATAGTCAGCCACCCTGGTTTCTTCTTTTGGGAAAAAGTGGATCAGAGGTTAAAAAATAAAACCACTGTATAAAGTTACAAGTCATCTGGATTATTAGATGTGTTTTCCTTCTGCTTTCTTTGTTGGTTCGTTCACTCATTTCTTCATTCATTCATTAAGCAGTTACCGAGTACCTACTCTGTGCTGGGCACCAAGTTGACTGCAAAACATGGACAGACGCCTGGTCTCTTTGAGCTCTTACCATCTTGTGGTAATAAGGCCTGTGGATAATTACAATCCAAGATGGTGAGTGCAAAATATGCACAGAATATTTTAAGACCCCTGAGGAGTCATTTCATCCAGCCTTGGTGTGATCAGGGAATGGGTCAAGGAGGGCTTCCTGTAAGAGGTGATGTCTCAGGTTCAGTGTTCAAGTGGGAAATACTCATCCAGGAGAAGAAGTGCATGAATGAAGGGGAATGTGGTAGGATTGACTGGTGAATTTAAATGGAGACGGATGAGCCTGACAGAGTGTTTTCCTCCAGTCATGCCAGATGCTTGGGTGTATGTACAGAGTACAGAGTAGGTGGGGAAGTGGGCTTTTTCCAGCATTTGGTTTTTCCATGGTGAGGAGGAGAGAGGAGCAAAGCTGAGGAGAGCACATGTAAGAGATAATTGTATTTCTAACCAGTGACAGCTCAAGTGAGGAGAGGGTACACAAGAGGAAGGTATAGCGGAAGGACATTTGGAGTCCGGATATTGGAGCGAAGAGAGTCGGTGGAAAGATCAGAGAAGTGGAGATTGGAGAGTGTGATCTCACAAGTGAGACCATGGATGAGTTACAATTAGAGGCAGTGACTAGATCCTGGGAGTGGGGTCTGAGGTAAGTGTGGCAGGACCTGGGAGGAGAGAAACTCAGGGACCTGGAAGAATTGAAAATATTAGATGGATTGTTAATTCTACATGGATGTTAAAATTTCCAGGGTTTATGAACAAAGTGGTATTCATTTCCTATGACTGCTTTAACAAATTATCACAAACTTAGCAGGTTAAACGATGCAAATGCATGATCTTTCTCTTCTGTAGGACAGAGGACCAACGCAGGTCTCACTGGGTTGAAATCTAGGTATTGGCAGGGCTGGGCTCCTTTCTGGAAGCCCTAGGAGACTCTAGGGGAGAGTCTGTTTCCTTGCCTTTTCCAGCTGTTAGAGGCCACCTGCATCCCTTGGCTGGTGGTGTCTTCCTTCCTCTTCAAGGCCAGTGCCACCTGCTCAGCCCTCTCTTTGTATCACTCTGACCTTTCTGCCTCTCCCCCCAACTTTGGAGGACCTTTGCGATGACATCAGGTTCACTGGCATAAGCCAGGATCCTTTCCCTATTTAAAGCCAGGACTTTAGCAACGTTAATTCCATCTGCAACTTTCGTTTTCCTTTCCATGTGTATGAGTTTTCTAGGACTGTCATCACAAAATGCCACAGACTGGTTAACTTAAACCACAGAAATTCATTTTCCATCGTTCTGGAGGCTGGAAGTTCAAGATCAACGTGTTGTCAGGTTTTCACTTCTTCTGAGGCCTCTCTCCTTGGCTTGCAGATGGTCACCTTCTCGCTGTGTCTTCACAAGGCCTTTCTCTGGACGTGCATATTCCTGGTGTCTCTTGTGTCCAAATTTCCTCTTCTCATAAAGACTCCATTGAGATTGGATTCATGGCTCCATTTTAATGTAATCACCTCTTTAAGGGCCCTATCTCCAAATACATTCCCATTTTGAGGTACTGGGGGTTTAGGACCGCAACATATGAAGTTTTGGGGGACACAATTCAGCCGATAGCACCATATAACATATTCACAGGTTCCAGGGATTAGGATGTGGGCATTTTGGGGAGCCATTTTTCTGTCTATCACATGAGTAATGTTGAAGAGCGTAACAATCATCTCAGTGCTAAAATCTTCAAGGAGTTATGGCATGGCGACATGTATGCACCAGACTGCAACGGGGAGTTCTGGACTGACACTATGCATGTTAGAATCACTGGAGGTTTATGCAGAGAGGCTGGAGGAGACAAGGAGGAGGCTGGCCCTGGGGCAACTAGGAGATGTGTGGGAGAAACGGCTACTGCTTCAGAGGACTGAGGAGAATCCATCCTAGGGCGCCTAGGGCCGAGCTAGGTGTAGCTACGGTGAGAAGGTGACAAGGACTCACAGAGCAGAGTTTAGGTTTCAGTTTCAGACCATGAGATCAGAGGCACAGGGGAAGGGCTTGGTAGATTAGGAAGAGGGTGAGATTGGGTCAGCATAAGGGTAGACAGAGCTAGAAGGAGGATGGAGTTGGCCTGGGCTGGGAGCTTGGGTTTCCACAGCCACTGATGTAAGCAGAGATGCAAGACATCTTAATCGCCATCACTCAAGGCCCTCCCTGGCCCCACCTCTTTCCAAAAACTTTTTTCAAGCTTGCACTGATCTCATTTCTCTCATGCTTTCTTCCCTGAATATATTATTTGGTTTTATACTTGATGTTTCTTTGTCTATATAGTCAGACAATTGTATACTTTGTCTGTACAATTAGATTGCAGTTTCCTCTAGGACAGGGGCCATACTGATATCCCCGGTCATGCCAAGGAGAGTCCTGGGCATGTAGTTCAGATGCTCAATAAATAATTGATTCAGTTCTCCATGCAATTTTTTAAAAAAGGTAACAGGTAGGATACCTTCACTGCTACCCACACCACCATTTTCCTCATTATAGTCACCAAATTTCCAATGACTTAAAATGTAAATTGCTCTTGTTTCTATATAGATCGAAAATGATGACTGGCCTTACTGAGTACTTTCTTTGTTCGGTGCTGTGCTGCAAGAAACACCTCATTAAATTTAATCCTCCCAGTAACCTGATAAAGGAGATAGGTTTACTCTTCTCGTTTTACAGATGAGGAAACTAAGTTCTGGACAGGCTAAGCAACTTTTCCTGAGGCCACATGGCTGGCAAATGGTGGAACCAGATCTCAAACTCAGCTCTGTATAAACCAAAGTCCATTCCTTCTACATATTAATGGGCGTTCTCTCGTTTGTCAGTCTTCCCTTCTGTTCTGGTGTGAAACAGCAAATGATAATGTTTATCATTTACTTGCACAAGATGGCCACATTTAGACTTTGTTGTAAAGCTTTATTTTTTGTTGTGCAAAAGTTAAACCTCCAGAGTTCTGATTCTTGCTCTGATTTCAGTGTGAGTCTGTGGCCAAGGAAGCTTCTGAATGTGTGCAAATGAAGTCTAGAGTAGATCTCTGAAAACAATTGATGGGAACTCCAGCATTCTTTGTCATCTGTTCTGCAGAACTCAGTTTCCTGTGGTTTGTGAAGATGTCAAGGAGGCTGAGAGACGCTTCTACCTGAGACAGTGAGCTTTGGGGCAAGTGTCTGCCCCATGAGTCTTTCCAACAGAAGGAAGAATACGCGGTATCTTCTAAGCACTTTATTTAAGCTCATAGTTTAGTAAATCTCTTTAAAAAAAAAAAAAGCAAAAAAGCAAAATATTTGTCAACTTACTTTTCATGTCAGAGAGTAGAAGAATGTGGGATCAGAAATTCTGTCAACATCCAGAGTATTTTCTGCTTCTGCTGTCTTTCTCCACATTTTCCATTTCTTTGTGTGTGTATCCAGAGAAATTGCATCTCAGTGGTATTGTCCCTGTTTGACCCAGTGTGACAGGGTGGAGGAAAGTTCTAAATCATTCCATTACAGAATTCAAGTCACACATGTGCAGCCAGACCCACCCTTTACTCCATAAACAGGGCTTTCTGAACTCCTAAGATCTCCAGAGAAGAAAATGGCACCACAGTTTTTAGGGAAATGAACTTCGGCGTCTCACAGGCCGGTGAATGCAGTCAGTTTTATTAGCTAACTGAAATCCTAGCTTGAGAGGAAGGACATCTTCAGACTGTTTTCCCTTTCGCATGGCCTGGGTTGCTCTCTCGAATGTTCATCTTTTCGTAGAATTATCTTCTGGGAGTGACAACCCAAACATCACTGCCAGAGCCCATCTGTGTACACGCACAGATAAGTGAGCTGACTCAGCCTCTCTGGGAGCCTCTTGGTGGCTGGGTCCATGGTTGCAATGGAGCACTGCAGCCGTCTCCTTAGGACTACTCATGAATGGTCAGTCACTGATCTGATTTTGATTGGTCTCAGCAGGTGAACATGTTGGAGCTACTGGGCTCTGGATATTCTGTAGCAAATGCTTGTGCGCTCTAGTAGTGGTTCTCCAACATGGGCGTGTTGGAAAGAATATAGTGCTCAGGCTCTTTGAAATGGGATAGGACCTGCACCTTTGTATTTTATGAATTCTCCAGGAGATTCTGATGCATACCATTGTTTGAGAATCACTGTTCTAAATACAACACTAATTATTATAAATGCTTTAACTTTGTTGGCTTGCTAGTTAGATGTTGTGCTTATACATGAAAGTATATATATATTTTAGTGACAGGGTCTAGCTCTATTGCCCAGGCAGGAGTGCTGTGGCATGATCATATCTCACTGTAGCCTCAAACTCCTGGGCTCAAGTGATCTTACCTCCTCAGCCTCCTTAGTAGTTGGGACTACAGGTGCACACCACCACGCCCAGCTAGAAAGTGTATTTCTTGACGGTGACCTTTTACAAAATCATTTCTTATTACATCTCTAAGGGAAGGGATAGAAGGTACCAAAGGTGCTGTCTTCTTACAAGGCAATCAGAAGAAAACCTGAACCATTGATCAGGACAGTTACTAAGCAACCACATGCTGGCCAGCAGGGTTAAAGTGCCTCACAAGTGAAACCGCTTGGCCTGGGGATTCAAAGCTCTAGCCTCCACTTAAAGGATTGTCATTCACTTTATTTTGGTTCCATGATTATTCCTGGTAAACATGCCTTAAGACGCCATCCTCATCAAATACTTAAATTCTAGATTGTATTTCAAATGAAAGCTACATAATATATGCAGAAGGTGCAAACAGAACACTTAAGTAAATAGTTCTTGATGAAGGGTAATTGGGTAAACTAATTTGCACTTGTATGTGAAGTTTTGCTAAAGGAACATTTTCTTAAAGAAATGGGTAACAATGTTGTCCATGAAGATAACGGAATCTTGCAAAACAGCATCTTTAGTCAGTAGATGCCCAAACAGCAAATCCTTGTCCAAGTTCCTCTTATCCATGCTGTGGGGGCTGAACGGCTGTCAGCCCTGCTGGGATCTGAATATTCGAACTTTGGTTTTGCCATGTGGAGGGGTTTCCATGCTGCTACTTGCTCCTAAACACCCTCACCGCCCTGGCCTTATTCTCAATGACAGGACACAGCAAGCTGCATGTTGAAATTTAAAAAACAAGAAGAGGAAAAAGGCCGGGCGCGGTGGCTCAAGCCTGTAATCCCAGCACTTTGGGAGGCCGAGACGGGCGGATCACGAGGTCAGGAGATCGAGACCATCCTGGCTAACACGGTGAAACCCCGTCTCTACTAAAAAATACAAAAACTAGCCAGGCGAGGTGGCGGGCGCCTGTAGTCCCAGCTACTCGGGAGGCTGAGGCAGGAGAATGGCGTGAACCCGGGAGGCGGAGCTTGCAATGAGCTGAGATCCGGCCACTGCACTCGGCCCGGGGGACAGAGCGGGACAGAGCGAGACGGCATCTCAAAAAAAAAAAAAAAAAAAAAAGAAGAGGAAAAAAAAAATCAAAACCAAGAGGAAAACTGCCACCTAATGCTTCAAGAAGCTTATTCCTTTGCTGGAAAATTTTTACAGGAACCCAATAACTGCCAGTGTCTCCATAAACCAAGTGTGTATTTTTAAAAAAGTCTTAAGCTTAGAGTCCGCAAAGAAAGCAACGTCTTCAAAGGTGACTGGCTCATGCCCACATCCTGTTAGCACCTGAAGGACATACTATGAGTCTTCACAAGAGTCATTCTCAAGCCCAACTGTTCAAGCCAGGACTGATGGCCCCCTTCCACCGCAGACACAGTGGGCCCATGTTTACCAGGCTGCATTTTCCAAATTCAAATTTACAACCTGAGTAAATATTTGTTTGTGGAAGCAACTACACAGAACATCTGAAGCCAGGATGGTTGTTAAAATCTACAGATGTGTAAATATTTCACCTAACTTGGTATTGGAGTTCAATGACCACATTTTCAACTCTAAGGCAAGTATAAGATGATGGTTTTGGACAGCTTGCTCTCCAAACTTGTTGCACCTGGGAAGGACTTTGAGGGGGTTTATTTGAGGTTGTATTTGCTTGCGCTGTGCTCAGATTCTAATTCTGTAAAGAGAATGTGAAAGGGCATCGCCTCTTTTCTCTAGGCACCCCCCCTATTTCTTTCCTTTGGGAAGAGAATATATTTTCTGAATTAAAAATACATAAATGTCATCTTTGGTCTAAATGGTTATGAATACTGAACTGGAAAAGTCCTTCGTTCTTTTTTGCTTCTGCTTTTTGCCTTTCTATGGTCAGCTTTCTGTGGTCAGCTCTGCAGAGCCATGAACTTGGACCAGGGCACCTCAGCCATTGAGGCTGCTGATGGGGATGGGCAGAGTTAGTCAGGAGCACACAGGCTGCTGGGCAATGTGTGTGTCAGGTCGTCTTATGGTCTACCTGTGCGCGACTTGGGTCCGAATCTAACACACCAGTCTCCTACTGCTGCAGAAATGCAGATGTGGGCTCAGTATGGCTTCCTCCACTCAACAAAGACACTTCTGCCACTGCAATGCCCAGTGCTCACTGTGCCCCAAGTTGGAGATAATGGGCCAATGATGACTTGGAAACGTGGTAGAAGGAGGAAAAGCCAAGCACACTCTGGGCCAGCTGTTCGATGTTTCTATGTCCTTAAGAAACCTCCAAACTACTTTGTGAGATTCGACATATCCCCACGTAATGGATGAGAAAACTGAGGGCTTGATTAGTGAAATCATTTATCCAAGATCAAACAGCCAGTAAGTGGCTTAGACAGGATTTGAGCTCAAATTGGCCTGATACAAAATCTCTCCCATCTCTATGGGCTTACAGTGGAATTGGGATATTATTTAATAGAATTCATCTGATCTGGTCGGAGAGCAAAGCGTTTATTCAGTGAAGCTCCTTCTCTTAGACAGAGCTAAGGACAGACCTTCCTCTCTGTATCTTGTCTGCAGGGGACATTTGCAGGGAGTAGGTGGGGAGTGAGACGGGTGGGAGCTGCCCGTCACTTGCGGGCCTTCCTCTTTTGGGGTAATTCTCCGCTGCACTATGTCCTGGCTGGAGGCGGCGGCGGCGGCGGCAGCAGCAGCAGCAGGGAGGGCTGTGTTCAGAGGCATGGGGCTTCCTGTGACTGCAGAGCTGGCTCCTAATTGGATCATGTCCTTGGTGGGTTCTTGGCTGTGTGCCCAGCTTCCCAGACTTAACTGTTCTCTAGTCTTCTCGCAGTAGCCTTCTAACAAGCCCCATTCCTGCTTAGTTTAGCTCAGTGAGTTTCTGTTGTTTGCAAACGGAGAACCCTGACTGGCCCATCCTCCTGGAGATCTCTGCAGACCTGCCGCACACAGCAGGCAGGGTGCAACCTTAACATGTGGGAGGCCCAGTTCCCTTTCACTCCTCTCCACTCTCCCTTCCTAGACTCATTTGTCTTTTGGTAGGGAAGGTACACAGTCCAGACTCCTCTCATTTTCCCATCAGACCCTCAGGAAAGACTGAAATGTATTGTATTTATCTTAAAGTGAAAAGGCTGATAAAAGCTTTAAATAGACTCCTCCTAGGGGAATTTGCAATTTAACAGGCCAGTAAAGAAACCCTAAAGGCAAAGGGCTGAGCGGCATCTGTGGAAACTGAGACCCCCTGGAGACTTAGGAGGGTTCTTGTTTGAAAAGGGGGCTCTGTTCCAAGGCTCCTGTGTCTATGACTAAGCAGGCCCCTGCTGGATCTCAGCCTGGGATATCTGCGGAACTGCAGAGAACCTCTGAGAGCCAGAACATTTGCTGGAAGGGCTTGTTTAGCTTCTGACAAAAGAGGTGGTGGAGGGAAGCCACTGTGAGAAGAGCTTGCCTCACTTCCACCTGCCGTGAGGTGTGCCACAGGGGTGCGATTTGAGGATTCTCTCTTTTAATCCAGGCAAGCCTTTCCTCCTTCAGGGACTACCCCAGATGGTCTTGACTGTAAATCCTGTCTGTGAAACCCCAAATAAGTTCCTGAAAATATACAGGAGGGATGTAGAGGTAAACTCTGGAGGAAGCCGAATTTCTGTAGCATGAGTACTATTTTCCATTCACCAGGGAACTCTTCCAGGCACTGGTAGGGTATCACATCATCACAAAGGTATCACGTCGTCTCCTCCCATGGGGAGGCCACCAGTGAGACCCCAGTCCTCTAAGGGGGTGGTGATGGGAAAGGAGATTTCTCTCTAGGGTACTATCTATTACCAGAAGATTTCAAAATCTCTGTATCCAGACTCCCCCTACACATGGGCTGTGGAAAAGTGACTCAACCACTCTGAAAACCTCAGCACAACTGAAACCTCAGTTTCTTTTTCTGAACAATTGGGAAAATAATGACATCTACCCCAAAAGGCTATCGGGAGGACTCAATGAGATAATAAAGCTCTAGAAAGACATTTAGAAGATGGTCGAGAACTATTCAAATGCAGATTCCGATGCCATATTATTTTAATGCTAAACTGAATGAGACATCCTTCCTAATAAGACAGCTTCTTCTATATAGTCACTTCTGAGACTCTGTATAGGTGGCCTTTGTTTTTTTCCAGTTACCCGCAGTGAAAATAGAACTCATACGCCACTCAGTCTCCTTTTGCCCTCTTTGACCCCAAGGAGAGAAGAAAGGGGCCCCAGCTGCCCTGGGAATGGACGCTTAGAGGAGAGTGCGGGAAACTGGGTTTCCAGAACTAGAGTTTCACCAAAGAAAAGGATGACATAATGGTTAGGTTTAAGTTTTTGGAGTAGAAGCCCAAGGGGAGAGCGTCTCCACAGTGGGATGTAAGCTCTGTTTCGTAGCAGAAGGGTCAGGCTTTGCTCACAGTAGTTGGGAAGCTCTGCACTCTCACCTCCCTGGGAGGGCTTGCGATTCCAATCAAGGGGATCTGGAGGATCCCGGTGTTGGATCCTAAATTGGGGAGGGTGTTCCAGCGGCTACAAGCCTCAAGAAGCCAGGAGGCCCACCTGTGCACCTTTTGGAGCAGCAATTAAGAGGATGGATTTGAGGTTGGAACAGTGACCTTGACACAAGTTGTATGAACTTGAATGTTACTTAACCTCCACAAGCATCATTTTTCCTATCTGTTAAATAAGAACAATATTAGTACCTGCCTCACAGGTTGTGAGAATTTGTGAATATGCATGTAAAGGACCTGAAATTGTCTATAAAGCATGTAAGTAGGGTGACCAACAAATCTGGTTTGGCTGGGTCTGAGGAGCTCCCAGGAGATGGAAATTTGCAGTTGTAAAACCAGGGCAGTCCAGGCAACCTGGGACAAGTTGGTTATCCTATATGTAGGTGTTAAATACATGGTAGTGATAAAGTCATGGGCCACGGCCACAGGGATGGAAGTATGAGAAGGAGCCTTGCTTCTTACAGCAGATACTGACCCAAGGCACCTGTTTGGGGAAATCCCCCAGTAGCCTACAGTGAGGGCAAATTGGTGGCAGCTGGAACCCTTCTGTGGTGGGAGAGCACAGCCGGAATAGCCCACACAGCGGACTGCAGGGGGAGAGTTCTACCAGCAGCTCTAGGGAATGCAGGTCCAGCCAGCAAGGGTGGATCTGGGCTGTGCACCAGCCTTGCTAGTCTGCCCCAGATCTGCAGGGAAACCAGGGCAAGCGTGCTGCTTGTGGCAGGAGTGGGGCCACTGCACTGGAGGCCCTGGGGGCAGAAGCTAGCAGAACACCAGGAGCTTTCGCTTTCTCTGAGGGCAGCAGCCCCGCAGCCTCCTGTGCAGGAGATGGGCAGGCAGCTGGTCTGCCAAGAGGAGGTCTTCAGAGAAAACACAAACAGTCTCTGAATGATTGGTGACTTGAAAATATCGACAGGGCAAAAAGAAGACTTAGGCTTCCAGACTGAACGTTGAAAGACTCCAAAGCTCATTCTCACCTTCCTGTCACCGTGTGCTGTGTCCTGAGCAAAGTCTCTTCTGCTTCCCGGGGCTCCTGCTCTCCATCCATTAACTGAAGGTTTGGGGTGGCTCATCCCTGGTGGCAGTGCCCTCAGCTTTAACCTTCTCTTACTCCATGTTGCCCCAACTCAGGCGGAGGGTGTGGGGCAGACCTGTTTCCTTTCACCATTATGGAATATGTGAGTTCTGGATTTAAAAATACATATTCTCGACTGAGGAGGAAAAGTACTTTATAGCACAATTTTCAGCCCCCCCACCCCCGCTTTTGTTTTTATTATTATACTTTAAGTTCTGGGATATATGTGCAGAATGTGTAGGTTTGTTACATAGGTATACATGTGCCATGATGGTTTACTGCACTCATCAACCCATCATCTAGGTTTTAAGCCCCACATGCATTAGGTATGTGTCCTAATGGTCTGCCTCCCCTAGCCCCCCACCCCTTGACTGGCCCTAGTGTGTGATGTTCCCCTCCCTGTGTCCATGTGTTTTCACTGTTCAACTCCCACTTATAAGTGAGAACATGCGGTGTTTGGTTTTCTGTTCCTGTGTTAGTTTGCTGAGATTGATGGTTTCCAGCTTCATCAATGTCCCTGCAAAGGATATGAACTCATTCTTTTAATGGCTGTATAGTATTCCATGGTGTATATATGCCAGATTTTCTTTATCCAGTCTATCATTGATGGGCATTTGGGTTGGTTCCAAGTCTTTGCTATTGTGGATAGTGCTACAATAAACATACATGTGCGTGTATCTTTATGGTAGAATGATTTATAATCCTTTGGGTATATACCCATAATGGGATTGCTGGGTCAAATGGTATTTCTGGTTCTAGATCCTTGAGGAATCACCACAGGGTCTTCCACAATGGTTGAACTAATTTACATTCCCACCAACAGTATAAAAGTGTTCCTATTTCTCCATATCCTCTCCAGCATCTGTTGTTTCCTGACTTTTTAATGGTGACCATTCTAACTGGCGTGAGGTGGTATCTCATTGTGGTTTTGATTTGTATTTCTCTAATGAACTGTGATAATGAGCTTTTTTTCATGGTTTTTGGCCACATAAATGTCTTCTTTTGAGAAGTGTCTGTTCATATCCCTTGCCCACTTTTTGAGGAGTTGTTTTTTTCTTGTAAATTTGTTTAAGTTCCTTGTAGATTCTGGATATTAGCCATTTGTCAGATGGGTAGATTGCAAAAATTTTCTCCCATTCTATACGTTGCCCGTTCACTCTGATGATAGTTTCTTTTGCTGTGCAGAAGCTCGTTAGTTTAATTAGATCCCATTTGTCAATTTTGGCTTTTACTGCCATTGCTTTTGGTGTTTAGTAATGAAGTCTTTGCCCATGCCTGTGTCCTGAATGGTTTTGCCTAGGTTTTCCTCTAGGGTTTTTATGGTTCTAGGTTTTATGTTTAAGTCTTTAATCCATCTTGAGTTAATTTTTGTATAAGGTGTAAGGAAGGGGTCCAGTTTCAGTTTTTGCATATGGCTAGCCAGTTTTCCCAGCACCGTTTATTAAATAGGGAATCCTTTCCCCATTGCTTGTTTTTGTTAGTTTTGTTGAAGATCAGATGGTTGTAGATGTGTGGTGTTATTTCTGAGGCCTCTGTTCTGTTCCCTTGGTCTATATATCTGTTTTGGTACCAGTACCATGCTGTTTTGGTTACTGTAGCCTTGTCGTAGAGTTTGAAGTCAGGTAGCATGATGCTTCCAGCTTTGTTCTGTTTGCTTAGGAGTGTCTTGGCTATACATCAATGTGCAAAAATCACAAGCATTCCTATATAGCAATAGTAGACAAACAGCAAGCCAAATCATGAATAAACTCCCACCACAATTGCTACAAACAAAATAAAATACATAGGAATACAACTTACAAAGGATGTGAAGGACCTCTTCAAGGAGAACTTCAAATCACTGCTCAAGGAAATAAGAGAGGACACAAACAAATGGAAAAACATTCCATGCTTATGGATAGGAAGAATCAATATCATGAAAATGACCATATTGCCCAAAGTAATTTATAGATTCAGTGCTATTCCCATCAAGCTACCATTGACTTTCTTCACAGAACTAGAAAAAACTACTTTAAATTTTGTATAGATTCAGCCTCTTTTATTGCCGACTGCTCCTACCCCAAATAAGTAATGATTTCATATTTCTGTCAAAGGACCCTTCATCCTCTCTGTCAACTACTTTCTTCATGATGCTTAATAGGTCTTCTTTTCCATTTTTCCTGCTTGAAAGTGCTCAACATGACCAGCTAACTCTACTTTTACCAGCACCAATAACAGCAACACTAAAGAGAAGAACCCTCCATGGCTTCCCTTTAGCAAAAGGGCTGAGTCACCCCCCAGCGCTCCAGACCACCCCCTTTCTAGCCCTGACAGCCCTTTCTCAACATTCTCCCTTTCAAGGGAGCCAGGACCTAGGAGCTACACTGGGAATCTCCTGGCATCCCCTTCTCTGAGCCCTTGCTCAATGTGTGCCCTTTTACAAGCATGTCTGCCCCTTGTCTGAGGGTTAAGCCCTTGACCTACCTTACTGTGCACCCCACCCTTGCCACTCCAGAGCAGCCTCCTGGGCTCCTGACTTCCAAGACCCTTCTTCCCCTCAGCCTGAGTTCATCGCTGCTCACAGTGGGGTCTGTGGACTACAGCATCCTGCTGCCTGGGATTCTGTTAGAAACACAGGACTCAGGCCCCACTCAGGCCTCCTGAGTCAGAGTCTGCATTTTCACAGGATCCCAGGTGATCCATGTGCACATGAGTGTTGGAGAAGTGCGACCCAGTGGGAGGCATTTTGCTTTTCTGCACTGGCTTGTTTGAAGTCCCCTCAAAGCCAGGCCCATGTAGTGTAGCCTTTTGCTGCCTGAAAGCACTCAGCACAAAGTCTTAAAACAATGGGTAGAAGTTAAAACAGTTCTCGTAATGGGTGGTTATTACACTGTTACCAACTGGAGTGGGATAGACCATCAAACGCATGAAAGAGAAGTAGGGAAAATGGGTTCTCCTTTGTCCTTTCGTCTGTCCTCCAAAGACATGTGCATGCACAGGCGCACACACACTCACACACACACACACACACACACACACACAGCCTGCATATAGATCTCCATGGGAATCCTACTGACTTCAAGGATGAACAGGGTCAGTCAACTGCAACCCCAGTAGCAGACATCACTGAAGTGCTGCCCACCAGCCCCAGGACATCTAGTCACCACCTTGGCATTTGTTTACTGATACAAACCAGGCACTGTCTGGGCACATCCTTGTATCCTGCCTTGGCTTCTCTCTCTCTCTTTCTTTTTTTAAGAACCTCACCCATCCCTTGTTTAAACACTAAAAGGAAATCTCAGCAGGCCTTGCCAAACCCAGCTTTAACAGTGATGATGACTCTCTGCAAGGTTCTTCCTTCCAAGGTCACAAATACTTCACAGGTATGATCTTAATCCTCATGCCTTCTTGAAGAATATAGAGCAGAGAGGACTCTTCCAGCACCTTTTAAATACAGATCCAAAATAAAGGCACAAGATGGAAAAGTGACTTTATCATGACTATATATCTAACTCCTAAGTTGATCATATGTAATGTCAGGTCCTTTACATGTGTCAGCAAAAACCGTATGGGGGATCCTTTACCATCGGTTGTCAGAGCAGGAAAAATTCACCATTGGTTTACGCGAGGTCAACTAAGTGGGTGCTTGTCAACTGGAAATGGATGACACTGGCATTTCGGCCTCACTTGGGAGTGGTCTTGAAAGATGGCGACTAGGCAAAATCCTCTCAATGGGTGGGGTTTCAGGTGGTGCACTGGTCATCCACTTGATGTGGAAAAAGAAGTGGCCAGGTGTTAGAATATATATATGAACTTCTGGGCAGTGGTGAATAGACTGGATGGCTGGTCAAGCTTGGAAAGAGAAAGATTAAAATAATGTCTGGAGTAGAGACCCCTTTATGGAAGACATATCTGTGTGGGATCAAAGTATGAAGATGTTTGTATCATGTTTGAAGCCCTCCTGAGAACCACAGAAGAGGCGCTAAGAAACCAAGTGGGCAGAATGGCAGAGCCAGTCATCATCAGCCCAATTTGATCATCGGTGATCCCAGTGCTGGCCTGATGGATGCGAATGGAGTAACCGTAGTGGAAAAGATGGAGGGTACATATTGACCCAACAGAATGGGCTTCCACTTACTAAGGCTGATTTACTTACTGTGGCTTCCAAATATTAGCTTGCCAGCAACAGAGATGAACTCTCGCCCCTCAGTATGGAGCCAACCATTTGGTGGCAACTTGATTACATTGAGCTCCTGGAAGAGTCAAAAATTTGTTCTAATAGGAGTTACATATTTTAAGTATAGGTTTTCTTTTTCTTGACCACAGGTCCTCAGCCAGCACTGATATCTGAGGACTTAACGGAGTTTTTGAACCACCAACATGGAATCCTATACAATATGGCAACTGACCAGAAATCATTTTCTTAGCAAGGACATGTGAGAAAGGGCTCTGTAAATATAGGACCCACTGGTTATACTGTATACAATGCCACTCAGAAGCTGCTAGCCTGATAGATCTTTTGGATGGTCTGTTGCAGGCAGAGTTATGGAGCCAGCTCAAAGATGATAATCTACAAAGATAAGGCTCCATCCTCCAGGATACACATTGAATCAAAGATTTTTATGTAGTGCTATGTCCACAATGGGAAGAATACATGGGTCTGGGGAAAAAAGTGGTAGAAACATAATAGTGACATTTACCGTCACTCCCAATAGCCCACTGTTGGGGGATGGAACTTTTTCCTTCCCATTCCCACAAATCTGGGCTCTTCAGGGTTAGAGGTTATGGTCTCCAAAAGAGGACACATAAGATTTCCATTAAATATAAAGCTATGGCTGCCAACCGGGAAGTGTGGACTCCTGGTATCTAGGTACCATCTTGAACAGAGTCACCATCTTGGCAGGGAAAGTAGGGACCCCATTACCCAGTGGAGCCAGGAGGGAGATGAGTGGCCTGCAGATGATGTACTTGGGTACATCTTGATATTCCCTTGCTCCACTGTGATGGTAAATAAAAAAGTGCTACAACTCTGGCCTGAAAAGGTCATGGTGGCCAGAGACTCAAATTCTTCAGGAAAAAGAGTTGGGTTCATGACACCAGGGAAACCACTGGGGTCAGCAGATGTGGTGGTTGAAGATAAGAGGAATCAAGAAAGGGAAGCAGTGAAGGGAAATGCTGCTTATTGCTGTGGTCTTGATAACAGGTGCAGAATTGGGGGCTACAGTTCATTCCACTAGAATGAATCCTAAAGGGGTTGTCCCCCAAATGGATATGCCATACTGGATCACAGCAATGCAAGGGGTGGACTGTGGTGGATGCAAAATTGCATTGCCCAGAGCCTCCCTTCAAAGAATGGCTTGTTGCCCTTGTTATCAGCATGTATCTTCAAGCTGTCAACTCCTTTAGGGTTTGCCTGAGCTGCAGAAAGCTGCTTCCTCTGAGGACAGCCCACATCCAGTGACTGATTGAGGTGAGTATGCAAGCCTAGCCGTTTCAGGTCCATGTGGAACAATCTTGATAGGTTATTTGCCCTCCACAGTGAGCTCCTTGTGGGGCTGGCCAAGATTTTGCTGTGCCAGCATTGGTTTGTTTTCCCCTCTGGAAAATCTTCCTCCTCCCCATCTCCTCCACAGCTGTTGATCTCTAATAAATACTCTGTACATCAAATTCTATCTCAGAGCTTGCTTCTGGAGAATCCAAAATCACCACTGAACTGCAGGAGTTGGTACCAGCAGTGGTTCAGGAAAGCAGGCAATAAGATGGGGTTGTGAAGCTGGATCACTCACCACCCAGCTTGCAAAGAGTGAAGAGGGAGTGTAGGCTGCTCCGGACACAATGTGGCGATCCACTTGCTTAGAGCAATTTGTCATGCATTTGAGAAGATTGAAGGAACCAGTAATTGCAAATACTAGTTTTACTCAGTGATTTTTAGAAAAGCCGTTAGTATAATTCAGATATCTATCTTAAATTAAAGATCATACTTCAACCTCATTGTAAAATTGAAAAAAATTCTTGGGGGCTTTAAGAACTTTTATTGGCCAGGAATAAGTACCTAGGCATTCTCTGGATACCCAAGAAATAAGAACTGACTCACCTTGAGTAGAGAGTGGCAAATCTCGTGCTAGATACCACATTTTAAATTCCTGCAATTACTAGGTAATGTTTGGCTTTCCCAAATTTTATTTGAATTGGTGGAAGTGACCTACCCTCTCTTTAGTAAATACCAATACCTTGGTATTAGTGAGTAGCTTCATGCAGAAATCCTGATATGTCTTGGTATTCCCTTGCTCCCTGTCACTGTCCTTCATGCTTTGAGCTGTCTAGAAGCCTGCCTTGCAGGCCCCACATGCATTCACCTCCCTGAGTCCAGACTGGCTTGCAGTGCTTTAGGAAATGCAGACCATTTGGACCCGTTGGTGCTAAAGACCATGCCGTAGAAAATCTTGCCTATCTGCCTTTGCCAAAAGGCTTTTCAGCTTAGATTTCAAGCTTTTTTCTGTAATCAGGTGCTTGTAAACAGTTCTGGGAAGCTTCAGTTTCATAAGTAGGCAGCTGCATTTACCCTGGACCTGGTTTTTCCCCAAATAGCTGAGAGGAGCCCTGAGTAAACTTGTTTCTATGTGTTTACAGAGACAGTGATGCAAAGAGGCAGGTTAAATTCTGCTGCATGTATGGGAATCCCCAAGGAACATATCTAGGTTATAAGTCATTACTCTTTACCTGTAAGTACAGTTCTGCCAAGAGGCCTGAACACATAGGCTGGGAGGTAGATACTGGCTAGCTGTTTTGTTTTTTTACTTGTGCTTGTTTTATAGTAAATACTGTTTTACTTCCTTGATTTTATGTAACAAATTATACTTTCCAGACTTCTTTCAACTCTTACCACATTTCATCTTCTTAATAGCCTTGTGAAATAAACAATTATCATCTCCATCTGATATATGAAGAAATAAACTTCATATTCATGTACTGTGATGTTTGGAGAAACTGAGTGATGAATATCTTTGAAAAAAATTCTTGCAGATCCCAAGTTTTGATTTAAATTATTTTTATTATAGCATTACATAAAAATGCACATATATGAAAGTAGCCATATATTTCATATGGTTATGTTTATTATAGAAACATTAAAAAATGCACTAATTAAATACAAACAAGACAACACCACCAATAACATTCAAGTTAACAACACTGCTTTCACGTGTTAGGTGATGTTTTGCTGAAACTAAATTGCTAATACTGGGCTAAATGGTAGAATGATGTATCTACATTTTTATAGCCCACTTGTCAATATGAATTCTTTGATTAGTCTGAGTCATTGTGTTTACCATAGTAACTATTCTTCCATTTTAACCTGACCACATTTTAAACCATGGATCCATGGTTGTGAAGGACCAATCAATTGAAGGGTATAAATCAAATACTATGCTAAAATTTAAGTATTTAATGAAAATGTCTTCATTGTATATTTGCTGTAGTATTTACTGTTAATGAACTATTGGAGACTGGTACAAACCAAAACAGGATTCAGAAGTATGACTCTAGGGTGATGCCTCCATTCTTCCACCATGATGGTTAATTTTATGTGTCAACTTGACTGGGCTAAGGGATGCCCAGATAGCTGGTAAAACATTATTTCTGGTGAGTCGGTGAGGGTATTTTTGGAAGAAATTAGCATTTGACTTGGTGAACAAAATAAAGCAGATGGCCCTCCAACAAACCTGGGCATTTTCCAACTATTTGGGGGCCTGAATAGAACAAAAAGGTGAAGAAGGGGCCAATTTGCTCTCTCTGCTTGAGCTGAGATATCCATCTTTTGGACTCAGACAGGGACTTACACTGTCACTATCCTCTTTCTCACCTCCTTGCCCCCCACTCTCAGGCCTTCTGACTGAGTTATGCCACCAGCTTTCCTAGTCTTCAGCTTGCAGTGGTAGACGATGGAGCTTCTTGGTCTCCATAATCGCATGAACAAATTCCTACATCTCCTCTTACATATATATGTCTCTATATTCTATTGGTTCTGTTTTTCTGGATAACCTTGACTAAAACACCCACTATATTTCTCCATTTGAAGTACCTTCTGTTAGTAAAGTTTTCTAACACCCCCACCCTTCTATGTTTATGAAAATCTGTCCCTGTTAAGTCAGGAACCTTTTCATAATAATTGAGATTCCTAAGATGACTAAAATGTGCTGGTTTTAGGGAAAACCAAAGTGAGAAGCCGTCATAGGATGTGCATTTGAGCTTCACAAGAGGCAGAACTCTCTCTAAATCACTTGCTTTCTGACATGTTGTAAAGTTCTTAGCATAGATTACTTGACACAAAATTTTAAATGTTCAAAGCTTCAGCAGATTTAGGACTCATCTAATCCAATTCATCTAATCCAAATCCCTTACTCTATATAAGGGGAAACCAGGTCCCAGAGAAATTAAATAACTTGTGCAAGGAAAGGTCACACAGCCAGATATTGGTGGCACCAATAATTACCTCTGAGCATCACATCCTCTCTGCTGCATCAGACAGCTTCCCTGCCTTCAAGTCTACTTATACCCAGAGAAGCCATTGAAAACAGAGTCTGCTCACATCTCAAAGAAAAGGCTGGATTCAATTGCCCACCACAAATTCTTAAAAATTGATTTGTAGTGCCTGCCTCTTTCTAATTTTTAATTTTCTTAACCAATTTCATCTACGTTATCAAGAAATGTAGTCTTGAGTCATACTTAACAGAGACAGGGCTAATTAAGAACAGAACTGAAGGCAACAAAAAATCTTATATGTTTGGTTGAATGAACATCCACTTCCTAAATCCCATGATAAAGACGTACATTGAAGATATGAACCAAACACAAACTGAAAATAGGGAGAATACAGAGCTGATAGTCAGGAGGTCTTCCCATCTTATCATTCACACAGTAAGTAGAGTAGGGACTGGCAAACTACGGCCTTCAGGCCAAATCCAGTGCTTGTGTTTGTTAATAAAGTTTTATTGGAACATGGCTGGGAAACATAGCAAGACCATGTCTCTACAAGAAATAAAAAATTCTCTGCCCCATTTGCTTACCAAATGTCCATGGCTGCTTTCATGCTAGTAGAATTGGTTAGAACAAAGACCATATAGCCCCCAAAGTCTAAATTATTTACTATCTGACCTTTTCCAGAAAAAGTTTCTAGACCCTCAAACTTGATGTGTGTCGTAATCTGGGGTTTGTGACTCCGTTAGGATCTCTAGACATACTTTTGAAATTCTTCCAGGGCATTTAAATGTTGTGTTCCTGTGTCTGTGATAATCTGGAGGGGGAAAAAAACCATAAGCCTGCTCCACATCACCTGAATGACTACCCTAGACCTAGGCATAGTGCCTTGCATTTTAATGTTTGCATTTAAATTTGATTTTATGGTCATGTTAGAAACATGAGAAAGTGGAAAGACCTCACAGCAGGCGGGACAAAGTCCCTTTAGGAGCATCCAAGTGTGTTAACCCCCTTGCCTATGACTTGGAGGCACCTGCCCTGGAGTCAGGCAAATTTAGCACCAGAGGAAAATACACAGGCCTTCTCTACCCCCGGGAGACTCATCCTGGCACAGCCAAACCCATTGTCCTGCTCAAAGGGAAAAGAAGCTTAGCTGGTTTTGCTACATGAGAGAGTGAGGAGGGGTCCACAATAAACTTTGTGTGGGGTGCATTTTTTCTTAGTTACTTCACCAATTAATGTCCAAGGAATTCATGAAGCAGTCAGTGGTTTTCCAAGGACCTAGGCTTTTGCTAGAGGAAACCGGTGTTACTCCATCTGGACAGAGTGATTGTACTACTCACTCCCAGATTAGAAACGTGCTCCTCACAGAGAAGTAGGAAGTTGGGTTTGATCATCCATTTAAAATGGTGTCCTTGAGGTACTTAGGCATCCTTGGGGGTCTATGATAATTAAGTCAGAGTCATGAAGAAGAATAGGGAGATAAAACCAGACAGGCTTTTAAAAGTTCACAGCCTTTGAAAAATAAGACTGATTGGTTCAAGAGGGAACTTTTAGTCCCTCAAGTGAAGAAAGGAGAATTTCACTTATAAAGCTTGAAACCCATGGCGAGGCAATCAAAATACTGATTTCCCCAAAGTATAAAGGCTCATGTGATATTTCAAACCAGGTAACTGCTTAGAGGAACTCAATTTCAGTTTTGAGTAGTTAAGATAAAGTTCACATGACAAACTGGAACATTCCTTTTGGAGAGAATTACATAGCAGGAGGCACTAAGACAATTTATAGCCCTAGACCCAGAACTGCATGCCTCGGAATTTTCTCTTAGGGAAATAATGCACAGAAAACAAAATATAAACAAAAATGATCACTGCTGCATCATCTCGAAGATAAAAAATAAGAAAGTAATTTATGTCAAGAATATTAATCCTAGGTGGAATATATAGTAAATTATACCAATCTTATAAAACTATTAAGGCAAATAATTATAAAGAACATGTTGATATATGCTATAATTTAAGTGAAAATAATAGTAAGTAAAACAGTATGTTCACTACAATTGTAGGTATGTGAATATTACATGCCAGAGGTAATATCAAAAAAAATTGTTTAATTAGGCAGCATGATACTATGGGTGACATTTCAAATATTTTTTTGAATGATGTGTTCTTTCAATAAAGAATGAGGCATTTTCTAATTAAAAAGCCAAAAGCTCAGACAAGGTCAAACATTAAGAAAACATTGTGTTTTTTTTTGTTTGTTTCTTTTTGTTTTGTTTTGTTTTGTTTTTTGAGATGGAGCCTTGCTCTGTTGCCCAGCTGGAGTGCAATAGCACAATCTCGGTTCACTGCAACCTCCGCCTCCCAGATTCAAGCGATTCTCCTACCTCAGCCTCCCGAGTAGCTGAGATTACAGGTACGCACCACCATGCCCAGCAAATTTTTGTATTTTTACTAGAGACGGGGTTTCACCATGCTGGCCAGGCTGGTCTCAAACTCCTGACCTCAGGTGATCCACTCGCCTTGGCCTCCCAAAGTGCTGGGATTACAGGCGTGAGCCACCGTGCCTGGCCACATTGTATTTTTATTTTGGCATAGATGTGATATTTCCAGAGAAAGTAAATGTTGCTCTATTCAAAACATTACAAAGATTCTGATCAAAAGAATCTAGCCACCAAAAGTCATTCAGTTCCCCTGCTCATGAAAACTAATGATCACTGAACACCGACTGTGTGGAAATTTCCTTTGGTTTTAAAACAGCTCTTTGTGGCAGGTGCAATGATTATCCCCATTTTTCAGATGAGGTAACAGGCATAAAAAGGAGAGGTAATTTGCCCACAATCACCCAGCTAATTAGTGGCAGATCTGGGATTTAGTCCAAGTCTGTCTGACTCCAGGACCACTGCAGCTGTTGACTTGGAAACCCTTCGGGACTTTAGGCATACCAGAGACAGACTAGAAAACTCTTGGAATGAGTAGGTTCTTGGTAATCACACAGACCTGGGTTTGGATTCTGGCTTTTTGTATCAGCCAAGATGCTTTTGATGAAAATGAAAGAGAACCTGACTCATACCAGCACAGGCGCTTAGGAAATTTATTATCTCATAACATGAAGTCCAGAAGTTGGGCTGGCTGTGGGTTGGCGGGGTTGGCAGCTCAGTGGTGTCATCAAGGACCCTTGCCATCTTTCCCCCTTGCCTGTTTGCCATCCTTGGTGTTATTCTCCTTGGGAGCAGAATGCATTCACATTGTTGCTAGTTGAAGAAGAGAGATCTCTGACTGGGGAGCCTGTGCTCAGGAAAGGGAAACGTTCCCTGGGAGACTTCCAGCAGAAATATATCCCAGGAATATTCTTGAATTCATTCTTGGCTGGGCATCATGTAGCCTGATTACTTTATATTAGCATGATGTGTATGAATGGCAGGGAGTCAACCACGATGCTCATTACACTCTGTTCTTAGTCACCTAACTTGTTTACATTTCCATTTCTTCATCTGTAAGGTGGCAGATCTGAGGACGCAGTGGGATAAGGGTTGGATGTGTCTGGCCAATGGGCAATATTCAGTAGTTATTAGTTGAGTATGTCATTTAGTGGGGGACGTGTGCTGTTTGTATAAGCCTGGGCTCTCTGGGGTGCAATCTTAGTCTGCTTAGTAATTTTCACCAACCCTCACCCCTGCAGTGACAGAGTGACAACTTGGTAAAGAATGAAGTGCTAATATTTCCCAAATTTTTAACTGTTCTTTTCTCCCCTCTTCTTGTCCTGAGCCTTTACGCCACTTCTTTATTGAATTTATAGAGTTGATAATAAAAATACACAAACCCAGAGTTTTAAGATGTTATAGACTTCCATTATTAAAAAGTGAAAATTGAACTTCACTGAGAATTCACAATTTTCAAGATCCAAGCAAAATATGTAATTTCTGCTATTTCCCTCCACTACCAGGTTTTGTTACTGGTGTTCCTTTAAGGAGATTTCTGGTTTATTCTTTAACACTAGAATTTCTTTCTCTTTGTTATTATTCAGTTCTTATGTATACTAGGTGAAAAAACAATGAGTTTTTACAAATTGTAGAATTCATGCACCTAAACTGTTGTGGTTCTTCCTGAAAAAACAGAAAACATACATGTTATGGACTGAATGTTTGTGTCCCTGCCAGAATCATGTTGAAGCTTTAATTCACAGTGTGGCTGTATTTGGACATAGGGCCTCTAAGAAAGTAATTAAGGTTAAATGAAGTTCTAGGGGTGGCACCCTGATCCGATTGGATGTGTGTGCTTAGAGGAAGAGACACCAGAGAGCTTGCTCTCTCTCTTTTCCCCATGTGAGGACACAGTGAGAAGGCGGCAGTCTGCAAGCCAGGAAGAGAGCCCTCACCAGGACCTGACCATGCTATCACCTTGATCTTGGGCTTCCAGCCTCCAGAACTGTGAGAAAATACATTTCTGTTGTTTAAGCCACCCAGTCGATAGTATTTTGTAATGGCAGCCCAAGCTGAATAATATAATTCATTTTCTCAGTTAAGTGTCCCTGTATGACTGAGTCTCCCCTGGAACAGTATCAGACTCTGCCTCTGACAATTTTGCATACTAAAGTGTGGGCTGAGCTACTCTCACCCATTCAGTGTGTTCTTCCCATCTCTGGTGCACATGGCATGTGACAGAATGTTATCTGGAGGTCAACTTTAGGATCTGTGAAAAACAAGAAAAAGAAAACTGGTTTGCAGTGCATGTTAGCATGAACACATGATTCCTTCCCTCCTTCTATCTTTTCTGCCTCTCCCTTCTGTCCTCCCTCCTAGTGTCACATGGATCAAACCACTGAATGTAACTTGTAGTTCCTGTCGAATCAATCAGCGAGGTCACAGAAATCATAGGCATGTTTTGTCATTTGAGTGAATGAGCCTTGGTCCTACATTGAAAACAAGGTATTAGTGCATCTTACCAGTGTATGTGGGTACAAAGACACCACTGATTTTGGCATCCCTGGTTGAATGTCCAGGGATACAGATAGGAAGCATAATGTGGTTACTTCTACAGCCAGTTCTTGCTTTACCCATTTACTGCAACCCCCAAACCCTGCAAATGTATTACAAACTATAAAATATCAGTGGGTTAAAGGCAACGGGGCTTAACCTACAAGAATATGACAACAGGGTAATAAATTGTTTGTATGCATTTTATTATGAAAAAATATACAATACTTAGAAATGATTTAAAAGAAAACTACTACCTAGATTTCTTTCACCCAAGTACAATTGTCTTTATTTTTTATGTTTCCGGACAGCTTTGGCTGTATGTCTACATTTTCAAATTGTTGTAATCATAATGCATATGTACTTATGAACAGAAGTAGACTGGAAGCATTCTTGAACTTGACATTCTCAATTTCAATTATTTGCCTAGGACTTCAAAGATCACAGTGGTTTGTAATTTTGAGAGCTTTGATTTGGAAATGGCTAGATTTTAAAGCTGGTGGACTGGGTGTGGTGGCTCACATCTGTAATCCCAACACTTTGGGAGGCTGATGGGGGCCAATCACGAGGTCAGGAGTTCGAGACCAGCCTGGCCAACATAGTGAAAATGCAAAAAATTAGCTGGGCGTAGTGGTGGGCACCTGTAATCACAGCTACTTGGGAGGCTGAGGCAGGAGAATTGCTTGAACCCGGGAGGCGGAGGTTGCAGTAAACAGAGATAGTGCTACTGCACTCCAGCCTGAGCGACAGTGCGAGCCTCCGTCTCAAAACACACACACACAAAAAGCTGGTGTGCAAGGAAGAATCACAGTCAGTAAACGAGTTCAGCCCACCATTTCAACACGACTTTTGTGCTTTCATATGAAGCTTGCAAGGAACTCTCACGACGTGATAAAGATGTTGTTTCTTTGCAGATTTAGGTAAATTTAGTTAAGTAGCCTAATGATGTAATATAATGCAATCTAGAATTTATTTTATTGGCAGAAGTTATTTTTATAGCTTTATAAGCAAATCCTGAGTTTATAGACTCCTTAAGAGTCTTGAGGGGTTACTTAACATTTTCAGCTATTGCATTTTAAAGGGAAAATTGTATGCTACAATGGTTTCCACTTATATGGGAATTTGCAGAGATATTCGGCTATATACCTTGTGAATATCAATAGTGTTCTGTATTCTGTGTTTTCACATGACAGTTTACTTCTTATAAATATTTTCCCATAGTGTTACATAATCCTCATAAAGATCATATTAAATGACTACACAATATTCCATTGATTTGTTGTATGATCATTTACCAAACCATTGTGCTACCACTCTACATTTAAATTGTTTTCAGTTTAGCACTATTCAAGATAATGTTGCAATGATAAACTTTTTGTCTCCTTTTGAAATATTTTATTGGGATACATTCCTAGAGGTGGGTAAAAGAGGACGGACATTTTAAAAGAGGGTTGACTTTTGGTATATATTATTAATATTGTTTTCCAAAAGATGTATGACTATTTACAATATGACCATCAATATATTAATACCAGTTGAGTAATGCAAAGTAGACAGCATTGCACATGATGACTAAGGTTTTCTGTTAGTTAAATGGGTATACAATGGTTCAGTATTGCTTTACTTTCCAGTGCTTTGACTTGTGCCTTAGTTGAACATTGTAAATTTATGTAGAATTTAAAGTTCTCTTTTAAATGATTGTTAAAGCAAACTAAATATGGATTGAGCATATATTCCGTATTTGAGTCCTTGTGGACGGACTGCAACCAATTTAATAGGTAGACAACATTGAAAACCTAACTTAGGAGTATGTACCTGTAACAATAGCGGAGTCTTGGCCAATCCTAACAGTCATTCTTCAACCACTCATACACTGCTGAGTGTTCAAACTATGTTCAAGTAAGGCAAAGGCAGACCTGTAACCAATCCAACTGTTTCTGTACCTCACCTTTGATTTCTGTCTGTCACTTCCCTTTTTTTGGTCTATAAATTTGTGTTCTGACTACGAGGCACCCCTGGAGTCTCTCTCAATTGGTTGTGATTCTGGGGTCTACCAGATTCACGAATCATTCATTGCTCAATTAAACTCCTTTAAATTTAATTTGGTTGAAGTTTTTCCTTTCACATGACTTATTTGTTCTTATCCTTTGCTGGACTTCTTTTAGAGACTCATCCTGAGCTTTGGAGTCAAGGATTTGAATCCCAGCTTTGCTACTTACTACCTGTGTGATCTTGAGTAAGTAAGTAAACTTTCCTAGTCTCTGTTTCCTCCTCTGGAAAGTGAGGATAGTCATGTGCCTCTCACAGAGATGTTGAAGGATTCATCAGGATGGCACATGTGCAGAAGTACTGGCACGCACATTAAATGACTCATTAGTTGTTAGTCACGCTACATGGGTTTGGTTTGTTGGTTGGTTTTTACCCCAGTCTGATCCCTCAGTGGCTTTCCAATGGCTCTGGAGATAAACACTTCTTGGCTTCTAGATAGCCTGACCACCTCTCTTGTCTATGCTCATTCTGCCAAATCCACCCTTCACAGGAAGTGTCTCGAATGTTTTTCTGCTTCAGAATTCTATCTGTGCCTTCCTACGAGCAGTCCCTGTTCTCATTGACCCCATGAAACTTCTTTATCTAGAAAACTCTGAATTGCCCTTTAAAACATAGCCTCCAGAAGCTTTCCTGCTCCTCCAGCCTCCCTTTACTCCTCTCTCTTCCATAGACCCATGTGTATCTCTCTATAGCATTTACTGCACTGTACTACATTGTCAATTGACTTGTCATTTTCCTCAGATAGACTCTAAACCCCATGTGAGTAAAAACCATGTCTTATTTGATTTTATAGCCTCACTTGTAGCACAGGGTTTGCCATGTGGAAAGTATTCAATAAATATTTGTTGAATGAATGAATCAGTACCTACATTACTCATCAGGCATGGATCCAAACGTCTCAAAGAGGAAAGAAAAGTCACTTTCACAGAGAAACCACTTGCCATCACTGGAATTGGTTGGATTTAGAGCAGCATAACGAGAGAAAGGGTTTCACTCAACAAAGGACAGCTGGAGATGTGTAAAAAAATTGTGTAATTACAAAATATCTATGTATGTGCTCTCAGTAACCTGCAATCACGAGTCATCGTTCTGAATGACGTTCTAAAACCTCTGAGACATTGCTGTAGGCTACCATGTTCAACAGTGGGTGATGCATACGCTGAGGGCAAACCCCAAAGAGGAGTCCCTAAATTATGATGGGCAGTGGCTGCATTGAAGGAAGTGATTAATCCCCCAAGATGAGTATTTTGAAAGTGACAACATCGATTTGGATGATTAAGTTCTGATCTAATTGTCTGAAAAATAAAAATGGATACATGCTTTGGCACATCTCTTAAGTGGTTAAAAAATACACACGTAAGGGCCGTGGGTAGAGTCTAGCCTGGGAAACCTTGGAATAAGTAAAACTTGAGTTAGATCTTGAAAGAAATGGGTAAGTGGGAAGTAAGCTTTTCTAACAAAAATAAGACCTGAGGTGGGGGAAGAGCGAGGGGTCAGTTTCGGATGAAGCAGAGGGGTAAGGGTGGAGTAGGATAGGGGGGTTACAGAGGTTCTAGAAGGCCACCTCAGGAATTCCTTGTTAGTGCAACTGTGCAGCTGCATGAGGGAAAGCCAGGGGCCTACTGCCTTATGTCGGGCTCCTAGAAGCAAAGCCTCGGACAGGATTTGGATGTGTGTGCTTTACTGAAGAGGTATTCTCAGGAAATATCTACTAGGGAGTGAGAGGAGCAAGACAGAAGAGGAGAAGGAATTCCGCGAAAATCCTATCTCAGGTGGAGATGAGCCTCAGCTCTGTCCACTGTGGGGATGGGGTAGTCTCTTCATGAGCCCACTTCAGAAGTTTGCCTGTCTCGAGGCAAGGGGGCTGGCCCTTTGTGCCATCACTGGCTGTTGGCCATCCCCAGAGGCAAAATGCGGTTAACCTCCCTGGTGACGTGTTCCGGTCAGACAAGGGCAAACCTCCAGGAAAGGGGAGCAGCTGTGAGGAGAGAACAACCAAAGTCCCAGCAGCCAGGAGATGGGAGCCCCACAGGGCAGAGAGGGGATCTGGATGAGGCCCAAACATCTCTATCTACATCCATGGTCACAGCTGATAAATTCTTTTCTCCCCATTCCACATGGCTGCATCCCTGCCCCTTTTTAGGACTTTACTCAAATGTCTCCGTAAAGCTGTCTGTGGACTTGCCAGTATAGAGGAGTGATCTCTTTCTTTAGACGTCCTAAGATGCTTCATCCATCCATACCTCACCTGCTAGATGGTCAGCTCCACAATATCAGGTCCTGTGTCTCATTCAGCTTTGTTGATCCCAGCATGGTGGCCAGTACATGGGCAACGGGTGGTGTAGGGAGGTTCAGGATAAATGTGGTTAGAATGACAGAATGATGCTGTAGCCCCAAACAGAAAAGACTTAGGCTGTAAATCCAGTTTTTTCTAGGTTGGGTGCTAAATGCTCTTGGTTTATTATCAGAACATAGCTCTGCAAAGTCCTTTATAATCTTGCTTTTCTCCCTTGAGCATTAATATAATCTTTTTTATATCCCTTTGCCTGTGTACTATTAGTACAGCTTGCATAGTCGTGAAATTACAGCAATTCTGGAACGGGAGCTTTGAGTGTTTTGTAGGATGCTTTCAGAAGACTCACTTTTGAGCTACCCACCGTTCAATCTCACAGATGAATGTTGGGCCTATGAATTTTGTATTGAAGTGATGTATTTGACATGCCCATGAATACATGCGTCTGCCACACTGTGGCCTGCAGCCAGGCTGCAATGCTGAGCCTGCCTTCTGGATCCTCTTTTGAGAAGTCCTTGTAGAAAGCCTGCCAATTGCTTACGAGAGTGGAGCAAGATGCCTTGGAAATTGCCCCATTGAACCTTCTTTTGCCCTTCAGAATGTCCTGGTGTTTCCTGTGTACTTCACATACCGAAGGAGGACCATGCAGAGGTCATGTAGGGCTTCCCAAGGCAGCATGGAGCCGGTCGCTGTGGCCTGCAGGCTTCAGCTTGCTGAGTGTTTGGTCTCAGGGTGGAGAGTGGCGGGGGTTGGCAAGGAGCCTGTATTCTGGCAGAAGGACAGCATTTTCTGTACATGTTCTTTTGGAAGAACATTCAGGATGGTATGTGTTTCATCACACTATGCAACCTGATATATCCTGGGCAGGCTGGATTCATTATTTACCTTGTATAGTTGAATCAAACCAAATCTCCTTAAAAATGTTATTGGCAGAGGTGGGGAGTAGGTATTACATAAAGCCTCTGCTGCCAAGTGTTACAGTGCTTGACTTTTCATAATCCGCACTGTCTGAGGGCCAAAGATGTCATCTACTCAACTTAAGGGAAATTAAATGATTCAGAAAAACAGTGAATTCTGATGTCTTTTCTAGATTTGAGGATCTGCCTGTGGTCAGGTTTTTTTTTTTTCTTGAACAAAACTTGCTGGCCAGAGAGAGGCAAATAAATAAGTCACTCACCACAGGCAACCAGGGTGCCCATTTGGGATTGGGTGTCGTTTGTCATGATGGGACTAATTAACTCTGGAAATGCTGACCAGGTCATGGTTAAGACCCTTTTAAAATGACTGGTGCCAGGCTTTCCTTGGGCATTAGTCCCTGTCCTCCCCAGATCCCTCATTCCAGCTACCGCAGGATGCAATTGACCAATGGCCAGAGAGACACAGCTGACACCACGCCGAAGTGCCAAAAGCAGACAGTGCTGTCATTCATCTCTTCTGCTCCTGGGGCAGGGGGGTGGTGACAGCTTCTTGTTCCTCTCAGGTGCCACCAACCCCCTTTCGATCTTCAGTCTGGTTAAACTGAAAAACTGTTTTAAATGACTCCATTTACTGAGAATTTCAGTGTTGGCTCTATTACATTCCTTAATTTACGCTTGTTAATTTTGTCTGACTTGGCTTGCTCAGATTCCTTTGGACATATGATCCTTATGAATAAAACATTCAAGGGCCAAATGTTTGAGTGGGACATCTTGATGTGAATATTCCTGGAGAGTGGCAGAAAGCGTGGATCAGGGCAGGTGCTTCTGTCCCAGAGTGAGACCTAGAAACAGCTGTGGTGTGCTGGAAGGAATCCTCAAACCTGGAGTCTGACGATGTTTAAGGGCTGATTCTGCCACTAATGAGCTACTTGATCAGGCAGATTGCTTCCCCTCAGTTTCTTTAGGAGATGGTGTGCTGTGTAGTACTAGCACTCTCATTTTGCTGTCTCTGTCTGGGGGAAGATTATGCATCCTTGTCGCGTCGTACTAGGTGTGGCCATGTGATTTCTGGCACCCCTCCCTCCTCCTGGCGAAGGACTGTATATCCCTGCCCTATTGACGTCAGGCTTGGCTTGGCTATGAGATTTACTTTGGCTGGCAAAAGTGAGTATGAGGAATTGTGCCACTATTGTATAGATGCTTTAAGAGACATTGTTGGTTCTGCCGTCTCCATTTCTCTCTGTTATTGAGTTCTGGAGCAAAGAAGGCGTGGACAAGGGCTGCAGCTGACCCATCACGCATGTGTGGCATGTGTGAGAAACAAACTTTTGTTGAGGCAAATGTTAGATTTTTCGGGTTGTATGTTGTTGTAGCATCACTTAGTTTAAACAAATTAATGCAACAGGGAATAATGTGATCTACTTGGTGGACTTTTTATGAGAACTATTTGAGAGAATTAACCAAAAAATGCATTGTGCACCTATAAGGTCCCAGGTACTGTATTCAAGGTATAAGGGCCACAAAATTGTGTAAGGCCTGGGCCATGTCCTTCCAAGAGCTCATAGGAGAAGAGACAGAGATTTCTAAAAATTGTGTCAGTAACATTGTATAGCAGACCTATACTTTTTGCAAGGAATTCAGACTAGGCCGTCACACATTCTCAAATTAAGGAAAACCTCTTAACATTTGACATCCCCCAGAAAATGCTGAAAGAACAGTGAGTAGAAAACAAAAAAGGTATGATGATGTGGATGCTGGGCAGATGGATGGACCCCTCAGGAGTTGAGTAGCTCACTCATTAAACCTAAGCCTTATAGATCAAAATACTTTATCAAACCCTCATGGAAATATTTTATTTTAATCACGTGGTTGCTTGCAAGAAGTCAAAACCATAAATGTAAATGATCTAAGAAGGAAGAGTATGTGGTATTTAACCTGGCAGTGCATGACACGCAGTATAGTTTATCACTTGGTAAGTGGCTGGTCTAAAGTTAGAGAATGGGGCTAAAGTTAGAGAATAAAATTCAAGGAGATCCATGATGTTCTTGTTCTAATCAGAGGTTGTGCAGTTATCCAAAAGAGAAACCCACTTGAAGCAGTTCGGTTTAGAACTAGGGACTGGAAGGATAAAGGGGAATCTTGTGCACTGGAAAGGCTCCCAGCCTCTGGTACCCCGTCTGCCTCTCATCTCCATTTCTCACTGAGAATGTCCCATGTTCCTCTCTGGAAGCTCGCTTTCCCAGCAACCCTGCAGCTTCCTCACTCAGTCTTGCCTCCTTCTGCCTTGCTGCTGTGGCTGTGCTAACCTGGCCCCTCTCTATGTGATGGTGATGGTTAATTTTATGTGTCAACTTGACTGGGCCATGGGGTACCCACAGAGTTGGTCAACATTATTCTGTATGTGTCTCTGAGGGTGTTTCTGGAAGAGATGAACATGTGAATGTGCAGGCTGGGTGAAGAAGATGGTCCTTCCTAACGTGGGTGGGTCTCATCCCATCCCATTGAAGCTCTGCATAGAACAAAAAGGCTAACCTCCCCTGAGGAAAGAGAGAATTCCCCTTGCCTGTCAGCCATTGCCTTTTCTCCTGCCTTTGGACTTCAGGTAGGTCTCTCCTGGGCCTCCAGCTCACCACCTGCAGATCTTGGGACTTTGTAGCCAACCTCCATAAGCATGTGAATCAATTCTTTATAAAATCTCTCTCTCTCTCTCCCCCTCCCACACACATGTGATGCATATTTATATCGTATATACATACAATGAACTACATCCTATTGACTCTGTTCCTCGGAGGAGCTTTTACTAACACAGTCGTTGCATGGATTCAGGCTCACAGACTCCTTGGCTGTACTCTCTAAGTCTCAGTAGAATTCCTGTGGGAGAGTGACTCTGATTTTCTCTCAGATGGGTGACTGCGGCCCTGTCAGCCCTGGATGGGCATCATGTCGCCTCTGGGGGCCACCCCACTCAGATTAGGGACAGGGCAGGTTCCTGAAGGTGTTATGGGTGGAGAACAAATGAGTCATATTCTCTCACAGTTTTCCTTTCCAGTTAATACGACTAACTTCACTTTTATAGACTTGAGAAGAGATTTTTGCACTCTTTTGAGGCTACCGTGGGGCTTATATATCTGAGTGTTCCACTTCCCAAAAGGCTGACACAATTAATGGCTCCCCTCTTACCTTCACTTGCTCTCCAGTTTAAAAACAAAACAAAACAAGAAACAGGAATAGCAACACTTTGAGCTTATTCTTGCAAATGCCCTTTGATGCAGTTTAGGAACAATACTATTGCTCCACCATTGCCCTCCTAGAGCACTGGGCCTGGAATCACTAGGGCCAGGAATCCCTAGTTCCTTATGGGTTCTTCTCTCTACCAGATATATGACATGGGGCCTCAGTTTTCTCCTCTGTGAGATGGGGTTAGCACTCACTGCTGGAGATACGATGAGATGGTGGTGTACAAAGCCCTCTGACAATTTCATTCCATTTAAATGTTAAGATTGTTCAAGAATTCCAGGATATCTTAGCTAGAACCTTCTTCGTTGTAAAGATAATGAAACTGAGGCTTAAAGAGACAGTATTATTGCTGCGGACATAAATAATGATTCTCACAATTCTCTAGTTTGTTCTGTTCTGACCCTTTCACCTTCCACCAGGCGGTTTGTTTTCTTAGCTGGGAGTGTCAGAGATCCCAGGCTGCCGCACCTCCTTTCTTTCTCTTTCTTTCTTTCTTTCTTTCTTTCTTTCTTTCTTTCTTTCTTTCTTTCTTTCTTTCTTTCTTTCTTTTTCTTTCTCTTTCTTTCTTTATTTCTCTTACTTTCTTTTCTTTCTCTCTCTCTCTTTCTTTCTTTCTTTCTTTCTTTCTTTCTTTCTTTCTTTCTTTCTTTCTTTCTTTCTTTCTTTCTTTCTTTCTTTCTTTCTTTCTTGCCTTCCTTTCTTCCTTCCTTCCTTCCTTTCTCCTTCCTTCCTTCCTTCCTTCCTTTTTTTTTTTTTTTTTTTCAGTGTGAGTGCAGCTGAAGCTAGCAGGGCTCTCTCTCCTTTTAAGAACTTTCTTCCTCTCCCTGGGGCCACTCGTTGGACCCCCTCTGAGGTTAGGTGTGTGATCTTCTTCCCTTATAAGGAAGCCAGGGCGGCAAGCCGCTCTTCTCAGGGCAGACTTGCCTACGGCAGGCAGGCCTTAGACTCTTACGACAGGAAGAGTCAAAAGCTGTAGATCTGAGTGAGGATTCAGTCTTGTGGCAGGGAAAATGCACACCACACAGGCGTGCCAGCCCTGTGGCCAGGTTTTTCGGGATGTGCAGTTTGGCAGAGCCGAGCCTGGGGTGCCCAGAAAACAGCTTTTGATGTAACGCCATAGTGGTTTTTGAACTCGGCCTGCAATGCCTTTAATCTCTCTTGGCTCCGATTTCCCAGGTTAATTTCCTGACATCTAAGGAGCTTTGTTTAGCGTGTGTAGCTTCCTGCCTTTTATGTCAGAGCCTGCGAACTGACGGAATCGTGGAGTGAGCCAAGAAACTTGGGGGTGGGGGCAAGCCTTGGAGGCTCTCTTCCTTCTTTATTTTCCTTAGTCGCACACTCACCCTTAGTCACTTTTTTCCTTGGATATTAGCACAATAGAAGCCTCCTTATGTAAGATGTAAAAGTGGGGAGGGAGGGACCCAGGAGGGCTTGGTGAAAGAGCTTGGTCATTGTGTGAGTGAAGTCCTGGGGGAGGTTTTACTCTGGTTTTGCTGTTTTGCAGAGATATCTAATTAATACCTTTGGGGAGCAGTCACTGAGGGCCAGGGCCCTGTGTCCCCCCATCCCAGTTCTCTCCACTCTCTTTTCTCTGCCATTCAAAGCCCTGGCAACCCCGGACTGATGGAGAGAGACAGAGTGAGTGATTAGCCCCACTCCGTTGCCTGGCGTGTGTTAACTCCTCTCCTTCCCCTCTCACCTCCATCTTCTCAAAGGGTGGCCTCTTCACCAGTTCCTCATTTGCATTCTCTTTATTTGCTTGACAGTACCATTCTATCAGAATTTGCTCAGCTGCTTGTTTGTCCTTTGTGTGGGCGAGTTCCAGGGTTTCTGGCAGCTTCTGGACAGCTGGCCTCTTTGACTTAGCGCATAGGGTACCCTGAGCAGACAGGCACCTGAGTAAGTGTTTTAAATTGTGGCAGATGTTGCAACACTTACCTCTCTCCAGGGGCTGTGGTGAGGCTCAATTAACATTTCAGACACCCACACTGCAAGTGCAAAGTAGTTAAGTTTGAGAACTCAAATGTAAAGAAAACACCGATCTCTTACTCAGTAGGGGCTGAATTCATTAGCTGGGGAGATGTAGGGAAGCCCTCCTGCCACTTAGGAATTATTTAGAGAATATTAGATGAGAAGGGACATCAGAGAGCATCTCCTATAAGCCCACTATGCCTGGGTCCATGTTGGTCGTTTTGCTTTTTTGTTTTTATAGCCATTGAGTCCTCAGTGCCCAGGGCAGTCCTTGCCATTCAGCAGGGGCTCAGTCATTGATTGTGGAGTGAAAGACTGTGACTACTCACAACCTGGCATCTCAGAGAGGAGCACAGACCCACTGAAGTTAGATGGGATTATGGAGATTACAGCCTGTCTCCTGCCTCCCAAGGGAGTGACTTTCCACTTAATTGACTTGTTTGTTTTAGTTGTCCAGTGTGGATCCCTGACTGCTTCAAAGGCACTCAAGCTCAGTCTGAGGGCCTTTAGGAAGCACCTCAGATCTCCCCCACTTGCTGAGGAAAGCAGCAGGACAGCTGAGACCATTTTTGTGGCAATTAAGAAGCCTCGTTGAGATTGGAGGTGCGAGTGGGGGTGAGTCTTCTTCAGGCTTGGCTGGGTCTGGCAATCTGAGTATGCAGTGATATTGATAGCAACGGGGGCAGCCAAATGCCTAGGCAGATAGGGGTGGTCCCTGGTGAAGCTTACCTCCAAGCTGAAGAGTTTAAAGCCTGAAAGCCAAGCTGCAAGTGAAATCCTTGATCCAGATTGAGAATTTATATTTGGCATGCTTTCCTCTGATTGATCCTCGCCCTTCACCTATTTTACATATACCTACTCTTTCCTAATTGGTTTTCTATACCGTTGTGCCCACCTTTGAGTGATGTCTTTGCTTTAACCTTTTTTGCATACTCACAAACCAATCAGCACACACTCCCCATTCTGAGTCCATAAAACCCTATGACCATAAAAGGCCCCAGCCCAGCCACATGAGGAATGTTCCTGCCTTTGGGTAGGGGGACCAACCCCGTGTCCTCTCTCTGCTGAAAGCCGTTTTCATCATTCAATAAAATTATTCTTTGCCCTCCTCACCCTTTAATGTCCAATGTGTCTTCATTCTTCCTGGGTGTGGTACAAGAGCTTGGGAATCACCGAATGCGGGTACAAGGTATAACCCAGGTGTGCTGGGGAACACCAGCGTGGCTGAGTGAGGCCCAGGGCTTGTAAAGTGACCAAGAAGAAAAATCCTACATCAATATTTGGCCAGAGATAAGTGCTCCTGAAGGCACTGCTGTTTGCAATAGTCTCCCCCTGAGGGTTGTCTTCAGAGAGGTTGTCAAGGGGAGCACACAACCACACAACATGAGGGGCTGGCTTGGGTGGAGCCCAGGGTATTTTTCACTTGAAAGTCTACTGTTCTAGCAGTTAAAAATGAACAATGAACTTCTTAGAAACAAAACCACTGTGAGTAAGAGATTGTCTTGGTTCAGGAATTCCCACAGCCTCCGTAACTCTTGGCTTCTCTGTTTTTCTGCCTCTGTTTCTTTGTTTCTGCCCCTTTGCCTTTCTGTTTGACTGTTTTTGACACACATATATGCAAATGCGTGCATATGTACACACAAATACACACACGTACACACACCCCAGTTAATTCTTTCCCCCAACTTTCGTTATCAGCAGCTGTGTCAGCTCTGCAGCACGGACAAATCCTGGGTAAATGGGGAGGATACCAAGCATTAAAGTTAAGCTGACTTGTATTCCAAAGGACCGATTTGAAATTGTCCAGAGCCTCAGGAGGAATTGCCAAGCACATTCAGAGAGGCCATTTGGATCCCCAGGGGGACGATGCAGCAGGTGCAGAGGGGACAGTGGTCTCACTGGCGAGGAGCCCAGGAACGATCATCAGGGACCACTGGAGTCACATGGGAACAAGCCCTAACATAGGTCCCTGCTGCTCCTTGGCAGGCCCGTCTCCTTTCCTGCTGCTGGCCCTTTGGTGACCTCGCAGAGACTGTGGAGTCAGATGGGCTTGGACTGCAAACTCCAGCTCTGGCCCAAGTTAGGGGCTAAAGCCAAAAAAGCAAGGGAATGCAAAGAGAAGGGAGATAATGGGAGGTTTTCCCTGCTTCTAGGCTATGACAATGGAAAAATGCCAGTGATGGGAGTCCAATTCTAGAACCTTCTTGAGCAAGACACTTCATAGTCCTGAAGTTAGGCTTTCCTACGCTGGGAGGAAAAGCTTGTTTACGGTACTGAGGCAAGGCAATGCCATGATTTCTAATTCAACTATTTTTTTGTTCATTCCTTCCTATTTCCTCTACCACCTAGTTACCTCCCCAGGGTGTTCATAAGAATAAAGAGAGCATGTGGAATTGCTGTGAGTCCTTAAAAGGAAAGTGTTACATAAACACAGAGTATTTTTATGTGTGCATATAAAATATATCTTCTCTGGCTAGAAGGGCCTTATTCATGGAGCTAAATAAAACAGGTTTATTTGGAATAGTAGCAATCCCAAAGGACCTAAGTATCGCAAAAGCTTGTGTTTTGGGAAATATTAGTCAAGGGGAAAACTGTTTCTAGCATCAGATTTTTTTTTCCCCCATGTGTGGAGTCTTTTTTTTTTTCTTTACACCACCCGCCACCCCCATCTATGAAGTTTAACTTGTCTCTTATTGTCTTTGTTTTATCTTGATGAGGTTCCCCATGCATACTCATATGCTGGCATCTCTGGTAAATGTTTTAACAACTGGCTCTTTGTAGGAGATGATGGGGGCCCTATTTTGTAGTATTTGCCAGTTTTCATGATATAAATACTCCTTACCACATGGTAAGGAGTATTTATATCATGAAAACTGGCAAAGATGCCCCATGGTAAGCTACCATTATATGGCTTTCCCACCACACAGATAAAGTATACATAAACAACTTCAAGAGTACAGGCAATACTAAAGTGTTATAATTAGAAGTAATGAGTTTTGAGAGTTTATTACACTTTCAAAAATATAATTTATTTAATTCATTTAATTCTTTTGATTTAATTTTTATTAATGGCTGTGTTAACAACTGGCTTACAAAATTTCAGAACATTTAATAGTTACCTCCCTGGAGCTGGTGTGAGCTGCCATCAGCATACCACTGGATGAGGTGTTGGCCTTGCTATAGCCTTGACTCCTCTGAAGCCCCTGGCTCACTTTGCCAAGGCATCTATTGGGTATTTCCACCTGGATGTCACACTATGATGGCAAAGTAAATGACTATGAGAATGAACTCCTCATTTCCCCACTCACATCCCTTTCTGCCTTCATCCGAGTTAAAAATCTTAAAGTCACCTCTTTCCTCCTTCTCTCTCAGTCTTCCCATTTGCTAGCCAATTATTACCAAGTCTTCCTTTGCAACATCTCTTATTGATTCTCAAACTTGGCTGCACACTAAAGTCGCCTGAGGAGCTTTAAGCAAATCCCGATGTTTGGGTTTCACTGCTACATATTCTGGTTTAATCAGTCTAAGGTGCAGCCTGGACATCATGATTTTAAAAAGCTCCCAAGGAGAAACTAATGTGCAGCTGGAGCTGCAAATCACCATCTTTTTCTTTCTCGTTGCTATTATCTTCTAATTCAGTATAATGAAACACAGACTTGGCGATCCAACAGACTTCGGTGTGAATCTTTGGCTTTGCCAAATGGTATTGTTTTTAAGCTCCCTGAGATTCTCTTTTGCCAACTGTACAGTGAGAATAATGACCCTTTTAACATAAGGTTACGAAAAAATGCCTTAGCTCAGCAGATATACAAGGCAGCAAGCAAAGTGTGACATGGAGGCTTGTACCATGGACCAAGTGAGGAATCACTAAAGCCTGAAATATAGTGGTTATCTACTGATACGTCTTTCTAAAATCTGATGTTTCACACCTATGCTCCAAGTCCTCTGTTGTTTCTCAGTTGCCCAATGAATTAAGTCTGGACCCCTTAACATGAACACATGCCTTCATATCTGACCCCAACCCATGATATCTGCCCCATTTGCTCCCGTGTAACCTGTGACCCAAACTCAGCAAAGTTCTCAGGGGTCTTCAAGCTTCCACATCTTTGCAGCTGCTGTTCCCTCTGTCTTGAATACCATTCCTTTCCTCTCTCACCTGAACTTTCCAACACAGCTGTTAAGGTACAACTCAGAGGTCACTCTCTACAAAGTCTTCCTTGACTGCCTCTGACAAAATTAATGATCCCTTCTTTGTGTTCCCACAGCCCTTGGTACAAACCTTATTCAGCATTTGACTATATTATTTTAATGATTTGTTTTCCTATCTGCCCTCCTTCAACTGTGGCTGAGTCATCTTGATATTCCCCAATGGCCCAACACAGAGGGAGGAGTTCCACAGATGTTTGCGAAATAAATGGGTGCATTTCCTGTCTCATTTTTCATCACTCTCTTGTCCTCTCGTGTAAGAGATATGCCAATAGACTAAGTGGAGCGAGCCTAGATCAGACAACAGTATCTTAAAAGCCCCATTGAAAAGATATTTAAAACTCCCAGAAAGACTCCTCTCAGATCCCACATGGCAAAGCATGTTGAAGTGAACGGTGGCAGACAGGTGAATAGCGTACCCTTCACCCTCAGAGAGGCTGTGAATATTAGTCACCCGTGCAATGCTGCCAGGAATCTCTCTGGGGCTGGCCCAAGTCACAGAACATGTGTGAATTGTTTTCTAAGCTGTGCTTTGTTAAAATAGCAACTCCCAGTTTGCCTCAGGTGTAGAGTTTAGGTTCATGGTTCACTGGATCTTTTAGGAAAATAGGAGTGAACATTCCAGTCCCTTCTCTCCCCACTAGTGTGTGAGGTTGTTTGTTCACATGGCTCAGACTCTGCAGAGAGCAGATTGCTGATAATGGCCATTCCGTCTCCTGGCCCTCTCCCAGAAGAACCATATTTAAGGTCTCGGTGGATGTGAATGCCTGGAAAACATTACTCTCCAGGGTAAGCCCAGGGGTGGTGTTGAGGGACTTTGGAATCCCTGATAGAGCTGGAGCACTGGGCCTACATTAGAGAAGAGGCTAATTTAGCTGTTTTCTGGGAGGCTGTAGGTCTCCCCAGACTGTAACAATGAATAAATGAATTAACAGAGGAATCCTTCCCCTAAACTTGAAAAAAGAATTTGAAACCTTACTGTAGATTTAACCACTAATTCTCCCCTCTCATTGGTCTTCCCCAGTCTCTCCTCCAAAGATTCACCCACTTGCCTTTGAGCACTGATTTGTTGAATGTTCTTCACTGAAGATCATTTGACCAGATTACCCTTCAGTGGCAGACAGTAAAAAAGGCCATCAATGACCAACTCCAGGAATGGAGGCTGGACAGCTCTCTAATGAACTCCAGCTAATGCAGAAGAAAAAACGCTTTAAAAACCAAAGCAGGTGAAGGTCAAGGAATGATGATAGAGTAGAAAATGCTTTCATTCCTTTCATTCAAGAAAATGGCATGCAGGTGATTGTCACTGGATGGATCCACTGGGCATATGTGCCAGAAGTGGCATTGATGGGATGGAACTGGAGCCTGGGGGCATGTTGGTGAAGTGGTGAGGTAGTGACAGGGAGGAGGGTGTGCAGAGTTCCTGCTAATTCTTGTGAAAGCTCCAACAAGGGTGAAGAAAATGGATCATAATCATGGAAAGTGGCTACTCCAACTCCACGTGGTTAAGTAATGGACAGGGGAGTGTCTGAGAGTGAGGGCAACGCTACCTCGTATCTGCCTGGACAGGCACTTGTCAGAATCTTCAGGAGCTAAAGAGTGTACATTCTATGAAAACAAGTGTGCTTAGAAATGCAAATGCAATTAGATTACAGAATTCAATTAACAAATGCTATATAGGATGGTGAAAGATACTGTAGGATTGCAGAGCTGTGGTTTGAGGTGAGATACCCTACAGAGAGTGTGCAGCCACCTCCTGGCAGTGAGGTGAGTCTGCTGAGACCAGCTTCTCTTGATTGACTCTCAAGGTGCTCAGAGGCTCCTGCCATCTTGGAGGGTTTGTCATTGTGATTCCAAGATAGGAATTTGCAAAGTTCTCTTTACTGGCTGTACCTGGGGATGGAGGTGGAGGTTTAGAGGGCATAGTCTTGGCCACACCACTATATTATGGAGCCAAATCAAACACCCAAATAATAGAGTGCAGGGAGTCACACCCTTATGTCACTTGATTCTCATCATATCCTTCTGAGTAGACAGGGCATTAGTTCATTCATTCAGTCATTCATCTATCCATTCAACACATACTAAGCAACATGTACCAAACTTTGTGCTAGGAATTAAGAACATAGACAGACCTTGGTTTCAAGATGCTCAGAGCCTAAGCAAGAATATTAACTTTGATACCAGAGTGTGAAAACATCAGACTAGAGGTCTGTACAGGATGGTCTGTGGACACCCAAGAGAGGTGCTGGATCTAGCCTCGGAAAAAAGTCCAGGCAGTCTTGAGTTGATCTTGAAGGATGAGTGGGAGTGAGTCAAATTACAAGGAGTCAGGGGGTAGGGTTCAGATTCCAGGAAGTGGGAATTGCATTTATAAAGATATAGAGACATGAGAAAGTGTGATGACGGGGAGGGAGTAGGCATTAGAGTATGACAGGAGCAAAAAAGGTGGAGGCCTAGAAAGAAAAAGTCGGAGAGATAGAAAGGATCATATCATTGAAGAACTTGTATATCATACTAACTTTTTAAAACTTTATTCTAAAGTAATGAGAAACAACTGACTATTTGTTTCAAATTAACTTCATTGAGTTATTTTTACAGGCAATAAAATGCACTTGTTTTAAGTGTGCAACTTGATGAGTTTTGATAGACACATTTACCTGTGTGGCTATTGTCCGAAATAAGATATAGAACATTCCTATCTCCTCCAAAATTTCTTGAGCCCCTTTCTAAGTAACACTTTGCCTAACTCCCAACTCTGGACAACCACTTATCTGCTTTCCATCACAATAGATTAATTCTGCTCATTCTAGAGTTTCATATCAATAGAATCGCACAGTATGTTCTCTTTTATATCTGGCTACTTTTACTCAGTATAATGTTTTGGAAATCCATCCATATTCTTGGATGTGTCAGAAGTTCATTCCTTTTTATTGATGAGTAGTATTCTGTTGTACATCACAATTGGTTTTTCCATTCATCTGTTGATGGCTATTGGAAGTTCCAGTTTTGGACTATTCTAAAGTTACTCTGATCATTCATGTACAAATTATTTTGGTATGTGGATGTGAAATCCTTTTGCCATGAGTTTTTATTTCTCTTGAGTAAATAACTATACAAATATCCAATAAGCACATGAACAGTTAGTCCAATATCATTAGTCATCAAGAAATGCAAATTGAAACTACAATAGGAGACTAGTACATACCTATTAGCATGGCTAAAATTACAAAGACTGACCATAACAAATGCTGGTAAGGGCAGAGAGGAACTTGGGCTCTCATATACTGCTACTGGGAAAACAAAATAGTACACCCACTTTGGAAAACAGTTTGGCAGTTTCCTATATATATTCATATACTTACCATATGACCCAGCAATCCCACTTGTAAGTTTTTTTTTTTTTTTTTTTTTTTTTGAGACATAATATTGCTCTAACACCTAGGCTGGAGTGCAGTGGCACAATCGTAGCTCACTGCAGCCTCAAACTCCTGGGCTCAAGCAATCCTCCCACCTCAGCCTCCTAAATAGCTAGGACTGCAGGTGAGCACAACCATACCTGGCTAATTTAATTGATCTTATTTTTTACACAGACAAGAGTCTTGCTATGTTGCCCAGGCTGGTCTTGAACTTTTGGCCTCAAGCAAACCTCCCACCTTAACCTCCTAAAATGCTAGGATTACAGGCATGAGCCACCATGCCCTACCTACTAAATTTTTAACCATTGAATAACTTTGATAAGGGCAGCAACAGGAGCAGATTTGGTTCTTAAAGGAACGCTCTAGCAGCACTGAGGGGGATAGGAGATTCTGTGTTTAGTCTTCAGAAACATTCATTTTTTATTGTTGAAAAATATCCCGTCATGTTTAAATATTATTTGTGACTAATTATTTCCTTATTGTGGCTAGTTAGGTAATGTTAGGTATTTTGCTATTGAATAGAGTTCGAATAAACTTCTTCATGTACAGAATGGGTTTGTTTCTGCTGAATTATTTCCTTAAAATGAGTTTCTAGGATTGAGATCATGAGTCATTGTTCCTAAAATTTTTATGCTTTTTTGCAGCCAAGTGTCGTCTGACTGCCTAAAGATTGTAGCAGTCAATAACAGCATTTATATTATTAATTATTTTTCATAGATCAGAAAAGAGAAGCTCAGATTAGTGAATTAGCTAACACAGGTAGGAAAATACACAGCTGTGCTTTGAACCTGTGTCCTGAACTCATCCTTAGTCTAGTGGTCCTTTCTCTCCTGCTTGCCTCTGTTAATCAAATTGTTTCTTCTAGCCACACTTGTGTCTACATGAGAACCCGTCCTCTGTGCCACGGACCCTGCTAGATGCTAGGACTGCAAAAGAAGAAAATGCAGTTCTTCTTTTAGAGGACCTTATGGCCTAGGGACCTTCCCCAATTCCCTGCTCTCTGCCTCACTGGCATGGAGAATATCTCAAGTGAACAGACTGAATGACAAAAGGAAGGAAAGAAAAAGTGTTAAAGCCATATGCCAGGCTATGGTTTGGATAATAATTTTGACTCAGCTTCCAGGACCATGCTGAGAGACAGTGAGCGAATTGCATCCCACGTTGTGCCAGCATTTGGCTGGGTCAGCCAGCCACTTGGGTGGAGGCCTGGAATTAAAAAACCTATCTCACTGGGACATGACAGCAGAGATTCTGTGTGAGCTTAAGAAGGAGGGAGAATACAGAAGCGTTCAGCGGGGAGAGTGACAAGTTGAAGCAATAGCCGGGGGAGTCTGATGGAGGCATTCTGAATTGAGTACATTTTATTGTGAACAATTCACATTTCTTGAGTTCTTTCTATGTGGTTGGCATTGTTCTAAGTACTGGAAGAAAGTAGAAGAAAAGGGTTTGGGGGCTGGAGATCAAGATGTTCCAAGAAACATCTGGCAGTTATCAATGCAAGTCAGGTAGGAGGTGGAGTATGGAGGTGGTCCCGTCACATTTTAGTGTGTTACAACTCTCTCCCTCTATTCCTCACTCCATTTCAGCACCCCCTTTCTCTACCATCTCCCCCACAGCACGTCCTGGGCCTCCAGACACACAGGTAGTTCTGTGCTGTTATCCCAGCCCCTCACAGAGACACCTTGCCCAAGTCTGTCCCCCTGTGCTAGGATGACAGCTCCAGATGCCTGCAGATGCCAGTCAGGTCAGATGAGTGAGTAAAGAAGGATGTTACAGGGGACCAGTGGTGGGGGCTGTGGAGAAATAGCTCCTCACCATCTCAACAGAGCAGCTGCTACTGCTCTGCGAGATGAATACTGTGGATGCTAATGGAACTGGACGTTACTAGATAGCCCAAGGCTCCAGGAGTGGGGAAATGAGTTTATAGGAGATTTTCACTGTGTTTAAATTTTGGATATCCAGTGAATTTAAACATTTTTTTTCCCCACAGTTAGTATTGGCCAAATAAAATAAGACCTTGGACTGGCCTCTACTGGGGGCCTCTCATCTGTGCTTCTGTTTCAGTCAATGCCATGTTTCTTTCTCTTTCTCTCTCAAAGACTGTCTCTCATTCCTAGGGTCTGCTCCCTTAGGACCCAGGGAGGTGGCTGATCAGATAATTAAGTTCTGAGCTTGATAATGGCTTCATGGTGACAAATTTGCCGTTGCCTTCCAAGCCATGACCTGGAGGTACTGGGGCAGATAGGGAAAATTGAGGCCCCATAGGAGGTGGGAGTCATCTCTGGGTGGGCTGGCCTTTTTGGTCCTAGCCCTCAACAGACCCTATGGGCAGCCTATGGGCTCTGACCCTATCTAGAGTTAGCTCCCTCTTCAAGTTTTCTGGGGACACTCAGTGATTATTTACAAATGGCTGCATGTGGGCCTGGGGCTTGGGATGGAGAAGGGTTGGCTCTGGGGAAAGGTAACTACAGAAAGGCAGGAGTGACTGGTCCGGAAGCCCTCTCTGTGCAGCTTAGGTTTAGCATTAAGGTCCTATCTGCATTGCCCAGTATAGTAGCCACTAGTCACATGCGGCTATTTAAATTTAAATTCATTAAAATTACATAAAACTTAAAAAAAATGTTAGTCCTCAGTTACACTAACCACATTTCAAGTACTCAACAGGCACATTGAGCTGGGTGGCTACTGCATTAGCTGGCACAGATCTAGAACATTCCATCACACAGATAATTCTATTGGACAGCACGGCTGGGCCACCAGCCTGTGAGGAAACAGGCCTGGGGGTCAGGAGAACTGAATTTTGGTCTTAGTGCAGACACCCACTGGCTTTGTGACCACAGTCAAATGGTTTAATTCCTCTGGATCTTGCTTCTTCATTGGTAAAAAGGAGATAACCTTTTTCTACAAGATCCCCTTGAAAATCAAATAAAAATACAACCATGTTGGCATTAGAGTGATTAATAATGTTAACGAGGCCCATGACTTCCTAGCCAGATGCTGTCCTCAATGAGGGGAGGAAGCCTACATACTAGGTGCATGTAGGCAGGGAGGACGAGCAAGAAGGAAGCGCCGTGACGTGGATGCTGCTCCATGAGTTCGGTAATGCTCAATTTGCACAACTGTCCAAGATAGACTGGGGGAGGCTCAGGGTTTCTTCACTGGAACCAGTGAAGAAAGGCGAACTCGAGGGGTCAAGCAGATCTGGTTAGCAGTGGATACTGGTAATGCTGAAAAGCTGCAGGGGATCAGCTCTAGTGCCTGGCGTGTGGGAGAAGCTTGAGAAATACTTGTTGAATGAATGAATGAATGAATGAATGAATGAACCATGCAGTGGGTAAAGGCTAATGGGCAGCTGCTGATGCTCTTGGCTGCTCTGCTGACTTCTCCATCAATATGAAGTCTTGAGTTAATGGGGCAGGGGAGTGGAGCAGGATTAACCTGAAAATAGGATGCAGAAAATACAGAGGATGTATTTCTTGGGCATCTGCTATGTTCTAAGTATTCTTCATGTTTCTCTGTATTTCTTACAAATACCCTGTAAGGTAGCTGTCTTTATCTCCATTTCATAAGTGTGAGTTGCCCAAAGTCACATATATTTGTGCAACTATCACTTGCAGATCCAAGATTTAAACCTTAAATCCATACCTTCCTGCCTATGCCAAACTACCCCTAAACAAGTAGCATGTTCTCTCTGAAGACACGTTGCCCAGACTTTAATGCAATAAGTTGCAGTAATCTCTGAATTTTGGGGGTACTCCTGACTTGGCTAATGCTTCTTTTGGTTTAGTTTTGGTTTTAAACTGGCTTGTTTCTGCACAGTACCATTTATACAAGGAATTCACAGTACTTTGTGGTTAGGTTCCTTGAACATACAACAGCATTAAAGTTGTTTTTTATCCCATCTGTAAATGCAGAAAATACAGTGCAAGGAAGTCATGTGACTTGTCAGAGTGTAAAAGTGAGTCATTGGTGAAGTGTGTACAGAAATGAGGACAGTTAAGACTGTTTTGAGAACTGACATGAATCTAGCATGTATAATATTTTGTATCTATTGTTATAGTTATGGAATTGGTTAATGTTTTTTGCTTCTTTAATTTCAGTGCTTGTAATTGTGTATTCCAGAATGCAACAAAGCAATGCCAAGAGGCTTTCAATAACAGAACACAGGCATCAGTTACAGGCCATTCTGCCTGGAGATTAGTTTCTCTTATGTGAACAGCATGTTGAGTCACATCAGATCTTCCTTACTACTTTTGTTTCTATTAATGGCTTTGCAAACTCTCTCCTTGCAAATGTGTCTACATGGCTAAGGGTGTTCAAAGGAATGAACATCAGAGAATTATAGGGGAGCCCTCTGCCCTGGTCCTTCCTGGACCTTTCCTTTCACATTTACCCCCTAGATGATGTCTTTCAATTGCAAATGTAACCACATCCTCTCATGTTCCAAAGAGGACCAACCTGGGAGTCTAGATGTTCTGGGACAGGGTCTCCCAGGGATGGACTGTCCAACTCTGTTCTCGGGGTTGCCGGAAGGCAGCCTGGATGAAAGAGAAAAAGAAAAAAATTAAGTCAATCGTGTGTACAAATCCACAGTGGCTCTGATACTGAGTTCCTCAAAATGTGTTTCACAAGATGCCAGTTCCGTGAACTGATCTTTGATAAACAGATTCCAGGTCCAAAGATCTGGGGAAAGTTGTGGGTGGCATCACCCATGTGGAGACCCACAGTGTAAATCAGCATATTAGAAACGACAGGAGGCCCTGTAGAAAAGAAACCCATCTCGTTTCGTTTAAGATACTGGCATCTTTTGATGTTTGTCTCCTCCCGATCTCATGTTGAAATTTGGTCTGCGGCATTGGAGGTGGGCCTTTTTGGGTCATGGGGGTGGATCCTTCATGAATGGCTTGGTACCCACCTTGTGGGACTGAATATGTCCTTGCTCTTAGAGTTCCCATGAGCTCTATTTGTTAAACAGTCTGGCACCTCCTTCCTCGCCGCCTCTCTTTCCCCTATGTGATCTCTGCATGGCAGCTCCCCTTGCCTTCTGTCATGAGTGGAAGCTTCCTGCAGCCCTCACCAAAAGCAGATGCTGACACTATGCTTCTTGTACAGCCTGAAGAACCGTGAGCCAAATATACCTCTTTCCTTTATAAACCACCCAGGCTGAGGTATTCCTTTAGAGCAACACAAAAGCACTAAGACAGATAGGTTTTCTAAAATTTTCCTGAATGTGGAACTCCACTCCCCCCCCGCCCATCACATCTCTGAATATCCCAGGAAAATACTGACCGTTGAGGGAAGAGGCAGATGCAGAAGACTGGATCTACTGGTTGAAAGAGTGAACCTGCTTCCATCGCCTGTTACTCAGACTAGTAAATCCCAGACTCTGTTTAGTAAATCACCATGGTAGCAGGAAGCTGACATAATAATATTCAAAGCACATAAAAGTGCCTTGACTTTGACCGGAAAAGCACCCCTGTCACATGCAATGCCTAACAAAAAGAAAAGGGCTACAGGCCGGGCCTCCCTGAAGCCTGATCATTTGCAGTGACTTCCTCGGAGAAATCCTGCTGACTCCTCACTCAGCGTTGGCCTTCTTCACTGTATACTCTCTGAGAACCCGTTCCTTTCCTTCAGAGCACTCGTCTCCATTGGAATTAGTGATCTACTAGCATGGTTATTGGTTTATAGCTTTCATTTGACTAAAAGCAGCAAGAGAATACAGACTAGTCCATAATAGGTCTTCAATACATATGTGTCAAAATTTTTTATTAAATCAGTTAGGGGTCATATGAGTGACCCCACATCCTTTGGGACTCATTAAACCAGACACTTCTGCACCATCTAGGCAAAAATCTGTATGAGTTTGCTAGGGCTACTGTAACAGATTTCTACAAACTTAGTGGCTTAAAATGACAGAAACTGACTCTGTCCTAGTTTCGGAGGCCAGAAGTTTGAAATTGGGGTGTGGAGGTTGATTTCTTCTGAAGGCTCTGAGGGACACTCTGTTCCAGGCCTCCCCCGGCTTCTGGAGGCTGCTGGGAATCCTTGGTGTTCCTTGGTATGTAGACGCATCACTTTAATCTCTGCCTTGGTCTTCTTCTCTCTGTGTGTCTCCTCAGAGATACCCATAGAAAAAAACTCAGAATCTCTCACGTGTAACAAATGCTTACATGAAACCTTCTGCCGCAACACTATGTCCTTTCCTGCCAGCAATTATCCACCCACATCCTCCTGTCTTTTTTCTGAACATCTAAGGTTCTCTAAAAACTGGAGGCTTACTCCTCTTACTCTCATTAAGTCTCTCAACAGACATTTGTTGGTCGTCCCTGAAGGGTGATAAGACTTCCCCAGGTGGAGAAGACAAAGGCATTTCAGGTGGTGAAAACATAAGGAGCAAACCTTGGTCTGGTTGAGAAACAGAGAATAGTTAATCTCTTTCTTTCTCTTTCCCATTTTTCTGCTTCCTTGCACCAGCAAGTCACAGAATTCCCAAATTACCCATGCACACACCTTGTCCTTAGCCATAGCAGGGTCAGATTGGTGTGGCTGGAGCTGTAGACAAGAGACTTGCTGTAAAAGAGGTTGCTAGGTTGTGAGCAGAAAAACCCAGGCAGTTAACAAAAACAGAACTGGGAATTCCACCTTCCCCCTGGAAACTCACCTCTTGGATGAACTACATGATGACTGTGAAGTCTTGGGAAGCGGCTGCCCCTGAAAGAAGTGAGGCTGAATGTAAACTTGCTTGTAGAGAGTTGTGATTCTGCATGAGAATTCGCTTCCTCCAGGGAGAAGATGAGAGCCAGAGAGCTAATCTAGAAAACTGAACTAGAAAAATGTCCTGTCCTACTTTCAATAAACTATGGAGTTCACAGCTTCCATTATGAATGAACATCTCAGGGAAATATATTGGTGGAGCATGGGAGGTGCCCTGTCTTTGAGTATGGAAGCGGGGCACCTTTGGAGCCATGGTTACCTGTTGGCTAGGATTCGCCATCCCAGAAAAGCTCTCCTCTTTGCGAGTCCCTTGCACACCTTTATCTTTCCCTGTTCAAACCTCAAATATGCACTGTTACAGAGTAACGCCCCTGGGTAGAATAATAGCTGGCATACAATAATACCTCTTATTGTCCCATATTACTTCAGATGAGGTGTTGAGGGCATAATGACAGCTCCATCAATATACCAAGAAGAAAAATGAAAGAAGAGGCAGCGTTTTGTCTTTTCCTGGTCATGGGGAAGGGGAGAGAAAGTACGTCTGAAATAATCTATTCGGTGTTTTCATCTACTCCCTGAAAAAAAAAAAAAGTAAAATGTGAACCCACATTTTATGAGGAAGAGCTTGATAAAAAGAAATGAAAGGCCGAGGAAATTTCTTGATGACTGCCAAATACATACCTTGCCTGAAGAAAAACATGTTTCCGAGAATTTTGTAGGAAAAGAGGGAAGAACAATGCAGTAACATCAATATGTAGGTCTGTGGAGGCAGGAAATAGTTTCTTAAAATTAAACTTCAAACAGATATTGATGATTTCAATATTGAGACACTTAGAGGAAACCTTGGATGGGTTTTAAAATTTCACTTTCTAATATTCATCTCCTTTCTTTACAGGATGCCAAATCTAAGAACTTCAGAATTAAATCTAAGGGATATAGTACTTGGGATGCTGGAAATCTGCACTAGCAAATATGTCAGACACTAATAACGATGGCTCTGACATATTTACATGGGAGAGAAAAGACACCTTTTCAATTCTTTCAGATCAGGCATATGAAATATATGTCATTAACCCTAATGCATTAGAGGCCCTCAGCTCACATATTTTATTTTGCAAAAGAGCACTATGTACATTTCTCTCTAATGTCTGCTTGCTTTGAGAAATCTTTTTACCCTTCACACACAGACACACAGACACGTGTCTTCAAAGTAGGTAAACTTCCAAACTACATCCTCAACCAGGTGAGTTGCAAAATGGATCATTCCGTTCTTTCAACCAAAGAGAGAAACCATCATTTGAAAGTTTCCTTCCTAAGGCTGGAGTGTGGAGTGGAGACTTGGGGGAGGAGGGTGGACTCTTTTGGGACACACGTTAGAGGCTTTGGGAGCCTTCCACTCGATGGATGAGGAAACTCTCATCTTAAATAATACTTGTTGGACCAGGCGTGCCCACTGAATCCTTGGACTGCGTGACACAAGTGCTGATGAAAGTCAAGCCAAAGAAAGCAGCCAAGGAGGGACCAGAGTGGAGGGAGGATATTTCCAGATGAGATTTGAAATGAGATCATGAGTTGATGAGGTGAAGACATGCAGGATGGCTGTTTAGAAGACAGGAGCTGCAGAAGGTGTCACTGCTTAAAGCTTGAAGGGACAGGAACATCAAATATTAAAAGTTCTACATATGGCACAAAACATTGTTTTAGAATCTGAAAATGTTATAAGAATACAGATTTAATTTTAAGTGGCTTTGCTGAAAATGATTTTCAAAAGCCCAGTAGTTGTTTTACATGATATGATGGTGCAGTGGTTGAATTGTGGCTGCCACACACATGTCCCTATTCTACCCCCAGACCTGTGAATGCAACTTTATTTGGAAAACGTGTCTTTGTTTTTTCTTTTAATTAATTAATTAAATTAATTAATTATTTCTGTGCCTGTGCTTACCCCACCCCCTTTTTTCTAACTTAAAGTTAAGAATCTGTAGACGAGATCATCCTGGATAACCCAGGTGGGTCCTAAATCCAATGATAAGTGTTCCATAGCCACAAAAGAGAACACACAGAGACACAGAGGAGAAGGCCTTGTGAAGAAGGTGGCAGAGACTGAAGTTACATAGCTACGAGTCAAGAAATGCCTGGAGCCACCAGACACTGGGAGAGGCAAAGAAAAATTCTCTGCTAAGCGATTTCAGAGGGAGCCTGGTGCTGCCAGCACTTTGATTTTGGACTTCTGGCCTCTAGAACTGTGATATAAAAAAGTTTCCCTGTTTGTAAGCCACTCAGTTTGTTGTAGTTTGCTGCGGCAGCCCTAGAAAACAAATACAGGTGGTTGTAGCAGGATCTTAGCACCCAGACAGACCTGGCTGTGAATCTTGACTCCTCCTTTTCCTAGCCTTTTGCAAGTTATTTAGCATCCCTAAATATTAGCTTTGGCATTGTAAAAAGTGCTAAGATAATGGCATCTGCCTCATAGGTGTGAGGAGTAAAGGAGTCAGCGTGTGGAAAGGATCAGTAACGGTGGCTGATGTCATTATACTGACAACTGTCTCCCTTACTTTAATCCTCGTGCCCTCGTGTGCACACATCACCCCTGTGTGCTGGCTGGGAAGGGGTTCTGTCTCAGTTCCAGATCCACCTTCCTATATTCTGCTCTGCTGGGCTGGGACTCTGCTGACTACACATCTTCTTTGCCAATCAGGGACCCTCGGGGGAAGCTGGTTGGCACAGGATAGGAGGAGAGACTTGCCCCTTCTGTTTGTCTGCCTGTGCTATCAGCAGCACCCCAGCATTGACCTTTCACCCTGGAAGCAGTTTTTGTTCCAGTGCGTTGTGATTTCTAGCTTCTTGCAGTACTCCTGGAACCTGTCCCATCACAGCTGCTTTGAGGTACCAGCACGAACCAGACAGTGCCCCCTCCGCAGGAGTCTGAGTCCCGGCTTCCGAGGGGCTCCTCCTTCAAGCTGCTGGGAGCTGATGACCCTAGACTGCTTCCTAAGCTTCCCTGCCCCTTAGAGAGGGTAGCTACTTCTTATATCCAGTCCTAGAGGTGCTCGCTACTTCCTAACAAGCTTTTGTTACTCAGGGTTCCCCATTTGCCTCTCATGTACCCCCACACCTGTTTAACCAATTTCCTGTAATAAATTCTCTTTGTTAAAATCACTAGTGAAGTTTTGGTTTCTGACTGCACCCTGGCAGATACTGTACTCTTTGCGGGTTGCTTGCTTTCCTATGTGTATGAGAAATGGTTGGTACAGCCGAATAAGCACTGAATTAAACCCAGAAAGATGGAAGTTTGTTCCTTGGCTTCTTTACTTTCTAGCTGAGAAATCTTGGCCAAAATACTTGGCTTCTTTGAGAGTCCAATTTTCTTATTTGTAAAGTGGGATTAATAATGTTTATCTTGTAGGAATACATATAGTTGGATGAGATAACGTCTAAAAAGCGTCTGGCACCTAACAAATATTTGAAAGATGTTGGCTATCATTTTACATGTATCAGAAATATATCTTTGCATTTTGTATCTCTTATAGATTCCTCTGCTTTTCACTCTTGGGCTTATAAACTCCTCTGGGCATGTCTGGACTTTCTTATTTCCGCTTCCTTGGTTCATTTAGGGTATTTGTTTTAGACAAGAAGACTGAAGTTCTATTGTATTAGTTAGCATGACCCTGAGCAACTTCAGAATGAGGATGTGATAGTTATGAGTATGAAGGGAGTTGGCTTTAAACTGAACAATAAATCAAAGATGAAAAACAAGACCCCCACTGGGGAGTGCCACCGGGATGTCTCTGATACCGTGGTGCTCGCCATTGTTCACTCAGCAATCTTTTCTACATGGATGCATTCCTGACTTTCAGAAGCACAATCAGTAAGAGGCTATGACATCCCTGGGGGTGGTGAAATGTGAATCAAAAATTAAACAAATATAATCTGACTGGGACTGTTTGCCCAAGAATTAGTCAAAACTCATTTGAAGCCACTCCCATGTTTAAAGACTTTTTCAATGTCAAAAAATGTAACATGCCAGCCACCAAACATTCTCTAGCCACCTGCTGAAAGTAAGAAAGCATTCAGGAGGGGCTGCCAGAATTAAAGGCAAATGAAAACTGTGGTCCTAGCCCATGTGGGATTTTTGAGTATAACAAGGAGACCAAACTGACAGACCCAAACTTAAATAGAATATCTGCACATGTGAGTCCTCTAAGTTCTGCTATTACAGGATTTTCCAGAACTCCCAGGAAGATTCCTGATGCAGAGCCTGAGGCATAGGAAACACCACTGAAAACTTCTCAGAGTCTGTTGGGAATGATTTCTCCATTCTTTCTTCACATCCCCTCCATCCAACCTCAATACTCTGACGGTGTTGCTGAGGGTCATCATGTCAAACTACAGGAGGCTTGACTCATCCATTCGGTTCTCAATCACTCCTGTTGTCCACCATCAAAGTGTATCCTCCCTACTCTCTCAGGACCCTACTCTCTTTCTTTATATGAAAATATTCAGCTAGTCAGCTATATAAACCAGGTCGTACACTAGACACTGGGCTAGGCTTCCTGACACAAAGATACATGGGCCATAGACCCTGGCCTCAAGGAGCTTACAGTCTCAGCAAGAGAGACAGACAGGTGAACCTGTGTGTATGAAATCTTGGGTTCTAGGATGATATAGCCAAAATAGGGAGTAGCCACTCTAACAAAGACATGATGAGAAAGAGTTTCACAGATACTTCAAAATGGATTGTTTAGGGAATATAAATTTAGAGTGTGAGAAAAAGGGAACTGCAGGCACTATGACAGAATAGAGAGGAGGCAAGCAAAATGTTGAAGTCTGAAAATACAGATGGATGGCAGGTTCCAACCTCAGGGGGCCAGGAAAAAGAGAAGGGGCCAGGAGGGTGGTAAAATCATTGGTTTGGGAGAGATCACAAGAAAACGTGTTCTTGCTTTAACTACCTTTGTTTCATGCTGCATTTGGAGAAAGTGCTTGGCGGAAGGAACAGGGCCCTGTGCTCCTGTCATCAGAATTCCTCGACTGGGATTCTGATGACAGGTCTGCTGTATTCCTCCCTACCTTCTGGCTCAGGAAACAGAACAATGGATATTTTATTCCAAAGATATCCATTGGGCATCTCTTGCAGCATGGCTCTGTGCTAGGTGTAGTGGGAGGTAATTAGTGTGCTTTTTGACAAGTATTTGTTGAACATCTACTATTTTTCCAGCACCATGCTAGCTGCTTTGGAGGCAAATGAAAATTGACAGTTTCTGCCATTAAGAATTTGCAATTTTTGTTGGGAAGCCAGATTTATATGTGGATCTCCATGTAATAGAGTCATGGCCAAGGGGGAGGTATGAAGAGGATTCCTCAGGGGTACAGAGAAGCAGCACTCAGGCCAGCCTGGAGCTTCTGGGAAGGCTTCAAGAGGTGTTGGAGGCTGAGCTGAGTGTTCAAAGGTGGATAAGGGGTACCTATGTCAAAAAGATAGACAGAAACTCCAGACGGAGGAAAGAACATGAGCAACGGTGCAGAAATGCCGAACAACAGGCTACATATTGGCAACTACCAGTGCTTTAGCACAGCTGGAGAATAAAGTGTAAGTCAGGGAAAGGCCAACGAGGAAATAAGAAGGGTAGAGTTCAGTTCATGCAGGACCTGAGGTGCTGGGCAAAGTGTGGACCTTTATTCTATTGTATTGGGGAGCCATAGAATGTTTTACGTTGAGAGGGACAGGCTTAGATGTCATCTAACTGCAGAATAGAAGATGGCTCAGGGGAGGGCAGATGGGGAGAGAGCATTGGGGGAAAGAGCTAATGCATGCTGGGCTTAATACCTTGGTGATGGGTTGATAGGTGCAGCAAACCTCCATGGCACACATTTACCTAGGCAACAGACCTGCACATCCTGCACGTGGACTCCAGAACATTAAGATAAATGATCATTCTTAGTGCTTAATGTGTTTTATATTTCTTTAATAAATAATACTTAGAAAAGAAAAAAAAGAAGATGTCTCAAAAGGGTCAACAGTGGAAGCAGGGAGTCAGGAGTCTTATTCAACAGTTCAGGAAAGAGAGAGTGAGCTCCTCAGCTAGGAAAAGGCAGGGTAGGCGGGGAGGAGGGGATGGGTCTGAGGACTGTTTAGGAGGTAAAAGAAGAAATTGGCTTTAATGATGGGCTGGCTAAGGGAGATGAGATAAAGGAGAAGGCAGGGATGAATCAGGCTGCAGCTTGGCTGAATGAGGCAACTGAGATAGGGAATATGAGAAAGAGCAGAATGTTGAGGATGTGGGGAAAGGTTATGGGTTCAGCTTTGGTTGGATGAATATGAAGCACCTGGAGGGTGTGAAAGAGGACTTGTTCATATCCTGTGCCCACTTTTTGATGGGGTTGTTCGTTTTTTTCTTGTAAATTTGTTTAAGTTCTTTGTAGTGATAGACTGGATACAGAAAATGTGGCACATATACACCATGGAATACTATGCAGCCATAAAAACAATGAGTTCATGTCCTTCGCAGGGACATTGATGAAACTGGAAACCATCATTCTCAGCAAACTAACACGGGAACAGGAAACCAAACACCGCATGTTCTCACTCATAAGTGGGAGAAGAACAATGAGAACACATGGACACAGGGAGGGGAACATCACACACGGGGGCCTGCTGGGGAGTGGGGGGCAAAGGGAGGGAGAGTATTAGGACAAATATCTAATGCACACGGAACTTAAAACCTAGATGACGGGTTGCTGGGTGCAGTAAACCATCATGGCATATGTATACCTATGTAACAAACCTGCACATTCTGCACAAGTATCCCAGAACTTGAAGTAAAATAAAAAAAAAAAAAAAGAGGACTTGTTCATCAGGGAGTTGGATATCTAACCTGAAATTCCTAAGAGAAGCAGGAGTCACCGTGAACATCATCAGCATATGGGTGGCAAGAGAACTGAGACAGGGGCTGGAGTCACTTACTCATGAAGGGCAAAACAGGAGACAGAAAGAAGAATAACAATCCTCCTTCCCTTGAGGGAATACATAGTCTATGGGGGAGAGAGGTATGTACCCAAATAACTGTAATAAAGGAACCAGACAATAATCTCTATATTTAGAGCAACTGCATTTTTCCTATCAAATATTGGATCATGTGGTCTCACCAACGTTTGGCCACAGACAAAATTGTTGAAGGAGAATTGTGTCAGAAATCCACTTGGCTTAGTTCTAATAGAGGTACAAGTAAAGTGTTTTTTTTTTTTTTTGAGACGGAGTCTCGCTCTGTCGCCCAGGCTAAGTAAAGTGTTTTTAAAACACTGAATAAGAAATTAAGAAATTTGTGGAGAGAGAGAGAGGAATTTGAGATGATTCCTGAAAGTGGACTTAGAAAGCTTCAACTCTACCTGTATTTAATACTATCTTTGTTGCATACTGTGTCAACCTGCAGCCAAGAATAGGGTTGGCACTGGTGAAAAAATTGTGAGTCCTGCAATAAGCTCACTCCGGCTAAAGGATTTTAGAGGGGATGCGTCTTAGGGCTCCAGGTCCTCTTTTGGACTTCTGAGATCTAGTAATTTGTACTGGTGTCATCTTTTCCTACCCTGTGTCAACCAATGGGCATACACCTAAATGTATATGATGAATGAACTCCATTGTTTACAAGTGTAATGGGGTCTCAGTTATATGTAAACTGGAATTCAGAGTATGTTTATCAGCAGAGTAAATGAGCTATTGACTAGCTAGCTTCCCCTTCCCCCTCACATCTGTTTCTTGACTTGTTCTGCATGAGTTTTTTTCTTTCCTGAAGGGTGGTGGAGGTAGTTTAGTGCACAGGGATCTTGGAGAGGCATGAAAGAAATATGAATGGCAAGAATTCCAACAGTGTGTATCTCCTTTACTTCGTGTTGTGAACCTCAACTTTTTATTTGGGAAAATTTGAAATCTTCCGAAGGTTGCAAGAATAGTGCACTGAATACCCTTCACCTGGACTCACCAATATTAACACTTCGTAGTATTTGCTTCCTTTTACTCTGTGTACACATGTGTACACAGGTGTTTATTTCTTGCTGAACCACTTGAGAGTTAGTTGCAAGCATCGTGAGTCTTTATCCCAAAATCCTTCAACATTTCTATCCTAGGAAAAGGGGCATTATTCTGTGTAGCTACAATATAATTTTTACATTCAAAGTTGAGTGTTTATACAACAATGTTATCTAGTATGTATCCTATTCAAATTTCCTTAGTGTTCCCATTAATATCTTGCATGGCATTTAAGAAAACTTCAGGATATAATGTGGGGCCACTCACTATATTTAGTTGTCATTTCTCTGGTGTCATCCTTTGCAGGGACATGGATGAAGCTGGAAACCATCATTCTCAGCAAACTAACACAGGGACAGAAAACCAAACACCGCATGTTCTCACTCATAAGTGGGAGTTGAACAATGAGAACACATGGACACGGGGAGGGGAACATCACACACTGGGGCCTGCTGGGGAGTGGGGAGTGTTGGGGAGTCCCCTTTAGCCTGGAGAACAATCCTTAGATTTTTTGTGGTCTTTCTATAACATTAAGATTTTTGAAGAGTCTAGGACAGTTGTTTCACAAATCCTCGGTTTGGATTTTTCTGGTTATTTCCTTGGGGTTAGATTCAGATTTGACATTGGGCGAGACTGGGTTTTGAGCCTTCAGAGTGAGGGTTCAGGGCAGAACTGGAAGAGCTGTGGAATGGAGACCCTGCCCTGGACAGGGGAGCCTCTGCAGACAGCACATCTCAGCCCGGCTCCGGCATGCGAAGGAGTACATGGGGTCAGTGTGCTGTGCCAATTCCAGGGCATTGCAGTGGAGAGATGACCGGGTCAGTGGCACAGAGAAGACTTGGAGACAGAGGCCTGGAGCAGCTGTCAGGGACCCATAGGAGCCCAGAAAGAGGCACAGAAGAGTGATGGGGGCTTGGTCAGAGCAGCAATATCCTCGAAGGGGATGTGCCTGTGGATGTGTAGGGCTCCGCTATGGGTTCCAGAAATACTTGGGAGGGACTCCCTGGGTAGGAGTGGGAAGGTTCCTTCAGTTATCCCTGTAGATGCCACAGAGCCGAGGAAATCTCACCTGTCACCGCCCATGTGTATGTGTGTGTTTTGGGGCAGGCATGAGGGTGCTGGTATTCTGTAAGATGAAGGTTCCTGTATTGTTGATAATCTTTACCTGATTAAACCCTGACAGTGGGGTAGAATTCCAATAGTTAGGTGAATACCAGGGCTTACGATCTGGAGAGGAGGAGAAGGTACTGCTTAGCAGGTGGGAAATGAATGAATAATTGAAAGAAAATACTGATTTTTCTTTCCCTGATTGAAGTAGAAGCCATTGGAGTGGAAGGAGGGGAAGATGAAAATGGGCAGTTTGGGATTCTCTCAAACTGGGAGAGAGGAGTTGGAAAGTTATTATAGTCAGGGATCTTATGTAAACATACTTTTATAATTTTTATCATTAGAGGTCCACGATAAAACAGAAAAGACAAGCACTTGTATTTCCTTCGAAAGGAGAGAGTTCTTGTTTCTGAAATTTCCATTGGTCGTTTTGGGTAATATGTGGGAGGCCAAGAGCCTGCCCTTCCATGTCACAAGGTGAGACATCAGGCTGTGTGTCCGCCCACTTCTCTCCCGACTTTGCCCCCTACCACCGTGAGCACTTATTGCTTCCCAGGCAGAGAAGGAAGTTTCTCAAAGTGCTACTCTCTTGGGAACAAAGAGGGGATTTCTACTGTTTTGTCGGACTGGTCGCCTTCAGGAGCACTCAGTGAGGCAGATCCAGGCTTGGCGTCTGGATTGCAGAGCCTTTTGATCTTGAGGCAGCACTTTGATCCTGGACTTGATTCAGGTCAGGAGGAACGTCACTGGTGGTTTGGTTTAATCATTTGCTCACGCCAAAGACCAAATCCTACCTTGGGGGCATGACATAGTGAACAGAATGTTTCAAAGCAGAAACTTATTTTTATCAATTTTTAAAAAAATGAAACAATGATACCTCCCACTTGTAGGACATTTTACCATTTACAGAAAACATGTTCACAACTCATGTTTGGCCTTCACATTCTCCTCATAAGGTAGGTAAAAGAGGAGGCCAGCCACCCTGGGATCCAGGATCCCTGTCAGGGCTCTCAGTCTGGTGTCCCTTTCTCTGCCCCCCTGGCTTCTCCTTGCAGCAGATGGGCACTCCCTAAGATGCTTGCTCTGAAAGCTGACTTTTGCCCGTCTGCCTCCTTTGAGTTCTTAATCTGCCCAGGACCAGCTCTGCATGCAGGGAAGAGCTGTTGGCTCTTGGGAAAACCTGGGTCTCCCAGGGCCGCTAGGGACCCAGAGAGAAGACCCCACTGTGGTTTCCCCCTCTTGTGAAAACACAAGTTCTTGTGTGGTGTGGGAGAGATTCACCCTCTCTTTTCATGAAACCGCCTGGGAAGAAGTATGCCCCAGGAGAGTTTATTTTCTTTGACCGATAGAAAATAGAGTCATGTTGCCGGGCGCAGTGGCTCACGCCTGTAATCCCAGCACTTTGGGAGGCCGAGGCGGGCGGATCACAAGGTCAGGAGATCGAGACCACGGTGAAACCCCGTCTCTACTAAAAATACAAAAAAAATTAGCCGGGCGCGGTTGTGGGCGCCTGTAGTCCCAGCTACTCGGGAGGCTGAGGCAGGAGAATGGCGTAAACCCGGGAGGCGGAGCTTGCAGTGAGCCGAGATCGCGCCACTGCACTCCAGCCTGGGCGACAGAGCGAGACTCCGTCTCAAAAAAAAAAAAAAGTAAAAAAAAAAAAAGAAAAAAAAAAAAAAAAAAAGAAAATAGAGTCATGTTAACGGGAGCTTTTGCGTGGCCCTGAGTCTGGGAGGATAGGTTTCAGGTCAGCAGGCTGCCTGATTTCTGTGGGGCGTGTGTGTGTGTGTGTGTGTGTGTGTGTGTGTGTGTGTGTGTGTGTTGGTTTGTGTGCACGTGCTATTAGATGGCAGTACTCTGCACGATCCTCCATAAAAGGCATAGCACCTTTCACTGCGTCACTCACAGTAAAGGTACCATGATGGAATGACAGCTAATTTTGGGGTGCCTTTCTCACTTGTAAGGGAAGCAGCTTCCACAGCAGCATTTTTGAGATCCCTGGAAGGGGAGCTGGTAAGGGAAGGGGCTTCCAGTAGCTTCATAACAGGCTCCTCCTGAGAGCACACCAGGATGGTTCCACACTGAGGTGAAGCCCTGACTTGGTGGCTCAGAGTGATCCTATAGAACCCGCCCCACTTAGTTCTCCTCTGCTGGGAAGTAGAATCAAACATCGTTGTCTAAGTCACATTACACGTTCCTGCAGGATGTGCTGGAGTCCAGCCGTTACAATTAATCACCCATGCAGCTTTTCACCCGTGTCTGTAGTCAGAGGGCATATAAAGTTATACACTGGAGAAAAAAGCACCAAATCCTAAAAGGCACATCTTCCCAAGCTTAAATGGAGATGGGAAATCTGGAAAATGCAGATGTTAATATGGTAGAACCAAAACAACCAGCCAATTCAGTGAAAAACAAAGTAAGGTACATTCATGCTCATAGCAGTTTTATACACAATAACCAAAAAGTAGAAGCAGCCTACGTGTTCATCAACCGATGAATGGACAAGCAAAATATGTTGTATATGTACAATGTAATATTATTCAGTTTTCAAAAAGAAGGAAATTCTGACATGCTATGATTTGGATTAACCATGAGGACACTATGCTAAGGGAAATAAACCATTCATAAAAGGACAAATACCACATGATTTCCCTTATATGAGGCACCTAGAGTAGTCAAACTCATAGAAACAAAAGTGAGAATGGTAGTAGCCAGGAGGGAGGGGAAATGAAGAGTGAAAAATGATTAAGATGGTCACTTTTATGTTATGTGTATTCTACCACTATTAAAAAACAAAAACACAAAATAAGGGAAGACGAGCCCGTGGTAAAACAATTCACTGATTGATAGAGCTTTGTTAACTGTAGCTTGGACTTCCTGGAGACACAGCACACATGGCCAGCCAGAGTGGGATCAGGGGAGGGGCTTTCAAGCCAGGAAGATCAGTTGCTATGGGGAGGGCTTATTGAGGAGGGAGTTGAGTCTTCTTCTGACCTTTGCCTTCCTGGGAATTCTTTCCTCCATCTATGACTTACAGAGGACAACCCATTGTGAAAGTATCTGTCTCTGTGTTTGAAATACTGACACTGTCCTGGGGTGAGTTTGTCTTTCCTTTGGCACAAACGTTGATTAAACTGGTTAAAGCGATAGGGGAATGCTCCCAGGGGTGTTGGCTGGTCTAACAGAATGTTTTGCAAACTGGGATCCACAGATTCTCTGAGCAAATATTATAATCTTCTTTTAGTCTAACCTTATAATATAAATATGACTTAAAATTATACATTTAATGCCATAATTGAAGCAACTGGGTGACTAAGTTATCACCTGTATGCAGGTACAATTTCGTTGGCCACGTGTATGGTTGTATTCACTGCAATGAAGGGCAAATGACATCTTGAAGCTTGGCATGAATGGAGGGAGGTGTAGCACCAAATTAAACTGAGGAGAGTGGTGGGAGAATTGAGTTATCCCACAGCACAGGGTAGCATAGACATGCCACACTCAAAAATGCCAACATCTTGACAATGCCAGCATCGTATGTGTGTTGCAAATTCGTTTCAACAAAATAACATTACTGGTGTTATTAGTTTAATGTGGTTAATTTAAATTTTATTGACCTTTGAAGATTTATTTTTCATTTAATTTGTGAGTTTGTGTTGCTTTTCAAGTTATGTCAGAGCTGTCAGCATGAAGAGTTTATACCCAGATTTATGTTGGTGTATTTTTAAGTAGCAGTATAGTAAGGCTAATTCTCATTAACATTGAAGGTCAGGGATGCCATTTTCTCTTTAGAGGCTCCCACAGCTCTCAGTGTGAGAAGACCTAACCATCACAGGGGGATCAACAGGCTCTATCTATATTTGATCTGACCTGGAGGGGATCTTTAATTTTGGACTTTACGAGGCCACAGAAAATGACTTATTGCAAATGACAGAAACTACATTCAGGAATTCTACCCATTGTCTTCAACATAAATTCATAAAAATCTGCAAATATAAATAATAGCTCCTGTTCTTGTTCATGGAGAAACTGGCACTCCCCAACTTATTAGCCTCTTCTCCCAGGCGTGGTGGATCATCTTCTATGCTTCATACTCTCCTTGTCCCTTCTGGTCAGAGCTAGGGTTGGCAGACTCTTTCGTTCAGGATGCTTGTTTTGTGTACAGAAACTTCTAGACTTGACATCAGGAAATGCTCATATTTAACTTCAAACACAGTTCTGATCAGTAGTTTCTACGGAGTTTGGCATCCCTAGAAAACATGCTGCAAACTGCTGCTTTCCTATTTTGCTCATAACCCTAAGGCTTGCTCTGCACATCTACTCTTTGTCTCTCAGTAACACATATACTCTGCCTTTCGTGTTTCACTCTCTGTTGAGATTTGGATCCTGCCCAAGCAGCGCGAGGGGACTTCGGAGCTCTCTGGGCAGGAAGTCACATACTGAGCAGAAGCCAAGTTGAAAATGGCTTCCAATTTGGGGCAGAAACTTGGGTATACAGACATTTTGTGAAACCATTGATGTTTCTACTTGCAAATATTCCTGCAAACAGGAACAATTTCTGTTAACTTTCCATGACCTGTGTCATGGAGGCATGACGCCTGTCTGCTATTTGTTCATTTGGCAAATATTTACTAGATATCTTTTATACGACAGTCACAGTTCCAAGTTTTTTCAGCACCAAGATGAATAAAATACAGCATTTGTCCTTCAGGAGCTTGTGGTATTGTTGGGGATGATATGCATCTAAATAGGCTTAAGTGCATTGTGACAAAAGTTCTACCTTCTCATACGATGCCATTTTGTACAGTAAAACCTTCTGCCGGTGAAGAGGAGGAGCCCCCTAACTACCTGAGGAGGTCAGGATAGACATCCTGGAGGGCATGACATTTAAACTGGGTCTTGAAGGTTGAGTGAGAATTCTCTTGGTGGGAAATGGAGTAGGATAGGCTTTCAAGGTAGAGAGGACAATTTGTGTAAAAGCTCAGAGGAATGGAACTGCATAGAGTTTGGGTGGGTATACAAATTGTTTGGGATGCCTGGAACATAGGTTTTGGTGCATGTATGTGTATGTTGTGGGAGGGGGAGGGTGGTGGAATCTCACACTAGAGGGAAGGAGGCTGAAGACCCTGAAGAGGCTCAGACTTCAGGCCATGCAGACACAACTGTATACTACTCCTTCTATCTTTGGACTATGGTGCTTTGCTTCCCTTTCCTCTCCCCTCCCTTTCCCTCCCCTCCCCTCTCCCCCCTTCTTTCCCCTTCCTTCCCCTCCCTTCCTCTTCCTTCCCCTCTCCTCCCCTCCCTTCCTCTCCCCTCCCTTCCCCTCTCCTCCCCTCCCTTCCCCTCTCCTCCCCTCCCCTTCTTTCCTCTTCTCTCCCTTCCCTTTCTCTCCCCTCCCCTCCCATCTCCTTCCCTCCCCTTCTTTCTTCTTCCCTTCCTTCCTTTCCTCTTCCCTCTCCTCCCTTCCCCTCCCCCTACCTCCCCTTTCCTCCCCTCCCCTTCCTTTACCTCCTCTTTCATCCCCTTCCCTCCCTTCCCCTCCCTTCTCTTCCCTTCCTCTCCCCTTCCCTTCTTTTCCCCTCCCTCCCCCTCCCTCCCCTTCCTCTTCCCTCCTCTCCCCTCCCCTCTCCTCCCCTTCCCTTCCTTTTCCTTCCCCTTCCCTACCCCTTCTTCTCTTCCCTTCCTTCTCTCTCTCTTCCTTTCCCTCTCTCTTTTCCTTTCTTCCTTCCTTCGTTCAGCATTGTAATTCACATACCGTACAGTTTACCTATTTAAAGTGTACAATATACTGGTTTTATATTCACAAAGTTGTGCAACCATCATCATAATCAATTTTAGTATATTTTCATCACTTCAAAAAGAATCCTTGTACCCTTAAGCTATTACTCCTCAACCTCCTATCCTTCCAGCCCTAAACAACCAAATTTTTTTGTGTCTCTGCGAATTTACCTATTCTGGACATTTCTTAGAGATGGAACTGGGACTTCCAGTTTCTGGTTAGGCATGTAAGGAGTTTGGAAGTCACCACTCCATCCTAAGGAGTAAAAGGCTGAACAAACGAAAAATCCACAGCTCTTTTTGGATCTGTCAGAGAACTGAGATCACAGGGCAAACCGCTGTCCTCTAAATTGTAGAGGCAGACAGGTAGACACAGAGAATCACAACTTACAGAAGCCAAAACCGGAAGAAGAACCCTCCACGGGGAACAGTGCTGAGGTAGGAAAACTGGAACTATAACCAACGAATTGCTGGCGGCTCAGTATGGACAAGTCTCAGAGTGGAAAACGCCAGGATGACTGGGTCATAGGGGTTCTGCATAGTGAGTTTTAACTCCTGGGGCTCAACCAGGTTCTCACAGTGACTATCAGAGAAAAATCTTCTCATGCATTCAGTAGGAGATGGGGAAAGAACCATTTTAAAATACAACAGAACATTCTGTTCTTAACAAGGTCTGTACTCAGGAGAAACTGTTTTACCAGAGCATAAACTATTGGGGTTTATCAGAGCCTTAACTGACTTAGAGAATGGGAACCACCCAACTCCAGCCCACTGTAGCCATCTTGTCCCACCTAAAGGGGGCTGGGCTGAGAACATCTGTGAAGTTCACAGTTCGCAGGCAGAGGCTCACTAAGTTAAGACCTAATTATAGGACTACAGATTGCTTCCCCTGCCCACACCTCACCATTACATTATTAAAGGCCTGTTTACAGTAGCTCCTTTTACCCAGTATATCATACCCAACTATCAAGAAAGTTAAGTTAAAAAAAAGTATTACCAGGCATACTAAAACTCAAAAAACAAAGTCTGAAGAGCCAGAGCAAGCATCAGAACCAGACTCACACATGGCAGAGATGTTGGAATTATTAGATCAGGAATTTAAAACAAATATGATTAATATTTGACTCTAATGGATAAAGTAGACAGAGAGCAAGAATAGATAAAGCAATGTAACCCAGGAGATGGAAATTCCAAGAAACAAGAGAAAATGCTAGAGATCAAAAACACTTCAACAGAAATAAAGAATGTTTTTGATGGGCTCATTGGTAGACTAGATAAGGCTGAGGAAAGAATTGCTTGAGGATATCTCAACAGAAACTTCCAGAACTGTAAAGAAAAAGATGGAAAAACTTAGACCAGAAAATCCAAGAACTGAGGGACAGCTATAAATGTGTAACATATAGATGGAATCATACAATATGTGGCCCTTTTTAAATGGTTTCTTCCACTTAGCAATTTTTTTTCCTTGCAGCTGCAGAATCAACAGCAATTCTATTTCCCCTACATTTGCAAAGGGATAGTGCGCTCATGGGAGAGAAAAAGAAAACAGGAAAACAGCGATGGGGTATTTGGGGACTGAAAATGTAAAACTAAATAGATACAAAGTTCATTTTAAGACATTTTCTTCCTGGGACCATGGCTCACTCCCCAGGTGTAAATACTTCTCTTATCAAAAGATTTCCTTTTGTTTTGGGTAATGGGTAATTTATCTGGAGTCCTTTGGCCTCTAGATGATGTCTTAGTATACCGGTTGGTAGAAATAGTCCCTCTCTTTCCCACTGTCGTGTTGACATGGCCTCCATTAAACACCACAGAATTTAGGATTTGTGCTGCTTGCTTCTTTATGAGGCTGGTGCCTGATAGTGGGGCCACACAAAACTGCTTCCCCTCCAGAACAAACTTGATGAGCTGGTAAGTGATATAGCCATGCCAGGTACTGTTTTCACAGGTGGGTTAAATTCACATTTGCAAATTCAGTAAGGCAGCCCTTGTCCATCTCCCTGTGTTGCTGTGCAGAGGAGCTGAGTTCTGAAAAGCTCTGGTTTCCTTCTCTGTGAGCCTTGCTGGCACATTTTCAAAGACCACATCAGTCAGTGTGAGTGGCCCTGGGTCCTTTCCATGCAGCTGGCTCAGAGTTTTATAGAGCCTGTAACGGAATCTCATAAAGACTGGCTGCCATTTGGGATTAAAGTCTGGTGATTCTCCCTCTTTTCTTGTATGAAGATTTGATGTTTAGATTTGTTTGGAAAATGACTTTGTTAGCCTAAATCATCTTAGACTTCAAAGTTAAAATAGAATGGAATATGCAGTAGTTGACTCATACTATTGTAGCTAGACAACTTGTCACTTAATACCTCATGACTTTAGGGATTGGTTAAATTAATAATTTTATAAGGCACATAGACGCCAGAGAGCTTCCTCCATTTTGTTCTTTTCTCTAGCAATGTGCGTCATCATTACGCCCCTACCAAATAGTGTATTTTAAGAGCCTGTTATGCATAATTCTGCCTCTGCTTTCACTTTCTATTTCCCTCTCTCTCTGCCTCTCCCTCGGCCTCTATGTCTCTTTCATCACTCATACTTATATATACCAAAATATTGCAAATTCTCTCCCTAATAATTAGGAAGTTTTTTGCATGTGGCTTGAGGTTGTTCTTCAATGGTTTTAAGTATGTGTTGATGAGAATAGGCATAGGGAGGCAGGTGTGGGATGGCAGGTGGAAGGGATGCTCTGTGTTCAAAGATCCCACCCTAGTGAAGTGAAGCTTCTACCTGGGGTTAAAGACCAACTTCTTGATTGTAACAGCTGTGACCCAGAATCTACTCTGGGGTTGACTTCTTCTAAGAGCTGATTTGGCCGTGTGAGCCTGGAACACTGAAGTCAGGAGTGGGAGCAGCAGCAGTGACAGCAGGAGAATATTTGCCATCGGGCATCAGTGAGCTCCTAACTCCTGGCCAGCCCAGTGTGGTGGGAAAGCACAGGTTTTGCAGTCAGGGGAGCTGGGTTGGAGTTTGGGGTTCAGCCATTTACTAGCTTTGTGGTGCTGGGCAATTTATTCAATATCTCTGGTCATCAATTTACGTTTTGATTGTTGTAAAAGAAATACCTCATGTTGGCTGTTGTGAAGGTTAACTGAGCAGTGAATGTGCAGGTATGGGGAGTTTCAGGTGCAAGCTTTGTCTCTGTCCCTTCAGGGGACAGTGTGTCATCTGACCCATTTGAGAATACCAGTGATTTATCATGAAGAGTTGCTTTATCTATTCATTCCTTCAATTTTTTGTTAATACATTTGCTCATTCATTCAATGCTGGCCACAAAGCGTGTGACACCGGTCAGGTGTTGGGGATACTGCTGTGAAAAGAGTCAGACCCTGTCCTCCTCCTACCAGTTTGGGGGAGATGCCGACCACATTGTTCTTCAATGGTTTTAAATATGTGTTGATGAGAGTAGGCATAGGGAGGCAGGTGTGGAACGGCAGGTAGAAGGGATGCTGCACAATCCAGTGTGGAGAAGCACCACACTGGGGAAAGGACAACATGCTCTGGTGGCTTTGGAGTGTCAGACAACAGAGCGGGGAAGGGGTTAGGAAAAGAAGTGGCCCACAGGATTAAAAACAAGCAGCTGGGTGAAGGTGAGGCTGAGGACGTAGCATGGTGCACAGCAGTGGTAAAGAGATGAGGATGGTGGGCCCTCTGTAGATAGGTGGACATGGCTGGAGTATCAAGTGTGAGGGTCGTGTTGAGATACATACAGAGATATGGAGCCATCACAAGCTATCTGCACCCAGGAGCTTTCTCCTGGTCTCCCCAATGACATTCTGTACCTCAGATGTTGATCCCATGGATGCTGTCATCACCAAAGATAGGATGGATGCTGGGACATTCCTAGCATTTAGAGTTAGAACTTGCAATACACGTTTCCCATAGAAACAGCATGTTAAATGGTAGTTCAATGTAATTAGGATATTGCTACAAATAACAGCTTTGAGTGTACTTAATTTAAACCTGTGAAATATAGAAAAATCAAAGAGGACAGGTCCTGTTCCAGGCTAGAGGTACTTTTTGCAATGCAGAGCACTATCCTTCTAGATCTGGCCATTGGGGCATGAATCGGGTCCTCAGGCTGGCTTTGCCTGTGTTTAGATTTGAATTAGAATGTTTTGGTCTAGGAGGCTCTCTGCACAGGGTTTCCATGATTCCATCAGTCCCTGCTGTTTCATATCTGGCTGACTTCCTCACAGTGAGGTTACCTACTTTGGCCCTGGAGGCACTGGACTTGGAAACCCTTTCTCTAGGCAGTAGGGGTTGGAGATAGTGTCATCGTTTCCGACTGATTCATCATCAGCTTGGTGTTAGTCCACTTACAAAGTCAAGCATGATAGTCGAGGTGGTGTTTGGAGGTGCCCTCTGACTTTCCACCAAATGCTTTTTTTTTTTCTTTTCACTTCTTCCAATCTTCCTTTTTTATTTATTTATTTTTTTATCATGCCGTCTAGGCACTTTTCTTTTCTAGGGCAATTGAATTCAATTCAGCAAAAGTATACGGGACATCTTCTATGTGTCTGGTACTTAGGATGCAAGGGATAACAGAACAGTGTCACTTTCAGGGAGATCACAGTCTAGCGTGAAGGAGTGGGGCATGGACAAGAAAACGGGCTGGTTCTAGATGGTGAGGTGGATGCCCTGATGGGGCAGAGGCTAAAGAAAAACCAAGGAGGACTACCTGAGCCATCTTGGCGATGAGGAAGAGACCAGCAGGAGTTAGCTAGACAACTGCAAGTGCATTCCAGGCACAGGGTCAAATTGGAACAAAGGATCAGACACTTAGCAGGGTGAGCTCAACATTCTGCAGGATCAAGCAAATGGCTGGGGGCAGAGCCAGGGAGAGAGACGAGAACCGTGAGAGCTGAGGATGGGAAGGCCAGCTCCTGCCTTTCCTGTCTTTCCCCAGTGGCATGTAGGGTGGTACTTAGCATCTCCTGGCACCACTCCAAGCTGAGATGGGCAATGACCCCAGCCCTATAGGAAGCCTGTATTTTTCAAAAGCTTCTTTAGAGAAAAGAGCCCCAGGAGAGTAGAGGGCCTGAGTCTGCACTGGCAGGAAAAGTGGACTAAATTCAGGCCAGACTCAAAATAGCTCCTGGAGGTTGACCAGATGGAAATTAGATTACTGCTGTATGTGGGCATAGCACTCAGGAGGCCAGTAAAACAGTGAGAACAAGGGAGTGATCCCTTCTAGAGAAGGGGTGCAAATGTTACAAAAATATTTATGAGCCATGACTTTAAAAAAAATTCAAACGCAAAGATTTTTTTTGAGTGCCACAGGGGAAAAATTACTTTGTTAATAGATGAGTATCAAGAGGATTATCGGTCCTGCTGTATAAAATATTAGTATCTGGACAAGTTAGGGATGTAACAAACTGGAGCCAGCTTTTTAATGTTTCTTCCTGAGCTCGCAACAATTCAGTCATTCTCCTGAGGTTGCTGTGACCAGGCATGTGGTATTCCATTAGCAAAATGCACCCAACCTTAGACAAGGGCTGGTCTGTTGCTCTCTTGTGTCTGTCTGTCCCCTGGATTTATATAGAGGGCCACCCGCTTAAGATGACCCAAGGCCAGGTGCTATGTGTACCTGTACCATCTATGCCACTTTGTTTTTCTTCTCTCATCACTGTGTTGTTTTGGGAACTTGGTTCAGGGAAATGATGAGGCCAGCAGAGCAGATTCCCTGAGCTGCCCAGAATCCCAGAGGGCACCCCTGGGGCAGGCGGGTCTGGTTTACTCATCTTCAAGCTGCAGGAAGTAGCGGCTCCAGGATAAGCACCTCAGCCTTTGGAGAAGGACGGGCTTGGGGAAGGGAGATTTTAATGTAGTGTAAACAAGACAGAGGATTTCATAAGCTTCTCGGAAACTCCTAGACCTGACACTCGTCATCTGCTACTAAATTTGGCCTTTTCATGTTCCTTGCACAGGATATAATGACAACCATGACACAGATTCTGGGCTGAATTTAGATAAACAACATGTGGCCGCTAAGGATTTGTACCTGTTAAAAGTCTAAGAAATGTCGAAGGTTGTAGTAAGTATGACTCAGGACAATTTCACTTAAGTTGTCAAAAGTAGAAAAATCTGATCACTCTCTTTTGTGCTTCTCTGCACTTGTAATTTCCATGACTCTCACTAAACTGCGGGAGGTAAAACTATTTTTGTTCTCTGAGCTTTTGTGTTGTGTATAAGCTGATTCCCAAATTTGGGTAATATTGTGGAGAGTGTCAGTACCACCACTGAAGCCTCCTGGAGCCCCATCGCCTCCACCCTCTTCCCGGGCAGGTGGAGTGAATCTCCCTGACTTTGAATTTCCAGAGTGCTTGTGCATGCCTCGATTACAGCACTAGTTGCTTACAGCAAATTATCTGTTCACGAGTCGGCCTCCCCTACTGATCTTTGACCCCCATGAGGGGTTCTTTCATTGCCTTTTGTATTCTCAACGTGAGGACAGTGCCTGGGACATAGTAGGCACATATTTGATGCTGAGCGGTCATCCTGATTCTGGGGGATGATGTTTTTGGTAGTCAAATGACAATGGATTAGAGCTTCATGGAAAGACAGTTAGGAGGTAGAGGAAGGAGCAGAGCATTTGGAGACCAGAATTCCTTTTTTATTTATTAGGTGTTCCTGTCACTATGGGCCAACCATCAGTTTGACCTTTTGTCTCCCATGCAGTGATAATACTGCTTTCCTTCTAGATATTTGGGAGAGGATTAAATGATGCAATAGATATGAAAATGGCTTTTGACTGGACTGAGTTTTATGGAGGAGAAGCATCATCATTAATGAAAAGAAACATCTGTAGTCAGGGATCGGGACAGGCACACTGCTGGGTAGTTTCCTCACATGCTCTCTGGGTGATCTTGGGCACATAAATTACTTTTTGCCTGTTGTGGGTTCTTCATCTCTAAGGAAATTGTCAGTTCTATTTCCCAGGGTTGTCATGAGGATCAAAAGAGATAACACACAGGAATATAGTTTAAGATTAAGGTCTGTGACCTGGAGCCAGGATATTATTAGATAAAAGGAGGATGAGTTTGTCCAGGGTCTTCCTTTTGTCTGTTTTCTTTGCTGTCCTCGTGTCTGTTCCTGCCTCCCCACCACCAATTCTGGGCCTATGTACGTGCAAGTAACCCAGAGGGACTGGAATCTTGGCAGTCTGCTATGAGGATGGGATGGAGGAGGGCAGTGGAAGCCACCTGTGCTGAAAGCCCCCATTTTGGGGAGATGCGTTCAGGTGTACAAACAGACACATATATTTCTGATATATCTGTATCCAACTGGGCCCAGGTAATGCTTGCCACTCTTAAATAAGAACAGCTTTTTCTGTCAGCAAGACAATATAAGCAGTTAGAGTTCTTCCCTCTGCACTGAAAATAAAGCACTTCAAAGCCTGATTAAGTAGATAATCAGGACCCTAGATTCACCAAAATTATGTTGCTACATTAGTATTTACAAGAAACACTAGCAAGCCAAGGCACATAGTTGGTGTGTCAGGGTATATATTAAGATAGTAATTTGTGGTCTGTGTTCTGATAGAGGAATACAGTTGGGTAAGACACTATTGTGCTTTATTCATTTTATCCCAAGTTTCCATTCCAACAGGTCTTTTAGATTGTGAACTCCCAGAGAAGAGAGACACGAGGGCTTTTGGGGTGTCAAGTGGAAGCTGAGAGGGAGCAGAAGATATCCCAAGCCTGGGGGGCTGTTAGAGATTGGTGAACCCACCAAGTGACAGCACTTTCACCCTTCTCTGTCCACACCCCAGGTTAGCAACAAGACAAGGACAGAGATGATTGTATAGAGTTCCCAGAAGGACTGAACCCCAGGGAACGAGGCTACTGGCTCCAGCAACAATTGGATTCCTCTGCCCCTTTCACAGGCTGGGAAGTACCAGGCACTCAGACTTCAAGGGATCATGTCAGCTCTTTGTTTGACCCTGGTAGGTCAGAAAGCCCCAGTAGGTACTGAGATAAGATCTTGAAACCATTGCTCAGAGTTGGATTTGATTAAAATAAATAAATGTGACATTTCTTGGGTGGCTGAATATGAGCAAACTTACTCTCACTTTGTTGGCAGTACTTATTTTAGAAATTCAACTCTCATGGGGCTCTATGGGGTCAGTTGATATCCAGTCCGGTTTCTAGCATCTACATCTTCTACTGTAGGGGCTTCACGTGTTGGCAGTGGAGCAAGAGGAAAAGCTGACAGCCAGCTTTCAGAAGTCAGGCTGGCGGGGTGGAGTGGAGACTGCCATTCACCTGAGCTGGGAGTTGAGGTGTCTTTCACTTCTTTTCCCATTGAGAATCTTTCAAAGCCCGGGAAGTTGTGACAATGGCAAACCCCTAACCAGGTACCATGCTAAGAACGTAACACACATCCACTCACTGTTGACGTCAGTACCCATAGCAACTTTGGGAGCTTCCCATTGTAGAGATAAAGAAACTGCACGGAGGTACAGAATGTGCAAGATCATAGAACTAGTCAGAGACGAAGCCAGGAGTGAACTAGGCAGCCCATCTTCAGAGTTCCTGCCCTTAGCAACTGCATTCTCCTGCCCGTCTATCTTGACTCATCTAAGCTGTGATGTCTGGTGTCATATGCATATTCTTTTGTGGTTATTAAGAGGTAGAATACTTATTTTTTTAGGACGAATCTGTAGAAGTCCTGAAACAAAAGGGGATCTCTGGATAACTCTTGGTTGTTTCATGTCAGCAGTACAAAGCAATTCTCTTCCTAGCACATTTTGCTTAATCTAGATTTTGTGCCAACAAATAACTTTCAGTAACTGAGGCAACCTTGAAGCGGATTAGAGCAAATTCCTCCTGTGCTACTCCATAACTAAACCAAATCTGGTCTGGTCTGTGGGGCTTGTCTTTGGAAATGCTGAGATATAGGGAGTGGCAGGGTGGAATCACAATAACATTCTCTTTGCTTTCTGGCAAGAATGTTGAATTCTAGCTGAGCGGATGTGGCAAACACAGAGTGGATGGTTTTACCTGAACCGTTCCATTAAAATGAAATTTGACTAGGGATTTGGAGGGTACTTTGACTACCTTGGGGAATTCCTGTGTGGATGTAAATAGAGCTTAGTATTTGTTTATAGGTAAATACCCAAAAGATCATTACAGGTGAGGGTTTAGAAGATATAGCAAGAGTAGCATTTAAATCAGGGCTTTGTTTTATGTGTGAGTACTTCGCACACAGCACTAATTTCTGGATATGAAGATGACATTTCTCATGGTACTTTCAACTCATAGTTATATAGCAGACCGTTCATATAAAAACAGATATATTTGTGCTCTGTATAGGTTTTAATTTTATCCTTAATACTAAGAGAGAGTAACATTCAAGTGACTAGAAGCTTCCGTTGTTAGAAGACTTGAAACTGCTCCATTTTCCCCCTGTTTCTTCCTGCCCAGGGAATCTACCACAGGGCTTTTTGCTGCAATCAAAATAAGGCTCAGCAATGAGCAAATCATTGAATGCAAGTCATCTGGGAGGCCCCTCCCAGCCATTTTTTCCTTAGTGCCCTCATACTACTTTTCATTTCTGATACAGCTTTCCCCTTGGACTGGGATTTCTGACTCTGCTGCAAAGCCATCTGTCCATCTGTCCATCCTTCTATCTGTCCATCCATCCATCCATCCATCCATCCATCCATCCATCCATCCATCCATCCGTACATCCGTACATCCATCCAGTCAGCCAGCCAGCCAACCAGCCATCTGTCCATCTAACCATCTATTTAGCCAGCCAGCCAGCCAGCCAAGCATCCATCCATCCATCCATCCATCCATCCATCCATCCATTCATCCATCCAGCCAACCATCCATTCATCCATCCAGCCAACCATCCATCCATCCATCCATCCATCCATCCATCCATCCATCCATCCACCGATCCATCCATCTATCCATCCATCTGTCCATCCATCCATCCATCAAGCTACCCAGCCAGCCATCTATCCATTTACCCATTCATTCTTCTCTTCAAATATTATCTATTCCCTGCCTTCTCTACACTAGTCCTTCTTCAGTGCCCCAGACCCTCCTTCATTGGCTGTCCTTGTGGGGCCTGTGGACTTCCAGTGGCTCCTTCTCTTACCACACAAGGGTATGCAGGGCACTGTGAAGCCATCCTCAGGCTCACCTTCCAAGACCCCTCTCCTGGCCAGTCTGAGTCCACTGTCGTGATGGGTTGGCTGGTTGGCAGTTCTCATCCAGCACACCCCTCTGTGGTTGGGTCTAAGCCCATATGCTGTAGTGGGAGGAGGGAAAGTTTGGGGGACAGAAGACTCCTCTTCTCTCTGTGTGGTGGGAGCCCCCCTGCATACCTTCTTCTATGCCTTGCTATGCAGGGTCAGATGGAAAAGCTTTGGATCTTTATACTTTGTTTTGTTTTTAAAGCTTTGGAAATCCTGATGAAATCCTTTATCTTACCAGTCTTTCTTCTTTCTTTTCTTTCCTTTTCTTTTCTTTTCTTTACTCTTTCTTTTCCTTTCCTTTCCTTTCTCTTTCTTTTTCTCTTTCTCTTTCTCTTTTTTTCTCTCTCTCTTTCTTCCTCTCTTTCTCTCTCTCTCTTTCTCTCTTTCTTTCCTTTCTTTCTCTTTTTGAGATGGGGTCTTGCTAGGTTGCCTGGGCTGGTCTCAAACTTCTGGGCCCAAGCATCCTCCCAACTCAGCCTTTTGAGTAGACTTACAAAGTCTATTGCCTTTAGGGTGAAGAACGGTTTGAAATTCACAGCATAACAATGGTGTCTTTCCTCCAGTTAGCATGTCCCCTTCCTGGGACTGTGAGTCTCAGCAGCACCCTCCAGTGTTGCTGGCAGATGAGTAGGGGCAACAAAGGGCCTCTGCGAAGACACAGCAGGCAAGAGTTCAAAGCACCCCTCACTGTATATGAGCCCATCTGCGTGTGGATTTATCTTCCACAGACTGCCCTGCAGTGGTGCTCTCTTTCATGGGATATGGGAAGCTGCTTTCCTTTTTATATCACATTCAGATTCTGACATCAAAACTTGAATGGAAGTTCTTGATCTGGGAATCCCTGCCCACAGTCCTAGACCTGAGTGCATGGGAAGCCTCTGTGCTGGGCTTGGCCGTCATACTGCATCATCTCTGTCCCACTGCCCCTGGGGAATTTGGCCTCAGGTCTGTCCCAAAGCAGCAGCCCTGGGGTGTGACCATCTGTGAGGCTGGCAGACTGGGGAATCCTCTGAGAGGGGGACCCTCCCTGAATTTAGACTCTTTTGTCAAACGCAGGCACTCTCTTAAACTTAGGCAGCTTGATGCTTGTTTCCTAAGGGTGTAGACAACAAGACTACCTCAAGAGCTTCAACATTTGGCCCTGGATTGTGGCTACAACCATCTGTCTGACATAGTGGCACTCCTCTCAGCCATACTGAGGGAGCAATTCCTAAGTTTCTAATCTTTATGGCCTCAGAATTCAGCCATTCCGTACTGTCTTGCCTCTGTCTTTGTATATTTTTGTTCCCTCTTAGAACACTTTCTACTTGTAGTCTTTGATTCAACACACATTCACCCAACTAGCTTGGCTCTTCTCTGGCCACCAAACCTAGTTTAGGTCCCATTTGTCCTTTGGGCCTTGCCCATCATTTAATTCCATCTACTTTGATCATTTTTCTCTCCCTTTTCCATCCTTTTCCCTTTTCTCCCAGCCCTGAATTAGAAGCTCCTCCTCTGATGGCTTAGAATCTGTTGCAAATTCTTCTCACAGCAGTTACCCCAGGTATTGCAGTTGCTTCCTGGACCAGCCTCCTTTCTGACCTTATGATTTATTTTTATTATTTATTTATTTATTTATTTATTGAGACAGAGTCTCGCTGTACTGCCCAGACTGGAGTGCAGTGGTGTGATCACTGCTCACTGCAATCTCCACCTCCTGAGTTCAAGCAATTCTCCTGCCTCAGCCTCCTGAGTAGCTGGGATTACAGGCATGTGCCACCATGCCTGGCTAATTTTTGTATTTTTAGTAGAGGTGAGGTTTTGCCACATTGGCCAGGCTGGTCTTGAATTCCTGACCTCAAGTGATCCGCTGGCCTCAGCCTCCCAAAGTGTGGCCTTACAATTCTTGAGAGGGCAAAGATAGTTTCTGGTTCATCTGCATTCAGCACCTAGCATACTATCCAGATATAGTAACTGTTCAATAAAATGCACTAAATGAATGAATAAATGCATGATCATTTTTATGTATTTTACAAATACAAAATACAAAATCCTGGTGAAGGGTTGTCTAAGAAGATATTTTTGGGACTGGGAAAACAAGCTAGAGCTGGTTTAGTATGATTTTCATTGTAACCTGACCTTGAGGCTCTGGGCTGAGTAAACAAAAGATGAGAGACAAAATATTGGATTTAAGAAATGTAATTGTCTCCATGTTTAAAAATTTAAAAATCTGATGCTATTTGACTCACAGAGGGGGGAAAAAAATTGTTGCTATGAGAGAGCTGTGAATTTTATCTCATCTCCGGGGCAACAGAGTGAATAATTTTGTGGGGAGAAATTGAGACAGGAGTCTCACAACTCAAATTCAATGCTCCAACCAAAAGTCATTTAAAGAACAAAACAGAGCAAAGCAAACGTTCCAAAACCACAAGGGTAGGTATCAAAACCCAAATAAAAGGAAATGAGGCAGATTCCCGATACAAAATCTTCTGCGGTGGAGGCTGAGAAGATGGCGAAACAATGGAAATTTTATGAGTGTCAGCTTTGTCGAGACACAGCAATGCAGGCCTTATGATGCTGACAGCAAGGAAGAAATCGCAAGTCAGGAGGATCTGTAAGTATGAGCCACCTCCCGAGGCCAAGTGGGAAACACAACCAGTCCCACATGGTGTATGAAGGAATATGGTCAGGGGATTTCCCTGCAAAAGGCTGGCTGGGAGGACTGCCCCTCAGCTCTTGCTGTTGTTCTCTGGCCTGGAGCGTTCTCACGCCAACTCCATCAGGAGCAAGTTTCAGGTCTGTTTTTCACTGGGGTTGATTCCCTCCTGGTTCTGGCATTCTGCAAATTAGTTCGTTGTCATGGGGACAACATTTAGACAATTTGTCTGCACAGGGCCTCGTTAAGTGGGCAGAAGAGGACTAAGAGAAGTATCCACTTTGGCTGGCAAGCGCCTCCGGGGTGGGAACGCTGTCACTGCGTGCGTGGGCGGTAGCCATGGTGGGTTGTCACAAGGCTTCCTGAGTCTGGCCTTATTCATTCATTCCTTTATCTCTCCATCTACTCAGAATACACTGTGCATTGCTTCATATGTGTGCCCATGATGTGCGACCTTCAACAGCAATGTCTCTGACTTCCTGGACCCTCAGGATCCTCTTGCAGCGTCCAGGCTCCCCGACACTTGCTCAGTACATTCCCACAACAGACCACAGTGGTACTTTCTGTTTCCAGCATTTCATGTTTAGAATGTGGAAGATGTGAGCTTCTTCTTCCTCACTGCTGATGGCATCCATCGTGAGATCTCCAGCTGCCTGGGACCCTCTGGGCAGTGCCATCTGCAGGAGTGTCCGCAGCACCAAGCCTAGCAGCTGGATGGCCAGCACCCCAAGTCATGTAGTGGGTGTAAACAGGTGCATGCTTATGGCACCAGTGTATAAGCCACTGGGGAAAATAGCCCACCGGGCACATGCATTTTACAGCATGTATGCCATGTGAAGCCATTCTCAGGGCCTCGCCATGAATAGTATGTGAAATAAAGCATCATACAGATTTGGAGGCAACATTCAACATAGAGATCAACATCTATTCAGAGAGTAGTCTGGGATCATTTAGCACCCCCAAAATGATCCTGGAGGCAAAGAGTATTGCATATCTCAATAGCCACTGAAGGCCTTGTTCTGTTTCTAGAGGTACAAATATTGGTGATCAGAACAATACCAATATGTCATCAAGAAAAGCCAGATATGTATGCATATATATACTCATGCACACACACATGTATATATATATATTCTAAGGTGATAAGGTATAGTAATATTTCAGGAAGATTTCCTACTGACTTGATAACATTAGACAGGGGAAAACATCAATTTTGTGGAAAATGAAGTTCTGTGAACTGTGACTTTCTAGTACAATGTCATAAGAATTAAGAGTTCTTATGCATGGATTTCACAGAAACACTGGTAGAGCGCGAGGGATTTTTCAATCATCTGTTATGGTGGTTTAAAAATAATTATCAGCCTTAGAACCCTTTTTGCAATAGGATCTTGTGCAGGAACCCCGTCTATATGTGAAAACCCTTCTCTCCCTTGTGGGGAAGGAGCTGTAAGAAAGGTGGTTCCAGGTTCGAGTGTTGTATTAGTTAGCTCAGGCTGCTGTAAGTAAGCACCGCAGAGTGGGTAGCTTAAACAGTAGACATTTATTTCTCATAGTTCTGGAGGCTAGAAGTCCAAGATCAAGGTGCCAGCATGGTTTGTGGTGAGGGCCCACTTCCTGGCTCATACATGGCCTCTTCTCTGTGTCCTCACACGTCAGGTAGAGAGAGAGAGAGCAAGCTCTCTGGCCTCTCTTCTTATAAGGGCACAAATTTTATCACAAGGACCTTATCTAAACCAAAGGAACTTCCAAAGACCCCATCTCCAGATACCATTCCATTGGGGGTTGGGGCTTCAACATATGAATTTCGGGGGAACATAATTCAGTGCACAGCAGGTGTGGAAGCTGAGATCTATGGAGATCCTGTGGCTCATCTAAGCAGAGGGGGACTTGCTCCTAGGTCTGATAGCATCTAATCCGGGGCTCCTTGCCTTCTAATGCACAGCTTTGACCTCCAGAACCACGCTGGGTCCTGCCTCCTTAGTCTCTTCTGTCCTTGTGAGAGCTGGATGGGTTTCAGAAAGTATTGGAAAAGGAGGCTGCCTTTCCCAAACCTTATCAGGAGCAATATTAATAATTATATTAGACATGGCCCTCATTTATAGAGCCCTGACTCAAGTCAGTGCCATTCTAAGTTCACCTATAATATTTCACTTGCCCCTCACAATGATTCTAGGGAAATGTATTCTCTCTTTTCTACTTTACAGAAAGAGTACAGAGACTTCATACAAGGTCACACAGCTATAAGTGACACAGCTGGGGACTCACCCAGGCTGTCTGGCTCCTGAGTTTATGTTCTTAATCAGTACCACCTTAGGGATGGGATGGTCAACGGCATAATCAGGAGGTGGGTGAGGGTCAGCCCTCCCCTGATCTGGGTGCACTGGAATACACCTGCCATCCACTGGTCAGGGCTCAGGCCAGCACGTGGGGCCAATTTTGTGAAAAGTTGTAAGCATAAGCAAAATAATGGGTGTTTGCCAAGTTGAAGACAGGCATAGAATTGAATCTTCTGTCTCTCCCAGTGTCAAATAATGAAGTAGACAGTCATATTCTTGGCCTATTATGAATTTCTTGTTTTCTAGTTGGACAGAGATCAAGGGTCTCTTGGTTTAGAATCACAGGACCAAGGGAGAATGCAAGGTCTGTTAAGACCTTTTGGTGCCATTGGCCAGGACCACACGGAGCAAGGGGTCATTTTGGTATTAAACGGTGACTGCTGCTCTATCCTCTAGGGGGTAATAATCTCTCCTTCCTCTTCTTGGTGGACATTTATTCAATAGTCACCAAGGAGATTCAGCAATCTGGATGTCCTATAGCCTAGATATGCAGTCCTGTGCTGTTGAGGTTTATGCCTGGACTTTGATTGATGCCAGTCCCTCCAAGGGCTCTTTCCACAGCTGTTGCTTCTGGTTGGATGGTGCACTCACTGCGCTCAGCACCTCAGGAAGGGACTGAGGTTTGTGGATGGTGGAGATGTGTAGGGAGACTAGGGAATGTTTTACTGCCAACGTACAAGTAGTATGTCAGATTTGAGAATTCTACTGGCAAAGGTTGAGTCTTTGCTTGTCACCGGGCTAAAAGTTGCCTCACCTTTCCAAACATCAGTTTCCTCACTTACAAAGTATAACCACTGCATTGCAAGTTGTTGTCTCAATTAATTGAAGATGCTTGCCATATAGTAGGGACTCAACCGTGTTAGCTTCTCCCCCAAGATGCTGGGGGCTGTGTGCTTTTTCAGAAAGAATTGCTTCTGCTAGACTTGATTGACATCATCTTTCTTTGGTGGGTCTTTGCTTTTGACCACACATCTTTTAAACTTGAGATGCTTTTATGCTTCTGGGTAATGAGCAAAAGTCAGGCCATGAAGGAAGCAAAACTAGGATTTATGGGGAGGCCGTGGAATAGGGTGGTTAGAGATTAGCAGAAAAGAACTGCAATGATTTAAAAAAGAAAAAAAAAGAATATCCTGGAAAGAAATGATTACATTTAAGTATATTTCATTGTATCAAGTCTTAGAGTGCTTTAAAATTATTGTTTGATGTCATGTTCTGAAGTGCAGCCTCAATGAAGAATCAGTCTCCCAGAAAGATTCAAACAGTTGAAATAGGGGAATTAGAAGATGAAGACCTTAAAAAAATCACCCACAGCAGGGGTATGAGGAGAGAGAAGCATCTTCACAGGCTCAGAATCCTATTTGATCCCAGATTCTTCCCCAAGTCAATATTCATTTAACAGACTTGTCCCAGGGGATGGAGCTGGTTAACGGGAAATGTGTCCTTGAAGAGTTAAAAAAATTATCTTACTCTTCTTCCCTGCAGATTTTAGTTTTCCCACTAACCCTTTAGTAGCAAGGAGCAACTGATGCGTTATGCTGTGTCTTTCCTATGGGAACATACAGTTTGATGGCAAAGAAACAGTAAAAAAAAAAAAAAAAAAAAAAAAAAAAAAAAGTCACCCAAGTGGAATTGACAAGGGTGAAGGGATTCTGATTGGTCAACATAGAAGGTTAGAAAGTTATTCATGGAGACATAGCACACAGATCAATTTAATATTGATTTCAGCTTCAGGAGGAAGAAATTGCTCTTGCAGCTGAGCGAGTGTCATGCAGAAATCTGTTTTTTCATTAGGAGCAGGACTCTTCTCCCCATAGCCTCCCCACATGCATGTCTCTTACCCTGGTGGCATTTTGAGGGGCTGTTTTTTCACTCCAAGGGCGATGGAGAGCAGCACATACAGTGCATTCCGTCCAAGTCACCCCTGGAGAGTGACCAGGAAATCCCACACAGAGGAGTTCCCTGAATAAGAGGTTTTGCTATCTTATAGCCTAGGTTCGTTAGGATTTTCTCTAACAAGCCTAGAGCTTGTTCTTACAAATGATTTTTAAAAACCATCACTCTGATTTTGCCTCTTTGACATAACGGGATTTAAAAGTAACCAGTGTTAGGATCAAACACCAGGTTCACTATCACTCTGGTACCCATTTCTGGTGCATGTTTTCTTTTCAAGCCATGAAGAAAATGACATCATTCAGAGCCTTGGCTGCTGTGTGTGGTATCTTCCTGTATCTCCGAGCCCAAACACTCACCCGTTCATCCCCTGGCTGCCTGACCACCTGAAAACAACGTGACTGATACACAAATAGTGCCAGGCAAGGAATAGGTGGGTAAGCTGAGCTTGGGGTCCTGCCAGCCCTCCCATCATGGAATAAGAAATCTTGCAAATCAACACTGTATGATTTAATTGAATCTGAGCGAGGAGATAGGGTTTTTACAGAAACTAATTATGGCAGGCAGCTTGACATATTAGCGCAGTAAATCTCGCTGATGTCAAGCCCTGGAACTGCTGCTGTGTGGTTTTATTTTCTCTCTTTCTCTCTCCTTCTTCCTTTGCTCCTCAGTTTCTTTCATTCAATCTCTCTCCACCTTCTTTCATCTCTCCGCCTTCTTCCTGGTGTGCTTAGATTTCAAATGGGGGGACAGCATTCGTAGCCCACTGATTTCCCTGTATCAGGTCAATAAACATATATGGTTCTGTGTGTGTAAATGTGTGTGCATGTGGGTGTGTTTTGTCCTCTCTGCCTGTAATGGGAATGACAATTTAAGATAGAAATGGTGTAATGAGTCATCTATAGCAGGCAGGGGTGGGGGAGAAGTAGTGGGTACAAAAATGATTCAGACAAACTCTGCCTTCTTATCATTGGTGGCATGGGGGCGGGGGCAGTGGTTATGGAAAGGGGAAGAAGAAAGTTATGTAAATAGCTGTCTTGGAAACATCAGGCAGAACGAGGTACAGTCATCATGAGACTGCAGAGAGAGGGGTTTTAATGTTGACTAGGAGATCTAGATCTAGCTTCATTAAGCTCCTTTCCTTCAAGGTCGCTTTCTGTTTCACTTGGGAACAGAACACTTGACTAAGGACTATGAGTAAATAAACTCATAAGTGCACTTTTTATTTCCTTAAAAAGTCTGGACGTAAGTGGCCCCGGAGTTTGTTGGCTGACTTGGTTATCCTTCCAGGCTTTCCCAGGCTCTCCATCGCCATGCTCCATGCTGCTGGCCTGTGTTCTCATGCTTCTTGGTCTTAGGGTGCCTATTGTAGTTTCCGTCCTTGCATGAGCATCAGAAGGGCAAATCTTCTCTTTATTAAGCTCTAGATTTTTCTTTTTTAGGAAACAAACGTCCTTTCTAAAGCCCTCAATACATTTTTCCTTATATTTCTCTCTCAGTCCATTTGGTCTACTATAACAAAATACCATAGAGTGGGTAATTTATAAACAACGGAAATGTATTGGTGGGAAGGGAGGCTGGGAAATCTAAGATCAAGGAACCAGCAGGTCTGGTACACGGTGAGGGTGCAGGGCGCCATCTTGCTGTGCCCTTACATGGTGGAAGGGGCAAGGTGGCTCTCTGGGGTCTCTTTTGTAAGGGCACTAATCCCATTCTTGAGGGTTCCACTCTTATGACCTAATCACCTCCCAAAGGCCTCACCTTCTAACACCATCACCTTGGTGATAAGATGTCAACATATGAATTTTGGTTTGGACAAAAACCTTCAGTTCATAGCAGTAAGTTTCTAGCAAAGGGGAATGTGAGAGAGCCATGATTCCTTTCCTAGGGATGGTTGCATTGTCACCCTATTAAAATTCAGATTCTCCCATATATACCATGCTTTGTCCTATACATACATATATACCTAGAATACAGTTTAGTTCATAAATTAGACACAGGAAGAGATTAACAACAACTAATAATAAAATAGAACAGTTATAACAATATGCCAGCCTCACTGTTCTTGTACTTTGGGGCCATTATTAAGTAAAATAAAAGTTACTTGAATACAAGCACGGTGATGCTGTGACATTGGATCTGAGAACTGAGTGACTAATGGGTGGGTAGCATATATAGTGTGGATACACCCTGGACAAAAGAGTGATTCACGGTCCTGGGGGGATGGAGCAGGTTGGTGTGAGATTTTATAACGACACTCAGAGTAGCATGCGATTTAAAACTTACGAGTTATTTATTTCTGGAAGTTTTCATTTAATATATTTGGACCATAGTTGACCATGGGTAACTAAAATGCAAGAATAAGGGGAGACTGCTGGACACCCATGCTCGCAGAAGCATTATTCACAACAGCCAAAAGGTAGAAGCAAGCCAGGTGCCCATCAAGGGAGGAGTGGATAAACAAAATGTGATCTATACACACAACGAAACATTATTAAACCTTAAAAAGGGAGGGAATTCTGACACATGCTACCGCAGGGATAAACTTTGAGGACATTATACTAAGTGAAATAAGTCTGTTACAGAAAGAAAAATGCTGTATGATTCTACTTACAGGAAGTACTTAGTCAAACTCATAGAGACAGAAAGTAAAGTGGTGCATTCCAGGGGCTGGAGATATAGGGGAAATAAGGAGTTATTGTTTAATGAGCACAAGGTTTCAGTTTCGTGAGACTCAAATAGAGTTCTAGAGATGGGTGGTAGGACAAATAAATGAACAAAAGTAAAATAAAATTGAGATTCTGTGAGAAAGGGGGAAGGAGACTGGGAATGGCAGTTGGATTGGCCAACCAGTGGCGTCTGTCACACTTCCACGAGCATGTTCGAGAAAGTGGGTATTTGTCTCGCATCAGCTGCTGGGCTCCGCTCTCCACCCCCACCCCCAGCAGATGCTCATCTCCTAAGTGCCCTTCACAGCCACTGGCTATGCAGTGGGTCACCACCAGAATCCTTCAACGGCAGTTCTCTTGACACAATATTGCTTCCTCCACACAAGACTCCACATAAAATTTCAGATCACACAGACCTGGGTTCTGAGTGCCTTAGAGCATCGGGCTCCTTAGGCAAGGAGGCTGCTGGCTTCAGAGAGTCAGGAATCAGAAGCCTCCGGCTCCCAACCAAGATCCTGAGAAGTAGATTATTTTCCAGTGGGAACCACTGAGATATCAAAATCATCAGTGTTAGACTCCAGCAGCATAACATCATTTGATATTCTCCCTGGAGTACAGCTTTTCTGATGGATATGAGACAAAATGATACCTCAGGGAGCTTATGCCACTCTTCCTTTTGCTTCTGAAAAGCCTACACAGGGTATATTCATTGATTCCAACCAAGGACACAGGCGGCAGTTTCAAAACTGTGGTGCCCCATGGAGCTCATAGGCTGAAGCACCTTTTGGTCTGACATCCCAGAAGGGCAGTGAGAGGAAGTAACAGGATGGAAAACGAATTCCCTGCTCTGCTGGCTGCCCTAAGTTTCAGTAATTTCAGTTTGGCTTTTGGATAGTGCTATTTCTTTCCTAAAGAAACCATGCATTCCAAACACCAGCGCCTGCATTAATATACACGCTGTGAAAAGAAACAAACGAATCACAACCAGGCTGGAAAGGTCTTGTATGAGCACTTAACATTCTTTAGATTTTTAAATTCTTTAATGGGATTACACCAGACCCCATGAGGTAGGATGGGGGATGGTGGGATGGTGCAGGTATTTAATAACGGTACTTGGAAGGGAGAAACTCCTCCGCACACCCCCTCATCCTTTTGTTTTGTTGCCTCTGGATCTTGTCAATAACATAAAATTGGGTACTACAAGAAGACTTTCTTCCTCATTGAGTTAAAGATGAGCACCCACATAAACAGACCAGGAAGTTTAGACAGCTCAGTGGCCATAGGGCTGCCTTGAAATGTAGGCTCTGCATTGCATGTATGAATGGCATGTGGAATTTTTATATGCCAGGCATTGAATCAGGTGCTTACTTAGGCCTATCTGAGCATTGCTGAACTCTAGATAATGGCAAGTTTGCCATTTTAAAAGTGACTTATCTTGCATGACTTCACAATAACTTTGGATGGAATTAGGATAAGGGAGATTTCATTGTTATCCCAATTTTACAGGAAAAACCTGGGCTCAGAACAACTAAATGACTAGTGGTAGGGGTAGGATTCTGCCTCCTGTCTCTGGAATGCAAATCCTACCAGGCCACAGTGCATTCCTGTTAATAATTGGAAACTCTCCTTCAGCCTCTCAAACATGTAGGGATGCGTGCATTCCCAATGTATCAGGAAGGTGTTGTCCAGCAGGAACACAGATAGAGACGTGAATAGTTTGAGTCACAAACTTGCTTCCTCCATAGGGCCCGGATTGCCCTTAGATTCACTGGGGTTTGGGAATATGGTAGCTTATCAGGAGGGTTGGAGTAGGTTCATATTCTAGAATCATAGCCATAGAATTTGAAAACTGGAAGGAGCTTTAGATGTTTCCCAGGCTAGCTATCACAAAGGCAGGAAATGATACTCAGAGGTTAATTGAGTGACCCAAGGCCACACAATTAGTATAAAGCGAGCACCCGAGCTCAGATAAATCTTCAGGTGCCTGGTCTAGGGCACTTTTCTCTATTCCTCACTGCCTTGTGTATTGTTTTTCTTTTTCTGCTGGCTGTGATTTGTGGGCCAATGAAAGGATTAAAAGGAGGCAATAGAACATGGTGGTTAGGAGCGTGGCCTTTGGAGTAGGCAAGACCCAAATTTGCATTCTGTCTCAGTTGTACAATGGCTGTGCACCAAGTGGCATGTTCAAGGCAGTGGGAGTGGTAGAGTCGGGCCAGCCAACGCTGTCCTTTTTCCTCAAGAAGGGAAAATTCATTCTGGAAGCTGCACACAGGAGTCTTCTGCTTATATTCCAGAATGGGGTACACTGCCCTTGTGTTGTGCTGAACCCCTGTTAATCTCAATAGGAAAGGCACCAGTTTCAACAAGGCTGAAGAAGAGACCTAGAGCCAGCAAACAAGACATGGGGTTTGATTAGGGGCTTACATACAGGGGAGGGAATCCAGTGGCAGCAGGCTGGAGGGGAGAACTGCCTTCCGTACTGGAAGAGTCCAGTGGCGGTGGATTGGACAGCATAACTGCACAGCCCAGTGGTGGCAGGCTGGGCAGGAAAACTGCAACCATTTACAAACAGCATACGGTTCACATGGCATTTTCAGTTAACACCCTCCCACCAATGACCTCCACCTGGTAACTTTCACTTAACCCAAAATGTAGGACCTCAATCACCTGCATGGCCCATGTTCCATGGGACAGGCTGGGGGCTCAGAAATTTATCACAGACAAGGAATGAATCTCTGGGTTGGCCACTCCCAGATTGCCTAGCACAAAACACACATTCAGGTGCATCTGCCATATGGGGTCATTCCAAGAATGTGCTTAAATTATTGCTGTTAGGTGCCTACACCTTGCTTAGCTGCAAGGGAAAATGCACCATTAAACTCACGCCTCTGTAGTAGGCAGCAATGGAGTAGAAGGAGTCGGAACCCTGCGTATAGGGGTCAGCCAAGTGTCTGCCTCAGATCACACCCTGAATTTCAGGAAGTAGGAGGATGGGCCGTAGTCCATAGCTTAGCCCTATGTGTTGGGAAAGGTAATCCAGAGAGGTGGGTTGGTAGTGAGAGGTGCAGTCTTGAGTTCTTAAAAGCCTGATGGGATTCTTCCTTCCACCCGACCATTCTGCCTTCATTTCCCAGGACCACCTGTGGAATAACAGTAATAGTCTTTCTCTGGGAGCACGTTAAGGCTTTGGGGAAGAGAAAATGAGGTCATGGTTATTGAAAGCACTTGAATGAAATATAAAAACTTTCCTGAAATACAAAATTTTCTACTACAACCCAAATATCACCTAGGGGGTTTCCTACTCCTTAAGAACCAGTTAAAATGAGCTCAAGTCTTTATTTCTTGGTGCTCTTAAGGCTGTCTCCAGAATGTCTTCATAGAAGAAGGAGGTTTGTGTTCTCATAGTCACCCCAGCAAGCAGTTCCACTTGGGCTGCTGTGAGTTCAGTGCCTATTTTCCCCTAGTTGACCCAGACATGGATCTCGGGTTTTTTTTTTTTTTTTTTTTAAATTTCCACCAACCTCTCCCCAAGTTCTGGGTATGTGCATTTTACTAAGAAATGAGTCTAGGACTAGGCCAGCTGACATCAAAGCCAAGGTAAATTCAACGGAAGAAAGCAAACCGGATGCACCATTGTTCTTACCATAGTGTAGTTAGATCTTTTCATTGTATTTTCCCCTTCTGGGCAGGCTGAGTACGTTTTACAAAGACTCTGTGTCATCCTGCGATGCTGAGTTCTCAGAGCAGAGTGGGTGTTTAATAACTTAGATAAGAACGAGGAGGACACTCTTCAGTCTGGAAGCAACCACTCAAATATTTGAGACCTTTTGAGAAAGTTCGGGGAATAGGAAGAAGAACAACCTCTTTTGGTAAACCAGGGTTTAAAATGGCATTTCCTTCTTGAATCTTTCCCTTTCTCATGTGAAAATGTTTCTTATTGTTATCTTGGTGAAGGGAATAGTTTTCATTGTGGAACTCTAGTCACCTCCCATGGGTCAGTAGGATTTTGCTGTATGTGTGCATATATATATATATATGTATTTAAACATTTGCCCGTAACTTAGGTTATCTCTTCCTACCACCCTAGCCACTTACCAGAATTCTTTGCAGGCTCTTTGTGCTGCATTCCTCAGGTTGCCTTGGAGAAAGCAGTTTCAGGATCTTAGGCCATACATAAGGACACTGAATGTTTTTTTCTTTTCCAATGAGGAATTTCTCTGGATCCAGAACGTGCCCATATCCTTACTGTGGCTCAGTTTCTTTCGATGAAGAGTGGAATTGTCGATATTCCAATGGCTTAATACCCTGAAGACTCTCTGATGGGCAATTTCCAGGCAGTTTGTGTAGGAAACATGGCCTGGCAATGGCCTCAGGAAGCCTGGCTATGATTTCCAAAGGTGCTGTGATCAGATCGAACACGGAGATAATTTCACTGCTGATGAAATAGAGAAAGTATCTTTCTAGGACCAGAATGGGAAAGGAACTTGGGTCAGACCACTCTAGTTGATGGGTCAGATTATTTAATAGATCTATCAGCTCATCACTGAAGGCCCTGATAGATTTCAGCTGTGTTTCTTTGACAGCGCGAAGGATGAGGGAGGATGGCTGGGAGGAGCTTAAATACTTTCACCTATGTTAGTGTTTCCTCCTGTGCTGAAATGTAAGACCCCTCCTTGGAGGAATCAGAAGTGGAAGCAATAGTTAGGTTTGATCGCTCATCACCCTGGAGGTGGGAGCAGAGGCGACAGGGAGAAATCAAGTTGGGCCATGAGGAGATGAGAAGAAATTTATTCAAGATGTTTATTACCACGTGTGAAACTGATTTCCAGAAAGTTGCTTTGCATGATCTTCTTGAAGGGTATGTTTAACAACTGCTTTATTCAAATAATGCCCCCAAATGGTTTCCGTCAGTGGGTGATGAGAAACTGAGCTTTGCATGACATTCTTCCTCTAAAAGAAAGAACCTACCCCAAACCCATTTTCTAGATGAGAAACTGAAGTTTAAGAAGGCATTTGTGTTGGGCATGGGGGCTCACCCCTGTAATCCCAGCACTTTGGGAGTCCAAGGCAGAGGATTGCTTGAGGACAGGAGCTCAAGACCAGCCTGGGCAACATGGTGAGACTCCATCTCTGTCCACACACACACACACACACACACACACACTAGCGGGGCATGGTTATATGCACCTGTAATCCCAGCTACTTGAGAGGCTGAGGTGGAAGGATCACTTGAACCCAGGAGCTCAAGGCTGCAGTGAGCTCTGATTGCCCTATTGCGCTTCAGCCTCCATGAAGGGTGAGACTCTGTCTTAAAAAAATAAAAAATATAAAAAAGAAGACATTTGTTTACACAAAAGAACAAAAGTTGAGAGAACCATTTAAATCATGTTAAGATAATTATTGTTCTCGTTTCTCAGTGGCTGGGGTTGGGGGGACTTTGAGGGTGGGTGACAGAGCCAGGCTGATTGTCTCATTTTGGTGTCTTACTGAGTGGCCTAGGCCAAACTGTCACTGTAGCAGAATAGATGTCCCTAACGGTCCAATTTTTCCAGATGAATTCCTTCCCATTCCAACCACATTGAGGTATTTATTATACCATTCTCCAAATAGGGCATTTTCTTTGCTGTTTTTGTGCCTTTGCTCATTCACTCTGCCTGCAATTCCCTTCCTCATTTTCTCCTCTGGGTAAGCCTCTATTTAAGACCCTTGTCAGAGGACGCCCCATCTAGGGAGCCTTAGTTGATGCCTTAGCCACTTCCCAATGTCTTCATCATAGCCCCACAGAGTTCAGCACCCTGAGAATTGCCAATATCTGATCAGGTGTCTGCATCTCTCCCTGTCCTATGTGCACAGCCTGGGAAACCTAGGCCTTCCTTTTCCTCTCTGTAGACTTGTGCCTCAAAAATGCCTGACATCAAAAATGTTTGTTGGATTCATTACTCCATCACTCAATCCCGCCGTTCCCAAAGCTGGGAAAAAGCACGAGTGGCACAATAACTCCCAGAGAAACCAGGATCAATTCATTCTCATCACGCTTAGCCTCTTGAGGGGGTTGTGAGGAGTTTGCTCGAACAAACCCGAAGCTGCTGAGTATGCTTGAGGAGAGCTCAGGTGGCTGGAATTTTATGTTCAGATTGTTCTCTATTGACTATCAACATGTACCAGGCCCTTCCCAGCCACCATCTCATTGAACCATCACAACAGTACTGTGAAATAGGTGCTACTCTCCTTCCTTTACATTTGAGGAACTGAGGGAAAGTGAGATAGAGAACTTGGCTCAGGTATGTCATAGAGCTCCTGAATCCTACTGCTGAATATGGCTCTGGCCTGGGACATCGTATTTATAATAAATATTTGCACACAGAGCTCCCCAAAATGCCCAAGCTAGATATGGCTCTTGGTCAACTGAAGGCTAAAGTAGTGCTCTTGACCACTGAGTTGTACTGCCCTTTAATGCATCCACCATGGCACACCATAAGTTGTATGAAGTTGGCAGGTGGAGAAGGCTGGGCAGTGGTGACTCTGCTGGGGCTAAGCCTTGTTTTCACCTCCAGGCTTAGAGTAAGACTCCTAAATGGGGTCAGGCTTGGAGGTGTGGACTGGGGTTGAGTGTTCAGGCAATCTGTTTGGAAAGACACCCAAGGACCTCCCAGAACAAGGGTATCTGTGATGTCTACAAGCAGCGGTGTCATTGTTGAAGACAGGTTTGATGGGTTACACACACACACACACACACACACACACACACACTCTTCCCCAAACAATTGCTTGTTGGAGACCAGGCAAGTTTCAAGGGGAAAGGTCCTGTGTGGGGCCTGACAAGAGGCAGCACAGCTGACTCCAAAACAACTCCAGTAAGAGCAAGCCCCGGGGGCCAAATGCTGGGCTCCTGCCCTGTGTTTACTAAGAGTTCTGAGCAGGAGTTCGGGGTGGGAGGGGAGGCTTCTAGCTGTTCTTCTCCACCCCTAGGCAGTGGTCAGATCCTGGGATTTGTCTAGGCTTTGCAACCCCGGAGGGTTTTGCTGCTTGCTCCAGACCAAAGAGCTGCCAGGAGGCCCCAGAAAATGCTTGAGAACAAAGAGGCAATAAACACATGCTGAAACCTTTTACCAGCTGGCTCTGTCCCAAACCAAAATGAGAAATGAATTGCTGGAGAGAAAGAGAGAGAGAGAGAGAGAGAGAGAGAGAGAGAGAGAGAGAGAGTCTTAAATTTAACAGGAAAGAAAAATCCTGTTTTAGATGGGAATGTTCAGCTGGGATCATGCAAAGTTGTGGTCAAATTAATAACAGCAAATCTAATTTCTGCTAATGGATCCCCCAAAAAACTTGACCTAATAAGCTATTAAATCTTAGCACCTGATGTTTTCATAAGTACTAACACTACTGGGGGGAAAGACAAAGTGTTCGTTCAACCTGAGAAGTTTTGTTTTATTTACATTTATTTACTTATTTATTGAAACAAGATCTTGCTCTGTACCCAGGCTGGAGTGCTGTGGCATGATCATGGTCCACTGCAACCTCAACCTCCTAGGCTCAAGCGATCCTTCCATCTCAGCCTCCTGAGTAGCTGGGACTACAGGCTTGCATCACCATGTCCAGCTAATTTAAAAATAATTTCTTTTTGTAGAGAAGGGATCTCACTGTGGTAGCCAGGCTGGTCTTGAACTGCGGGGCTCCAGCAATTCTTCCACCTAGGCCTCTCAAAGTTCTGGGGTTATAGGTGGGAGCCACTGTGGCCAGCTGAGAATGTGCTTTTTGAATAGGGAAGGCCGTCGTTATCGTCATCATCCTTTTCTAAGTATCATTTATAAACAAGGCAATCTACTGGAAGTAGATCTACAGACAGCATCCATAATTTTTATAACAGCATTGCTGGTGTGCTATCCTTACCCACATTTTACAGAACAAAGTTGTGTTCAGATTACGTAAGTAACTTGTTGAAGATCACATGGCTGGAATTTGACTTCATCTTTCAGATACCAAAATCCATGCTATTTCTGCAGCTCTTCTTTGTATGCAAATATTTATTATTACAAATGCAATGTCCCAAGCCAGATTCAGCAGTATAATATGTGAATGGCTGTTTTCTCAATGTATTGGCTTTTAATAGAGAACTTCAGGTGGGTGTGCGGTTACCTAAACAGTGCATCCAGGAGCCAGAGACTGGATTCAATTGCTGGTTCTTAATGACTTTTTCTGTTTTCTTTGGTAAAATAAATATGAGGCTATGTGCCCTTACCCCCTATTTTATAAGACTTGGTGAATTCATGTCTGTAAGTTGTTTCCAATACCTTAGAAACAGGTATTCACACATTTTGCTAGTTGTTGTTCTGATTGTTTGCTCAGTTTTTTTATTAAAGTCAACCATATGTACTTTGTTTTTAATTGAGCTGAAGCTTTTGGAGGGGTCTAGCTGAGAGGCCTTATCTGTGAGCTGGTATGAGCTTTAGGGATGGTGTGATTCGCTGCCTGAGGAGGTTGGCCTGGCTCACCACCTGGAAACCTCTTTGAGGCCCTCTTCCAAGACGGGGATTGATACTAGAGAATCATCAGGGTGTCTAGGAGGTTACATGTTCCAGTCTTGTAGGAAGGGGATCACCAGGAAAAGTGTCCAAATATAATATGGCTCTTTTGGTATCATGGGTGAGTCTGAACACTTCATATAAAACAGTGAGAATAAAACCAAGCACCTTATACACATCTGGCCTTTTAAGAAAACAAGTCAAACCAAGCAACAAATAAACAACCACCAAAAATCCTTTTCAGGACTTTTTTTTTTTTTTGGAGCTTGAATCTTGCTCTGTCACCCAGGCTGGAGAGCAGTAGTGTGATCTCGGCTCATTGCAACCTCTGCCTCCCGGGTTCAAGCACTTCTCCTGCCTCAGCTTCCCAAGTAGCTGGGACTAAAGGTGCACGCTGCCATGTGTGGCTAAAGACGGGGTTTCACCATGTTGCCCAGGCTGGCCTCGAACTCCTGACTTCAGGCAATCCACCCACCATGGCCTCCCAAAGTGCTGGGATTACAGGCATGAGCCACCTTGCCCAGGCTCTTTCAGGACTTTTCTAACATGATTATTTGAGTGAAATAATTTTCAGGTATATATGTTACATTGCTGAAGATCTATCTGCCATTCCTCTGTGAGGACATAGAAAAAGCACAGTCTCTATGGAGCCCAAAATAGGTAACCTTAGCACTGCTTTAAAGACATTTACACAAGCCAATAATTCTTATGACAATCCTATTAATATAGTCTTTTCAAGATAAGGAAACTCAGCACAGAGATGGTAAATAACTCATATGAGACAGTCCACAGCCTCCACTGTTCATACTTGGTTCATGTATGATTCATTTACTGGGTCAATAAATATTTATTGGCTGCCTGCCTGGGTGCTGTTCTAGGCACTGGCTATGCAGCAGTGAACAGATCCATGGCAAATCCCTGAACACGTGGAGCTTACGTTTGAGTGGGAGGCGACTCTCAGAAAGCAAATGTTGTATGTAGTGTGACATCAATGCCTTCTCTATCAGTCCCTTTTGCACTGCTATAAAGAAATACCTGAGACTGGGCAATTTACAAAGAAAAGAGGCTTATTTGGCTCACGGTTTGCAGGCTGTACAAGCATGGCACCCCCATCCGACTGGCTTCTGGTGAGGTCTCAGGGAACTTTTACTCATGGCAGAAGGTGAAAGGGGAGCAGGCATGTCACCTGGTGAAAGAGGGAGCCAGAGAGAGGAGGAGGAGGTGTCAAGCTCTGTAAACAACCAACTCTCACATGAACTAATACAGAATTCACTCATCACCAAGGGGATGGCACCAAGCCGTTCATGATGGACCTGCCCCCATGACCCAGACACCTCCCACTAGGCCCCACCTCCAACATTTGGAATTACATTTCAACATAAGACTTGGAGGGGGACACACATCTAAACTATATCACCTTCTGAAGCACCTGGCAAAGGCTGGTTTTTTTTTTTTTTTTTTTTTTTTTTTTTTTTTTTTTTTTTTTTTTGCAGTGGGTGTGTGCTTTAGTGAATTAATTTTACACCATTGAGTTCCATAGTAACAGACATTGGGTTGCTGTCTTATACCTCACGTGCATCCATGTGAGGGGGTGTTTGAGAACTGTGGACTCTTTTTAAAGATTATGAAACTATCGGTTCCTTGCTAATTAAGATGTTTTGCCTAATGCAGCAAAAACTGTATTTCACTTGGGACAGGGGAGGGTCTCAGGAAGAAAGCCTGAAGCTGAGCTCTCAGTGTGGACTTCTTGTTTCAGCCCTTTTGTCCACACTGCAGGCTGCTTTGCTTCTCCTGGATTTGTGCTGTTTAGGTATGAGCTGCATTCAATGGAGGATGAGAAACGTGCAGAGACTGGCTCTCTAAGCATCCAAACACCTCTCTCCCTTTGATGTTAGCTCCCAGCACTTCTTGCCATCATAGCAACAAAGACCATGAGCCCCTTTTCTTTTCTTTCTTTCTTTGTTTTTTCGAGGCGGAGTCTCCCTCTGTTGCCCGGCTGGAGTGCAGTGGCACGATCTTGGCTTATCACAACCTCTGTCTCCTGGGTTCAAGCGATTCTCCTGCCTCAACTTCCCAAGTAGCTGGAATTACAGGTGCCCACTACCACACCTGGCTAATTTTTGTATGTTTAGTAGAGACAGGGTTTCACCATGTTGGCCAGGCTGGTCTCGAACTCCTGACTTCGAGTGATCTGCCGGCTTCGGCCTCCCAAAGTGCTGGGATTACAGGCGTGAGCCACTGCACCCGGCCCATGGGCACCTTTTCTTATGCCCAGCTTCTGAAAGAACTGGCTTACTTAAATGCTTGCCAAATATAGAATGGATAAGTGAAAAGATCCCAAGACCAAGACTCATAACTAGTTTCTGGTCTTAACTGTAAGAATAAGTAGCTGGAACCTCGGTCAGCACTCAGGGTTTCTGGGCCTACATATCCTTGTTTTTGAGATAAGAAAGTAAGATCTCAGGTCCCTTCAAACTCAGACCACTGCGTATTGTCTCTGCTCCAGGAATTCGTATTTGTAATAATAATAGCTTGTAACATACATTGTACTTCTGCCTCATAGTGAATCCTAAATGGTAAACCCCAAATGGAATCAACTCTGACTTTCTATAGAGCACCACGGAGCTGAGAGGTCTGTCAGGAAAGAGGAAAATTCTGTTACTGTTATTGTTATTGTTATGATTATCAATCATTTGTTCGACACCTTGGAATATTCCAGGCACTGTGCTAAGTGCTTTATGTATATTACTTCCTTTGATCTTTCAACAATACTATGGTTTGGTCCTTTAATTTTCCTCATTTTATAAACAAGTGAACCAAAGCTCAGAAAGGTTAATCAACTTATCCAGGCTCACAAGATAACAAGTGGTAGCGAGGGATCAAACCAGGTTTGTGTGGTTTCAGAATCTGTGTTTCAGAAAAGATATGTCAACTAGGTATTTACTCTGCACCCAAATGGCATGTGTGTGTGTGTGTGAGCGCGTGCACGCACGTATATGAAGGTGTTGCTGTCTTGCCGTGAGAGCACTTCTTTTTCCTTTTATCTGCCTCAATTCTGCAGTGGGAAGTCTGTCCACTCCCTGGAGATTACCAGACTTTGGAAAATATCTACTGTCGAAACAAAGCCATTTCCCATCAGACCAGCTTAAGCAACGTCAAGGTATAAGAGTAACTGGATGCTTTATGTAAATGAAAGGACAAATGAAGGGCTAGTTGAAATCTCACCTACCTGACTTTTACAGCAGTAAGAGTCTTAATAGGGGCATCAGCAATCTGTATATAAAAACCTAAAATGATTTGCAGAGGGGAAGCTGGGATTGTTGGGATTGTTAAAACTTTTGATGACTTCTGTGACCATTAATTACAGTTGCTGAAATGCCTTTCCATAAAGAAGACAACTTCATTCAAGTCTTCAATCTCAAGATTACCACCATTTTCTGCACAGAGAAGGGTACACACTTAGGCATCCACAAGGCCTTGATTTCAAACAAATTTGTCTTCCTTTCGGTTAACACTGACAAAGCTACCATTGATGGAAACTAAAGGCATTAAAACCCAGAGCACATCCACCAGCATGAGAAAATGTATCAGACGAGGACCGCTTTGAGAAATGGGCTCTGCACTGGGACACACTGGGCCGTCTCCTCGGTACAGCCCCAGGACTTCATTATAAACCGCAGCCCCACCTCACACAGCGCCTCCTCAGCATGACTCACTCACGAAATTGTCCCTGCTGGTGGGACGGCCCGCCTCTAACAATGGATTTGCTGTGCTGTTTCATGGGAAGAAAAAAAAAAAAAACCAACCAAAAAAAACAAAACACGCCATAAACCAAAGACTAAATGCCCAGCTGGTGGCTGGGACACCTTGCTGAAGAGGACCCAATAAAGTCAGGGAGGCTAGTGGTGCTGTTTGTGTCCTATGAGTTCCACACCAGCACACTGGCTGCTCACAATACATTCATCTAGTGTTACTGCAGGGGGTCTCCAGGCCGACCTCCTAACTGAAAACATCATACACCTTTCATGCAAGTGTTCAACATGCTAGTGTTTACTCCCACTGCTGGGCATGCAAAACAACCACGGATCCCTCATGTTCTCCTTACCTTTGTTCCCCTCCCTGCGAGCTGGGTGCAGGCCCCAGTCAGCCTCTGCAGGCCTCTCTGAACCTCAAGGTCTGAGTTTGAGGGGACCCAAGAGCTTGCCTTCTTATTTCACAGACGGGGATACAGAGGCCCAGAGACCCTGTGTACCTTGTCAAGGTCCTGGCGCTAAGTCTAGAAACTAGCTGTCATGTCATATCCCTTGGTCTTGGGATATTTTCACTTATCCATTCAACATGTGACAAGCATTTCAATAAGCCAGCTCTTTGAGGAGCTGGGAACAGGGAGATGAAAGGAGCTTCTGCCCCGAGGAGCCCCTGGTCTTTGTTGTTATGATGGTGAGAAGCACTGGGAGCTAACATCAAAGGGAGAGAGGCCTTTGGATGCTTAGAAAGAGTCTCCCCACAGTTCCTGTCCTCCTCTGGATGCAGCTCAAACCAAATCAGCACAAACCACTAAATAAAACTACTGGAAAACAAGGTCAAAGTGACAGAGGTCAAGAGCACCAACAAAAGTGCCTTCTTAGCCATCCTGGAGCCAAGCTGAAGAGCGGCCCCAAGTGACCAAGGGTGGGACTCACGGTTGGGCCGTGCCCCCACCCCAGCACAGCCTCGGATGAATCACACACCAGAGAACAACGGGGCTATTTCTCGCAAGTCATTTGTCAAGCTGACATCCCTGCCTAGAGTTATTTAGGGCTTTCTACAGACACTTCTTTCCCTCCCTGTCGCAGGAAGCACCTGCACGGCTGTTGAGTTGTGGTTTTGCTCAATAGCACTTTGATATCCCTTAAGGCCTTCTTCAATTACTCTTCTGTCCCTGCCCAATTGGACTTTGGCTGAGGCAGAGATGGGGAAGCTTCGAGAGGATGATGGAGAGGAAAAGGATGGTGAGTTCCTCTGGGATCGGAGGCCAGCCACTGTCTGGAGGTGGGCTCTCATTGATTTCTGTGGGGGAACTTTCAAGGGAGGACAGTCTGAGTTCTTGGCCAGCTGGACTTGGAGCATAACTGCCATGTTCCCGTGAGGACAGGTCCCCCTCCCGGAGCAGAGCTATGCTCCTGCCAGCTACTTAGAGGAAAAGCAGGCCTGTCAGATGAGTGTGACTGGAGCAAACCTGGTCTGATCCAGCTAAATGACTTAAGGCAGAGAGGACCCGGAGTGGGATAAGGGAAGAAAAATGGAAATAATGAGAAGACTCAGTGAATGGATCTCTGAAAGCAGTTAGGAGAATTCGAGTTGTTGAGTCTAGGGGTAGCAAGGGTGAACTAAGAATTAGCTTTGATTATAAGCAGAATACCTGTGTAGAAATTAGTGGTCATTTCTACTGAAAATATGGTGTTGGTTGAATGCTTGCTTCCATGGCTGCCCGAGGATTTTGCTCCGGTGTGCCGGCCTGTCTGGGTTATTGCATTCTTATTCATGAGGTGGTGGGTCTCCTTCCTTGGAGATTTGCATGAATGGAAATGACATCCTCCCAGTTGGAATGGTTTAGTCTTCATGACACCTGCGTTTCTTCCTTTCAGTTTGCACTGCCCAACATCCGAGCTTGACCCTTATGTCTGAATCAGTTTGGCAGCCTCTTGACTAGCATACAGATGTTCCATCTCTGCCTCCTTCAGTCCACTCTGTCTATGGAGGTCCCACTTATCTTCCTTAAATTCATCTTGGATAATGGCAATGTCCTGCTAAAAATACGTTGATACCTATTTATTTATTCAGCCAAAACATACTGAGCACCTATTGTCTTGAGCACCTATTATGTGCCTGCTGCTTACTACTGGGCATACAACATGGCACAAAGTGCAGTAGGGCCTCATCAAGCCATTCCCTCAGCCTCCTGTCCTTGTCCTGGAACCTTTTAAGGCCCCACCATCTGGTTTTAACAGATCTTTCTGACCTTATGCCTATCACAAAACCTTTTCTTCCAGCCTAGCCCATTCACCATGATAACCCACCTGGTGTCTTTCTTGTCACCCCAACTTCTGGATACAGTGTCCTTATTCAGAGCCCATCTCTCCTGTGAAGCTAACACGTTTCCTTGCCTTTAGGAGGATTTCCATGGCCACTTGGGTTTTAGAATTCTCTAGCACCTCTGTCCCCACAGTGCTTCTTCCTTGGCATCGGGTATGTTCTTCCTGAGTGGAGAGAACTGGAAGCTGCTGTGCCCGCCCTGACCTCCTATGGCCTCACTCGTGGTGGACAAGTCCTGAAAGAGCTGGACCCTGTGGACATTCTTTCCCTGTCCATACTCTGCAGTGGACGGTGACAGGGGCAGCTCAGGTATTTGCTGGGGCTTCCAGAGCATTTGACACCATTAAGAAGAGGGAGAGGATACTGAATGTCTAAACTTAAAGGGGGAGAGTCTTGGGGATCATTTAATAAAATGACCTTGTTTTGTGGATATGGAAACTGAGAACCAGAGAAACTGATTCACCCAAAACCACAAGGTGACGTAGTAGCAGAGTCAAATCTTGTCCACTGTTAAGTTTAGCCTAAAGCTCCCTCCTTATATATTTTCAGTTCATCCTAAAGGTTTCTTCATACATAGTGAGCTGTAACCTAATGGATGTGTGAGCAGACTGTAACTTGCCCTTGTGCCAATCATCAAGTTTTGGCCAATCAAGGCCAGCCAACTGTTTAAATGGTGTTCAAATAAGGTAAACACTGAGCTGTAATCAATCTGGCTGTTTCTGTCCCTCAATTCTGTTTTCCGTTCATCACTTTCCTTTTTCTGTCCACAAATCTTCTTTGACACCGTGGCAACAACAGAGTCTCTCTGAACCTATTCTGGTTCTGGGGCTACCAAGTCATGAATTATTCTTTGCTCAAGTAAACTCTGTTAAATTTAATTTGTCTAAGATTTTTCTTTTGACTAAACTCTGCTGTCTCCATATAGTTCAGCAATCGGAATCCTAAAGAACCTAACCTTTCAGGACACACTTAAAACAAGTAGAAAGTGTATTAATTTCCTATTGTGCTTGTAACAGATAACCACAGATTTGGTGGCTTACACAACACACATTTATTATCTTGCAGTCAGTAGGTCAGAAGTCTAACACGGGTCTCACCAGGCTGAATTCAAAGTGTTGGCAGGGCTGTGTTCCTTTCTGGGGGCCCCAGGGAAGAATCTGTGTTTCTACCTTTTCTACTTTCTACAGGCTGCTGGTACCCCTTGTGGCCCCTTCTTCCATCTCCCAGGCCAGCAATGTCAGGCTGAGCTTTTCTCACATTGTATCACGGACTGACCTAATCTTCTGCCTCCTCCTTCTACTTTTAAAGACACTTGTGATTACATTGGGCCCATCTGGATAATCCAGGATAATCTCCCATTTTAAGTCATTTTAATAGCAATCTCAATTCTCCTCTGGCCATACAACATTACATATTCATGGATTCCAGAGATTAGGATGTGAACATCTCTGGGCAGCCATTATTCTACCTACTACAGGAAAGAGGAAAATGAGGACAAAAACTCCACACACTCCCTCTTGCTTTCTCAATTTGTCTAATTCTGTATGAGGAGAAAAAGTTAATTTGAAGATGTTCTAGACCTTTGTATTCAACCTCAGGATTTTGTTCTGAGTCATGATCTGGTGAATTTGGTCAAGACACAAAGGAAAGGGATAAAGATGCCAAAACATACAGAAAAGAGGCTCACAAATGTTGGCTAAGAGGGTTTAAGAGCTAAGAGGAGACCCTCTAGTTTTTGTTTGTTTGTTTTTTTGTTTTTTGAAACTGAGTCTCACTCTGTTGCCCAGGCCGGAGTGCATTGGTGCTATCTCGGCTCACTGCAACCTCCACCTCCCAGGTTCAAGCGATTCTCCTGCCTCAGCCTCCCAAGTAGCCGGGATTACAGGTGCATGCCATCAGCCCTGGCTAATTTTTCTATTTTTAGTAGAGACGGGGGTTCACCATGTTGGTCAGGTTGGACTCGAACTCCTGACGTCAAGTGATCTACCCACCTTGGCCTCCCAAAGTGCTGGGATTACAGGCATGAGCCACCATGCCTGGCTGACTCTCTAGTTTCTAATGGCTTCAGAATTCCCCTGTTTCAGGGTATGGGCTTAATTTGCAAAAGGGGAGTTGATGTGAGACATCTAGATGGAACCACCAACTTCAAGGCCTATTGGTCAGTAAAATCAGCTAATAAGAGTGGAGGGAGTGGGGGAATGTCCTAGACAATTTAAGGAAGGAATCAACTAATTTCAAGTTGGAAGGGTTTTACAGACTCATGATCTCTCAGAGTCTAAACGACCTTCGGAGCTTCCTTGTCCAGCCTCATAACAAATACAAGATGGCCATAGACCTTTACCTTTTTTTGTCAGGCTCTGATTAGGGGTAGGAAATCATCGAGATTCCCTTAGATCTTCTCTAATTCTCTGAGTCCATTACAAATTTCATCTCTAATTAATTCTTGGTATTGATGGAAAAATCAGGCAAACGATTCTTTCTGATTTTTTCTCTGCCAGGATATTAGGATGCTGATTGTTACTATATCTTTGTGTGGAGGGTCTAAGATCTCCTACACCACATGTAGCATTTAATCCTCACTTATGAGACTGTGAGGATAGGGAGAGCGATCCGAGGGAGGAAATATCTGCTAACAGACTTGGTGGCCTTCATGGAGGTCTCCTCCTCAGATGTTGTAGTGGCTGTTGTTGAGTCTGCCTAGCACCCCTCTCCCACCTCTTCTGGTAACAGACCCAGTTCCTTTGGCTGCATAGGAGGAACATGTCATAGTGAATGGGCCAATCTGCATAATTCCTAGACGAACTTTTCAATCCTCGTGGGTTGGGGGACGCCTATCTACTCAGGTCACAAGCTGCGGGGAGGTGCACTTTGCTGATGACTACATCCCCACCTTACGGAGAGTGAGCAGGTCTGGGAAGATGGCATCAGACAGGAGCACAAAGGAGAGTGAGGGAGTCCTGAGGGTGTTTTCAGGTCCCTCAGTCCACCATCCTTCATTATGGTTCAGTTACATGAACAAATACATTTCCCTTTCAGGCTTATGCCAGTTTAAGATGTATTTCTTCTATTGGCGACCCATGAGTCCTGAGTAATTTAGAATTTTTCATTCTCAGTTTTCCTGCTTTCTAGAAACTTGGAAGAATGAACTAAAGATCAGAAACTTTTCTTCTCAGAGTCCAACCGGTCCATGATGGTTTGGGGAAGAACCCGCGGAAAGAGAGGGCAGGAAATTACCAAGGTGAGAAATCACAAAGGTTCTTACATACAGGATCCAGTGGGTGAATTGCAGGGTCCTGTTATCTTTGCTCCTTTTTAGATCTCCACTTGACTAAAATAAATCACGACCCCACATTTTCAAAGATTCAGGCCAACCTTGGGAACCCAAGGTGAGTTTTTTTCTGTCTTGTGGACCTGGTGCTACTCGTGTGGTGTAAATCAGAGGGTTAGCAAGTACTCAGTGGATTTTCTGGTAAGCCCAACCTTTTGACAAAAGAGGGGGAAGAAAGAAATAAAAGTAGGAGTGGGGGAAGTAAGCTAGAAGAATAAGAAGCGAGACAGAGACATGACTCCATCAACAAAATACCAATTGAGTATCTTCTATGTGTAACACTATGCTAGTTGCAACTTGTCATTCTAAAACAACAAGTAGAACCCTTATTTGTGACTACAGAGGCTGAGAGTTAGGTGTGTCTGGTGTAAGACAAATGCACACCCAGGTATGACCAGCAAGCAGCAAAGTCAATAGACAATTACTCAGGAAGGCTGTTAAGCAAGGAATGAGAATGAATGGGCCTACGTTTAACCTAGAAATTAAGTTAAAACATATGGCAAATGTTTGTTTGATATGCACTTAAAGCCTGGAACAGTCCAAGAGGCCCTGGGTCTCCCCGAGAGGAAGGCTGTTGAAAGAGTGTAGGCTGCCTGTGGCTGCTGCGCCGAGCTGGATTACAGGCCTCTGTGATGCTGCCCATCACATCTGCTTTTCAGTAAAGCCGTGGGGGAGGCAAGCTGTCCCCTTAAACCCTTAAGCATGATCTGTCTACGGGTTTCACATTTTTTCCTGGCAGAGTTAGTTTTTTGTGTTTGTTTTCTGAAGAAAAAAACTTCATGTGCTTCTTCCCTTTTTTTTTCTTTGCAATAAACTGTTGAACAAAATGTATACTATTTTGTCCAAACTTTTTAAATGCTCCCACATTTGGATATAGTGTTTATGTCTGTGGCTTTTAGAAAGTCTGAATGGATCTGAAAGGTCAGAAAATACCTAAACTTTTGACTCTACCCTTCAGCTCACGCACTGTTGAGTATGCATTGTTTTATTTTTAAAAATGGAAAATGAGAAACTATTCTTTAGTCATATCTTGTTCACAGAGCCTTTCCCCGTCTTGCAGACTGTGCCACCACCCGAAAGCTTGAAAACACCCCAGGAAGCCATCCCCTCATTGTGAAAGAACTAATCGCTACACACCACTTGGTTTTCCTTCCTGGACGTCATAGGCCATAGCCCTGTAGTTCCCACATTGTCTCTGTCATCATCCCAAGGAGTGTGACTCTTGATTCTGAGCCTGGGCAGGACAGCCTGTCTCAGCACAGGCTGTTATGTAAGCGGCTGTGGGGAGAGCTGGCAATAAACAAACATTTTTCCAGCCCTTGTTTTCTCTGCAGCCTTGAAAAATATTTCTCTGGGACTGCTGCTGTGCTCCTGCAACAGGATGGCAAATTCCCAGCTTAGAAATGTCTTGCTCTGCATTTCCAGATTCTAAAATCAGAACAAAGTGAACCAGCATGTTCAAAGGAACTGAATTATTGAGAGCCAGGACACATAGATGGGTTTCTCAACAAGCGGCTTTGCAGCAGTGTTTCCAAAGGCTCATCCACACATCCTAGCGGCGAGTAACCATTGGGAAATTACATGGTGATATCAGGGCCACAGAGAGGAGAATCAGAAGATGACAGGAACTCACTTGGGAATGGAGAGGTGATGTTATGGCTGCAGGTGTCAAAGTCAGACCCACTGTATAAACACAGACATTCAAACATATGAGAACCATGGGACCGAACATTGGTAGAGTCCGTTTCTCCCTGGACCACTCCATCTTGGAAACTCAAAGGAGGAACACTTTACAGTAGTGTTCCACACACTCTGCCTCTAATTCCCAGTACTGAATTTAGTGGAACTCCAACCACAGTTCCTTCCGCCCAAACAGGGAGTTCCTTCTGGGTGTCTCAGAGGGACACTTAGACAGGACAGCCTCCTCATTCACTGGTGAAAGATTTTCCAGAGCCAAAGCTCTTGCTTCCATGTCACCTGTAAGGGTTGCTGGTACCAGCTGCTTTTCTGAAGCCACTGCACCCTCCCCATTCCCCTGCAGTAGTCTCCATTGGGAGACCTCATCCAGAGTGACCTCGTGCTCTGTTTCCCTGCAATGGCTGATGTTCTGGTGTCACTCCCTGTGCTGAAAGCCAAGCTGATTTCTCCATGTCTCTGAGGAATTCAGATCATTTTACAATGAATTATCAAGTGAGTTTGTTATTGCAGTGCGGAGGAGGAGGGATGGGAAGCACTTTCAGAGTTTCTTTTAGTTTTCCTTGAGTCTACTGAGACCCTTGAAAGAGAACTTACTGCCTGTAGCTTGGAAATGTTGCTGCATATCCAAGAAGCTGCCACTCTGCTCATTGGCAAGGCTATGTCTATGGCTATATTAATCCACCTTTCTCATCATTCTCCTCATACCATGGAACTAGGACAGAGTCACCCAGAAGGAAGTATGGGTACTGTAGTTTATCTGAGATCACTAGGCTAGTTTTTTGGTCCTGTGTGGCTAGGATTGGCTGCATAACATGTAGGGTGCAGTGCAAAATAAAAATGTCAGGCCTCCGTTGAAAAATTATTAATAATTTCCAAATGGCAACAGGTGAGCATCAAACCAAACTCAGGGCCTATGCAATCATACAAGTCATGTGCTTATGAAGCCAAAGCCATTCTCAGTGTAGCTTTTATTTGAAGCCTCTGGTTTTCACAGTGGAGTGGCTAAATGAGGTAAGTTCTTAGAGGGTTGTGCAAGAAAGTTTAGGAAGGAGAGATGACAGCTGGCTGCTTTTAGCAGGACATTCTTTGTAAGTGGGTAGCACCTGTGGGTCATTATGAAAAACAAGCACCATCCTAAGTACTTTCCATATGTTAAATCATTTCATATACATACATATACACGAATAATGTGTATCTATTAAATCGTGAATCCTCACAACAACCATTTAAAGTAGGTGCTGTTATTTCTCTATGCTTTTATAGGTAAGGAAACCGAGGTACAGTAGAGTTAAATGAAATGCTGATTTAAAGTTTGGTTCTCAACTTTCTAATAGAAACCTTCTAGTTTTGAAGTGAACTTGGAGCTTACTAGACTGAATCATGCTAAACTCCCAGAAAATTGATGTATATGCAACAAAACAAATTTATTCCTATAAAATGAGAGGCACTACCATCCCAGTAACTGAGATATTTATTTCTATGACCCAAGATACCCCTTTTGAGTATTAAGGTGACTGGGGTGACTGAAATAAGAGTCAGAAGCTTGCTCAGTGATCACAGAATTTAAAAAAAAAAAAAAAAAGCAAATTGCAAAATCTCAGAGGAGATGCTGACCATACTGAGATAGAATCTGGGAAATCATCCCTGTGCTTAATACTTTTCTTCCTGGTGGATGAAGTACTCCTGTCTGCTAAATACAGTCTTAATCCATGCATGGTGTTCAGTTCTCCTTTGAAGGAGTCACCCCCACCACCTCATGCCAAGTCAGTTACAGCACAACTGAATAGGTTGCCCCCTTCTTCATGTTGCTGTGCTCTGGTCTGGGGTGTGATCCCAAACATCATGATCCCAGCAGTAGCTGGTTTGCAAACCAACTCTGAGGGTGCCACATCCATAGAAAACCTGTCGCTTTCTTCTGGTTTCTACTTCACAGTGTGAACTGAATCTGGGCCACCATGTGCTGCCTAAACTTAGCATTTAAGTAAGCTTGGATGAGGAGTAGAATGGTAATGTGTTAAAATGAGATTCTGTTGGTTCCTTTACACATTTAGGATAAAGATGCTAGGCTGGCCCTTTGAAGGTAAATTAACTCCCCAGAAGCACCTACCTGTGTGGCATTAAGTAATCAAACAACAAAACTACACTTGGATGGGTTTAAAGTGGAACTGAAAAAGTAGGCAAAAAGTAGATTACTTTTGCATCATCAGGGAATTAGTTTTTTGCTTTGTTTGTAACTCTCCACTTGAAAGTTGTCTTTTTCCTGCCAAATTCAGGGTGATTCATAAAACCATCTTCTCTTAATGTGAAGGGAAATTGCTGGAGGTTGCTTTGAAGGGCATCTTTGGGAATCACCTTAACAAGTAGCTGAATAAGGAAGAGCAGGATGATGATCGCTGACATAAAAATGCCTACTATATAAGTGGCTGGCATTGTGCTAACTGGATTAAATATTATTTTTGAACAACCCTGTAAGACTATTCTCGTTTTACTGAGAGAAAATGGATTTGGGACCAACAATGGTCAGAGTTAATGGTGATGATTCTTAAACTCTGAACTTCAAGCATTAAGAATTGGCTGCAATAGAAAATTGGTCCCAGATGGTCCCAAGTGGCCCATCATGGGCCAGATACTAGTGGGGGATATAGGGGGGACCAGAGGCCACAAAGAACCATGTGATGAATGTAGAAGAAAGAAGGTTTTAAAAGGGCCAGGGCAGAGGTGTTCCTGTCGGATTAGGCACATATAGACAAAGCTCTCCTGAGATCCCTCACTGAGAAGGAATTGGAAAGAACACTAGAATCATGTACTCCCTAGTTCGATGTGGATATTAATTATAACTGATTATGTGTATACATTTATGCTTAAGTTAACTGTGAGTAAATTGGTTGTATGTCATTCCTTGGTGTGGATTTTGCCTTCCCTATTCTTTTTTGTTTCATTATAAACTCGAGTTGTTAGAACCCCGTTCGATCCTGTGAGAGGTGGGAGTCAGCTGATCCTTACATGGCCACTCAGTCTTTTCCTCTTTCCTGGGAGGTGGTGGTTTAATCATATCCATTTGTAAAAGGGGAAATGGTGGCTCAGCGGTACTCAGTAATTTCTACAGCTAGATAATTCATGGGTGCAGAGTTCAGATCTGGGGCTCAGATCTCTCTGGCTCTTACCCCTAGAGTGTCTGGGGCAGGGAGTCTAGGCAAACAGCAACTCCCACCCACAAGCACCCAACAAGGTTTGCCCCTGTTTTCAGTGGGCCTCCTACTTCCCTGAAAGGTCTAATCTCAGCAACACAGTCTCATTTAGCTTATTGTTTTGGCTACTTACGTGCAATAACTGCGAAAAGCAAGAGGATGGGTTGCAGTTTCCTTACCTACTTGTTGTGTTCAAATCAGCTCTTTGAAAGCAGAGTCAAGATACTAATAGTAATAATAACAATAATCATTTATAGTTAAAGCATGGAATTCAATGGTGCTTCCATGGCATCCATGTGTGTCAGGTGCTCTTCTAAGAAAGTTACATTAATTCAGTTTGTCTGATATCTTCATAAAACAAAGGGTGAAGTGTATGAGGAAAAGGATGCTAGAATTTCAGTTTTGTCTTGCTCCATTCAATCTTTGAACTTCTCAAAATGGATTTTAGCAAGGCCTGACCTAAACAGAAATCTGTTTCTTACCCGTGGCTCCAAAAATGGCCTTACTCTGAAGTCTGCATTTTTGGCAATGGCAGGTGCCAGACAAGAAGTGAGGGTCTGAGGCCCACCCTGGACTCCTCCAGGCCTAGTCATCCTGGTGTGTTTTTCAGAATCTATGGTTCCTGCTCTCCTCCCTCCTCTTTTTCTTTCTTCCTGCCACAAAATCTCTTTTTTTTCATTGTGAAGAGCCACATGCCAATTACTTTATACAGCAACACCCCCATCCTCCTCTAGCTCTCCAGGGTCTAGGCTCTTGGGGCCCTCATACATGTTCTCACACCCTGGAAGGGCAGAGACGCCTCCACCTCCTGGCGCCAGCAGAAGGGTGGGAGACATACGTGCAGTCAAGTGGAGAATGTGGCTCCCAGGGCCCAAAGAGACATTCAAAACCAAGCTCTGTGCGGCAATTCCCCTCATAAATCTCAGCTCTAACTAGAAATTATTTACACTATCCAGTTTCACTTCCTTCTTCTCTCCCATCGAATTCAAAGGATTTTAGACTTCAGAGAAACATTGAGTCTGAATTAAACATCAGCATGAACTTGATAATCTGTAAGTCTCTCATTTCACATCAGAAACCAGGAGTGGGGAGTGGTGGCAGCAGGGATCAGAAGATATCTTCAGACAAAAAGACATTTATAAAGCAATATGGAATTAAAAATGGAAAAGCCTACATGAAAAATACAGAGGCCAGCCCACCTCCCTGTGACACTATTGCCCTTAATCATGGTACTGGGATGGTATATCTCCAGAAGTTTGAAACAGGAAACAAATAATATTTCAAAGTTTCCAGCAAGCAAGTAAGGACAGCTTTGGAGAGCAGCTGAAGCCACTTTCTGCAATTAGGCCTTTGTCCCTCCCCTTGGCCTTGGCAGTGGGTCTAGGGTGCCATGCGATCCCTACAGCTTTCATTCCATCCAGTTCAAGAACCTGCTTGCAAGCGTCTTCTTGCCCAGCACACAAACAAACTTTAAATGATAAAGGAAAACACTGGCAGCATGTTCTGTGTTCTGAGGCAGGCCTGGGGCGGGGATTTCCCAGAATTTGTTATGAGAAGCAACCTGCTCTCCCACCAGGTAAAGAGGAGCCTGGACCAAGGTTGAAAAGCCATGAGTCAGGCCTAGAGAATTTCAGTTGCAACACCCTCTTTGTAAGAGGCTATTTAGTCATAGCTGTTGCCTTCAATGAAAAGGTCACCGACTCTATGGTGAATGGTTATTTGCTGGCTGCTTCTCATACTGTTCTGATTGTGATCCTTTCACATCTTTGATTACCTTTTGTCAGAAAACTATGACGTGCTTCATTTTGTTTCCCGGGGTGGTAGCCACAGTCGGTGGTCTGTTGGTGAGCTGGCTCCATTCGACGGTATGCAAACAACTCGGTGGAAGCTTAAAGGGCAGGGTAGGCAGCATGGCCCTCAATGTGCAGTTTCCCAAGTTGAAGCCTCACTGAGTGATTGGAAACCAGGAGAAAAATTACTGTGGTCTGAGCAGGGAAGGAAGAAAGGTCCTGGACACTTGGCTTCTAGAGAGATCCACGCGTGGCATGCCGCAACTGCACTCAGCGTCTTCCAGCTTCCAACTTGTTGTCAGCTTTCAGAGTGACTGACCCAGGGAGATCAGCTGGGAGCCCCCTTACGACCTGTCAGCATGCGTCCCGAGAAGATACCTTGGTCAAGAGTCATTCAGCCTGGTCACACTTGCTGGCTTTTTTCATTATCATCATGGCTAAGCGGGAAGAGGAGAGTTGCCACATTTGACCTATACTTCAGCATTATAATTTAGCCCCTTCATTTTCATCTTGAGGCTAAATGTTAAAAGCCCAATTTGTGGGAGGTCAAGGTGGGTGGATCATGAGGTCAGGAGATCAAGACCATCCTGGCTAACAAGGTGAAACCCCGTTTCTACTAAAAATACAAAATATTAGTGGAATGTGGTGGTGGGCACCTGTAGTCCCAGCTACTCGGGAGGCTGAGGCAGGAGAATGGCATGAACCCGGGAGGCGGACCTTGCAGTGAGCTGAGATCAGCCACTACACTCAAGCCGGGGTGACAGAACGAGACTCTGTCTCAAACAAATGAACAAACAAACAGTCCAATTTTTTAGAGAATTTTTTAGGAGGGATGAGGGGAATGGGGGATTGGAAGATAGGAAAGTCAAATGTGCTCTGATCATTTCTTACTTAGTTTCTATGCCTTTTCTATGTGGGACTTGTTGAATGTTTATTGCAAGCTCTTTAATGACCAGAAGCACATCATTTGTATCTATATTCAGGAGCCAGCCTGGTCTCCCGGGGCATGAGGCTGACCAACTGTGGGGACCTCGCTTAAGAAAAGTAAATATTTATTCAGAATAAGGAAAAAAATTCAAAATAAAGTACAAATTTTAAAATGCTGACAAATACCACAAACATCACAAAAATCCAGAAGCATAGCATACTGTTTTTATTAACTTCCTGACATACCTCTGTATGACATACTTCTATTGTTCTCTTCACACCGTTTTGGCTACACACTCTTTGATGGCCTCTTCATAGGACAATAATTTTAAAGAAGAAACGATAGAAAGATAATGCAGTCTTCTCTAATCAACCCATCTAACATGGCTGATCCAAAAAAATTCTTTTACATTTTAAATTAAATAGTTGAATACATAAACATGTGACTGACATAAGGCCAATCTGCTATTGCTAGTGCTACTATATTTTTGTGCCATAGAGACAGAGAGAATTTTCCTTTTGAATACATGTTCCTGAACATTCAAATCTCTGCTTGTAATTTTGATGATGGAGAAATTCCCACAGACCAGTATCTGCCTCCACAATCTTGAACCTTGATCCTCCATTTCCCACATATTTTCAGGGCCAGATTCTGCACAGCAACCCATTTATATCATGATACGACTTCTGTCCATGTGCCTCCAAATCATGATGCTGGTTAAGTTGACACGAGTTATAGGAGTATTTTTAGAAGCAATTCCTATATCACCATGCCAGCAGTGACTTAACTATATACAGAGGTGACTGTGAACCATGTAAACACTGTTTATCCTTTAAGCCCAAACTAAACATATCTCCAACTCAACTTGGCCTCAGCAGAATTCCAAAAATGCTGTAGTGGAGACTCCAAAGCAACCCTACACAAGGGACTTGCCAGTGTGGTGGAGAGGACGTCACAGTGGAAGAGATAACCTTAGCTGATTACGGTTAAAATATTTCACTTTTGCAAAGTTGGTAAAACTCAGGTGACCATAGGCTCTGGAGTTTTGACTTCATTAACTTCAAGGTGAATTTTCCTCTGCTTGTATCCATTTGCAAGCCTAATTTGGCTCTCAATCAGTAATTGTTAATTGAAGGAATGGAGAAATTAATCTGTAAAAGACAATGCAGATGGATGGATGGACACATCAAAGGCAAGGCTGCTGCCAGCCATGCATGTGTGCCGACGGCATCTCCATCCCAGGGATGCAACTGGTTGGCCAGCCACAGAGCCCTCCAGGGAGACCTGTTTTTCAGATCATGACAGTTTTCAAAAGTACAGATTATCTTGGCTGATAGTGAAGATGAGAGGGCAGCCTGAATATGATAGAGAAGAAGAGAATGAGAGGTCAGGTAGGGAGTGGGGCAGGAAGGATCAAAACAACTTTTCTTCCAAATGGGGCCATCAGTTCTCTCCCAAGCAATGGCAATTGCATGCACAGGTCCTAGGAGAGCATGTCACAGGTCACTTGTGTGCACATAAAACACAAAGGTTTCTGAAGTGACCCACCAGTGACAGCCATCTGCTGGCTCTAGGGAGAATTCTTTGCAGAATCTGAGGGTTTATCTATGTATTCCTAGGAAGTTTCTGTGGTTAGCTTTTTCTGAATGACCAAACAGGTTGGTGGGGGGCAAGAATGGAGTGTGTTCTATGTGACTGATTTGTGAACTTCAGGAGATCTGTTGTGGAGCTAGGGCAAAATCTCATGTTCTCCATATCCTTGTCCCCTAGGGCACTGATATTCTCTTATTCGTTCATTGATTCAAGAACTATGTATTGACTGTGTATTGTTAGCGACTACATGCCAGGCACTCCTTTAGAGCCAGAGATACAGCCGGGGACAGGACGAGCAAAGCCCTGCCCTCGTAGAGCTTCCATTAGTCGGGGAAGAAATAGTGCATTAACAAACAAATAACACACTCCAGTTCCAGAGGGTGGTAAATGCCATGGAGACAATGAAATGAGGCTGGGATGGGGGTTTGTGGAGGCAGCATCTTCAGGAGTGTCCTCCCTTTCACTCCGCCTGGGGCTGGAGTGGTGAGAAGGAGGTACTGTGTGGGCATCTGGGCAGAGTGTCCCTTTCCAAAGGGAAAAGCAACACCAAACACGGAGGCTGGAGACCCGGAGGAGCTGGCACGGCAGAGGGACAGAGAGCATGTCAGTGTGTCTGCCGTGAAGTAAAAGAGGCTGGAAGGAGATGGGCTTCATAGATTATAGTGGGGATGATATATTTGTACAAATTAGCCTATCTGTTTAGCCAAATTAACTCTCTGCATTCACAGTGCATTCCACATACCCAGAAAGGTATGCAGAAAGTGACCATGGTGAATGTAAAGACCGCCAAAACGGTGCCAGAAGCAGGTCTAGGGGCCTATGAGCATGATGGAGGGAGTCTGCCATCCCTAGAGGAAAAATGGGTGAAGTGAACGGGTTCATGTAATCTTACTCAGGCATGTGCCAAGCCACCCAAGAGAGTGAGCTGGCACCAACTATGAAGAAATGATCTTCTTTACAGTTATAAAGACCTCCCTGGCTCCTATGGATGAATAGATGAATAGGATAAGAGAAGTAGCAGTGAGGCCAATTAGAAGGTCATGGCAATAGTTCAGGCCAGAGATGGTGGTCTATGGTCATACTTGTAGGGACAGATGTTGCAGGTAGAGCTAGGAAGTCTTGCTAAATATTTGAATGGGGGTGTAGGAAAGTAGGGAAGAGACTAGACTAATGTCATTTGCTGAGAGAGGAAAGATGAGAGGGATAGAATTTTGATGGGAAGATAAAAAGTTCTATTTGGCTGTGTTGTTTTTGACACTTAACAGTGTGTTTAGTAGGACACTGGACAGAAGAATCTGGAACCTAAGGAGGAGGTTAGGGCTGTTTATTTCTTATCAGTTTTATTAGCCCCACTTCAGCAATGTGGTGAGCAAGCAGGCAAATACGTGGTTCAAATTTTACCAGTGCAACCATGACAGGATGACTGACTAGCTGTTCACCAAAAGTTCTTGCTCCCCTAAAGAAGAGTTGTTGCTGGAAACAGCTGCCCCCTCAGACTAATTTCTCAACCCCTCTTGCATTTGGGTGGGAGTTTCATGACGAGTATTGATCCAGGCCAAGACATTTACAAAGTGGCTCAGTCTAATCAGTTCCCTCTCTTACAGTTTAGCTGGCTACATACAGAAGATAACACGTCCCTTGGGCAGCGTTTCTCAACCTTAGCACCAATAACATTTTGGGCCAAAAAAATACTTTGTCGTAGGGACCATCCTGTGTGCTATACGATGTTTAGCAGCATCCCTGCTCCCTTCCCACTAGATGCCAAGAGAATCTCCCTAAGTAGCGACAATCAAAATATCTCCAGGCATTGCCAAATATGCCCCAGGGGGCAAAGTCACCCCTTGCTGGGAACCACTACCCTCAGGTGGTGATGCCGCCAACTGGAAGGACTTGGGTCCCTGAGACACTGTATGGAGGAGAGCCATCGCCTGCTGAAAACCCACATCGTATTGTCACATGAGTGATAAATAAATATTTATTGTGTTAAACCATTGGGCATCAAGGGACTCATTTGTTACAGCAGCTATTTTACTCTGAGAAGTCCAGCACTGTAATAATGCCATAAACAAAGACAAAAAAACAACAAAACCTAGAAACTACAACCTTCTTGTCACTTTAATGCCACTAATTACCTGTGTAACTCTATATAAATCATGGACTTCATTAGATTCTCTGAGCCTTGGCTTATTTCTCATCTGAAGATAAGATAATGTTGGCCTCAATATGTGGCTTCCATGCATTAAAGACTGCAACACACAAGAAGAAATGGATTGTGACTGAAGATACACATGAGTTTCACAGAGCAATGCTTACTGTGAGCACACAAGTTTGATATGGACAGAATACTAAACCACCATTACAGGTATGGGTGTAAAGAGTGCTTAAGAAAATGGAAAAATGTTGATTTTACAGTGCTGAAAAGCAAGATGTCTTAACTGAGTTCCTTCTCATGGCAATTACCTTGAACACCATGCATAAAAGCCCATTTTTGCTTAGAAATGTTGTTTTTCTAATAGAAAGGGAACCTAACACTACATTTGGAATCCAAAGAAAACCCAGATTCTGGCTTCTACAACACTTCTGACAGACTATATAATCTATAAAAGTGGTGTGAGGAAAATATGTTGCTTCCATTAGAAATTTTGGGGGGAGAGGGAATGGCATCATTTGTAGCACTTTCTAAGGACCCATTCTATATAAATACAAGATGTTATTCTATCTGCCTTTCACAATTAAAAGGAAAAAAATAGGAGAATTTTTCTTTTAAAACATAAGACTTTGAACCCTGAGTCATTGGTATTATAGACATTGATTACAGCATGGAGGACAATCTCAAAGAGTAACCTATTTTCCTGTCCCCAACTTTTTGTCTTAATTGAAAAAATTCTACATCCTAAATCTACAGGCTACAGGATTCCTGACAGCTGCAGTGGAAGTGAAGGAATCAGTCTTTGTTGAGAAGTCCCCCTTTCTGGAGCCTTCACTTGAAAGTTTGATGAGAAGTAAGATATAATAGAGGTAATGAGGTAGAAGCATATTTTTTTGAAGACTCCAATTTTTCCTATGTGTCCTCACAGTTGCATCCTTTGCAACATAGTCTAGTGGGGTTATACATTACTTTGCCAATTGGTTCCAGAAGTTGGTCAACTGTTTTAATATCCCTCTGAGGAGTTATCCTTTGTTGCTTATAGCATAGACACCTCCTAAGACTGCAATTTCCTGGACCTCAATTGCCTGTGAAATCTCTTTTGGAAAGGCTACATCAAGTATCAAGGGTACCATTATCTTCCTTTTCCTACCTAGATATATTAGTATTTCATGCCTCAGTGGATAAGAAGAGAAATTATGGAAAGTGGAAGAGGGAGGTTTGAAACATATCTAACGCAAGGGATAGGGTTGCATATCAGTGGAGACGATATATAGTGAGATGTTTCTTATTCCAGAAAGGTGGTAGAATGGAACATCATCACTATCATTCATCCCAAAACTCTCTTGTCTTGAAGTTCCTAGGCATTCTTGATGACGATAATGATGATGATGATGAAGTAAGAATACTGATACTTAAAGAGGATTAGTAACTTGCCCATATACCAAAACCAACAAGTGACACTACTAGGATATGAATTTGAGTCTGTTAGAATCCAAGTTTGTGCCCTTAGTCATTATGGTATGCTGCCTTTTTTGTTCCCCTAAGATGTCCATAGTGGAAGTAACTGTGGCATTCTAGAACAGATCTCATGGATAATTAGTGCTAGTGCACCACTGATAGTGATGGCATCCTCTTTTGTTGACACGTTGTGTTTTTCAAAGAAATAATGCTTTCTCTAAAATCCTAACATTAGCTTCAAGGCTTTGTAAGAGCATTTCTTTTTGCTTTTTTCAAGTTTCCCTAGGTGGCCATCTACAATCTTGTTTTCTTCTGGAAATATAGTCACTTTCCCTGATCACATGCTATGTGGGCATGTGACCTAGGCCCAGCCACAGTGGTTGGGCCACACTTTAGTACATGGTTCAGCTGGGCCAATCAGAGTCATTCCCGGAGGTCTTTGGCGGTGAAGAAGACTGTGTAGCTACATGAGTCAATAAATAATCTGTTTTGTTTTGTTTTGTTTATTTTGATTTGGAGTTCTGAAAGAGTCATGATAAATACAATCTTATCCTCAATTCTTTTCGGTTTTTGTCTTATTGTAGGCCCCAGCGTACTTTAGCTATAGGAGAATTTGGTTTTGTACCAATAAAGACCAAGATGTTCATTTGAGAGTAAACCAAACATGAGATAAAGATGGGAATGGTACCTACAGGGAAGCATCCTTATTGTAAGTGTTGGAGGACATAATTCCAAAGGAAGTTATAATATGTCTTCTCAAAATATTTGTTTAAATATGGTAAGAAATTTTCACAAGGAGGAGGTGCTAGAGAAGATGTTGTTCTGTCTAAATGTAGGAGAGTCCTGAGGATTTTCTGGATCTAATCTGTACTACTTTATGCCAAGTTTGAGGACTCATGATACTTTAGGCTTTATAAAATATTTCTCCTCTGGGTGCTTCTGTTTGCGTAAAATTTCTATATTGGGTATGCATGTTTTTTCTAGTGGAACCTTTCTCCATTGTGTACATCTTTTTCCCCCCTAGGGACCCACAAGGAAAAAATATATATCAGCTTGTTTTTCTAAATGGAGGTTTGTACTCAACACAAAATTCTAGCTACAAGTAAATTATGCTCTGATCTTGAGGGATAAAATAAACACAAAGCAATGCAGAACTGTGTTTTGCCAGAGCCAAATGGAACATGACGTTCAGAAGTTTCCAATTGAGTTCCAAAATTAGACTAAATCTTGGCAAAATGCATACTCATGTCCCATTAGGAATCTTATCATTTGAACTCAATTCTGAGTGTTCCACTCCTTACTCATTCCATTAGCTCCTAGGAGGCCTGAGGACCTGCCTCCATGTGTTTCAGACCTGCCCCAGGACTGCTGATTTCTTTTTTGCTATTGGCAAGACGATGTCCCAGCTGGGATGGAAATAGGGCAACAAAAACCTTTTCAGTGATCTAAGATTTGAAGGCCAACCTAGCTCCATTGCTTCTAGGAAGTCCAGTTGTTGCTGATAGGACATTGAGTAGTTATCACCACTTGGTTTTACAACTGTAGCCCTCTCAGAAGCACTTGGTGGTAGGTGCTGGATCTAAGCCTTTTGGCTGGTCCTTGAGTGCTGGCTTACTATGAAAGGCTCTCTGGATTATACAGTCTATAAAACATATTTCATTTCCAGATTAGAGGCCTTCTTGGATAGGTACTCTGGTTCAAGTGTGAGTGTAAGAGTCCTTATCAGTTCCTATCTGGAAGTTGTTAAAAGCAGCCATATGATTGCCAGTTAGTGTCAAACAAGGATACATAAATATTTGCTGAGTTACCTTTCAGGGGCCAAGATACCAAACTTCACCACCAAGGTGGACTTGAAACTCTTCCTTCTTTTGTTTATGTGCCTCTAAGCACAAGGCGTTATCTTATCTCCCCCAACTCATGAGTCAGAGTATACATTTTAGTCAACCAGTATCTTCTTAATCCCTTAACATGCTGAGTTCATTCTAATCTCAAAATTTGACTCATTTCAGTTTCCCCTCTTGGAATACTTCCCTCCATTCCACTCTCTAACTTCCGTTCCTGCCTCAAGCTCATCTCAAATCTTCAAGATCCTTTGTGAGGCATCCCTGTCAACAATTTCAGCTCACTTCAATTGCTTGCTTCTTTCTTTTCTCATTGCCTACCATCACACAATGATGGCTTCATTAATATTCAGACTTTTATTTTTCTGCAATTGAGTTCTACTATGGTACCAAAGCATTTTCAAGTCAGCACACATATTTCAAAATTTCTTTTTTATATCTCTTGCAATTTTGAAAGATAGGTACTTGGTATTTGCTCAAAGTTTCATGTACATCCACCAAAAGATATGCAAAATCTTTATACTAAAAACTAGAGAACATTACTGAGATAAATTGAAGAAGGCCTAAGTAGGTCCTAAGTATTTTCATCACACACACAAAAAAGGTAACTGTGTGAGGTGGTGGATATGTTAATTAGCTTGATTGTGGCAATTATTTTACAATGTATACATATGTCAAAACATCACATTCTACACCTTGAATATGTACAACTTTTATTTGTCAATTATACCTCCTAAAGAAAAAAAAAGGCTTAAATAAGTAAAAGTATAAATTGTGCTCTTGGTGGGGACTTAGTGTTACGATGCAGAAGAGTATCTTCACGGTAGTGGAAAAGACAAAGCTTTCATAAATAACACAAAAAATGTACTAAAAATAAAGTTGATTAGACATAAAATAAATTAGACAGCATTAAAAATAAGAATCTCTGTTTATCAGAAGACACCATTAAGAGGGTGAAAAACAAGGTCATGGATTGGGAGAAGATACTTGTGAATCATATATCTGAGAAAAAAACTTGTATCCAAATATACAAAGCTCTCCTACAAATTAATAAGAAAAAGATAGATATCCCAACAGAAAAGTGTGCAAAACACTTGTAGAGTTTACAAAAGATGAACTCTGAATGGTCAATAAATGCATAAAAAGCTGCCTCTGATTCCATTACTCTTCGGAAAAATGCCAATTAAAATCATGAACTTCAAAAACAAACCCACCAGAATGGCTAAAATGAAAAAGACATTCAATACCAAGTGTTGGCAAGGATTTGTAGTATTTGGAACTCTTACACAGTTAGTATACAGTGTTAGTATATAGTTGTTACAACCACTTTTCAAATCTATGCAGCAGGATCTCCTAAAGCTGAACATACATGTGCCACATGACCTAGCATTTTCACTCCTAGATATACATGAGTACATATGCTTATCAAAAGACACGTAGGAAGAACATTCATAGCAGCACTATGCATAATATTAAAAAAGCAGAAACAACCCAAATTTCAATGGTAGAATGGACACATAAGTGTGGTATATCCATACAATGAAATTCTTTCAGCAACAAAAATGAACAAAGTATGGCTACATATAAGCTTGATGGATCTCACAGACATTTACTGAGCAAAAGAGGTCAGAGTCAGAGTATCTAGTGTATCGTTGCATTTCTTTAAAGTTAGAAAAGAAGCACAACGAATCTATGGTAACCTGCGAGGGGAGGTAGAGATTGAAGGAATAACCAGGAGAGCTTTGTGGATGTGGTACTGTTCCATTTCTGCATCTGGGTGGTGGTTACAGGGTTTGTTCTTTTAGTGAAAATTCGTTCAATTGGTCGCTTACGATAGTGCACTTTTTCTTTATATGAAGTGTTTATGCTTAAAAGCAACAGGCTGTGTCCTGGGAGGATGAACTTCTGCTCAGCAGGGATTCTTCTCACTGCTTCGCTTCTGCTCATAAGCTCAGGAGTGGGAAATAAGGAAAGTTTGATTAAACAAACAGACTCATAAATCAGCTTTTAAACCTCATCATGACCCTGGAAAGGATAGAACACGGGTTTGAGCTACTCAACTCCTCCTGCTTCAACAAATTTACTCATAAAACCATTTTATACATGTCACTTTGCTTGGCTTTCAACAGGGAGAGTATCTTTATTAGGAACATTCCCGGTCTCATTATCTCCCAACTGTGGCTCATCTCCTGGCTTAGAATTTATGTCTCAGGACTGTGATCTTGTTGAATCCTGCATTATAATTGCTTATATTCTTTTCTTATTCTACCACCCCCACCTCCTGAGGGCAAAATGGCCCTCTGCTGCTCAGTTGTGTACATAGAAGAGGCTCAAGGCTGAATTTTTATAAAATTTAATTTAGTTGGATTAACTGCAAGGCTCAGTTACAAGTTAAGTGGGTGCTACAGCTTCACCTCATTAGGCCACCATTCCCACCAAAACTCACTGTGGTGCTGAGGCATTTTTGCTGGAGTCTATATGACTATAGGCATGATTTCCTAAGGTTCTTCTTGAATATGGAAATTGACTTAGGATATTCCAACCAGAACATTCTTGAAGGATAAGGCAAATTGGTAAATATATTCTCCTATTTTTGTGTAAATTCAATCAATTACACCAAAGTAAGGTGTGAAAGTATTGGGTTTAAAGTCTAGAAGTTCTGAATGTAAAATGTTTCTACTGCAACGCTTACTAACTCTGGGACTTTGATGGTGTTGGAGGGGGGCATTTAGCATCTGTTCTCTCATCTTTCCCAATGGGGCAGCAATGCCACCCCTCAGGAGTATTGGGAGGATTCCTTCATGTGTGCATGCATTCAGCTTTCCTCAGAAGCACTCCATGTGTCAGGCACTCCATTGGCCCTGGGGATTCACAGAGGATCACGGTCCAGTTGGTGAGGAAGACGTACAAACAAACCGGTTCAGTATTTCTCAATCTTTTTTTCATTATTATCCTCTAAGGAGCCTTGGTAGACATTTTTTCAAAATCTTCCCTTCTCCAACCTGTGAAATTTTAATACCACAGATATACTGTATTTGTGTACTATATGCATATCTGTGATTTATAATAAAAAGAACAAAATTTTTCCAGCCTCCCTCGACCAAGAACCACTTCTGGCTCCCTTGAGGATATCAACTCCTTTGAGAATGAAAGAAATGAATGATTACAGAGGAGTGTAGTGAGTGCAACTGGATGAAGGACAAGCTGCCAAGTTTGCCTCCCCGTGGGTACGGGAGACTCACTGCAATGGGTGAAGTCAGGAAAGGTCTCAGGGAGAAAAGTGGGATGCCAGCGATCCCAGAGGAGGAATCTGAACTCTCTGGTGGCCACAAGCAGGGGAAGTTCTCTTGAAAAGGCACAGGGGTGCACCTACTCAGGGTGGGCGCAAGAAGAGAGGCCGAGGGACAGGAGGAGGGCAGCGGCAGCAAGAGAGGGCCTCAAATGCTGAACCCAGGAGAGCAGATGTGACCCAAAGGAAACTGGCAATGCATAGAGTCTTAAGAAGGGGAATGACTTGCTCGTATGTATACATTTCCAAGTTCATTCAGGCTGTGTGTGGATGAGTCAGGGAAATCCAGTCAGAGATAAAGGCAGAAATCATGACTTCAATGAGAGCGGTTGCCTGTAAGGATGAGAGGAGAGAAATTTTGGAATAGGATCAACTGAAACAGTGTATATACAAGCACTTGGCATGCAGTAGGTCATTGATAATAGTGCATATGACTAATGTTTGGGCATTTGGTACCATTTAGCAGGTTGGCATTGCAGAAGCTTCCTACAGGCCACAGAACCTGATTGCTTCAATGTCTCAGGGGCCCGAGGTCTGATATTTGTTAAATCGATGTTTTTCTTTGAGGTGAAACTAGGCAGGGTAAACCTGGCCAACGGGCTCCTGGGGGAACTGCACAGGCTGCTTCTGTCTGGCTGGGCCCTGACCACTCAGCTACCAACTCCATGAATTACATACAAATGTGACAACAGCACAGACCAGGCCACAGGCATTCTCAGAGCTGTGCAGGGTTTTATTCATTCGCTTCAGACGTTCCCTTGCCTTAGCTCCGGCGAAATCAGAACCCACTGACTACACCAGTTGCTACACTTGCCATCTCTTCTGCCTGGCTTTGATCTCCTCTGGGAATCACCCGAACGGCCACCAACACCCTTGAGAGATGACCACACTGTCCCGTTTGTGGCTCTTGTTCACAGTAAATGAGATTGCTATGGGTTATCCAACACAAACTTATTCATTTCCTCATAGTAGTTTTTTAGGTCTTTTGAGAAAACTAAAAGAAGTCAGCAGTGATGTAACATCAGGGAGGTGTGAGGACTGTTAACATGTGATGGCTTTTCTATGAAGTGGAGGGGTGGTGGTTGGGGGCCTTTTGGTAATGGAAGGACGGTTTGCCCTTTCTAGAAGCTGAGAAGGAATTCAGGGAAGCAGAACAGGGAGGACGGTATGCTGGTGGTGCTAACTTTCCTTTCCAGGTTGGGAGCTGCCCAGTAAGGCCTTGGGGTTCACAGGGAGGTGTCTGCCTGTCCTCTCTGGGACCCTGAGCTGTATGTTTCAGCCCGTGGTCTTTAGCCTTATGCAGAGCACACTTGCTGTGTTTGATAAATGGCTTTGAAGTGCGGATGATGTCTCTTTTGTCTATTCCGAATCAGATCCATCCTCTGGTGGCCACCTCCTTGGCTCTCATCTTTATGGTCCCTTTTGAGGCTTCCAGAGCCCACTGCAATGGCAGCAGAAGTCAAGAACTGCCAAAGCCTCCCTCTCAACTGCCCCTTCTAACCTCCCTTCTGTTTGGCTTCCTCGGCTTCTCTTGGCTTCCCACGCTGGTTGTCCACGTTGCCTAACCCCAGTTGGACCGGCAGCTGTGTCTCGGGCTGTTTACCTTGGCTCTGACACTGAGTGCCTTTAGAGTGCTGCTTTCTGAAATTGTCCTTCATGGCTTTGCAAGGAAACTTGGGCAAAGGGCCCTGGCCCTCTGCTTGCTCAGGGTGTGGGAGCTAGATTCAGCCAGGCCCACAGGGCCCTCCAGTTTCCACTTATCTGTTAGGAGAAGAAGGAAACAACAGTGCTGAGAAGGAGCTGGAGCAGAAGAGAGTTAAGAAGCTTGCTAACCAGCTCCCAGGTGCTGCATGAGGCCAGAGCGCCTGACCTGGCTCAACTTCCATTCCAGGCAGGGCTTACTTAATGAGTGAAAGGACGTATCCAAAGGGTGCTACTGATTCGGGCATTTTGGTATCTATATGGAGGCCTTCCTTCGGTACTGTGCTACAGGTTCTGACATAGCCAATGTTTACCAATTAACTGGATTCACAGCTTTGGGAATATGTTAAATAAATACTGACACAATGCAAAGCTGGGAGTGGAGATAAGTATGCTGATAAACTCAGGATTTAGAGCAACTTCAAGAGGCTGAACAATGATGTAACATTCAGGGAAGAATGAGAAACGTTAATGAGAAGGGTGAATGGTTTTTCTCTTAGCTACAAAGTACAAGAAAGAGGAGATGTGGGATGTTATCATGAATTAGAAGAGCCTTTAGGCTCTTGACAGTAAGGTAAAGGGCCTAACGCACTTGATCTGGCATCTCAAATTTCACATACCCAAAACTGAACATGTCAAATTCATACCTCCCCTGTCAGTCCCAATTTCTGTTGATTAGAGCTGTTAGCCTCCCAGGATTGTTTATTATACGATTGCATTCTGTGGTCAACTATTTAATAAACATATATTTGGTATATAATCTTATAAAATATTTTAATGAGTCATTTGATCATTCATTAATTCTTTTTTTTTTTTTTTTTGAGATAGTCTCACTCTGTCTTGTAGACTGGAGTGCAGTGGCACAATCTCAGCTCACTGCAACCTCTGCCTCCCGGGTTCAAGTGATTCTCTTGCCTCTACCTCCCGAGTAGCTGCGACTACAGGTATGTGCCACCACATCTGGCTAATTTCTGTATTTTTAGTTGAGACGGGATTTTGCCATGTTACGAAGGTTGGTCTCGAACTCCTCAGCTCAGGCAATCTGCCTGCCTTGGCATGCCAAAGTGCTGGGATTACAGGCATGAACCACCACGTCTGGCCTCATTCATTATTTCCATAAATATTTATTGAGCACTGAGTAAGTATCACACATTATAGTAACTGAGACATCGTCTCTACCCTCCTAGAGCTTGTTCTACCAGAGGAAATGGACATTAAACTTGTGAATACACACAAACTTATTCAAAATTATAATCCTAATTAACTTTATGAAAGAACAAGGTTCTAGACAGCATAGAGTGGGCAGATGAGACCTAATTTTGGAAGAGGGATTAAGGGAATGTTCCTTGAGGAAGTGAATTTTGAGTTCATGGAAAGTTATATAGCTATGTTGTCCAATATGGTAGCCACTAGCCCCATGTTGGCATTTAAATTTAAATAAATTAAATGTAAATAAAATTAGAAGTTCAGTTTCTCGGTTGTGCTAGCCATATTCAGGTGCTCACTAGCCACCTGCTGCAAGTGGCTACCATATCACATAACACAGATAATGAATGTTTCCATCATTGCAGAAAATTCTATTGGATGGTGTTGTTATGTAGGATTTAACTAGATGAAAAGGCCAGGTACAGTGGCTCACGCCTATAATCCCAGCACTTTGGGAGGCTGAGGCGGGTAGATCACTTGAGGTCAGGAGTTCAAGACCAGCCTGGCCAACATGGAGAAACCATGTCTCTGCTAAAAATACAAAAATTAGCTGGGCATGGGGGCAGGTGCCTGTAATCCCAGCTACTCAGGAGGCTGAAGTGGGAGAATCACTTGAACCTGGTAGGCAGAGGTTGCAGTGAGCCGAGATCATGCCACTTCACTCCAGCCTGGGTGATAGAGGGATACTCTGTCTTAAAAAACAAACAAACAAACAAAAAAACAAAACAAAACTAGCTGAAAAGGAGAACAGGGGAAGAGGAAGGGAATACCTTAAGCAAAAAAGATAACTACTTAATTTAGAGAAACCTAACTATAACTTAAGATAATTCTTCAGAATGTTCATTGATGGTGACATTGGATGATGGGGTTTTGGGGAAGGATCAGAGGATATTGGGAATGTCTCCTTTTCCTGTTTTCTAACTCAGGCTCTGGACAGTTAATACCTAGCTGATTGTGCAGTGCTTATTAACAGATGGGGCCACTGTTCTCAACCCTTGCTTTGGTTCCCAGGTATACAAAATAGTGGTCAAGACAGCATAACACAGAACAATATTGTGCTTGAATTGTTCGATGAAATATAAAATGAGGGACATAAAATAGGACAATTGACAATAACTTTCCAATTGTATGGTAAAAAGTCACACATAACTGAATATTGGAAGTGGTCGCCCTCTATGTCTTTTGCCATTTGCCACAGTTCCTTGTCCTCTGTCCATCACATAAGCACCAGTGCTCCTGGGCATTCCATCCTGGGACGTGTTCTTTTTTCTTGCCACCGATTCCTGAGCAAGGTCATTCATTCCGTGACTTCACATGGCATCCATGTGCTATTGGGTCCCAAGTCTATATTTCTAGCCCCACACTGCTCTGCTTCAGAAATCCAAATTCAAATGCCCAATAAGAGACTCCAGTCAACTGTCCTATGGACACTTCAAACTCACCCCATATAGTGCCCACCTAAACTGCACTTCCTTCTCAGTGCCTACCTCAACCATGGCAACTCTGTCCACACCAGAAGCCAGAAGCCTTAACTTTCATATGGAAACCCCATCAGTTACCAAGTCCTGTTGATTTTACCTCCCAAGTAACCTCTCAAATGTATTGACTTTTCTCTCTTCCCTTCAGCATCATCCTAACTTGTCATGCACTGCCTGGATTGTGTTACCATTTCCTAACCAGTCTCCTTGGTTCTAGTCTTGGCCTGCTCCAAACCATTCTTCACTCTCCAGCCGTAGCAATCTTCCTAAATCTGGTAATGTCCTTCTGTTGCTGAAAACCCTTCAATGCCTCCCCATTACATCAGCCAGATTGACTTTGTGGTTACAAGGCCCATCTAGATTTGGCCCTGATTACTTCTCCAGCTGCTTCTTTTACCGTTTCTTCCTTGCATTGCTAAGTATTCTGCAGACATACTTAGCTTCTTTCAGCTCCAGGTATCCAGGATGCTTAACTTTGTATTGGGATCTTTGCACATGTTATTTCCAGAAACACTTTCACTCCTCCACACCTTTCTTTCCCCGCTTGCCTGACGTATTCAGTTTAAATGTTAACTTATTCAAGGAGACCTCCCCCAACTCCCCAGTGTGGGTTTAGTTGCCCCTGTCATAAACCCTCTGAAGTGAATTGAGTGGTGGTCTCCACCCGTCACCAACAAAGATACATCTACAACCTGATTCCCAGAACCTGGGAATGTTACCTTAGTTTTAAAAAGGGCTGTTTGCAGACATAATGAAATTAAGGATCTTGAAAGGAGATAATCCTGGATTATCCAGGTGGGCCCTTAATACAATGGTGAGTGTCTTTATGAGAGGCATGCAGAAGAGAGACACAGAGAGAAGAGGGAAAGGGCAACATGGAGAAGGAGACAAAGACCAGAGCTATGCAAGCCCCAAACCAAGAAGCACCAGAAGCTGAGGTTGGCAAGAAAGGAGGCTTCCCTAGAGCCTTCAGAGGGCGTGCGGCCCTGCTGACACCTTGATTTCAGACTTGTCTCCTCCAGGATGGTGAATCACTTGAACCATCCTGGAGGAGACAAGTGAGAGAACACATTTGTGTTGCTGTAAGCCACACAGTGGGTGGTAATTCATTAGAGCAGCCCTGGGAGATGGGTGCATCCTCCCCTTAGTTCTTCTGCGACACCTCTGGTCACACTACACTGAAGTGACCCCTTTACTCGTTTGCATCCCTAATTTCATCAGGCAGGGGCTTGCACATGCTATTACAATCATATCCCCCACACTGGCTCAGTACCTCCACAGATTAAGACATCAATAATCATGCAATGTGTGAATGAAGCACTGTTGGTTGATATTAATACACAGGGCACACTTTGCGGACTTGAGCTGCTCTGAAAATGTGGGCAGGATTTGGGTAACACTGAGAAGGGAAGTGATTAGTCTTAGAAACTGGATTCGTAAGAATGAAGGCCTGGAGATGAGAGTGTGACTAATACATAAACTCACAGAGATCAGCCTGACTGCAGGATAAGCTTCCTGAGATAAAGCTGATGGGAACTATAGTGAACTCACAGGCTCTCTCTTGCAGGCCAGAACTGCCCTCACAGGTGTACTCAGCATCTTTGGTTGAAGCTAAAGAGCCACAATTTGCCATCACATCTGTTTTCTCCTGCATGGCTGGTCAGGGTCTGGGTTTCCGGAGCAGCCCACTGCAGCATACAAATGTTATCACGTTCTTTATTTGTCATTGTCCAGAAAAGATGGAAATACTGCTAAGGTTAGAAGCCATCAAAGCTTCTTGAATTGAAACCTACATTACTTGTCAGCCCTAGTGCAAAATAAAAATGCAGGCCTTTGTTCAGAAATCATGAGACATTTCAAAATGCAACAGCAAGGTATAAACCAGCTGAGGGGTCTTTCTAAGCAGGGGTCTTTCTAAACTGCACGCCCATGAGGCTAACTCTGGCCATGAAAAAAGGATTTGCTTGCAAATCAAAACCACAATGTCATACCACCTTACTCCTGCAAGAATAGCCATAATCAAAAAATCAAAAAATAATAGATGTTGCCATGGATGTGGTGAACAGAGAACACTTCTACACACTGCTGGGGGGAATGCAAACTAGTACAACCACTATGGAAAACAGTGTGGCGATTCCTTAAAGAACTAAAAGTAGAACTACCATTTGATCCAACAATCCCACTACTGGGTATTTACCCAGAGGAAAAGAAGTCATTCATTATACGAAAAAGATACTTGCACATGCATGTTTATAGCAGCACAATTCACAATTGCAAAAATGTAGAACCAACCCATATACCCACCAATCAACAGTAGTTAAAGAAACTGTGGTATATATCTATATCTATATCTATATCTATATATATATGGCGTATATATATGCATATATATGCACGCATATATATATGTGGCATATATATACATATATATAATGGAATACTACTCAGACATAAAAAGGAATGAATTAATAGTATTTGTGGCAACCTGGATGGGATTGGAGAGTATTATTCTAAGTGAAGTAACTCAGGAATGGAAAACCAAGCATCGTATGTTCTCACTCATAAGTGGGGGCTAAACTATGAGGATGCAAAGGCATAAGAATAACACAATAGAGTTTGGGGACTCAGGGGGAAAGGGCAGGAAGGAAGTGAGGGATAAAAGATTACCATTCGGGTTCAGTGTATACTGCTTGGGTGATGGGTGCACCCAAATCTCACAAATCACCACTAAAGAACTTACTCTTGTAACCAAATACCACCTGTTCCCTCAAAACGTATGGAAATAAAAAAAAAGAGAAAAGAAGGATTTGCTGAAGATGAATATGAAGGTTTTGAATGGGTGGGGGTATGTTAGGGGGTCAGGTGGAAAGCTACTGCAATAATCCAGGAAGGCAGAAGTGGGGAGTCTCTGGTCTAGGATAGTTTTTTGGGAGATCAAAGGGAAGAAAAAGACAAACCTAAGGGATGATATATGCTCAGAGCCGGGGATGCTTCTGGGTCTTTCCAGGTTTAGAGCAGAGAGAGGCATCAGGAGGGACCCCGAGGCATCCAGGAGACTATTTGTGTGTTATTGACATTGTACTGGGAGTTGCATCAGACAGGAATGACTAGAATTCAGCAGATATGAGAATTACCGCAGGCATTTTACTCCACAAAGGAACCATATACAGATACCGGATTGTTGCCTAACAACTTTATGGCTTTAGAGAGGAATATGGATGTAAAAGGCAGTAGGAGAGAAGTCAAACCCTCAGATGCTCCCAGGGGCCCGGTGGTTACCTGAATGTGTGAGGATGAGGAGCAGGTGGACTGTGACACACTCCTGGCTGTCCAAAAGTGACAGCCACTGGGCAGCTCCAGCCTGTCATGGCCACATGAGAAAACACAGGGTCAGGGTAACCAGAGCTTCAGATTTTTAAAGTGAAGCCAAAGATTAAGAACTGTGAAACCTCTCCCAATTTTTAACTGTTGGCAAGTAAGTTAGATTTTTTAAAATAAATACAGTAAGCCACAGCAAACATACCCGTAAGCCAGGTCTGGCTCATGGGACTCAGTAACCTGAGTTACTTGGTACAGGGTTCTGTGAATAGAGCTGGGCCTGAGTTCCAATCCTGCCTCCACCTCTTAACTAGCTGCAGTCCTCAGGCAGAGCCTTTCTAAGCCTCGTTTTCTGTAGAATGGGGATAATTGTAGTGTCTACCTCTCAGGGTAGTGGTGAGGATTCAATGGCATCTTCTAGGTAAAGCACCGAAGCCAATGTCTTCATATAGAAGCTAAATAAATGTTGGCTGTCACTGTTCTTACCCATCTACTTTATGCCTGGTTCCTCGCATGTGTACTTTATATATTCCACTTTATTTTATGCTCACAGTCACCCTGTCCCTTAGGCTTTATTATAGTATATCCATTTCCCAGAGGTGGGTTAGAAATGAGGAGTAGAGACAATAACCTCACTTGCTTCATATCAGTCTCCCTGTGTGAGCAAGAATTCAAATCTCATTATTTCTGTCTCCAAAGGTGTTGCTTTCTAAACAGTATCTCTTAACCTGTATTGACTCTAGTATTTCCTATTGGTGGTTTCTACAAAGAATGTTCTAGCAAATGGCATTTTTCAAAGAAAATTTTAATAACAAAGCAAACTCCAAAAAGAAAAAAAGGGCTCCTCCCCGCCCCACATACTGAAGTGTGCACACACACATGCGCACACACACCCACACACACACATATGCATGTGTACATGCATGCGTGCTCAAAGCAAGCATAAGAAAAGCTGCCAGTACATTTTCCCCTATCTGATGGACTGTTAAGTAACACTGTTTGGGGGAACACATTATCCTTTGTGTTTTCCCAATCCCACAGGACAATTATTGCATTTCTATTCCGCCTCAAAGGTGAAGGAGTTGACAGTATAATGAATAAGGGACCTACGTACAGGCCCTGAGGCGAGAGATTAACAGGTAGGACCCAAATGCCTTTATTGCGCAGACAGACTCCCTTGGGTCCACTCAAGAGTGGTGACAGGTGTCAGAGCCAAGCGTGGGGCCTTAGGGCCTCTGTGCCCTGAAAGGCAATTAGATATTTGCTCAGTGGCCTACACTTCATGTATATCCTCCAGTCGTGCAAACTGATCATTCCATCTCCCTCTTTTACTCAGGGGCTTCAGACTCTGGAGCTCTCTGTCCAGGATCTTCCAGCAATCAACATTACTTAACAAAAAAAGAAAAGACTTGCATTATTGGTAAGTCTGAAATTAGCAGGAATTTTAACTTGTTCCTGGAACAAATTCTAGGGCATTTGAATTGAGAGTGGAATTAGGGTAGGGGTGGGGGGAGATCCCAGCTGGGCAAGCCAGAATGATGAAATTCAAGGCAAACAGCTTTGTTTGATTCTTTTGACTATGGCCAAGCCAGTAGGGCTGAGAGCATGATGTTCTCAGTAACAGCCTTGACAATAACATGATTTGTTTCTCTTCCAAAGCCGAAAATGGCATCTCTGCCTGCAAAGGGGAGCTTTCTTCTGAACCTGTGGGATGAGAGGGCTGCTTTCGTCCTACAGAGTAGGAAACGAAGGCATTAGGCAGAGCAGACTGGAATTGAAATGTCATCTGGCAATAACACTTGCCTAAACAATACGTGTTTTATTTTATTTTATTTTGGACTCTTCGTGGGTAGGATTTCAGACTAAGATGTTCCTTCCTCTTCCCTAACCGCCAGATTGAAACTGAATATTACCTTGGTCCAGGGAGCACAATACCTGTGTTATTTCTGTGTGGTTTTCTTCTCTTTACATTTTCTGGATTCTTTCAGGGAACTGGGAGGATGTAAAGTAAGCCGCAGTGCATTCTCAACAGGGAAAACTGAAAGCTCTTAGGCATTTATGCCACTAAGAAAAATAATTGTTGCAGTTAGCTAGCAGTTAATAATAACTGCAAGTGATTGCAAATCTCCTGTCCTGCAAAAATTTCTACAGACAGAAGCAAGTGACGGTTTCCTTGCTTTGTTCATCAGTGAAAAGCATAGATTAACCTCAGCTCTGGCCAAAGGGATGCTCCAGTGCTGCAGGGAAAAAAACAAGCCAACAAAACAAGTGTGATCCCTACCCCTACTGAACTTCCAGTATAGTGCAAGAACAAGGTGCACACAGTTGCATGCATGCATACACAGGTGGAAGAGGCAAGTCTCCAAATATGTGCATTGCACAAGTTCATTTCTAAGTCAATGGTATGAACTCACATTGCATCTGCCAATATAAATTGTACTATAAGGGTTAAGTAGGTTCTTAGGTCAGCAAACCACAGCCAATTTGCTTCTTCAAACAAGGTGGATTTGTCCACCTTTTATAAATTTGTCTCTATGGACAAAGGTATTGATCGATTCTCATGGTGTTCATAGCAAATCCCAGAGGCACCAAGTCACCATCCTGCAGGAGGGAGTGTCTCCCCCTTGTTCCTTTTGCATGAATTCTGCTTTCTTAAGAGTTTCAGTGGTAGTGAGGAGATGATACTTGGCCATTGGTGGGAGTATTGAGCAGTAGGTGGCTTGGGCGGGAATGGGAAATCAGGGAGGCGTTCAGGGAGTGGCTCATCTTTAGGAAGAAATTTAAATCTTAGCCATGGCACTTATTAGTTATGGGGCCTCAGGTAACGCCTTCTTGGTGAGACTCTTTCCTCCCCCTCCCCCTCCTCCCCCTCCTTCTCCTTCTTCTTCATCTTGCTCTGTCACCCAGACTGGAGTTCAGTGGTGCAATCATAGCTCACTGCACCCTCCAACTTCTGGGTTCAAGGCATCCTCCTGCCTCAATTTCCAAAGAAGCTGGAATTACAGACTCACACCACTGAGCCCAGCTACAGGGAATCTTTGAAGCTCAGTTTTCTCATCTAGAAAATAGGATCAGCAATAATAATAAATGAGGCTTCCCTCACAGGGTTGTTGTGAAAATAAGTACAGCACCTCATACTATTCTCCGTCTCATTGTTGGCATTTAGTAAGTATTGAATCTGGATCTGTTAGAGAAAGACACGGCATGTACAAAGGTATCAGCAGGTACAAATACATTGAATGCAAACTATTTATACACAAAGATATGTAGTGTACCAGTGAGCTTTTGATAGGTTATATTGAGGCAACAACTGATTCCCACATATTAAAAGCATGCTTTTTTCCCCCTTAGTCCTCCTGTCTGTGGCTGTGAAAGCCAGGCTTTAAGACAGCCCTAGTGATCCTTGCCTCTTGGCTGTTGTCCCCTCCCTCATGGCACTAGAGTTGGTATTCTACAACCAACAGAATACAACACAACACTACAGAAGTGATGCGATACCATTTCTCAGACTAGGTAATAAAAGACACTGTGGCTTCTATCCTGAGCACATGCTGTCTCTCTCTTTCTTGGATCACTTATTTTGGAGGAAATCAGTTGCCATGTTGAGTGGCTCTATGGAGAGCCCCATGTGGTGAGAACTGAGATCTCCTGGTAACAACTAGCAAGAAATTGAGGCCTCCTGCAGATGTCCATACAAAGGAGTCATATTGGCAGCAGATGCCTAAGCCCCAGTCAAGCCTTCAAATGGCTGAAGACCCACTGGCGGCTCGACTGCAACCTTACGAGACCCTGAGCCAGAATCACCCTATTAAGTTGCTTCCAGATTCCTGACCTTCAGAAATTTTGTGAGACAGTAAATAGTTTTATGTAAGCTGCTGTTCAATTTTAGGGTGATTTGTTATGCAGCAATAGCTAACTAATACAGTGGCTGTGAGTTTGCTGAGACTGCTCCACAAAACATATGAAACCCAGGCTGGAAGAGCAGCTGCTTGCACATCTGTTCTCATGGCAGAGAAAAAGAGCCAGAAGGGAGTGGAAGCACATGATGGCTTTAGACTTTCTGCCTAGAACTGGCATACATGACTTCTGTTCACATTTCATTGGTCAGAGTGAGTCACAGGGGTGTGTCTGTTTATGGGGGGGCAGGTATACTCCTTCCACTCTTTCCAGAAGTGCCTCCTTCCAGAAGGCACTGCCCAGCCAGCAATGAGGAAAGAGGGCATTCCTCTTTACTGGGAGAGAGGGTATCAATAACTGGAAACCATAATACATTTTATCCCAAGAGGCATGATTTATTTGCAAATCTATGCATAAAATATCTCTGGAAACATGCACAGGAGGATACTAATATTGGTTGCCTCTAGGGAAGATAATTTAGTATCTATGAAATAAGAATGGGAAGGAGATTTTTCTCTATATGCCTTTTTGAACCATACAGGTAAATATAGTACCTACTTTAAAATAGTTACTTTAAATTGAACCATGAAGTGGAAGACGTGAGCCTTCTGTTTTGAATTATGCTGCCTGCAGACACTTGGAGACGCAGCAGTTACTTATGGAGACTGCAGTGAGGGTAAGGCGGGAGCAGTGAGGAGCTGTGATGTTTTCTTTAGGTTGTGTTAGTTATTTTTAAAAAATAAAATAAACGTTTGCTTCTAGGAAGATGGAGTAGATGTACTTTTCCCTATTTCTTCACTAAATACAACTAAAATCCCTGGATATTCAATCTAAAACAAACATGAGATGTTTCTGAAAGGTGGGGAGAAGGAGGCATGAGCAGCTAGGGACCTCGGGACCTGTGAAATGACATGGTGGTGAGTTGCCTGAGTTTTCCTTTTGCTTCATTTACCCCAGGCTTGGAGCTGAGGAAGCCAGCTCAGCTCCAAGCCTGAGAAAGCCTTTCTGAGAACCCAGAAAGGCTAATAGGAGCAGACCCCAGGCCCCTGACAAAAGCCCCAAGGAAAGCCTGCTCTCTCTAGCCAAAGGAAGAGGAAAGCGGCAGTCTAGAAAGACAGACTTTTAGCCAATAACCGCTCTGCTGTATTTTAGCCAAACACCTTAGAAAAAACTGTGTTCCCAACCCTACCCATGCCAGTGAAGGCCTGGTGGAGAACCTACACTTCCCCTTCTGTAAGGCTGTACTAGGAACCCCCATCCCCCAGTGCAGTACTGTCAGAGAAGACCACATAGGGAACCAAGACTTGCATGTCCACTGGCCTGTACAAAAGTCTCCCACTCCCCACCAACAGTGTCAGTGGAGATTATATGGGGAGACCAACTCTCATGTTCACCCAGCAGCAGCAAGGAACTGCCATCTCTGGTGCTTATATAGGCTGAGTGATGGACCTGGATTTCTAGCTCCATTTGACAGTAACAAGGAGGTGACTTCCATCCCCCACCCACCACCCCTCCAAAGCAAGGTCAGAAGAAGCCAGCTAAAAACAGGTTTAGATAAAATCCAAAATCTTGTAACGTATTTTGATATACAGCTTTTTATTGGTTTCCTATAACTGCTGGAACAAATTACTATTAACTGAGTGGCTTAAAATAAGAGAAATTTATTCTCTCCCAGTTCTGAAGGCCAGAACTTTAAAGTCAAGGTATTGGCACTCAAGCACTTTCTTCAAAGGCCCCAGGGGAGAATTCTTTCTTGCATTTTCCAGCTTCTGGTGGCTGTCGGCATTCCTTGGCTTGTGGCCTCACCAATCCAATCTCCGCCTCCATGATGATCACATGGCCTCCTCCTCTTCTGTCTTCTTCTATGTGTCTCTTATAAGGACACTTTTTGCTGGATATAGGTCTCACTTGGATAATCCAGGATGATCTCATCTCAAAATCCATAACTTAGTTACTCTGGCAAGACCCCTTCTCCAAATGAGCTCACATTCACTGGTTTCAGAGATTATGACGTGTATATATTTTTGGAGCTACCATAATTCCACCCACTATAAGGCTTAGCTCAATTCTATCAAGTCCTCAGCAGGATTTTTGTAGACCTAAACAAGATTATTCTAGAATTTATATTGGAAGGCAAAAACTTTAGAATGGCTAAAATAATTTTGAAAAGGAAGAATAAGAGGAATCAACCTATCAGATTTCAAGACTTATTAAACAGTTACAGTTATCAAGATTATATAGCCAGCTGCAGTGGCTCATGCCTGTAATCCCAGCAGTTTGGAAGGCTGAGGTGGGCAGATCACTTGAGGTCAGGAGTTCAAGACCAGCCTGGCCAACATAGCAAAACCCCATCTCTACTAAAAATACAAAAATTAGCCAGGCGTCGGGGTGCATACCTGTAATCCCAGCTACTCAGGAGGCTGAGGCAGGAGAATCACTTGAACCCAGGAGGCGGAGGTCGTAGTGAGCCGAGATTGTGCCATGACACTCCAACCTGGGCAAGAGCAAGACTCCGTCTCAAAAAAAAAAAAAGCTTATGTGTTAGTGGTGGAGAGAGAGACACATGGACCAATGGAACAGAGCAGAGAACTTAGAAATAGACCCACACAAATATTCTCTATTGGTTTTTAACAAAGGTTGAAAAAAAATTTTTAAAAAGCAAGAAAGATGGCTCTGGAGCCATATCCATAGGCAAAAATTGCACCTCAATCTAACTTTCACACTTTACACAAAATTAATACAAAATAAATTATGAACTTAATTGTTAAATGTATAACTCTAAAACTGTTAGAATAAAATAGAATATTTTTAGGATACAGGGCAAAGAGTCATTAGACTTAATATCAAAAGTACAATCCATGAAGGAAAAGTTAATTAATTAGAAATGTCAAAATTTTGTTCTGTGACAGACCGTATTAAGTGGAAGAAAAGACAAGATACACAGTGGGAGAAAATATTTGCAGACTACATATCTGACAAAGGACTAATATCTGAATGAATATACAAAGAACTCTCACAATAGAACAGTGCAAAAATCAAACAACGCAGTCAGAAAATGGGCAAAAGATATGAAGAGATATTTCACCAAGGAAGAGAGATAAATGGCAATAAGCACATGAAAAGATATTCAATATGAATGGCCATTAGGGAAATGCAAATGAAGACCACAATAAGATATCACTATCCAGCTAGCTGAGCTAAAATAACAAATAGTGACAACACCAAATGCTGGTGAGGATGCAGAGAAACCGAATGATTTATACATTGCTGGGGGGAATATAGAATAGCTCAGACACTCTGAAAACAGCTTGGCGATTTCTTAAAAAAACTAAACATGCAACTACTGTGTAAGGCAGCAATCATACCCCTAGACATTCATCCTAGACAAATGAAGATTTATGTTCATACAAAAATCTGTATGTGAATATTTATTGCAGCCTTTTTGTAGTAGCAAAAACTGGAAACAACTCAGATATTACTCAAAGGGTGAATGGTTAAGCAAACTGGGATACATCTATACCATGGAATACTGCTTAGTAATAAAAAGGAACATGCTACTGATACATGCAACAAACTGGATGAATCTCCAGAGAATTATGCTGAGTGGAAAAAAAAAAATCCCAAAATGTTACATACTGTATAGTTCCATTTATGTAACAGTCTAGAAATGACAAAATTATAGAAATGGAGAACAGATTAGTGGTTGCCAGGGGTTAAGGAGAGGGTGGAAAGGTAGTGGGTGTGACTCTAAAAGAGCAACACGAGGCATTGATGCCAACAGCTGGTTGGCATATTGTGCCATAGCTTTGCAAGGTGTTACCACTGAAGATAACTTGGTAACGAGTCAAGAGGATTGTCTATATTATTTCTTATAATTGCATGAGAATCTACAATAGTCTCAAAAGAGTTGAAATTAAGAAATCTGAAGCAAACTTTAAAAACTATGTTTTTGTATTGCTTTCAAAACTAAAAATAAAATAAGTGACCTACAGGGAATATATATTTTACACAAATTACGAAGGATTATTGTTATTATTATAACATGACCTTTATGTAATTAAGAGCAGACAACTCAATAGGAAAGTAAGAAAAAGCTACAAACAAGGAATTCTCAAACTAAGAAATGCAAGTGGTCAGCCACAGTGTGACCATAAGCTCTCACTGATCCTCCAGTCAGTACCCACTTCTACTCTTAAAATACTCCAGATTGGACAATAAATGATATGATCGTCTTACTAACACACCAATAAAAAGATGTTCACCTTTGTAAGTAGTGAAAGAAACATGAACAAAGTTACTGTTTTTCCCTACCAGCTGTTAAAGAATAAAGGTTTGCTAATTCTCACTGTTGCAGCAGTGTGGGAAAGGTATATGCTTATGCTGTCCTGGTGAGCGTATAAATAGACTCAACTTTTTGGGAGGGTAATTTTCGACATGCTTTTAAAAACCTTTGAAAAGTATATTCCCATGAACAGTAATTCCATTTCTAGGAAATGAGACAAGTACACAAAGATGAATGCTCAAAGATTTTCATTGAAATGTTGTATATGCATTGAGAAGAAACCAAGCAGCAAACGTTCGTTAATTAGGAATTAGGGATGGAATGTTTACATAAATAATGGTATGCACATACATGTATATTTGATGAAATATTATGAAGCCATTATACACACACACAGGAAGTATATACCAGACATTAATGTTACCATATCTTGGTAAGTGGGATACTTGTTAAATGCTTACTTTCTTCTTTATTCTATCCTGTATTTTCTAAATTATTTTCAAAAGGCATATACTGTTTGTATAATCATGATACAGCAAATCTGTTTTTAAAAGATCAAGAATATTATACCTAGAGGATCAAGGTAACTTCAATGAGATGAAGTGAAGCAAGAAAACTCACTGTCACTTAGGAAAGTGGCCTTCAGGATGTGGAAATTGATTCGGCATCTAAGCATATTGTTAGGGCTGGGCCTAGCCAGCTTGAAAAATATCGTCACCTTACTGTTCTGTTTTTGAATGCAGTGGCTCTTCATTCAAAATGAGAACACAAGATAGGTATTTTATAAACAATAGCATGTAATGAAAACGTTGGTTATAATTATTTAAAGTGGCCTCTCCGTGGGGCTGAGATAGGATTTAAGGGCTGCTCTGAAACTGATGAGCCAGTCGGATTGTGAACTGGGCCCCCATCGCTCAGTTTACGCTCACCCTTTAGCCGTCCTTGGGTGCCACGCTGAGATGCCACATAGTGTGGTACCAAAAGGGAAGATTTGGGCAATAGTTAAAACACAGGCTCAAATCCCGATGGACCCATTTGCTACGTTAGAAAACCTGGGCAGACTGCTATAATTCCCCAAGGTGCTTCATTCACTTAAAATTGAAGAAAATAATGATTCTGATATTACAGGAGTGTTCTGAGGATCCAGTGACACGGGGCATGTGGAAGGGCTTTGTCAATGCACACCTGCAAAGCTCAGCTATGATGATTAGAGAGGCAGTATCCATCCTAGGAACAGCATGGGCGCTCCAGTTGGAAACCAGAGTGGCCGCTTTGTAGTCACATGAACTAGGTAAGTTACTTAAACTCTAAACTTTTGTTTTCCTGTCTATAAAATAAATATGATAGCTTCCTCATAGTGTCTTCCATGAAACTAAGTGAGATAATGAGGGAGGGAAGAAAACTCACATTTATTGAGCACCTACTGTATGTCAGGCACACACTAGGTGCTCTTCTATGACAGTAAGCAAACAAATATAGGGCATATTTTCCCCCAAAGTATCCTTTCATATAGAGAGCTTTGCCTTACATTCAGGTCCTTAACAATGTTTCTTATATTATGGGATGTTCTCTATTATTTTATTTTATATTTTTCAGTTTTATTTGAGACAGGGTCTCGCTCTGTTGCCCAGGTTGGAGTGCAGTGGTGTGATCACGGCTTACTGCAACTTTTGCCTTCTGGGATCAAGCGATCCTTCTGCTTCAGACTCCAGGGTAGCTGGGACTACAGGTGCACACCACTACGCCCAGCTGATTCTTAAATTTTTTGTAGAGACGAGGTCTTACTGTATTAGCCAGGCTGTTCTCAAACTCCTGGGTTCAAGCAATCCTCCCGCTTTGGCCTTCCAAATTGCTGGGATTATAGGTGTGAGCCACTGCACCAGGCCAATTATTTTAATTTGGAACAACAAAGTACCATTTGGGAAAGGCATAGTACAACAAAATGACTCAGTGGTGCTGATTTTGAACACATGGAGGTAATCAGGTGGGACCTGTGAAACAGGAAGCCTAAGCAGCAAATCAGAAGCAACACTATGGGGTGGTGAGCCAGTCCCTAAGGAGCCTGATCATGAACAAGAATCTGCAGGGCATTATCTAGCATTCCCCACATCTTCAGTGAAATCATTTCTTTGGTAATATGAATAGTGTCAAGACTGGTGAGTAGTTAGACATATTGCACTGACTTCGCTCTCCTTTATGAACAAGGCACAAGAAGATGGTAAATCTAGACCCACAGTCAGCCCATGGCCCTCTGTCCCTTCCTTCACAGAGGACCCTCTTGCCTGATCCCACCCAGAACTGTCCAGCACTGTCCTAGGACTATTAAGACATCTGCCCCAGCTGGAGTCTTCAATACACGGTGCTTGCTGGGGTGGCTAGGCCAGAGTGGGTCTTCTCCAAACTGCTGAACAAGTTGAATGAGTGTATTTGTGCTTCCTTGCCAATATGCATCTATATGTCACATGGGGTTCAATTAGACATTTTTGAGGTCATAGGGAGGGGATTTTTAGTTCCCCACAAGTCTCTGACCTCAAGAGGTTACCAGTCGTTGTAAAAAGAACCTGAAATTTTCTGAATGGCTAAATTTGCTTAAGTCAGAAGGCAGCACTGCCTGTTTCTCCCCCGACTATAAACTCCTTTAAAGGTAGGGATCATGATATTTTAGTTTCTTTCGAATGCCTACTATTTGTACTAGCTTTGTACAAAAGTAAATATAAGAAGCAGGTATGTTTACTGACTAAAAGTGTGGGATTTGAAATAAAATGTCCTTCTAACCCTGGCTTTTGCATACCGTGAGAGACTTTGGGGAACTTACTTAAGCTCACTATGCCTCAGTTTCCTCCTCTGTAGAATGCGAGTGGTAACAACAGTACCCACTTCGTAGAGTTATTGTGGAGATTAATAGATATGTAGAGCTCAGAACAGAATGTGACCTTCAATAAAAGTTAGTTATTCTCAATAAGTAGGTGTAAAATGTTTGTTATGTAAATTGATAGTAGTAATCCAGAGTTCTGGCAATTGCTCAAGAACTCTGTTCAGGCCAGCTATTATTGTGCAATTACTTGCCATAAATCTGTTACCACTTCCAAGATACGTATCCCTGTCAAGAAATTCACCTGCACCTCACACTAAGCCACTGCTGGCAGGGTTGGAAGGAATCTGCACAGCCAGCCTCTCTGTCTCTGGTTCCCGCTTCTCACAAGACAGCAGAATGCCTTCTGGGAAGGCCACCAGGAATCCAATCCCAACTCATTCCTAATGGGTCCTATTTTTTCCTCACCAAGTGACCTCCCCACCAGGATGTTGGTGATGACAATGGGTAGACATTCTTCTTTGTTCCATTCCATCTCATTACTTAACTCTCCTCCTTCCTCCAGCTATGCTAAGTGATTCCCAGAATGTGAACCTGAATATGGTTTCTGTCAACTCGTGGAAGAGGCTTTTCGCGTTAGAGCTGGGTTTGACAATGGTTCTGTGGTTAGGCTAACATGTGGAGTGCTTGTGTAGTCTGCAGCATCATATGGGTTTGTACACAACCAGAAGCACCAGCACATGCACACAGGATCCACATGGAGTACATACCCATTGCATGTACACACGTTCGCGCCCCTTCTCTTCTTCACGCAATGTTCAGACTTATCCTGAAAAGACCTGACATAGCGACCAAGGAGTGGGGCCTCAAAGCACAATCCACTTTAATTCTTTCATCCTGTTGCTTCACACTTGTTTTGAAGAACCAGGGCCCCTACCCTGATGTTTATTCTCTTCCTCTCACCCACTTGGCTCCCATCCTTTCCTCCTTCACCCCTGGGGAGGTTCTGCCCTGTGGTACAAGTCTGGGGTGTGTGTGTGTGTTCAGTGCGATGACTCGCTCTAAATGCAGCCTTCAGGCCCTTTGTGTCCCACCAGGAGGGAGTCAGGACATGGTCCTCCCATGCTGACAGTCCACCCATTAGCCCCGGGCTGTGGTGGTGAGGATAGGCATAGGGGAAGGAACATTCCAGACTTGAGGGCCGAGATTCTATCTTCTCAGGGCTGACTTCTTTACTCTGGTTGCTGCTTGTCTTAGGAGACCAGGCCCCTAAAACCCCTAAGCATTTAGAGGCTGCTGCCTCCCATATCCTGGAAATTGTCCAGCTTGTTAGGCAAATCCCTGACATGGCTGGTATTGCATGCCGAGAGAGCAAAGAGGAGTATGGTCTCCGTGAGGAGGAGGAAAGGTCTCTCCTCCTTGTCTAAGATGGTGACAACATGGCCTTCATGCACAGCGGAGGCTATTTAACAGTCAGTGTCTATGGCTATCTCAGTGTGTTTCTATAAATAGAGAGCTTTCCAGAAAAACCTTCCTAGTGAATTTCCTTATCAGTCCCTTAAATAGTGTTGACTGAGAGGGAGAAGCAGGGCTATACTAGCTTTCCAACAGTAAGTGAAAGGCATGGCTGATAAATGAGGCAAGGGAGATGTTAGTGAGGTTGAGTAGGTGAACTGTCCACCAGAGAGCAATGAGGGATGAATATCGTTTAAGAGCTATGGACTCTTTCATCTTGCGTGCATATTTTCCCCCAACTAATTATGCACTGGCTATGGCAAAGAGAACGGATAATGCAGGTAAGACATGTTTGTATTCTGGTTGTCAAGGAGACAGGGAATCCGTTTGCTTAGCTTAATGCACAGGTACACTTAGTAAGCACACCCAGCATTTAGATTTCTGGACCTTTACCAAATCTCTACATCTCTGCCCTAAATCTATCTTGAGTTTAGTCATTTGTGGCTTATTCTCTTCATGTTTCTCTTATCTCTACCACCCCCTCAGCCTATGAAACTGCTGACATAAAATGAAATCCTTTGTGATGAGAGAGTTTCAGCCAGCAGGAGACTCTGCCCAATGTTGGCAATCCCCTAGAATGACAGACAGCAAAGAGAACATCTACAGCTCAGCTCCCAGCACCCTTTCCTCTGCGAGGAAAGTAGAGACTTTCCTCAGCCTACAGATCAGCTTGTTCAAAGGACAAGTGACTTACATGGAGTGATGTGGTTGTAAAAGGCTGGAGGAGGGAAAGGGGCTTGGAGCCAGAGAGGAACACGCTGGAGTTGAGGGCAAGAAGGCTGAAGCATAGATATTGGTTAGATTAGACAACATTGAGTGTTGTCAAATGCAGGTCAGAAAGTGACAAATGTGGAATTCTGAGCAGGAAGGGAGAGAGGATGAGATCTGAGGAAACATGGCAGCAAAGTGTCTTGGATCCAGGTGCTGGGATGACAACGTTTGCCTGGCAGGATGGTGGGAAAAGTTATGGGTCTGGCTAGGTGAGCCTCGCCAGCTGTTCTGTTTCTCCTGGGATCTTCTATGGAGCCTGTTTTGCTTCAGTCAATGGGTAAACCACTACAGAGACATAACTAGACTCCTTGTGAGTGTTCCCCGGGCCTCATTAACCTTAGACCCAAGTGAGACTGATGACTGCAGACCAGATTTTGCTTGCTTAGCTGCATGCCCCTGTGGGACTTTGGTCCTCCTTTCACAGTATGAGCCCCTCCCCGCCCCAGTATCTCTGAGAGTTCCAAGGCTATGCTGCCTGTGCTCAGTGGTCAGCTCGGCTGTATAGACACTGCATCCTCTCTTCGTGGTCTCCTCTTCTAAAGGGTCCCACATGAAGTTGCTTGGAATAGAGAAGTTTTGTGGATCAGGTTTGAGTTACATATAATCCTTTCTCTTCAAGACATACTCCATAAATGGATAGTTAGGGTGAAGCCCAACAAAAGCCACCCCTCTCTCTCTCCCATTATCTTCCTTCTCTGGGATCCAACCTCCTTAAGAAGACACACCATGTTCATTTCTTCCAGTCGGCCTTCTTTTATCCTTTCCTCCCCCATTACAGTTCACCAGTTGAGAAGGCACGTTCAGCAAATATATTGTTGCAGATGAATAAATCAACAAATACAGATATATTCTGAAGATTTTGCATAAATGAGGGGAGCAGATGAAGGGTCAGGCACAGAAAGTCCCCTAGGAGAGGTGAGTCGGGTCAGATGGAAAAGGGGCTGAGGGCTGAGATTACTGGAGATGGGGAAGGTAGATGACCTAGGTGCTTCCATAGCAACCTGGGCTTTCCTCTGAAACACCTGCCATAGTGCTGGGACCTTGTTATTGCTCTTTCAGCTGTCTCGCACTAATCTGGGAGCATCAGAGACTGAAGCTTTAATCTCTGTATTCCCAGAACCCAGCTCATTTCCTGATGTGGGACAGGTGTTCAAAACACAGAAGAATGGCTCAGGCAAAGATCTGGAGGCAACACAGGCAAATCACAGGCCAGAGGCAGTCAACAACGCTGCTTGGTTTAGAACGACAGATATATGAAGAGAAATGACAGCCTCGAGTGCAGAGCTTTCACTCAACAATGAATCAGAAGCCAAAATCAATCCTGGAGTGTGGATCTGACAACAGGCCTTGAGAATTAATTTTTAGGTGTTGTATGTGTTGTGTGGCACAGGGAGGGAGAGAGGAGGAAAGAGCTGTGGGTTGAGGAACCCATCAATGAGGTGCTGCAGGAAGTCAGAGTGAGATAAGGGAGGTCAGGGCTGGAGGGGTACTGATGGGACTAAAAGGGAGGAGCAGAGGGTAGGGTTAATGAGCAGGAATGAAAGCTGGATTGTATGAAAGACCCAGAGAGTGGGTTTACTCACTTGCTCCTTCACCTTTCATTCACGCATCTACACCTGCTTTCTTCACCTTTGGGTTGTACAAGTGCCTGGGCTCAGTGATCGTCTCTGCTCGCTATAGGGCAGCAGCCAGAGGGGACACCACAGGCTTCCAGAGGGTGACCATGCAGCACAGTGTGGACTCGAGATTCAGTCTGCCCTGGTTCATGTCCCGATTCTTCCTGTATGGTCTTGGGCAATTTATTTAACTTCTCTAAAGCTCACTCTCCTCATTGGATAATGACCAACTCCATAGGGTTATATGAAGGACTGCCTGAGATAATGCGCTGAGCTAAGAAACACTAGCTATTACATGATAAAGGAATGTTTGCGAAGCACCTGCTTGTGTGTTAGGCACTGTGATAGATGTCAGGATGCCAAGACAGATAAGACCTCATCTTGTCCTCTAGCACCCCAAAGACAACCTTAGGGGAGAGGGAGGAAAATTTGCAAACTACACTCTGTACTGTAATGTGGTAAATAATCTAATAGAAGGATGACATTCGTGCCATGAAATTCAGACAACGAGAATAATGGGGCTTGGGGAGTTCAGGCAGATCCCACAAAGGAAACAGTAATTGAACTGGGCTTTGAAAAGGAGTAGAAATTTGGAAGGTGAGTGGAGGGAGAAATCAAAAAGAATTTCAGATAAAAGGAACATCACGGACAAAAGGAACATCACAGGCAAAAGGAACATCATGTACAAAACAGCAAAGGCTAAGGACCCACCACTCTTGCAGGGTTTTCTTGGGGATGAGCAGAGGCACCACATGCAGGACAGCGGGGCCACAGGTACAGAGGAAGCAGCAACCAACCAGTGAACACTCGTTTCCTCCATCTCTTTGCTGAACTCTACCTATGTCTTCTTTAGAAAGCTTATAGCTCAAACCGAGAAAATGAAGAAACATCGCAAAAAAGGGGAGAAAGAAAGCAGGGGTCCTAATGCCGGGTTTTTGTAACGGTGATTAATGAGTGAATGAAGAGAGAGTGAATGAAGAGAGAGTGAAGTGAGTGTCTGCAAAGGAGGCTGACAGAGGTCACTCGGGGTGAGAGGAGCAGAACCAAGAGAGTTCATGTCACATAAACCGAGGAAGGAGAAGTCTCCAGAATGAGTTTGGTCAGTTACGTCAAATGTAATGAGAGGTCAGAAAGGGAAGAATGTTGCCAGGGCTGCTTCTAGTGGCCTTCGGCGGTCTCCTTGGAAGTTTCCATGGTAACAGTGGCTGTTGTGCAGAGCCTGGCCCTCCAGTGTCTGCCACAGCTCGAGTGACATTTCTTCTTCCCCTGGTATCCCCACTTGCCCTCTGCACCCCCACCCCAGGACACCACCAGGTCCACAGTGTAGGCAGATCCCAGAGAGGCGGGAGGAAGAGGGTACCCCAGCTCTACCCAGGGACCACCTGACAGACTCAGCCACTCCCCCTGGAAGGCCCCAGTCACCTGAGCCTTCTGGAAGGTTGTAGCCTCAGGCAGGAGAATCTCACTGTCATGAAGGACAGCTGCCTGACACTCCCGATTCAGCTTAGGGGAGCAATGAGTTAAGACCAAAATAAAGCACGGCAAAGGTTCCTTATTTTACTGTGTAGCTGGGGTTGGTCTTCAAACTACCTGGCAAGGCAGTTCTCCCAGGAAATGACTTTAAAGGACTCAGACCACAAATATTTAATGACAAATAGACTTGGTTGTCAAGATAAAGTCCTACAAGAATGGGTCACTCTCAAATGCACTGGTAAGTAGTGAGACCACACTACATCCTTACAATATCCACCTATTCCAGCACCTATCATGAAACTCAGGGAGCTTACAGTTCCCAAAAACTACATATTGGTGGGCTTGCCTTTGCTTGAATCTTATGTCAATACATAGGATATGGACTCCTTCTGCTTCATAGTGGAAACCCTGAAGACAGAAATTACATTTGAAAATACAGTAATACAGTGGAGAAGACAAACACAGTATGTTCCTTTTTTTTCTTGCTTCCTCTTCTTCGCTCCCCAAATTGCCTCATATTTTCTAAAATTTAAACAGTGAATCAATTCTGAAGAACTACCGTAGATAGCAATGTAAACTAATATGTTAATGTTTAATTCACTTTTGGTTTACCAGGCATTGAAAACTTTGAACAAAATGGACTTAAATAAAGATAAAAGATGGATGAAAATCTTAATATAATTTTGGTGGGGAAAAAAGGCAAAAGCAAAGGATTAAGGAGGAAGTAGTCCCATCAGGGACTGGGCTGTATTTTCACTGGTTCTCATTCTGCTAGATCTTTCTCACTTGCTAGTTGGTCACCAAATATGAATCTAGCATCTGCTAATTGCAAAGTAGAGTATTTAGCATGTGAGAGTACAACAAAGAAGAATGATACTCTAAAAACCCCCTCATCTTCACCTATCTCAGAGATCCTTTCCTGGCCCCCAGACGAGGGCAGGGCACCCACTGTGTGCTTGTGCAACACCCTGTGTGTTTTTGTGTCTATTTCACAACAGCTATCATGCTTGTGTTTACTTGATCAATATCTGTCTCCCCACAAATTGTAAGCTCCAAGAGGACAATGATTCTTGGTGGATCGATCCTACCTGTATCTGGAACATCTCATACACTGCCTGACACACAGAGTAGGTCTTCAGTACACAATACATGAATGAATGAAATGAGCAAACAATGGAAAATAAACACCATTTCTAGGTTACTGAGATAATTAATTCATCCCTCTTCTGAAACAGCAATGGAAGTTAGGTCCTTCAAATATCAGCTCACTCCCCACTCCTCCATATCCTTCCTTTCCTTTCCTTTCCTTTCCTTTCCTTTCCTTTCCTTTCCTTTCCCTTTCCCTTTCCTTTCCTCCTTCCCTCCTTCCTTCCTTCCTTCCTTCCCTCCCTCCTCTTTCTTTCTTTCTTTCTCTCTCTCTTTCTTTCTTTCTCTTTCTCCTTTCTTTCTCCTTCCTTCCTTCCTCTCTCTCCCTCTTTCCTTCCTTCCTTCCTCTTTCCTTCCTTCCTTCCCTCTTTCCTTCTTTCCTTCCCTCCTTCTTTCCTCTTTCCTTCCTTCCTTCCCTCCTTCCTTCCTCCTCCTATTACTTCCATATGCCTCACTTGCCACCTCTCCCACCAGTCCCTCAAATATTAAAAGAACGACATCATCATTAACAACAAAATGCACTCTGTCTGCGTCCTGGAGGAGGAGGTGGTGTCTTCCTGGACTGCACAAGCACAAGCCCACATCCTTGGCTGTGCTGCCTGGGGTTTTTATGTAATAGGAACACGTTGATTGGTATGTTCTCAGTTTGGAAAGAGAAGCCATGCCTTGTTGTGGCTTTGAGTTCAGACCATTTTTCTTTCATCTTTGAAGATGACAAGCGCTATAAGCAAAGGAAGTCAAAATGAGCCTGAATGCTTCAAGCTCTAGGCAAGGCAGGAAGAATGCTGTGCGGTGATATTGTTTAGAGAGAGACTCGGTAATTGCTGTACTGGAGAGCCGACATTTGCAGAACTCAATTGTGTGGCGTCCGACTGAGTAAGTTAGCAAAATAAAGACAGATGGCAATGGATTAACTCCAACACGCCCACCAAACAATGGCAGCCAAAATGGAGAACTGTGGTGTGCTCTAAAACATGCTTTCTGGGAGAGTTCACCCAGTCCCTCAATTAGATGCCACCTAGTGACTGACCAAAACATTGCATCTTGCACAACCCTGTATATTTAGGACACAACTTAAGGAGACCGTACCATAGATTGTTTGGCTTTGTTTTCAAAAGACAGAGCGGAGATATGCCAGGTCATGGCCGACTTGAAAACTTATAGTTTGATGTTTCGTTCACTGAGAAATAATGGTTGAAATCTCTGTTCTTCCTTGTATGCTTAGAGGAAAATAGAAAAACAAAAAAGAAAGAAAACAAATCCTGCAAGACAGGCAACTGCCTTTGATTTAGAAATGCATGATGTAGAGATAGATAAAAGTTTGAGGACAGTTTGTACATTCTGGTCCTGGATTTATACAACTGAAACTGAGGAGGGCAAATAATTTCATTACATCTAAACAGCTCCAGTTGATTATGAAGACTCTGTGGATCATGAGGAATTATGAGGTGAGCTCCAAGGCTGGGGTTGGGACCCTGTGGTTATTCATGGTTGTCTGCCATGCTGCAGAAGAGGAGAGTGGTGGAAACTGGGTCCTTGTTGAACAACCATATGTCAGGCTAGGAAATCTCCTAATCTATTTAATCTTGAGTGTTTAGAGAAAGATTTCTCTGTATTCCTGAGAGTCTGCGGGCAGAAGCTGAAATAGGCATAGAACATATAGAAAAGGTGACACTTTTCCATCTAAAGGAGAGATGAAGAAATAATATGAGCAATTTTGTTATGATCTACCAAACTAAGGTTTCATTATGTTTGCCCCTCATTGTAGAAGGCACTGTTTGATTGCCAATTTGCACCACTACCATATATAATTTTGTTCTGGAGTATATGCCAAGAACTTTGTAATGAAACCCTGGTTATTCCTAACTATAGGATTTATTTTCCAAGTGAAGGTCTAGACAATTTTAGTAACTGGCCCAGAGTGTATGAGGTTGAGAAGGGAAGGAGCTTTTGTTCCCAGGCTCCTCAACCACTACCTACCATGGTGGGCTGATGTTGCATTTCTTGCTTTTCCCTAGCAGTCAGTGCTCCTGGCGAAAAGAGAGATCCTTTTCTCTTTTGACCCTTAACATCCACTGGTGACCAGCAAACAGTGCCAGCTATGTCTACAGATCTGGGGGACATGCAGCGTGGAGGGTCTGGTAATTGTATGGTTAATTGGTCTAGGTCTGCCCAACAGAGTCCATGTGTCAGGGTAAGAACCTGGATCCCCAGCTGCTATACTTCTGTTTTCTCAAGTAACTCCCTAGAGGCCCATGTCTTTTGAGCTCAGTTTATTACAGGGCAGAAAGCTGCACACACAGGCATCAAACTGCTCAGCCTTTTCTAGTTTTAATTCAACTTAACACTCATTGATTAACTGAATGCTTATTACCACGCAGAACACTGTGCTAGTAGGAGTCAAGCCCAGGAGTCAGACGAGGGTTCTAGCTTCAGCGCTGCATGGGGCGAGGGATTTTGCTGTCAGAGATCTCTGCTTCCACCTCAGTTGAATGAGAATACAGAGCTCAAGTAAACCCTCTAAATTCCTTTCTTAATCTAAAGTTTTACGGCTTTATGAAAAGAATGCTTGAAAAATGAGGCTTGGTTTCAGATATGATGTGTTAAAAGATGATAACTTTATTATTTCTTCATTCAAAAATATTTTTTGAGTACCCACTAGTATGCAATGAACAAGACAAAGCCCTTGACCTCACAGAGCCTACAGTCTACTTGGGGGAGACAATGAACAGACTTAGCAGTAAATGCAAAATAAAATATACCAGATGTGCTGTGAAGACACAAGGCAGAATAAGGAGAGAAAGGGAGAAGGACCAGAGAAAGCCGCTCTGACTGATGTCGGGGAGAGGGGTATGTGAGGTCTGGAGAGAGTTCTGGGCAGAGATAGGTGCAAACTTGAGGGCTGTGGGGGAGAGCAGGCTTGGCACACTTGAGGAACAGCAAGGGGGCACTTAGATAAATAGTTTACTCGTCGTCACGTGCAACCTACCCATCTAAGGAGCCTAGAAGAGTACCCCCAAGGAGACTGTAGTTGGTGAATGTCCCCTCTGTGCCAGGCACTATCCTGGGTGTTAGGGGGTGCAGAGATGGGAAGGAGACACTACCTGTGTGGGAGAAGTTCACATTTTAACGAACAGTCAGGGATGCCAATATGATGAAAGAAGCACTGTGACTAAAATTGTGGCTGAGGACAATGGGAATTCAACAGAGAAGGTTGAGTTCAACATTTTAGCTGGGTCTTGCAGGATAAGGGGAGAATTGGACAGGGTGGAGATGAGGGACTAGAGGTTGCAAGGGCAGGCCCACCTGGAAATGTAAAGCGTAACTGGGAAATAATGAGTCAAGGTCCAGGTTGGCAAAGCACAGGGCAACAAGACTTTATTGTCAACAAAGCCAGAATGGCTTTTGTGTCTCATCTGCTTTGATGTGAGTATCATGTTTGGACTTTATTCTGTAGGCCAGTGGTCCACAATATTCATTCTTAAGGACTCTCTTTAAATACTTTATTTCCTATGGCTCATGTGTCTTCATAGATTTGTTTTTAATCCCCCCAAATATTGCAATTAGTAAGAAGTAACTAATTTGTTTCCCCATTCAAAAAAGTCATCCAACCTTCATGACTTCTAATCAGAGCCACAGATAACTGTGAAATATAGCATGTTACCACACTGAGTTGATCAAATTAGTCCCATGCTCCAACCTGACTGCAAGGGAGGCTGAAATATATGGGGATACACAAGGAATATTTATCAATCACTAACTAACTCTGCTACATGGCATAAATGTGTAATTTTGCCCCTGGATTCTTGGAGTTCAGGGGAGTCTTCAGTTGAGAATCCTACTCTGGCATTAAGAAGGGGAGGAGTGATGGGATTGGTTTGTTTTCCAGAAAGATCACTCAGGTGGAAGGTCAGAGGATGGGCTGCCTGGGTAGACTGGAGGCAGGATGACAAGTTGGGAGACTCTTACTACTCCAAATAAGAGAGGAGGAAGGCCTGACTCAACACATTGGTAGTGGGATGGAGCAAGGAACAGGCTCAAAAAATAGTCTGGGATTAAAATTCCTCCGTGTTGACGACCAGGTATGCCATGCATGGGAATGAAGTGTCAGAGTTGATTCTTGGGTTCCTAGGCTGGATGAGTCAAAGGCACTGTCACGACCACAGCATGAATCACCAAGAGAGGCAGGGCCAGGCAGGCAGGACCCTCTTTCCCAGTGTGCAGGAATAATGGTTGCTAGTTATTCTTTTTTCCCTTCTTACCTAATAATTTGCCATACTCCTTTCCCATCCCAGAAAACACAGGTCTGAGTCACAGCTGTGGGAATGCAAAAGCCAAGACACCCAAGTAAAGGCAGATCTGGCTGGAAGTTTTGGATCTAACCCAGGCATCAAAAACAATCTTAGCTCTACCCATCTAGGCTTAGGTGCTCTGTTGAGTGTCTGGGTCAAAGGCACTTACAATGGCCACCGTGGCCATCCCCTGGTGCTCCTTCTTCTCTTCTATTCACTTTCCTTCATCAGGTTTCTTCTTTTGGACTCTTCCCACTTGTCCCTACTGACCTTGCCAATTTGCACCAAGCATTATAGCAACCCCCTCAATCACTTGGGGAATATTGAAATCGAATGTATTCAGGTACTTATTCAGAAACCCAGTCTGTTCTATCTCCCACTAGACAACAACCTCACCTGTGGAGAGACCATGCCTTCCCAACTGCTGCAAAATAGAACCTTTCCCACCCCTTTCAATAAAGGGCCTACACTCCTTAATAAAGTTAGCCCACTCTGGACATTAGAACCCTGAATGAAAAAGTCAACTGCATTTCTCTGCTTGAAGCATCTTCTTCTTAGCAGAATCTGCATGATAGGGTTTCTTTGAACTTTATATAGGCAAATAAAAACAAGAAAACTTGAGATGAATTGAAACCACACTTAGAAACAAACTCTGCTCAGTTTGCTGAAAGTCCATCCTGTCTACTCAATATGATGAACTATGAATAACACATAATACAACATAATGCTATAGCCACAGTGTGGGACCATTATAATGGATATCAAAAGAGAATGGGCTTGGGCATCAGGGAAAACTCGGTGCTTGGGTTCTAACTCCACCATGTAGTGCATCTTACAGAGCTTCACTATCCTTATCTGCAAATGAGAGATCCTACAAGGCAAATGGCAGTGCTGTGCTCAGCTTAAGCCCATGATATGTAGAGCACCTAGTGTAGGCCTTGCAGAGTAAGAAACACTCAATAGAAGGTAGCTGGTGCTGCAATTATTCATCCAGTCCCTTCCTGATGATGTTATGGTGTAACCTGAAATGTTTCTGCCTTCCTTCTTATGTAGGTCCCGTTCGCTTGTTATCACCCTGACTTTATGTCCTTCACCGATCCTCATCCATGCCTCACACCCAACCTTGATGGGCTCATCACTTCCTTGTCTTAGTATTAAGTGCAAAGGGTTCTCTGTATATTGTTTGCTCAAAACTTGAACCAAAAAGTAGTCTACATCAACTGCTTTTGTACATACAGATTGGGCTCTTTATGTTCCTATTTGCTGCTCTATGAGACCAGGCAAATACTGGAGGGGAAACATGCTTCTAATTCTCCCAGAGCTGCCTCAGAATATCTTGTGGTAGAGGAAGCAGAGCCAGAGAAATGTGTTTAGCTTGAAATAAATGATTACACTACTCATCGATAAATTACTATAGGGATCCAACTTACCATGAATTATTCATGTTAGCTACAGAGAAGCTAAGGTTAAAAACTGGACTATTGTTGCCTTGCTGCAGATTTTCTATTCAACCATTGTTCACTCATTTATATGTGTAGGAGCAGTGAGTACAAGGCTGTGTGGTATGGGCAGCACTTAGGCTTCTGTTCCACATATTTGGTATGTTCCCAATATAGTTTGGATGTTCAAAGCTGCTCCATATAGCCTTTCAAGAGAAGGATCTGTAGAAATATACCAAAGCAAACAAATACATACAAACATTAAATGACACACTTTTTTCCACCTGGGCCTGCATACAGTGTATTAGCATCTTTACAGTGTCTTAGTGCTTTGATTTCCTTTTACAGATGTTTGATCAACATGTGGAAGTAACCAAAGCAAACCAAGAAGAAGAAAGTTACATCTTGGAAGAGGCAGTGTGGTTGGAGGGTGGCTGGAATAGGAAAAATGTGCCTGGTGGAAGAGGGAAGGGGTGGGAAGCAGGCTGAATTGCATCTCCCCAAATTTCATATATTGAAGTCCTAACCCCCAATACTTCAGAATGTGACTGCATTTGGAGATATGGCCTTTAAAGAGGCAATTAAGTTAAAATGAACTCATTAAGGTGGACTCTAATCCAATATGAATGGTGTCCTTATAAGAAGAGGCGATTAGAACACAGAGGGAAGACCATGTGAAGACACAGCAAAAAGGCAGCCATCTATAAGCCTAAGAGAGACCTCAAAAGAGACTAACCCTGCTGACACCTTGATCTTAGACTTCCAGCCTCCTGAATTGTGAGAAAATAGATTTCTAGTTGTTTAAGCCATCTAGTGTGTAGTATCTTGTCACAGCAGCCCTAGGAAACTAATGCACTTGTAGTCACAAGTGAATATTTCACAAGTAAAGAAGCTACACAAGGCTAGAATAAATGATTATGTATCTATAAAATATTGTGGGTAGGTATGTTGTTATTTTATACAATTTGAAAGTGCCCTATACCTCTATGCCTACAATTATTGTTCAAGTTTAAATTGTTCAAGATCTTGGGGTTTAACTCAGGCAGAATCATACTCCAAGACCCCTCTTTTAAAGAGATATTAAATGAGTAATTCTCAAACTCTTCCTTCTAGGTATTCTTAAAAGCAGATCAGAAAAAATGGACGCAGCAGTGAATTTTCCTGGAAAGGGAGCCTGGACTAACCTGACTTTCCTTAAAGTCAGGTTTGAGATATAATTTACATAAGTAAAATTTTTATTGTACAGTTGGTTGAATTTTTACAAATACATTCAATCATGTAACCACCATCACAATGAAGGTAAAGGATATTGTCATCATTCCCAAATTTCCTTATGCTCCTTTGCTGTCAATTTCCTTCCTCTACTCCCAGCCCCTGTCAACCACCAAGCTAATTTGTACCCCTGTAATTTTGTCTTTTTCAAAATATAAATGGATTCAGACAGTATGCAGCCTTTTGTGTCTGGCTCCTTCTGTATTGTTTAAGGCCTGTTTTCCCCTTTTTTATTGGTACATAATAGTTGCACATATCTTTGGGGTACATGGATATTTTCATACAATTATACAATGTGTAATGCTCAAATCAGGGTAATTGGGAAATCTGTCACCTCAAACATTTATCTTTTCTTTGCATTGAGAACATTCTCAATCTTCCAGGTATTTTGAAATTTACAGTAAATTATTGTTAACTGTAGTTGCCCTACTGTGCTATCAAACACTAGAAGTTATTCCTTTTATTTAACTGTGTTATTGTACGTATTAACCAAGTTCTCTTCATCCCCCTTTCCTCTCCCCTTTCCAGCCTCTAGTAACCACCATTCTGTTTACTACCTCAATGTATTTTTCACCATATATGAGTGAAAACATGCAGTATTTCTAATTATGTGCCTGGCTTATTTCATTTGATAACTTCTAGTTTCATCCATGTTGCTGCAAATGACATGATTTCATCTTTTTTCATGGCCAGATAATATTCCATTATGTATATATACCACATTTTCTTTATCCATTCACCCATTGATGGACACTTAGGCTGATTCCATGTCTTGACTATTGTGAATAGTGCTGCAATAAACATGGGAATGCAGATATCTCCTTCACATACTGATTGTCTTTCTTTTGGGTATATACTCAGCAGTGGGATTGCTGGATCACATGGTAATTCTGTTTTTAGTTTTTTGAGGAATCTCCCTACCATTTTTTGTAGTTGTACTAGTTTACATTCCCACCAATAGTGTAAAAGTATTCCTCTTCCTCTGCATTCTCACCAGCACTTGTTATTTTTTGTCTTTTGATTATAGTCATTTCAGTGGGGATAAGGTGATATCTCATTATGGTTTTGATTTGCTTTTCTCTGACAACAGTGATTTTGAATATTTTTCATAGACCTGTTGGCCACTTGGATGTCTTCTTTTGAGAAATGCCTATTCGCATCTTTTGCTCATTATAAAATCGATTTTTTTTACTGCTGTGGAGTTGTTTGTGTTCCTTATGTATTATGGTTCTTAATTTCTTGTCAGATGCATAATTTGTGTCCCACCATTCCGTAGGTTGTCTTTTCACTTTGTTAATTGTTTCCTTTGCTATGCAGAAGCCTTTTAGTTTGATGTAATCCCATTTATCAATTTTTGCTTTTGTTGCCTATGCTTTTGGGATCTTACTTAAAAAAAAATTTGCCCAGACAAATGTTCTGAAATATTTTCCCAATGTTTCCTGCTAGGAGTTTTATAGTTTCAGGCCTTACATTTAAGTTTTTAATTAATTCGGATTTGATTTTTATATATTAATACAGATAGGAGTCTAGTTTTATTCTTCTCTATATGGATATCCTGTTTTCCTAGCACCATTTATTGATGAGACAGTAATTTCCCCAATGCATGTTCTTGGCACCTTTCTTGAAAATTAGTTGGCTGTAAATGCATGAGTTTATTTCTGGGCTTTCTATTCTGTTCCATTGGTTTATGTGTCTGTTTTTATGCCAGTACCATGCGCTTTGGTTACTGTAACTTTATAGTATATTTTGAAATCAGATGGTATGATGCCTTCAGCTTTGTTCTTTTTGCTTAGGATTGCTTTAGCTATTCAGAATTGATACGAATTTTAGGATTTTTTTTCTATTTCTACGAACAATGTAATTGGTATTTGGATAGGGTTTGCATTGCATCTGTAGATTACTTTGGGTAGTCTGGACATTTTAACAATATTAATTCTTCCAATCTGTGAACATGGGCTATCTTTCCATTTTTGGGGGTGTGTCATCTTAAATTTTTTTTCATCAGTGCTTTATCTTTTTCCTTGTAGAAATCTTTCTTTTTTTTTGGGACAGGGATGGTGGCCCATGCCTGTAATCCCAAACATTTTGGGAGGCTGAGGTAGGTGGATCACTTGAGGTCAAGAGTCCAAGACCAGCCTGACCACATAGTGAAACCCTGTCTCTACTAAAAATACAAAATATAGCTGGCTGTGGTGGCAGGCACCTGTAATCCCAGCTACTTGGGAGGCTGAGGCAGGAGAATAGCTTGAAACCAGGAGGTGGATGAGAGAGTGAGACTCTGTCTCAAAAAAAAAAAAAAAATTATTTCTCTCCTTTGCTTGATTTTATTCCTAGGTATTTTATTTCTTGGTAGTTACTATAAATGGGATTGGTTTCTTGATTTCCTTTTATTCAGATTGTTTGCTGTTGGCTTATGGGAATTCCTCCTGATTTTTGTATTTGATTTTGTATCCCACAAATTTACTTAATTTGTTTATCAGTTCTAACAGCTTTTTGGTGGAGTCTTTAGTTCTTTTCTAAAACTAAGACCATTTTATCTGTAAACAAGGATAACTTGACTTCTTTCTAGTTTGGATGTTCTTTATTTTTTTTTTCTCTTATCTAAAAGAGATTTGTTGTATGATTCTAGAAACTATTTGAATTTTATATTCAATGCTGACATATATGTTATATATATCAAAAGTTGAGTAATATATCTATGTTTGTTCTAGTATTAGAATACATTTAAACCTTATATTTGAAACTTACACAATTAAATTACTTAAATGCAACCGAATAATAATTAAACAAAATTAGTACTCTGTGAAGATGCATCATTTTCAAATTTAACAACATCTCTACTAATTATAAAGGTGTTGTGTTAGAAGACACCCCCAAGAAAGTTCAAAGAGATATTCATTAAATACCAAAAATACATGGAGCAGGCAATAATGAGCAGTAGCCATCTTACCTTTACCAGAGATTGCGATTATAAGTGTCTTACACCAATATTATATGTGAAATAAATGAAAAACATTTTTAATAAGATATATATTCAAATAGGCCACATGAAATGCTCAATAGTAATGGGTCATTGAAACATCACGATACACTAAAGTCTAAAACCAGTACGTAACAGTAGGAATAATAGTAGTAATGGCTGTGGGTCACTGATATTAAGTTAGTAACCACTAAGCCAGTTCCTTACAAATGGCGTCTTTTGTGGTTGGTTGTTTCCCTGGGCATGACTCATTTGTCGGATATGTTTAATATCTGCCTCTGTAATGTTTATTTTTTTAAAAAGTTCTTGTATGAAGGTTGCTCTTTCCACCGAAGGTCTAGGTTATGGATGAGATAAACACAAAAAAGAAGAGGCACCCACTTAGTCAGTTGGACAAGCTTCCTGGGCTGCTCTTCTCAGCCATTCGTTACTGAATTCTTTAAGATCCAGATCAAGTATTTCCTCTTCTATGCTCCCGTCATGACCCACTCCCTAGCCCAAGGCAGAATGATTTTTTCTTACTTTTGGCCTCTCATAACACTGTGCACATATAGTTATCACATTTTATGGCAATTAATTCTTCTATGTGAGTATCTGTTGCTATACTTTCGTCTACTTGAAGACAAGGATTGTCTGACCTCTATATTACTAGATCCTGCCATACAGCAAATCCTTAATAAATATATGCTAAATTTAGTTGAACCTTGCTGGGCACAGTGGCTCATGCCTGTAATGCCACCACTTTGGGGGGCCAAGGCAGGCAGATCACTTGAGGCCAGGAATTCAAGACCAGCCTGGCCAACATGGTGAAACCCTTTCTCTATCAAAAATACAAAAAAATTAGCCGGGAGTGGTGGCGCATGCCTGTAATCCCAACTACTTGGGAAGTTGAGGTAGGAGAATCGCTTGAATCCTGGAGGCGGAGGTTGCAGTGAGTCAAGATTGTGCCACTGCTCTCCAGCCTGGGTGACAGAGTGAGGCTCTGACTCAGAAAGAGAGAAAAACAGAATTTAGTTGGCCCTTGCAATCCATGATATGCCACATGTCACAGAACCCCCAAGTCAGACTTATGAGAACCAAGAACTGGCCTGTGTAGATGGAAAGCTAGTATCCATTTTAATTTGTGCATCAGGGCTCAGGTTTTCTGCCAGTCTGCCAAGCTTTTGACCCAGATTCCTTCTCTGAGCCTATTTGCCCAGTCCAACTGCAAGTATAATTCCTGCTCTGACCCAGATCCACTGCCTCTTCTTGTTCCAGCTCACCAAGGTCTCCTGGTTTGGCCCCATGTATGAAATCTAATATGTGACCAAGGCAACCCCATTGAAGAGCCTGGCAGGGCAAGCCGGCACTGCCAGGTCCCAAGTGATACCCAACTCTCCTGGATGTCTGCAAGGCAATTGGGAGGGCCAAGCAGAATAAAGTTTCACACGAGTATTGGGTCAAGTAGCTCATGTACTGCCCACAGCAAACACTGAGGCAAGAAGCAGTTGCAGGTGTGGGCCAGGGTGAGGCTCAGGAATAAGCAGATTTGTGGGTTGTGATTTCTTGCTTGTTCCTCTGGCTGTGCCCATCCCATCTATGGCAAATAGACAAAACTGGAACAAGTGTTCATGGAAAAGGAAAAAGGAAAAGGAAGCACAGGTAGGTCCAAACAAGGTAAACGGATGCATTCTATTTAGCCCCAGTTAGGGCTCAGTTACGCCTTACAGTGAGTTCAATAGTCGACCCCCAAAGATGTGGCCACATTCTAACCCCTAGTTCCTGTAAATGTGAACCTATTTGGAAAAGTGTCTTTGCAGATGTAATTAAGTTAAGGATCTTGAGGTTATCCAGAATTTAGGGTGAACCCTCAATTCAAAGACAGGTAATAAGAAAAAGGCAGGAGATTTGGGACAGAAACAGACAGAGGGAGAGGGCCAAGTGAAGACAAACACAGATTGGCATTCTGCTGCCTAAAGACAAGGAATGCCTGGAGCCACCAGAAGCCAGAAAAGGAAAGTAAATTCTCCTCTAGAGCCTTAAGAGGAGCATAGCCCTGTTGACACCTTGATTTCAGACTTCTGGATCCAGAACTGTGAGAGAATAAATTTCTGTTGCTTTAAACCAACAAATTTGTGGTACTTTCTCATGACAGCCCTTGGAAACTAATGAACCTCTCCTTTGTTTATCTGCCAGAGAAATGGGTTTGTATTAAGTGTTTGGGTCTATGAAGAAGGTTCTCAGAACATTAGACAAGAAAAGGCAAGCCAGAAGGGATGTGACTGGCCCAGAACCACAAAGAAACAGCTTCTTTTCTCCCCAGATTGTCAGTTGAGACCAGAAGTATCCACAGGAAGGTTTCTATTAATCAAGTTAGTTTACCCTAGAAAAGATATTCCACTTACAAGACAAGTAACAGTAATGGAAATAATATAATTTCTGAGAATGACCCATATGTGAGACATTGTACCAAGTATTCCAAGTTATGTCCATTTTTTCTAATGAGAAAATTGAGGCTTAGAATGGTTAGGCAAACCTAGCTATAGTGCTTCACTATTTGCCAAATGAAGTTCTAAGAACTTTATAATTATTAACTCCTTAACCCTCATAATGGCCCTATGAAGCAGGAATTATTATTCTCTGTTTTACAGGTGAGAAAACTGAGGGACAGACAGGTTACATAATGTGTCTAATGTCACACAGCCAGGAAGTGGTGAAGCTAAGATTCAATTCTAAGAAGTCTTGCCCCAAAGATTCTGCCCTTAACCTCTACCCCATAGCTCTAGGGTAAAGAATAGGGATTTGAATTCAGGTGTATCTGATCCCAAATCACAGGTGTATCTGACAGGCACTAATACGGAAAGAACATGATGTTCATTCCGTAAACTGCACTGCTTCTTAAATAAACAAATGATGGAGTTGCACTATGAGCAGCAGTCCTGCCCATATGACTGTCTGTGACTGCCCTGGTCCTTCTTGGTTGCAGGCTCTGAGAGTCTTCAGCCAACAGGTTGATTCCTCCCTTTTCCGTACACAATCTTAAGTACAACAGCCAACACAGATAGGGGCTTAGACCCAGCCCCTGGCAGAGCTGGGCATTGGTTCTGAGGGCAAGTCTCTGGGATATTGCAAAGGAGCCCTGGCCAACCCCTTCCCCATGCTGTCACATTCATGTTTGCCCAGTTGTGTAACTGAGAATTTCATTATTTTAACAAACAATTATCAGGTTCGTATTGTATGCTCTGCAATGTACCAAAAACTGCAGATACAGTGAAGGCCCAGGTGGCCCAGGCATACAATTCAGAAAGATATGTACTATCAAGGAAGAATAATATCAATAGTAGCCACTGTTTTTAGAGTGTTTATGATGTGCCAGTCATTATATAATCCTTGTACATGTGCTGCTCTGGGAGAACACAGAAGGGTTGCCTAACCCAGTCTAGGGAGGTCAAGAAAGGCTTCCCGGGAGGTCCTGGTGGACACCTGAGGGACAAGTAGGCATTATTCAAGTAAAGAAAGAGTGCCAAGGAGAATGGTCTTCAGGCAGAATAGTCAAGTTGAAAGAGCACACAGCATATGCTGTAGAGAGGGAGAAGAGTTCAGTATAGTTGGGGAGCAAGGCAGGAGGTGGGAGTAGCAATGGTTGTGGCAAGAGAGTATGTCTGGGCCGGGGGTCGTGGCTCACACCTGTAATCCCAGCACTTTGGGAGGCCGAGGCAGGTGGATCACGAGGTCAGGAGATTGAGACAATTCTAGCTAACACAGTGAAACCCTGTCTCTACTAAAAATACAAAAAAAATTAGCCGGGCATGGTAGTGGGTGCCTGTAGTCCCAGATACTCAGGAGGTTGAGGCAGAAGAATGGCACGAACCCGGGAGGCGAAGCTTGCGGTGAGCCGAGACCGTGCCACTGAACTCCAGCCTGGGTGACAGAGGGAGACACCATCTCAAAAAAAGAAAGAGAGAGTATGTCTGCAGGGACAAGATCATCATGACCTTATAAGCCATGCTGAGAGTTTACTAGTCCAGCTGAACGGGAGCCCTCCATATTAGTGCCTGTCAGCAGGACCCTTAGCATCTTGCAGCTCTTGCTGAATTCTCTGTCCCTTTTCTAGTGTGTGGAGTCCTGATTCCAGATGGATGGACAACCCAGAGCTATTGCCTGACTACCCATCTGACTGCAAGCACTACCACTTCCCAAAAGCCCCTTGGATACTGACAGTGGCCTGACTGGTGCCCAGATTCACTGCCTCCTGTGGACACCTTCAATTTGATGATTGGATACTATCAGCTGTGGAGAGCAGATCCACAGGAGAGTTACTTCCTAAATAAGTAACCGGCCCAGCTGTCCTTCCTCCCCACTCTCTGATGCCTTAAGGAGTCCCTGAATGCTCCAGGAACATATCTACCCTCTCCAGGTTAAGAAGAGATTCAGAGCTGTGTGTCTTGGTGAAGTCTGCACAGCTGGTCAGTGGGACGGGTCCCTGGTCTTGTGACTCTATGTCTAGAGCTTTCTCTGCTGCTGATGGCTCTCTTTGCCAGGGACACTTACATTCAGTGATGGGTCGAGGTGGGAATAAAAAGTCTAGCCCCCTTTCCCATGGGCTTGGATCTTTGTCGTCACTGCAAGGGGCTCAATTTCTCCTTCCGAGAGATTGTTCCCTAGAGCAGACCCCAGTACATTTCCTGCATGTGAATCTCAGACTCACATTACCCAAGCCCTAATGATGGGGAAGATGGTGTGGTGATTATACCTCACTGTCTTTGAAGATTGAGCCTGAGCTGATATTGACAAGAATGTTCAGCTGGTGGCAAATGAATTAATTGACTTATATTTACTGCTTATTTTCAAATATGTTATTTCTTTATTTGAAGTTCCCATTAGGAAGAGAATACACAAACTTGAATTTCACAAGTATGTGTGAATTACAAAAGTGTGATAGATTTTTAGTAAGAATACAACTTTAGGCTGCTTTCAGACATTGATTGTTCTCAGTAAGGCATGGAATCTGGGTTGAGATATATTATCTTTTATGTTAGAACTGTAAACTGAACAATAACTAATTAATAATTCACTAATAACTGTTGTTACCTATTTCTTCCCAAAGTCTAAATATATTATAAACTCTATTATTAGGCTTAGTAAGAATATAGGATCTTTTGGGAAAACTAATATCCTGATAAATAGAGTTGTCACATTTCCATAATGCTTTACCAATTTTTAATAGATTTTAAAATAGTAAGATACATTTCATACCAAAAGTCTGAGGCACATAGTTTAATTTTATTTTTGGTAATTCCAAAGACATTTGGCATATGAGTAATTATCTATGTGTTATAGATGTGCAGTGATAACAGTTACCAGAGAATGATAGATAAAGCCAGTTTTAATTTGATCGTATCTATGATTATGTTGTATGAATCTTATTTGAATATAAATATAAAGACAGTTGTAAATATTGTTAAATGGGAATAGAGCTGCTTATGGGTACATCAGTAAACTCACTGATTAAAATTGGATCAGGCAGATTAAAAAAAGTTCAAATTAAGACAGAATTCACATATGCTGTATATTAGGTATAAGTGATCTGATTTATATTGTAAAGAGTATATAGCCATGTATCCAATATACTATTCAAGATATGGAACATCTCGAAAGCAGGGATTATGTGGGAAAGATCTTTTGGATTTCTGACTTTCCTGGACAGTGTGTTCAGCTCCCTGATAGGACTTGTTGGCAGCTGAATCCTGATGCCCCTCCACCTACCTTCTCATGTTTCTTGCGACTTCCAGCGCTGTTTATTGCATCTTTAGTCTGCTGATCCTCACCATAAACAGTTTTTGCCAGATTAGAGGCCATTTCTTTCACTTCCCCAGGCAGGGGCTGTTTCAGTCTTTTCCTTCTCAGTAGTTTGTTGTTGGTTTACTAGTTTCAAATGATCTTTCCTCACAATGAACACACATGGTAGTCAGACTTCTCCACTCCCACCAGAAGCGCTCCGTAAACCTTTGTTTATAAATCTTGCCAGCACAATCCTGGGTGATGAGTAGGGAGCAAGGAATAAGCTTTGCTTTTGTGGATGGGAACCTTGGAGAAAGTGAAGTTAAACAGTTTCCTGGCTAATGAGTCTGACACCAACAAGGATTATATGACCCAGTGTATGTCATTGGTTTGAGTTTTTTTCCCTCTAGCAGGACAGAGAATATGGTAGAATTGGGGAGACAGTTATCTTATGTTTTTAAGCCTCTTGATTTTTCTCACCTCTACTTGAGAGGCTACTCCACAGGCCAGGTGTGAGGAAGCAAAGGCTGAGAGTAGGACACAGCAAGTGGGAAAAGACATAGAGAAATTTGATTTGAGAAGCCTGAGGTCTTGGTGATATTTTTAGGAATTAGGAACAAGGAAGCGAGAGCGAAGGGTCAAAAATGGACCAAAAAAGTCAAAACAACAGTTCTTCATACTTCTTACATTTTTCTGTTCACATTTCTTGCAATTTTATCTTCAGCAACTTAAGAGTTTAATTTAAATATAGGTTAACATTTTTAAATTTGACTTTCAGGATCAAAAAGATGATCATGAAAAAGTTATAACAAATTGAGAGAGGCAGAGCAAGATGGCAAAATAGAAGCCCCCAGTGATCATCCACCCTGCAGGAACACCAAATTGAACAACTGTCCTCACAGTAAAGCCCCTTCATAAGAACCAAAAATCAGGTCAGTGATCAGAGTATCTTGTTTTAGCATATTAAGGAAAGAGGCACTGAAAAAGGTAGGAAAGACAGCCTTGAATTACCTACACCACCCCTCCCCCATCCCTCACCAGCAGCCAGGGAAATGTAGAGAGAGAATCTGTTTGCATAGTAGGGGGAGAGTGCAGTGACTGTGGGATTTTGCATTGGAACTCAGTGCTGCCTAGTCATAGTGGAAAGAAACATGGGGCGGAACTCAGCCGTGCCCATGGAGGGAGCATATAGATGAGTCCTAGGGAGAGGCAAATTGTCCATCCCAGCAGTTGGAACCTGAGTTCCAGTAAGCCCTGCCACCGTGAGCTAAAGTGCTCTAGAGTCCTAAATAAACTTGAAAGGCAGTCTAGGCCACAAGGACTGCAATTCCTAGGCCAGTCCTGGTACTGTACCGGGCAGGGAGCCAGTGGACTTGGGGTGCATGCAACCTAGGAAAACACCAGCTTGAGGTAGTCAAGGGAGTGTTTGAGTCACTCCCCCAGCCTCAAGCAGCATGGCTCACAGCTCCAAGACAGGCTCTTTCTCTCCACTTGAGGAGACGAGGGGAAGAATAAAGAGGATTTTATCTTGCAACTAGGATACGGGCCCAGCCACAGTAGGAAAGACTACCAGGCAGAGTCCTGAGGCTGCATTCCAGGCCCTAGCTGCTTGATAACATTTCTAAGCACACCCTGGTCCAGGGAGGAACTCTCTGTCTTGAAAGGGAGGACCCAGTCCTGACAGGATGTATCGCTTTCTAACTGAAGAGCCTTTGGGCCCTGAATAATCAGCAGTGATAGCCAGGCAGTACTTGCTATAGGCATTGGGGGAGACTCAGAGCTGCGCCGGCTTCAGGAGTGACCAAGCACATTTCCAGCTCTGGAGGTTATGAGAAGACATCCCTTCTGCTTGAAGAAAGGAGAGGAAACAGTAAAGGAGACTTTGTCTTGCAGCTTGGGTACCAGCTCAGTGGGATAGATCACCAAGCAGGCTCCTGAGATCTCTTATTCCAAGCCTTGGCTCCTGGACAGCATTTCTAGACCTGCCCCGGGCCAGAGAGGAGCCCACTGCCCTGAAGGGAGAGACTCAGGACTGGCAGCATTCAACAAAGCTGACTGAAGAGCCAATGGTCCTTGCGTGAACATCAGTGATAGCCAGGCAATACTTGCCCTAGGCCTGAGGTGTGGTGGCCATAGGGAGAGACTCCTCTGCTTGAGGAAAGGGGAGGGAAGAATGGGGAGAACTTTGTCTTTTGGCTTGGATGCTAGCTCAGTCCACAGTAAATAGAGAACCAGGTAGATTCTCAAAGTTTCCAACTCCAGGCTGTGGCTCCTGGATGACGTCTCTGGACATGCACCCCAGGGGCAGGGGGAACTTGCCTGAACTTCCTGAAGGAAAGGACACAAGTCTGGCTGGATTCACCACCTGCTGATTGTGGAGCCCTTAGGTCTTGAGTGAACATAGGTGGCAGCCAGGCAGTGGTCACTTCAGGTCTTGGGTGAGACCCAGGGCTATGCTGGCTTCAGGTCTGACCCAGAGCAGTCCAAGGGATGTTGGCCTCAGTGGTGCTTGTGCCACCCCTACCCCAGTTCCAGGAAGCTCAACAGAGAGAAAGAGACTCCGTTTGTTAAAGAAAAATAAGGGAAAAGAGTTTTTGCCAGGTAATCCAGAGAATTCTCCCGGATCTTACTCAAGACAATCAAGGTGGTATCTCTATGAGCCTGCAAGAGCCACAGTATAACTGGGCTGAAGATGTACCCTAAAGCAGATACAGCTGCAGTGAGCAAAGTCTTAGATCACAACACCCAAGTCTCTTTGAATACCTGGGAAGCCTTTCCAAGAAGGACAAGTACAAAAAAGCCCAGATTGTGAAGACGAAAATAAATACCTAATTCTCCAATGCTTAGACACTGATAAATATCCAAAAGCATCAAGACCAAATAAAATAAATAAGGCACCATTGACCAATCCCAGAGAGAGAGAGATATGTGACCTTCCAGACAGAATTCAAAATATCTGTTTTGAGGAAGCTTGATGAAATCCAACATAACACAGAGAAGGAATTCGGAATTCTATCAGATAAATTTAGTAAAGAGATAGAAATAATTAAAATAATCAAAATTTCTGGAGCTGAAAAGTGCAATTGGCATACTAAAGAACGCATCAGTGTCCCTTAATGGCAGAATTGATTAATGAGAACAAAGAATTAGTGAGCTTGAAGACAGGCTATTTGAAATTACACGGTCAGAGGAGACAGAAGAAAAAAGAATGAAAAACAAAGGATGCCTACAGGGTCTAGAAAATAGCCTCAAAAGGGCAAATCTAAGAGTTATTGGCCTTAAATAGGAGGTAGAGAAACAGAGAGAGGTAGAAAATTTATTCAAAGGGATAATAACAGAGAACCTCCAAAACCTAGAGGATGCAGTATACAAGAATAGAACACCAAGCAGGTTTAATGCAAAGAAGTACCCCAAGGCATTTAATAATCAAACTCCCAAAGATCAAGGATAAAGAAAGGATAAAGATCAAGGATAAAGAAAGCAGCAATATAAAGGAAACAAATAACATACAAAGGAGCTCCAATCCATCTGGTATCAGACTTCTCAGTGGAAACCTTACAATCCAGGATAGAGTGACATGATATATTTAATATGCTGAAGGAAAAAAAACCCCAAAAACTTGTATCCTAGAGAGGTCAAGCAAAATGGCAGAATAGAACTTCATCAGTGGTCCCTCTGGCAAGCCCACCAATTTAACAACTATCTACACACACAAAAAAGCACCTTCATAAGAACCAAAAATCAGGTGAGCACTCACAGTACCTGGTTTTAACTTCATATCACTGAAAGAGGCACTGAAGAGGTAGAAAACATAGCCTTGACTCCTGACACCATCCCATTCCCATCCTTCTGGCAGATGCAGCATGGTTCAGAGAGTGTCTCTGGTCACTGGGAGAGGAGAGTACACAAACTGTGAGACACTGAACTCAGTGCTGTCCTATTATAATGAGCAGAAAGAAAATCAACCCAACTCAGCTGTTGCCCACACACAGAGGGAGCATTTAAACTAGCTCTAGCCAGAGGGCAATTCCTGATCCCAGTGGTGGAAAGCTGAATTTTCCCAAACCTCACCACTGTGGGCTAAAGTGCTCTTGGGCTCTAAATAACCTTCAAAGGTATCCTGGGCCACAAGGATTGCAACATATAGGTGAATCCTAGGGATGAACTGGGCCCAGAATTAATCGACTGAGGGGTGGGGGCATGGGACCTCTGACACACCACCTGGGGCAGCTAAAAGAGTGCTGGCATCACCCCTACCCTAACCTCAGGCTGCACAGATCGTGGCTCTAAAAGAGACACCTTCCTTCTGCTTGAGTAGAGGATAGGGAAGAGTGGGGAGGACTTTGTCTTGCATCTTGGATCCCAGCTCAGTTACAGCAGGATAGGGCACTGGTCAGAGTTGCAAGGCCTATTTTCCAGGCCCTAGTTCCCAGATGACATTTCTAGACATGCCCTGGGCCAGAAGGGAAACTGCTGCCTTGAAAGGAAGGACCCAGTCCTGACTGCATTCATTACCTGCTAACTGCAGAGCACTTAGGCCCTGAATAACCAGCAGCAATACCCAGGTACTATGTCAAGGGCCTTGGGTAAGACTCTGAGACTTGGTGAGTTCAGGTCAGATTCAGCACATTCCCAGCTGTGGTGGCTATGGGGCAAGAATAAATAATCACCTGAAGGTACAAAACTCGCTAGTAAGTACACAAGAAAACACAGAACACTAACACTGTAACTGTGGTGTAAGCTACTCTTACCCTAAGTAGAAAGACTAAACGATGAACCAACCAAAAGGAATAACTACAACAACTTTTCAAGATATAAACAGTAGAATAGGATATAAAATCGAAACAACAAAAAGTTAAAATGCCAGGGAATAAAGTTAAGGCACAGAGTTTTTATTAGTTTTCTTTTTGCTTGTTTATTTATTCAAAGTGTTGTTATCAGCTTAAAGTAATGAGTTATAAGATAGCATTTGCAAGCCTCATGTTAACCTCAAACCAAAAGAAATGAATACACAAAAAAATAAAAAGCAAGAAACTAAATAATAGTATCAGAGAAAATCACCTTCACTAAAGGAAGACAGGAAGGAAAAAAAGAAGGAAGAGAAGACCACAAAACAACTAGAAAACAAATAACAAAATGGCAGAACTAAGTCCTTACTTGCCAATAATAACATTGAATGTAAATGCACTGAACTCTCCAATCAAAACATACAGAGTAGCTGAATGGATAATAAATAAACAAACAAACAAATAAGACCTACTGATCTGTTCACTACAAGAAACACACTTTACCTATAAAAACACACATAGACTGAAAATACAGGGTTGGAAAAAAGATATTCCATGCCAACAGAAATGAAAAAAAGCAGGAGACGCTATACTTACATCAGACAAAATAGATTTCAAGAAAGAAATTATAAGAGACAAAAAAACTCACTATATAATAATGAAGGGGTCAGTTTAGTAAGAGGAATTTTAAATATATATGCACCCAATCTTGGAGCACCCAGATATATAAAGCAAATATTATTAGAGCTCAAAAGAGAGATAGGCCCCAATACAATAATGGCTGGAGAGTTCAACACCCCACTTTCAGCACTGGACAGATCACCAAACAGAGAATCAACAAAGAAACATCCGAATTAATCTGCGCTACAGACCAAATGGATCTCATAGCTATTTACAGAACATTTCATCCAACAGCAGCAGAATACACATTCTTCTGTTCAGCATGTGGATCATTCTCAAGGATAGACCATATGTTAGGCCCCAAAGCAAGTCTTAAAAAGTTCAAAACAATTGAAATAATATTAACTATCTTCTCTGACCACAAAGAAATAAAACTAGAAATTAATAAGAAGAGGAATTTTGGAAACTTTACAAACACATGGAAATTAAACAATATGCTCCTGAATCACCAGTGAGTCAGTGCAAAATTTTCTGTTTTCTTTTTTTGAGACAGAGTCAATTTAAATTTTTCTTTTCCTTCCTTCCTTCCTTCCTTCCTTCCTTCCTTCCTTCCTTCCTTCCTTCCTTCCTGCCTTCCTGCCTTCCTGCCTTCCTGCCTTCCTGCCTTCCTGCCTTCCTGCCTTCCTGCCTTCCTGCCTGCCTGCCTGCCTGCCTGCCTGCCTGCCTGTCTGTCTTTCTTTCTTTTTCTTTCTTTCCTTCTTTCTTTCTATTTTGAGACAGGGTTTCACTGTATCACCCAGGCTGGAATGCAGCAGCACAATCTTGGCTCACTGCAACCTTCACCTCCTGGAGCTCAAGTGATCCTCTCACCTCAGCCCCGCAAGGAGGTGGGACCCATGGACATGCACTGCCACCCCCAGCTAATTTTTGTATTTTTTGTAGAGATGGATTTTTTTCATGTTGCCCAGGCTGGTCTCAAACTCCAGGGCTCAAGCAATCCACCTGCCTTGGCCGCTAAGAGTTCTGGAATTACAGGTGTGAGCCATCACACCTGGCCTAAATTTCGTAAGTGAAAATTGAAGCACAATATACTAAAACCTATGGGAAATAGCAAAATAAGTACTAAGAGGGAGGTTTATAGCAATAAGTGCCTACATCAAAAAGGTAGAAAAACTTCAAATAACCTAAACATGCATCTTAGAGAACTAGAAAAGCAGAGCAAAAGAAACCCGAAATTAGTAGAAGAAAATAATAATAAATATCAGAGCAGAAATAAATGAAATTTGAAATGCAAAAAATACAAAAGATTAATGAAAAGTTGGTTTTTTAAAAAGATAAATAAAATGGACAAATCTTTAGCCTAAGAAAAAAAGAGAGAAGACTCCAACAAAATCGGAGATGAAAAAGGAGACATGAATATACCAAAAATAAAAAGCAAGAAACTAAATAATAGTATCAGAGAAAATTACCTTCACTAAAGGAAGACAGGAAGGAAAGAAAGAAGGAAGAGGAGGCATATAGTATGACAGATGCACATCATACTGAATGGGGAAAAACCGAAACCAATACTGCAGAAATTCAAAGAATCATTAGAGGCTCCTAGAAGTAACTGAATGCCAATAAATTGGAAGACCTAGAAGAAATGGATAAATTCCTAGACACACACAACCTACCACGATTGAACCATGAAGAAATCCAAAACCTGAACAGACTAACAAGTACCTAAATCTAAGCCATAATAAAAGGTCTCTCAGTAAAGAAAAGCCAGGGACCCAATGGCTTCACTGGTGAGTTTTACCAGATATTTAAAGAAGAACTAATACCAATCCTACTCAAACTATTCCAAAAAATAGAGGAGGACGGAATACTTCGAAATGCATTATATCAGGCAGTATTACTCTGCTATCAAAGCCAAAGACATCAAATAAAGAAAACTACAGGCCAATATCCCTGATGAACACTGATGCCAAAATCCTCAACAAAATACTACCAAACTAAATTCAACAGCATATTACAAAATCATTCATTGTGACCAAGTGGGATTTATCCCAGAGACGCAAGGATGTTCAATATGCACAAATTAATCAATATGATATATCAACAGAATGAAGGAAAAAAGCCATATAATCATTTCAGTTGATGTGGAAAAAACATTCGATAAAATTCAACATGCCTTCCTGATAAAACCCTCAAAAAACTGGGCATAGAAGAAATACCTCAACATAATAAAAGCCATATAGTATGACAGATGCACATCATGCAGAATGGAGAAAAACTGAAAGCCTTTCCTCTAAGATCTGGAATATGACAGGGATGCCCACTTTCACCAATTTTATTCAAAATAGTACTCAAAGTCCTAGCTAGAGCAATCAGACAAAAGAAAGAAGTAAAAGACATTCAAATTGGAAGGAAGAAGTCAAATTATCCTCATTGCAGATGATATCATCTTACATTTGGGAAAACCTAAAGACTCTACCAAAAAGCTATTATTAATAGAATTGATAAACAAATTCAGTAACATTGAAGGATACAAAATCAACATACAAAAATCAGTAGCATTTCTATATGCCAACAACGACTAATCTGCACAAGAAATCAAGAAAGTAATCTCATGTACAATAGCTAAAAATAAAATAAAATATCTAATAATTAAATTAACCAAAGAAATGAAAGATCTCTACAATGAAAACCATACAACATTGGTGCAAGAAATTATAGGGGACACCAAAAAATGGAAAGATATTCCATCCAGTTCATGGGCTAGAAGAATCAATATTATTAAAATGCCCATACTATACAAAGCAATCTACAGATTCAATGCAATCCCTATCAAAATACCAATGACATTCTTCACAGATATAGAAAAATAATTATAAAATTATATGGAACTGAGGAAGACCCAGAATAGCCAAAGCTATCTTGAGCAAAAAGAACAAAATTGGAGGAGTCACATTATCTGACTTCAAATTATTCTACAGAGCTATAGTAACCAAAACAGCAGGTACTAGCATAAAAACAGACACATAGACCAATGGAACAGAATAGAGAACCCAGAAACAAACTTTGTGGGAAACAAGTTTACTGCGCCCAGGCTCTGGAGCCAGGCTGTCTTTGTTTGAACCATGGCTTTGCCATTAACCTTGGGTAAATAGCCATATCTCTGTGGACCTTAGCATCCTCATCTGTAAAATGGGGGAATAAGGATACTTCTCTCATAGGGTTATATAAATGAGTAAATGACATGATGAATGAAAAGAGTTTAGCAACAGTGCATGTATGAGGCAGGTTAGATGTTGCAACTATCAAATCCCACAGTGTAGTCATGATGGTAAGGAGATGAGGTGAACCATGAGCCAGCCAGTAGCATGGCACATAGTATGTCTTAGCTTAGTAAGTGTTAATTTTTGTTTTCCATGTGGTACACAGTAGGCATGCAACAAAAATTTGCTGGATCAAGTGGAAAAAAAAAGAAAAAGTTATAAATAAGACACCGAATTTTCTGGGAAACCCTCCTTCCTCACTCCAAACGTTCCTCTCTCCAAATATTGTTCTTTAACTGATTGACTTTGTTGAAACAGGCACATTTGGTTATTAGGGGAAATATATGGTTAGAAGCTTAGGAAATTGTGACAAAGGATTTTCCATGCTTTCAGCAATGGGAGGTGTAGTCATCCAGTGTGTTAAACTTTGTAAAAAGGAATTGTGGGACTGGTTTTGCCCCTGCCCTGTCTCTCTAGTCAGAACCAAGAGATGACTGTGATTGGAAATGGTACCACTCAGCAGCTGTTCTTATTGGCTGGCTCACAGTTCACCTCATCTTACCATAATGACTACACTGTGGGATTTGACAGTTGCAACATTTAACCTGCCTCAAAAGTGCTTCCTCACTTCCAGGGAGTTCCACTGTCACTCCCTTAGTTTGCTGTAAGATGTAACCACAGCTTTAATTATTAGTCTTGAGAGAAACAGGGTGGTGGTATCACGACTCCATCTACTCAGCTAGAACGAACAACCCAGTTCTTTACGACTAACTCCCAAAACAAACGTCAAACCCCAAAGCATGAATAAAATAGCTATATTCATCATGCAACACAACCAGGGCATGCTTCCCTGTTTTCGCTCCTTGTGTAGTATCTTTACATTCATCTAAAGCTTGAGTACAACATTTCCTGGTGCTTTCTTCTGACTCATGAAAGCATCCACTTAATCCCCTGTAGACAACAGGATTCTATTTAGCTGTAATTGTGAAAAAGGCATCATTAAGGTTGCTAAGCAGCAGAAATTGGTTTACTGGAAACAACTTTCTGTGAGGAAAGTACCCCTTGTTTTCCCAAGGATTTGTGTCTTGTTGATTGACTTTCTAAGCGAATTCTGCAAAAGATTTTCCCATTATACCTATGGGAGGACTGGGAAGTCAAAGTGGTAGAGAAAGACTCAATGTTAGAAAGTGGATGAGACAGTGTTAAGCAATTAAGGGACCATGTTTCTTTGTCCAGAAACCTCGAATTTAGGAAATCTGAAGCCCTGCTTGGCTGTGTGTCCTTTGCCCTGCTGTCAGGCCTCATTATGGGCTCCACCAGGATGAGGAAGGAACATGTTTCATGCTGGGATGGCGATCAGTCAACCCAGGAAAGGATGTGGACTTGAGCAAACCTAGTGACTTGAAGTATCACAGTTGCCAAACTCATTTAGTTTAATTATCTAGACTAGCAGTTACGTTCATGGGACCATGAAGGTAAGAAAAACAGTAAAGCTACCTGTATAAGTGTATGTGTTGGGGGAAAACCATTGGCATTTATTGAATGATTAATATGTGATAGTTTTAAGCATTTTTTTGTATACAAAAATGAATACTATTAGTTTTACACTCTTTAAAGATGAGAAACCAAGGCTCTGAGAGGGTACATTCATGTATACAGTTACCTGTAAGTTAGCAGCGATGGAATTTGAACCCTGGCAGCCAACACACCCGTCTGCTGGACTATCCAAGGCCCTCAGTCTTAGATGATTGTGCCCATGGGAAAACTATGGCCCCAAGCTACTAGATCTTTCCTTTTTTGAAAGGAGCCAGCTTATTTTTCAAATTTTTAATGAAAAATATCTGAATTTTTAAATTGTTGGCAATATCTTTAAAAAATTTTTAAATCTTATTTCAGGTCAACTATTGAGTATAAGCTGAGTGTAGCATAGGATTACTTCCTTCTTTCCCAAAATCATTAAGTCATTGGTCAAGTTGCAACTCTGTGCATATGTAGGGATAAACCTGGACCAAGGAAGGGGAAATGTAAACAGGAACCCACATTTCAGGAAATAGCCTTTGAGGAAGCTTCGCAATATTGGGTTATCAGAGGCAGTTTGACCTCCTAGGCTTTGCTAGTTTTACCAGAAACCTAGGGAGAATGTGGGTCAAGATTTCAGATTTGTGATGGAGTAGAGTCTAGACCTGCCTGTTTAGGCCAGAATGCTATAATCCTATAGTTCAAAGATTCCCAACCAGCCACATAGTGGTATGTGGTCAGGGGGTCACATGTGAGCTGAAATACTGAACCTCTCAGTCCTCAGGGGTCTAGGTAGTTTCCGTGGTCATGAGGCCACTCAGGTGGTCATGTGTGGCCGTAAGAAGATTCTCCTTTCAACTTAACCTATGTTGCAGATGTTATAATTTTTAATAAATGCATGACAGGAAGTTAGAAAGTTGTGAAGCAATACTATGGTCTGTTTCCTATGTAATGTGGATTGTCCTGACTTACCCACCAAGTGAATGGGATCTATATCTCTATATAAATTCTTCAGTGTAACTTTTCTGCTCTTCTGCTCATCTGGATAACAGGATATCCTCCTCTGGGTTTTTCCCAACATATTCATGAAGGTTTTCATTAAAAAAAAATCACTACATTTCATTCATTCATCCCTTCTAGTTCTCTTCCTGACCACCAATATCACATAGCAATTTGCTACTATTTGGTATCAATTCATTCAATCGTGGCTTCTTTAGAAAGGTCCCTGGGCAAGGGCATGGGGCCTACCAGGGTTACGAGCTTGTCTCAGTCTGCCAGGAATATTCCTGATTTTAACACTGAAGTCTTGTGTCCCAGAAATCTCCTCAGTCCTGAGTAAGCCAGGATGGTTGGTCACCATAGGTCTAGCACAGAGGTAGAGTTGTAATCACAGACAGAAAGAAAGACCCTTCTTTGTATGAGTACGTAGTTTGGGGAGGAGGGAAGGAGGAGGAGAATTTGGCTTCAAATGGATAGGTAGGTGTAGGGATGATGGGTGGGATTTCACACAAAATAACCTCATTTTTTCTTTCCTGGATAGACATAAGGTCATCTGCAGACAGGAAGGTGGGCTGATGGTAGAAGAATTGTCACTTAACAAATCCTACTTCTTAACACATCCTTTTAAAACAACTCAAAAACAACTTAGGTGCATTTATATGCTTTGCATGAATGTACTCTGTCATTTCTGTGAGGAAGCAAATTATTACAAATAGCTACAAAAATGAAATAGTTATATATTTATTTTTTCAAAAACAAAAGGCAAATTCCAAAGGTATAATCTAAGATGAGGCATCATGATCACTAGAGGTGCCTGTTCCCATGACTGCCATGCTTTAATCCACTTGCCCTCAACTGTGTACCATCCTCTGGCTCCCCATCCCTCACATCCTAAATAAGACACCTAGCTTAAGTAACAATTTACTCACTTAAAAGTGGGAAAATGTGGTCATTATTGAGGGAGTGTAGCACCAAAATCTGTATCAGTCAAGGTTTTACAGAGAAGGAGAACCAATAGGATATGTATGTATGTATGTATGTATGTATGTATGTATGTATGTATCTATCTATCTATCTATCTATCTATCTATCTATCTATCTATCTATCTACCTACCTACCTACCTACCTATCTATCTAGATATTTAAGAAGGGATTTATTATAGAAATTGGCTTATGCAATTATGGAGGGACAATATGCCGCCTGCAAGTTGAAGACCCAAGAAAGCTGGTAGTATAATTCAGTCCAAGGCCAAAGGCCTGAGAACCAGCGGGGGAATGCTGTTAGTGTAAACCCTGGAGTCTGAAGGCCTGAGGACAAGGAGTTCTGATGTCCGAGGGCAGAAGATGGATGTCCCAGCTGCAGAAGAGTAGAATCTGAACTGTGGCCCTTGTCAAAGACCCACTGGAGGGCAGACACTGGCAGGCTGTGGGAGAAGCTGAGGATAGGGTGAGTGAAACTCCACAGGTGACCTTGGACAACTGCCTAACCTTTCTGTGCCTCTGCGTGTTTATCTGCAAAGTGGAGTGGTGGACTATGTGAGCCCCAGAGTTCCTCATGCATTCTAGAATTGCAGACTTTTTGAGGGATTGTAAGAGGAAAGAAGCAGTTACAGAAACACAATTTTAAAATGCTAGGTCTTTGGTATTTTAAGCCAAGGAATTGGCCAGGGGTATCTGAAAAAAAAATAGGATTATGAATAAGATGGAACCAGGCAGCACCCTAAAAGTTTGTGACAAAGGAAGCCTCAATCTTCACATCAGAAGCAAACTTCTCACTGTATACCTTTATATTTTATAAAACATGGTCACGTGAAACAATAGCTTGCAGACTGGGAAGCACTTGAACATAATAGTATTTTATTTGATCCTCATACACTCTTGGAAGACAGAAAGCATTGTTTTTACTCTATCCACTTTATGAACAAGGAAAATGAGTTTCCAAGTAGTTAAGGTCACAGAGCTGAGTACTGGACTCTGTTCTTACGTATTTCTGTACCCTCCATAGAGAATGGGGTCAGTGGGGTCTTATCCTTGAGCCGCCGTGTCAGAAGTGGGAGCCCTGGGCATGGAGCCTTAGGGACTTATGGAACACATTATGTCCTCACTAGGCTGGAGCAGGGACTATGGTTGTGGATGCCATAGTTGGCCTGCTCTGGAAAGGGTTTCCTTTATCTCCACCAAAGAGATATCACCAAAGATCTGGGGGTAGCTTGGCCAGTCTGTGTGCTGACTCTCTGCTGGAGCTGTCTCCTAATCAGGTCACTGCTAGAGTTCTTCTTCCTAAATGTCCCAGTGCAATGACTTTGGTGCTCTGGCTTGTGGGATTTGTCAATCTAAGAGTCCAGAGTCTACGAGGACTTCTGCTTCTCTATTATATGCTGCTGTGTGAAGCTAAATGCTACTGTACCAGTTTTGTTGCTGTTTGGATTTTTTTTTTTTGTTCCCAGATTATTGTTCCAAAAGTAGACCTAGGATATATTCTTATACATTTGAATTTAATTAAGAACCTTTTTCTCAATGACATAAATATGGTTTTACTCTTTCCAGCCAGGCCAGACAAAGATGCCTGAAGACAGATTTCTAAATGATGCTGTGTGACAATTTCTCTGTTCTTTTTAAATATTGTAACTAAGTAGCCCTGCTCTGAGATGGTGATTTATGACTTTCACATGCTGTCCTGTACCACTCTCTGATCACAAAGGAATACGTAGAAACTCACCAAAGCAATTGCTCTCAGGTGTCAAAATGGAGTCACGTTGCCCCTTCTAACCTCACGAGGATCCTTATGGGATTCAGGATGATCACATTTTCAGTATTCTGAGGACTGTCTCTGTATGACCCCAGCCATACTTAACCACTCCATGACTTGGGGGAGTTGGTAGCAGGATTAAATTTTTCATACCATGCCTATTACTGATGTATTTGACCTGTTGAGCCTCCAACAGCATTGAAGACTCCACTTTTTGTGTTCCAACAGGACTAAGACCAGAAGCAAATGTGCTATTTTGTCCTGCCATTTCTCTGCTGAGCAACAGCTCACCCTTGGAACTGCTGCTGCCTAAAGAACATGAGAAGATTCAGGAATGCTAACAATACTTACCTACATATCCCATGCCCTCTGCCCTTGCCCATTGTAACAGCCTCACCACTTGAGTCAGTAAGAGCCCACACTTGTTCAGTACATGTTGGTGCTCACTTCAGCTGTGGGTTCGGATTTAAATATCCAGCTCAGGGGATGCCTCTTTGGTGCATGTCATAATCAGGAGAAGGATGCCTCTCTTTGGATTCTGGAACTGACTCTATTTGTAGTGAAGAGCTTGGGGAACATCAATAATGGGATGGCAGCATTCATTCATTCATTTATGCCTCTAACCAGCCTTCCCTCACATAGTGAATGAGTACTCAATACGTGCCCTGTGCTAAGCTGAGTACTGTTCAATGGTGAACAAACAAGACATGGTCTTAAGGAGGAGTCCCTATTTCAACAGAGTAGCCCAAGGAACTTTGACCACTTTTGCTACAGGTGTATTAGTTGCTGCCAAGAGTCTGCAAGTGTTCATGGGCCTCATTAAGCTCTGCCTTCCTTCTGCTTTTTGGAGTCTGGCCCTTGGTTGGCCTTGAACGAAGAATGGGGCCCTCAAAGTACCACTGTCAGCACTCTCCAGATGAGTACTACCCTGGGAGGGGCCAGGGCATGAGGAGGGCCAGGGCGTGGGGCCCTCTGAAGGCTGTGTCATCCCAGGCTTCAGCCACAGAGGTTTTATTACGGAGGAAAGCTGAGCTGTGAGCACGTTGCTAGGCTGTGGCTATTTATTTTTATAAACGAGCCTTGTGCTTAATTTAGAAACCTGCTTTTTCTTTTTCTTTCTTCTTTCCAGCATCATCTGGCTGTCTGGCACCATCAAAGAATTGCATTTCTGACCAAGAAGAGCTTATGGGTGGATGGGGGTGGGATGGAGGCTGGGAAGAGGACTGATGCCAGCCAGCTGCCTCATGGTGTGCTGGAAACACGTGGCCATGCCATTAGCATCCTGTTGGGTTTCTGGATGAGTTTCATCTGCGACACCTACATAGTCCTCGCTTGGATCGGCAAGATAAAAGGCAGCCCTGGTGTTAGTGCCTCCTCTGATGAGCCACACACCAGAATCCAGCAGAGCAGAAGGCAATGCCACGCAGAAGAGGACCAAAGTCAGGTGCCAGAAGCAGGTGACATCTCCACTCTCAGTTCTTTGGAGGCAGCTATTTTAATAGAACCACTTTACTGCAGCTATTTTGACATGAGGATATTTTGGTATGGCTCAAAAATTCAGCCGATAAATGTTCAGCTTTTTAAAAAATAAATGATGAGTAAAACAGGCATCTTGCAGGCCATCTGTGAGCTTTGCCTCAACCTTGATCTTCACCCCATTGTCAATCTTACCTCCAGGCATCAAGGCTATAAGGACTGGGAACAGGTGAAGGAAAGGACTGGTAGAGGTTCAAAATGAAAGAAACAGCAGGTCAGGACCCCAGGAGGGTTGAGGGTCTTTTAAAGTAAAACAAAACAAACAAACAAACACAAAAAACAGGGTCAACCAAACTCAGAAATCAGGTAGAAGTCAGAGAAGGAATGAAAGATGGGAAATTGGTTATAAACCAAATACAGCGAGTCTGAATTTTGGCTTGTTTTGAGGCTGCTGTATCAAAACAGTTGTGTTGGAAGAGCTGCGTGAAATTGTTGGGCAAGACATAGTCCACTCATGATTCAGGTGAGCTCATTTTGCCTCTTCCATGGTCGATTTCTGACTCATAAATGTCTATACATTTCACTTTATGGCTTGTGTGAGCCTCAGTTTCCCCACATAAAATGAAGATGATGATGCCGGCCCTTCCTCTTCCCCACCTTTTGCTCTCCCTCCAAGTGACATGATAAGGAATGAGCCAGCATCTTGTAAACTGCTCCAGGCCACCTGGAGAAATGTGCTTGCGTAAATAGTCGGCATTAGTGTACGTGAGTCTTCTATGAGTAAAGAATTTCAGAGTCGGCAGCCGTCTCTGCCTGGTGATTCATGTGGGCACAATGATGCCCTTAGCTACAATGTATGGTGTGGGTGATGAATTTGTTCTTGTCATGGCAGAGGACTGAGTATTCTTTACCCAAATGCTACAGATTGAGTTTGCACGTGGGAACTAGATTAGCTCTGAAGAGAGCTGAAAGGAACCTGACATTTCTGCCTGCAATCTAGAGCTTCATTGTACAAACAACCGCAGCAGCATGTTTGTGCCCAACCATTGGCTTTCCTTTGCCAACAAAGAAAATCTTCTCAATTATTCTGCCATTTGTCAAACCTGCCAAAGTCCCTGGAGGCAGTTCTGGTATAACTGAAGGTGGAGAAAGAAAATATTCTCTCTACCAGGTTTCACTACTTCCTGTGTTGGTTGTTCACAAGGGGAGAGCTTCTGCATCACAGGATGAAGCTTCAGTGATTTAGACGTGGAATATCCTTCCAGGATTAGGGCAAGGAGGCCCCAGCCTCCAGAAGCCTGTCTTGCAGCTTCCGCGTGGCTGGGCAGCGGCCTTCCTTTGAGCCTTCAGGGTGGAAATGAAGGACATGTGTGTCTCTGCAGCACTTCCTGCTTTGGCTCATCCCTATTTTCAGAGCCAAAGCACCATCTCCTCTGGTACAGTTAATCTTTGTTCCTGCCACTGACCCGTCTATCTTTATTACTTTTCACCACGTCCTGGCCTTCAGATTTCTTATGGATTTCTTTCTCAGGCATTGTGTTTTGATTCCCTCCTCACATTTACTTCCAAGTGCCAAGAACAACTCTGTTCCGGCAGGAGGATATTATTTGGCTTAAAAGGGAGAATGAGCAGTGGCTTCTCCCCGTCAGCATTCTTTAGGTTTACATGGGAATTCATTCTGGGAACCATTTAGAGTCTCCTTCAAGCCTCTCCCCGACTGACAAAGTTTCTGTCCCAGAGAGTTCCTTTGCTTCCATTGTTTCTAAATGGATGATGAGAACCTTTCTTTCTGAGCCTGTGTAGAAGGGCTCAACACCCTTCCCCTCGTTAGTCCCCAGAGATCTTGGCTGAGCCCACAATGAATACACGTTGGGTATTGTTACCATTGTTACAGACTTCAGCATCAACTCCAGTATTTGATGGTCCAGTACACCTTGAATCCTCTTCAAGAACTGTTAGTTTTTCCCACCTTTGAGAACCACACTCACCTTTTAGGGCAGCTCTTCCTAAGTGACTAACAAACACTCCCTGGTTGAGCTGGAGGGGACAGGTCCAGCCAACAATGGCTTCTCTGTTGACATCACTCAGGCCTTAATGACACAGACTAGGCACAACAGCTAGTGCCCTCATGGGTGCCTATTAATATTTTGGGTAAGTTGTGTTGTCCCATCCACCACTCTGTACAGTGATTCTGGAATTTGCTATTTGATACGAGTAAATGAAGAGATGGAAGGGGCTGTTCACCACTCAGGCTGCAAGCAAGCCTGTCGTGCCCATCTGCAAAGAGGACTCCTTGTGTGCCTCCAAAATGGCCTTGTCCTTAACTTGATCTGCTTGGACTGATTGCAAACAGTGGCTTAGCTTCCTCTAGACCAGAGGACATTCTGTGCTCCCAAAACAGAATGCTACACATGGGAACAAGGGAAAGGGAGGCTTTGAGAGGTCAGCCAGCAAGGTCCCTGCTTCAAGCCTAAAACCAGTGTACTTAGGTGAAGATTCAGCAGGATAAGGCTTTGCGAGGAATACCCCTAGCATGTCAAGGTGATCGCAGGTACGTGAATTGGCTCCTTTTGAGTCTTCCTACAACTCTTAGAGGCAAATAGGGCGGGTATTATTACTCTAGTTCTACCAAGGGAGAAACTAAGTTCTAGAAGTCAACTAAGGAAGTTATGTAACTTACTGGCAAACAGGACACAAGAAACCTCAAATTCCTGACATCTGTTCCAGTTTTTCCCATCACCCCATGTTGCCCTTCAGCAGGGCTTAAGCAAAACAGCCAATGCAAGTCCTAGCCTTTCCAGCTGGGCTGAAGTTAGAAACTGGCATGGATTTACCTTGGAGTAGCTGGGTCCTGGGAGGCTACATATACTGTTTCTACTTGCTCATATTGCAGGGCAAGGCTATACGGCTCAGCAGGGCTGAGACTATTTGGAGACTCTATTTTTACGTGGTCATGGTGAGGGGGAGTGCAAATGAGAAAAGGGTACAACAATTTGCATTTGTGTATGTGTGAGCGTGTGTGCATGTGCATGCACATGTGCACATGTCTGGGCACACAGATAAGGAGACATTACTGTCATGATGGCTGTTGCAGGTGGATGGAACAGGTTCCCTTGCAGGTCATCTGCAGCTTCATGGACACATTGTGGCTTCTTACCCAGAGATGCTTCTGCATCTCTGCCTGATGACTCTCTCTGGCCACAGAAATTTGTTAAGCCCCTGCATGGGGAAGCCCAGAACAGCATCAGAGTTAAAGGTGCCTGGAGCAACCCTTAACCAATGAAGGATGGAGCTGGTTTAAAAAAAATATAATAAAGTCTTTTTTTTTTTTTTAACCCCCTGCCAACAGGAAAATTGACGTGTTTTCTACTGAGCCTTTGAGAGGGACTCCAGGGCAAGTAAAACCCAAGTGCTCTGTGCAGCATCCTGCTCATGAATACTCCCTTTATTGGCTAACCCACCTCTCTCTATCTTGCTTCTCCAATCCCTCACTGTGTTTCTGGGGATCACATTCCCAGTAAACATTTGCATCTAGATTCCTGTTTCAGGAATCGAAACTAAGACAGTGGCCCGGTTCCTGCCTCCTGAGAGTGCCTTTATGTGGTGGGTTTTCAGCCCCGCCAGATTCCTGCTGAGTGGCAGGTATGCATTTCCATGTTGGGCGTTGCCCCCTTTCAGCCACTGGCCAGGAAGATTGTGGCTCTGGTAGAAATAATTATAGAGTTTGTCAGGTTGGAAGAATCTCATCTCCAGGAGGACCCCCCCAGTAGGCCAGCAAAGATAAGAAACAGAATGAAAATGGGTGCATGCCTGTGGTCTCAATTGGGGAGGCTGAGGTGGGAGGATCACCTGAGCCCAGGAGTTTGAAGCTGCAGCGAACTAAGATGACAACTGCACTCCAGCTTGGGTGACAGAGACCCCATCTCAAATAAACAAGAAACAGTGAATGGAATTAAAACAGTGAATGTTCATTAAAAACAATGCCAAATTGAAGCAAGCTTGGAGTTTTCTTGTTGAGCACATGGGCTCCTGAGCAGGTGCAGCCTCAGCTACTCCTCATTACCTTTCACCAGGCAAGCCACGCCTGTAAGAGCTCACTTTCACGGCGCATGTCTGGATTGACTTACTATCTAAATTTCTCTTAGTGCTGCAGCAAGAGAGTCCTCTGCAGCATAGGAAGGTAGCATCAGAACTCCCTGGGGTAGGATCAGGTTTCTGGATGATGCATTTCTATCAGTTCTCCTGAGTTCCAGCAGACAGCAGATTCGACTTGCAACCAAACAGACATATGAAAGTAAATGTGCACTCCTAACATTTTGTAACCTGCCTCCCACAAAACAGAAGGCACTCTTCCCTTTGCCTTATTCCCTGCCTTGCTCTTGACATTTTTACAGCCGACTTTGCATTTCTGACACCTCCCACTTGAATTGGCTTCTGGTCTCTCCTGGCCTGAGAATCCCAGTCACGTGACCCATCCCAGTGCACACTCTCGGCTCTCTTTACGGCCAGGCCACACTCCTCCTTGCCTTGACATTTAGGGCCTGTCATTTCTTTTCCTCTTCTGCTCCAATAAATCAGGACCAGTCAATCAACATTCACTGCCCCCTGGGTGGTGTTTAGGGAAGCTGATGCTGGGCTGAGGAGGCTTTTCTGTGTGCACGGGGGTTGAAAGCAAGCATTGCCTTTCTGCTCCCATCCTGTGGCTTAGCGACAGTGAGAATGAAACCCTGGGCAGGAGCCCAGGCTCCATGTTCAGGTGTTTTGTCTGACTTGTACAAAGCTGAGTGCTCAACCCAGACAAAGCAACAATGGCCTGCTCCTGGGTGCTGCCTTGTTTATAGGTCAGACCTGTGCCACTGGTTTAGCTCGTTCACCTGAGAAAGTCTGGTGTGGAATGGAATGATCAGCAGCCTGAAGACACAGAGGCTGTGCCAGTTCTGGCCCTCCCTGCCTCCCATACCACATGCTGGAACGTGGGTTTAATCCAGCCTAGAAGCAAAGGGAAGCAAACCTCTTGAGTGCCTAGTGGCGGGTGTTAAGTAATGCCCTTCAAGGGCATGAATGTATGGGAGGATAAAGTCATCAGAAAGAGAGAAAGCAGAAAGCAAGGGAAGATAGGAAATGGGAGAGATCAAAATGAGAAAAGAGGAAAATGAATACACAAAGCGATCATTAGGCAGAGGAATAGCTGGCTGCCACTTACAACTCTTTGAGTGGCACTGATGCCATTTGTTATCCATCCCTGTTTCAAAGTGGAGTCAGGAGCTAGTGGATGCATGTGCTCTCTGCAGAGAAGACACACAGCTCAGATTTTCAAACCATGTTGCCTCCCATGGTTCCCTATATTAGAATTCAGCACAACTCTACTTGCTCAACTGTGAGAGGTCTTAACCAAAGGGTTTGAAGATGCTTTATAAAAAATAAATAACCTCTGCAAAGGTAAGATGATATATTTTTCCTCCTGTTCACCACAAGACTTGAATACACACTATCAGCACAACCCCCAAAGGTAATTTTAAGATGCAGGTTTAGAAGATTCTTTCCAAAAGAGACCATGACAGGTAGGCTGATCATAATATCTGGCACATAGTAGGTGTTCAATAAATGTCTGAAATTGAGTTAGTGAATGATTGAATATGAGAGACAGATTAAGAAGAATATTTTAACAAGAAGATACTTGAGTAGTTAACACTGATATTTTTTCAGAACATCTGATTGTTTCTGTTCTGGGCCTCATGGATTTAAGGATGAGTGAGCTTTCTAAGTGCACATTCACTGGCTGGCCTGAGATCACACATACATGCTCCAGGGTGCTAAGTGCAAGGAAGATTTGGACAATGCACAGTAATGGCAGAGGTTGAACCTGGCCAGGAGATTCTGGAGAGGTCTCTAGAAAAGCAGGTTCCAAAGCTGCTGAGGTCTCACCAAGCAGACCAGGCCCTGGAAGACAAACATAAAGATAGCAAAGGTATGAAACAGCCTATTGTGTCAGAGAGGTGCAATAGAATGGCTTGGTCAAATCAGAGAAGAGTGTGTGTGGGGGGGTGAGTGTTGGAGGGTGGGGCAACCACTGGCCTTTTTGGTCACCATAGGTTTTTCAGTGACTTCTATGTGACCAAACACTGGCATTCGTAGGTTCACTTATTTAGCTCCTCCAGGGAAGCTGAAATCCCATGTATAAGCTATTGCCTTGTCATCTGGGAGGGTGTGTGTATACCCATGTCTCCCTAAGGACTCATGGTTTATGGTAGAGGAGAATGATCTTTTATTTTCAAATCGCCTCATGGTGCTTATCTGGTTTCTAGTCTGTATTTCACTCTGCTGTGAACTACCTTGGGGCAAAACCTTCCTGCTTTTTGAGCACAGTGAGCACAAAAGAGTTTTACTGAACGGATGGATGCATGGGTAGACAATGGCCGGACAAGACAGGTGGCTGTTCAGAATCCTATGAAAGCCCTTAAGCTCTGCTGTTCTCTCCTAAGACAGGAAAATTCATGTTTTTAATCATGAGCGCTCTTTGTTTATTACTAGCATTGCAAGTTCTCCCCCGAGGCGCAGAGCCCAGAAGAAATCATCATGGAATGAAAAGAGTCAAGGTTGGAGCCCCCAGAGAACTTAGCAAGAATGCCAAGTAAGGGCTGTATAGGAGGGTGGCCAGCACAGGCCCTGAGGCCTGGGAGGAAGGGGAAGGGCTTGGAGGCTTTGCAGACCCTCAGACTCTTAGGCCCCCAGCAGTACCCGCAGACACAAGTCCCAGTGCTGGAATATTGTGCACACATCTGCTGCAGAATACCTTGGGAGCCAAAGGATTTGATGAAGCTCAAATCAGAGTAGATAGAAGGCAATTATGTTTTTGCATCCTCGGCTCCTGCCACCCTGCAGCTCCCTGAGGATGCACTTGTGGCATTTGGGTGTTTTTCTCACAAAGGCCTGGAGAGAGAAAAATAGCCACTCACCATCTAATAAATTATCCATCATGTGACCACTTCTGCCGGCCTTGTTCTGACACTTCTCCCCTTCTGATTGTAGACAATAATTACACTCTAATTGCTAAGATAATCTTGCTTATGGAGCTACAGCAGCAATGAAAAGCTGTCATTTGTTATGGCTCGTCCTGAATGTTGATTTAAGCAGAATTACACCTCAGTTCAATCTGAAGAGCAACCCCCACTCAAATGAGGCACGGTCTTTAGAAACCTGGAACTGGGCGCCACAGCATGTTTCTAGCTTCTCTCCTGGCCTAAGGGCTATACCTGACTTGAGAGAGGTCACTCATCAGCCCCTCCACAAACAGGGCCCTGCAGTGGGATGGATCCCTTTGTGTCGGAGGGCCACCCACCCGCAGTGGATAGAGAATGACTGCAGGAAGGCAGAGGGTGCACCTAATGCCCCCAACCAACAAGGGGATTTCCCTGCAATTCACATCGGCCTTTGACCCTGTGCCATTATCTCTTTTCTCAAAGCACATAACTGAATGGCAGAAAAATATCACAAACCATTAACGTGATCAGTGTTTATTGGACACCCCATATTCACATTGTTTGGTGCTGGATGCGTACAGCCTGTGAAGCTTATTTTCCTGCAACATGAGCACAGAGTCTGTGTGGAAGGCACAGGGCACATATGGAAATCTGCGGCAGTAGCATCGGACACGCTAACGAGCATCAATTTTCAGATGGGGTAAAAGGGAGGAAGAACTTGAGAGAAATGCCTGAGTGTGAGCTGCAGGGCAGGCTTGGCAATATAGGTCACTTGGTTGAATACTTCATTTATCTAATTCTATTTATTGAGGACCCACTAAGTGACAAGTATGGAACAAGGCACCAAGAATTTTAAAAATAATGGACCATTGCCCAGAGATTTTGAAGAGCTCACATTCTGCTGAGAATTGAAGTGTGAATATACTATATAAATAATTGGAATACAATATCCATGGAGAGTAGGGAGTATTAGGAAAGCATCAAAGAAAGGCTGATGGATTCAGCCAGAGGGGATGGGAGCTAGCTTTGAATTAGGCCTGGAAAGGTTGGTGAACTTTTGAAAGGTTGGCTGCAGGCATTTTTGGCCTGGAAGCTGGAAGGGCATGGAGTAGTTAAAGTAATGTGAAGTAGTTCTGTGCGACCAAAGAGCATCTGGGGCAAGGCGTAGTGAGGGGATGCAGCTGGAGAGAGGCTGAGAATAGCTAGTTCTGAGAGCTTTTGAGTGTCCTGTGAAGGATGTGGGCTTTACATAACCGGCTCTAGGTAGACAGAGGACGTACACAGCCTCACTCTGGCCAGTGTGGAGGGGACTGGATGGAAGGAGGGAAGGCCAGGGCTAGCAAGGCCTGCAGGAAAGTGGGCAGCATTACTGGAGTTGCAGGAAAACCTTTCAGAGATGCATGGGAGATGGAGTTCATTCGGCTCTTATGTTGTTTTTCTCTCTTCAATGCCTTTCGGGTACCCCTACACACAGTTGTCTTATAATTCTCCTAATTTTCTTATTCTGGAAGCCTTTCCATATATTTCTCTTGGGCTCTGAGTTCTATTCTCTATTTCTGTAATGTTAGGCTGCATGATCAGTTTTGTCTTTGGTTGGGGATGAGACACACCAGGGTGCACACTCAAGTTAGTGGAAGTTTCCTACCACAGGCTGGACTCAATCTGAAGTCCCTTTTTATGGTTGAAACAACTCTTTTCAAGTTGGTAGATTCTCACCTGAAGCAGAAGTTATTTGCTTAAGGATCTGGACCCCTTTCTACATACTCCATCAGGGGTGTTAATCATTCAGGGGTCAAAAGTCAGCTGGCCTATAAACACAAATTTACTGGACACCTGCTGTTTACACATCACACTGCTATTCCAGGTTGTGTTCAAGAAAGAGTCTAGACTCTGAGTCTCTGCAAAAGTCCTTTTAATCCCTTCCACTGCCAACATTGCTTGCTGCTGGCTTGGGACAGCCTGCCTATGTGCTGTTGCAAAATGAATCTCTCTTAAAAAACTCACAAAACCTGACACATGTCAGTCAGTTGGACTCCCAGCACCTGCCAATGGACACAGAAACAAGAGAAGGGCTGGTTTCTGGACTGCCTTCCAGATAATAAATCTAGCCATATGGAGGAAGCAGCCTCTCCTTTGGAGATGGTAAATCAGTTTTCCTAAAAACAAACAAATCTGCATTTCTCTGAGCCTGTTTTTCCCATTTCCCAAAGTTAACATATTCTGGATAATAAAACAAAAGGAAAATACTAGGTTGATGCAGCACCTCCTATGTATGTGATTATCTGTAAAATATCATACTGGGTACTATAGGCTCATAAAGAAACCAAGGCTTGGCCTCTGACCTCATGGACCTTATATTCTACTTGGAGATGTACAGAGCTGGATTAATACATTTAGGGGCTCCAACCTGAAATGATTATAGTCCTTCCCACCCATATACAGATACTTAAAAAAAAAACCTAGAATTCATGTGTAAGCAAAATTTCTGCATGTTCTTATTGTAAAACTCTGGTTAAGTTAATTGAATTGACGATAAGCTTTTCTCGTGCTCTGGTATCCTTGTTTTGTTGGTGTTCTAAGCATGGGCTTCATCTACGTACTAGTAACCTGGATGGGCCATAACTATGCACATCAGAAGCTGTAAAACTGTATATACCAGACAATATTACAAGGAGAAAAGTACATGGTGAGTCCCTGTGTCATTCAGGGTTCTCCAGAAAAACAGAACCAAGAGGAGAGGGGTGGGTGTGTGTGTGTGTGTGTGTGTGTGCGTGCGTGTGTGTGTTGAGAAAGAGGGAGAGAGAGTTTTATTTCAAGGAATTCACTTAAGTGATTGTGGGGGTGGCTTGAAAGTCTAAAATTTGTAGTGATGGATAGCAGGCTGGAAACTCAGGCAGAGGTGAAGGTACACTCCACAGGCAGGATTTCTTCTTCCCCAGGGAAACCTCAGTTCTGTTCCTAAGACTTTTCACTGATTGAATGAGGTCCACCCATACTAGTGACAATAATCTCCTTCACTTAAAGTCAAGTGATTGTAGATGTTAATCATATCTACAAAATATTGCCATAGCAACACCTAGATAAGTGTTTGATTAACTGGCTACAGCCTACCCAAGTTGACACATAAAACAGACCGTCACAGTCCCCAGTAAAGGTGTAGCCATGAGCACTGTGGATGGTCAGAGATGGGAATCTGAGGATGTGATAGCTGGAAGGGAATTTAGAGATCACCAAATTTAATCTTCATGCACAGGGAAAGTGCCTGCCGTGCTTGGTTTGTATGAAGTATTGAAAACAGGTTTTCCCAATCCAGTAGCATGTTTTACGTGAGGGATTCAAGTGGACTTTCACAGAGGCACGGGGTCTGGATTCTTTCTTGATCAGGGCATGGTGAATCAGAATGTACATAGCAGATGTCCAAATAATATTTTTTAATTAGATCACATTGGATCTAGGCCTGAGGCTTAGTCCTATCCTTTGAGGACAGGATTCAAGACTATCGTTTCACTGATATATATCCCTAGGGCCTAGCCTAGTCTTGGTACGTAATAGGTGCTCAAAAGCATTGGTGGAATTCATTAATAGAATGAATGCATGGAATTCAGGCCAGTTGGATGTGCACTATCCTGATTCTATCATAGGAATGTAGACAGAGAAAGGAATTATTCTAAGCATGAATCTGAGTTTCCTCATCTGTCGGATGGAAATGCTAATATATTACCTTTCTAACAGGTGTATCCAAAGGAGTATCTGAGCAAATACATCTAATTATCACAGTGCTTGACATATAGTAGATGCTCAATAATCAGTAGTGATTACTATGACAATATTTCTTTTTTTTTTTAAACTCTTTTTTTTCATTATGCTTTAAGTTCTGGGGTACATGTGCAGAATGCAGTTTTGTTACATAGTTATGCACATGCCATGATGGTTTGCTGCACCCATCAACCTGTCACCTACATTAGGTATTTCTCCTAATGTTATCCCTCCCCTAGCCCCCCACCCCCCAACAGGCCCCAGTGTGTGATGTTCCCCTCCCTATGTCCATGTGTTCTCATTGTTCAACTCCCACTTATGGGTAAGAACATGCGGTGTTTGTTTTTTTTTTGTTCTTGTGCTAGTTTGCTGAAAATGATGGTTTCCAGCTTCATCCATGTCCCTGAAAAGGACATGAACTCATCCTCCTTTATGGCTGCATGGTATTCCATGGTGTATCTGTGCCACATTTTCTTTATTCAGTCTATTATTGATAGACATTTAGGTTGGTTCCAAGTCTTTGCTATTGTGAATAGTGCTGCAATAAACATACGTGTGCATGTCTTTATAGTAGAATGATTTATAATCCTTTGAGTATATGCCCAGTAATGGGACTGCTGGGTCAAATGGCATTTCCAGTTCTAGATCCTTAAGGAATCGCCACACTGTCTTCCACAATGGTTGAACTACTTTACACTCCCACCCACAGTGTAAAAGCGTTCCTATTTCTCCACATCCTCTCCAGCATCTGTTGTGTACTGACTTTTTGAGGATCGCCATTCTAACTGACGTGAGATGGTATCTCACTGTGGTTTTGATTTGTATTTCTCTAATGACCAGTGATGATGAGCATTTTTTCATATGTCTGTTGGCTGCATAAATGTCTTTTTTTGAGAAGTGACTATAACAATATTTCACACAATACAACTCTTGTAGATGCTGGAGGTGCCATGCTCAGAGCACCTTTGCCAGCCATGCACCCATCCTCCAGCTCTGGATACTGTCAACAGCTCACAGCTGCCCACTTTTCCAGAGAATGGCTCTCTACTGAAATAAGAGATGTGTTCACTAGGAGGTTATGGGTTCCTGTCCACAGGGGGATAGCCCACAGCCAATGACTGATCCACACAGAAAGACAAAGGGCTGGCCAACCCCATAGCTCAAGGTGATCAGGCTGCAGCCAGTCTCCAGCTGAGCTCTCCTCTAGCTTTTCTCCCTGCCTATTATGCTCCTCTCACTCCCTTTCTCCTGAGAGCATGACCTCAGTAAATCACTTGACCAAGAGTCCTTGTCTTAGACTCTGCTTCTAGGGAACCTAACAAGACACTGTTACTTGGAGACAGCCGCCAACTTTTTGCCTGTGCAATAATGCCATTTTCTGGTTGTGATTCTGATATTCAGACCCCTGAGTGAGTCTCTGCCATGAAATGTTCTTAGCTAGAAGAAGAACATGGCCTTGCAACTGCAGCTGGCAGCTGGCACTTGGCTCATCCACAGCTAACCTCCTCAATCAGCGAGGCTGGTGTACTCATCTTCTTTGTGTTACATTTTGCCTAATTCTGCCTGCCCGAGTCAATTCAATCAGCCTAGCTTGTTCCATAAACCAAATAATCACAAGTTCAACCACCAAGGCTTGAATTTCAGGGAAAATATTCACTCACTCACTCATTCATTCATTCCTCCAACAGTTATAGAGTGTTGTCCACAAAGCCACGTACTGGAGATGTAGCTACTAACATAGATAAGACATGCCCTCTGGGAACTCACAGTCTGGAGGGAGAAATGGACAAATAAATAGGCAACTGCAAAGGCGTCTGTGATCCATTTGTAATATGATGCTATGAGAACACAGAGGAGATGAGCCAGGATGGAGGTCAAATGGATTGGTCTTCATTGCGGTTGACCTAAACAGAAATAAATAGAATAGATATCCCTTAGCACACTGCAAACCAAAGTGGTTACGTCAAAGAAGAAGGTGTCACATGTACAAAGATGTGTAGTTTTAAGCACAAAGAATGGTTGCCTAGTGATGGACAGAATAAAGAGATATAAATGCAAAAGGACTCTGCCTTCTGTGTTATTACTGCTGTAGCTTTTCTCCCACTCACTCACTCACTTCCTGGGACTCAAAGAAAGTGCAGCTGAATTAGATGGTTTTTAGCTGGGGACTGGCTAGATCAGTGGAAATCACAACTGAGTTCTCCCACTGCCTTTCTATCCAACAGCACTGTGGATCACCCGCAGACAAGGTCAGGATGCAGTGGTCTCACTGCACGGCTGCCTTATTATTGCTTATTCCTCCTGTGCCATTCATCAATCTACTCTGGCAAGACATGCAGAGGTTATAGCCTAATTATGAGGTTAGGAATGTTAATTGTTCTATGTTGACATTAGTGTAGCTGGTGCTAATGGGAAACTAATTACTACTCTGTGCCTTTACGGCCATTTTCATTGCCCTCTTGTGGTTTTGTAGTTATTTGGCTATAGATGGTAATGACTTAATATGTGGCTGCTGTTATTGCTTTGACTGTACAATTGGGAGAGTAGGAAAAGAGGAGGTGTTTTGGAGAAGTCGGAGCCTTTTAAATACTTTTACTTTTCTTAAGGTTTTTTTTTTTCTTTGCAAGGGGTTTCCTTGGGCAGTAAGAATGTGAAATTCTAAAAATACCAGTGTTTTGGTGTTTCGAGGACCCCAAGATCTTACTCATAAGTCAGCTGTTGTTGATCATGTGCTGGACTCTGAAAGATGAAGAGTGCTCCCGGTCTCTCTGAATGCCACCTCCCACCCACTTTCCTGAGCTGTAGGCCCAGAGGTCAATCTAGATCTCTCCATGTCACTTATTCTCCAGTGCCCCACGTCCAGTCACTCTTGAAGCCCATTGATTGTATCCTGAGCATCTCCCTTCTGTTGCCTCCTCTCTGGTGCTGATCACGGCTCTGCTTATCTATCTTTTCTTTGGACCACTGATTGGCAACCACCAACTTACCAGTCTCTGCACCTCTATTTTCAGACTCTATTTTTGGTTCCTAGTTTAAAATCCTCCAATGGCTCTTCTTTGACTACAAAATAAAATACAAACTCCTTTTCAAGACACTTCAAGAGCTAACCCTTGCCCACCTTTTTAACTTCTTCTTCCACATTTCCTTCTCGTTTCCAATAGCCCCATGTAGCACTCATTATTTGTTCTTCTCCAGGTACATCATGCTATCTCCTCCTGCCTCCATGCTGGCGCATATGCTGCCCTTCCTCCCTGGAATGCCCTCATCTTCCAGAGGCTGCTCCATTTGAGAGCCTTCCCTGATTCATCCAGGCAAATTAACAGATAATAACTGTTTTATCTACTAAATATTAAACTCTCTCAAGGCAGGGTCTATATTTGCCTTATTTACCACTGTGGTCACAAGCCTGTTATATCACCTGGCCTATGGAGAGTACACACTAAATATTCAACATAAGGAACTGAAAAAGTCTGTATTATGGTTTGGATATAGTTTATTTGTTCCCACCAAACTCATGTTGAACTTTGACCCCCATTGTGGTGGTGGTGCGAGGTGGGGCCTAATGGGAGGTGTTTGGGTCACAGGGGCAGATCCCTCATGAATGGCTTGTCATGGTTCTCACCAAGTGACTGAGTTCCTGCTCTGGGGAGGCTAGACTAGTTCTTGTGAGAGTGGATTTATTTCCAAAAGAGTGCGTTGGTATAAAACCCAGAGTCCCTTAGGTTTTGCCTCTCTTCACAAGTATTCGCTTCCCCTGTGACCTTCTCTGCCATGTTTTTCAACCCAGCACGTGGTTCTCACCAGATGCTGAGCAGATGTTGGCACCATGCTTCTCGTACTTCCCAGACTGCAGAGCTGTGAGCTAAATAAACCTCTTTTCTTTATAAATTACCTAGGCTTAGGTATTCTATTATAGCAGCATTGAACAGACTTAGGAAAGTCCTCAAGGCAAGACATACTTTTGATATCTACTTAGACACACAGATTAAAAGGTTACATAACCACATCTCTTTCTAGAGATAGGTTGCAAATGAATGTTTTCATGCATAACATTTCAAGTAATACATTGAAACCTCATCAATTCAGACTAATGGGAGCAGGAAAGAAAAAAGTTCTTTTAAATTTGTGGTATATTTCAATTTCAGGCTTTTTACCTCAGGCCAGTTTATTTCAATATCTACCAAGCACCTACCATGTGCTAGGTATGGTCCTGGACACAACACTGGCTATATGAACATAAATATGACACGGTTCCTGACTTGGAGATGCCTAAAGCCCTTTGATAAATGCCTTTCTGTAGACTTAATACACCTATATTCACTCTAAATATAACTTGTTTCTTTAAATCATATGGTCATCTCTGCCTGGTTTTGTCTGGAACTTTCCTTCCTGCCTTGCCTATTTGGCTAATTATTACTTGCCTTTCCCACATCAAAACCTTCTCTGGCTAAGACCACACCTCTCCTTCTCTTCCTCCTTTCCTTCCCCAGAATCATTCTCTCTGTTCCTCTTCTGTTTCCCCAGGGCCTTCCCTGTAGTCCTGTCCACTGCACCATCCTCACTCCTTTCCCGCTATTCTGTGTGTTCCTTCAGGGCAGTGACCATCATTTTATTGTCTTTCTAGCACAGTGGCTGACACATGGGAGATGCTTAATGATTTTTGATGTTGTTACAATGAATGAATAAATAAATGAAGCTAGAATTTTTAACTGGAGATCCTGCAAGCCTCTTTTTAATGAATTGTTTTGTAATTGGGAACACTCACTCTTAGAGACCTAGGTCCCCAAAGTTCCTCAGTTTTCTCCCCTAGTCAACTAAGTTAACATCTCTTAGAGTATCTTATTACCTCAGGATTTTATCAGATTCAGCCATAGGAAATTGCTATGTTTTGTGCATCAAAAACAGCTGAATATCAGCACATCATTCAGATGGTTCAAACTAATACTTAACAAATCTGCTCAATACTAATGGTGCCAAGGTAAACATCAAAGTGTCCATATTCAAATGTTCTAGGTTCCAAATGAGAAGACAGGTTTCCTTACCTCATTCTGGGTCTCCCTGGCTTATGTTTCCAAAGCTATTCAGAATGATCTGCTAAGCCTGTTGCTTCTTTCCGCTTTCCTGACTGGGTCCACAAATGCTTAGAGAGCTGTGCAGAAATCATTCTTTTTAGAGTCACTTATGAAAGGTTAGCACTTACAGCCAGTTAGCAAAAGCCCAGTACAAAGCAAATGTGTAATAATTGTCTTTGTATACCAAGTGGCACAATAACTGTTATTCATGCCATAGAGAGAATATCCAGTTGTTGGATGGAAGGGCTTGGGAGATGGTAGTTTGGTGAGGTCCCAATCTTTCTGGAAAGACAGTCACATTGCTTGTCCTTGGGACTTTAACTCTGCAGCCCTGCTCTTGTCCTATGTGGCCAACCTTCCCCACACCTCACCCCAGGACCAAGCTTTTGTGAGCTTCACAGCCTTTGCTCCATTTCCAAAGCAAGTGGTGCCACTGACTCTCAGCCTCTTGCCTCATTTCCTGTCTATGTCACTTTCACCTCTTAAATCTCACAACCAATATTTCTCCACAGGAATCACCCTAGACTTCTCTCCTTCATGGAGCCTGCATTTTCTCTGGTCACTCAAAATACCATTTCAGGATGTGTTGACAGATCACTTGGGACCCAACCCCCAGCACTACTTTTACTTGGCTGATGTTGTCCCGTGCCCCTCTCTGTTCTTTACCAGCCCCAGAGACAATGATTGACAGCTATCTGATCCAAAGGGGCAGGAAGAGGGATGAGAACATAGGCCTGCCTCCCAAAGGATCTTCCTTTTGCCATCGGTCAGGTTCAAATGTCATATAACATTGGTCAAAACTCAGCCTCCACTCACCTCCCTCCTCACACCCCATATTCCCCAGGCTGACCTGGAAAGGTGGAGGAAAAGAAGGCAGAAGGGAGAGGCGAAGCCCAAGCACCTGAGTATTTTTCTCAGGCAAGACTCAGGACTGCTCTGGACATTCAGAAGCTGAGTGTCCAAGTGTGCTGTGTAGTTCAAGGCCACCACCACTGCAGAGGCCAAGGACACCTTAGTAGGAGCTCTAACCTGGCTCCCAGGGAGAGCTGCTTCCAGATTTGCCCTGTAGGCAAATTCACTCTTTTCACCCTCTAAACAAATAAGTCCTTGCTCCCATTTCCCATGATTTAGTCTTCAGTTTAAGTCTTTGGTCTCGTCTGATCTATCAGCTCCCATCTCTCTCCCAGTCTTTTTCTTTATTCTGTGACATCTGTTGAATAAGGCACATAGGGTTTGTAGTCACTGTACTGTTCCTTGTGATTGTGAGGTAACAGGCTAATATTATCACTTTCTCAGAAAGTCTTCAAAATTATCATGTGGAGGTGATGCATTCATCTGCTGGGAGGTGTCTGTGTGGTCAGATAAGATGATGGCTACATTCCATTCCAATCCTGTCATTCAATCGTTCTCCCTTAGTGGGCAGCTCCAGGGAGCCACCAAGGGACGTGATAGTCCAAAGCATTCCGCTAAAACGGAATTCCAAACATGGTACCCACAACTTGGGTTTCTAATCTTCCATTTGTACATCTGCATGTAGTCTGTCTCTGATTTAGGGTTTAGGTTCCTCTGTATTTTTCTTTTTTTCTTCTCCTGCCCTTTGAGAGTTTAATAAAAGTCAGAGGCATCTTGTAAATTGTGTCTCAAGAATCATTATCAAAGACACCTCTTGCGCAATAATATATAGTACAAACACTAATGTGTGTGGCTTTATCAGCTAGATTGCATGAACGTAAAACAGCTCCCACACTTTTTAGCTGGAAAGGTATTTAACGTCTCCGTGCCTCTGTTTATTTGCCTGTAAAATAGGAATTATAATAGGATGTACCATAGTGTTCACCGTGAAGATTAAGTGACTTAATGTATACAAGCACTTACAACAGTCTTTGGCAAATAGATGACAACATATATATTATCCGTAATAATATGGTGGAAATATTTATTCTCTCTCTTGAGTGTTCCTCGGCAGTTTAGAACTCAGGGATCCCCTTGAAGATGCCCCCGGATCTCCCGAAGTCTCTAGGACTCTGAGAATCGCTAGTTTAGCAGAAAGAGTCCCAGACAAGAGGTCAGAAGACCTGGGAATGTTCACAGCCCCCACATACACCACTAAGAGCCGACCACGGGCCAATCCTCTTACTAGATTTTTCTGTCAGTTTACGAATTCTTCACCAGTTATGCAAGGTGGCTATCTTTTCCCCATTTCACAGACAAAATTAATTCAGAAGTGTCTAATGACGTAGTTAATGCTAGAAGCAGAAAACACGGGTCTGTCTGGAGCCACTATTAAGATCCCCCTTTAAAATCCCGCCACAAGACTCTGAGAGTCAATCTCTCTTATTTCTGTCGGCGTCAAACAGGAATATCACCACCCTGCCCACCTCGCAGGGTGAGATTCCAACTAGAAAGTGTTTATGCAAGTCCGCCGTGGGTCGCGAAACGGCTGCTGGCGTTGGAACAGAGATGCCAAACACAGTAAACGTCAAGGAGAAGCGAGGCAGCTGGAGCCGAGCCGAGCCGAGATTTGGGATCCCTCCTCCAGGCCCGAGGCCGAGGTCGGGCGCGCGGCTGAGTGGCAGGCGCATTAGCCAATAGAGCTGCAGGAGGTGGCGGGGGCGGGGCTGCCCTTTGGCCGCGCTCGGCCTTGTGGGAGAGCTAGCGGCCGCAGGCTTGTGTAGGCCGGTCTCGGCGCTGCGGATGGTCAACAGAGAGCCGCGGCCTGTGGGGCGTTGTCTAATCTCAGAGCGCTGAGGGCTGGCACCGGGAATCCTGGCGTTAGGCCAAGGGGCCTGGCGAAAGCCCGTTAACGAGAACTGCAGGCTGTTGGTGAAGTCACGACGTAGTGCCAGTGGCCTCGTCCCCCTCTAGGCGCAAGGGATCCTCACAGGCTGTGGAATCCGGGCGTCGGAACCCGCGGGGACCTGGGCCTTCTGCTTCCGCTCTCATTCCTGAATGTTAAAGGGGCAGGGCCGGACTGGGAACAAGGGAAGGCTGGAGAAATAGCAGGGCCGGATTTTCCTCCCGATAACAGACATTTGCAGGCCTCCTAGAAGGAAAAGTATAGAAACAGTGATATTGGGGAAAGAACGATGTGGCGGTTCCCATGTCTTGATGGGATCCCCTTTGCCCTTGAGCCACCGTCGTCTCTCACCTGCTTTATCGTCGTGATCTTCTGACTAGATTGCTGCCAAATGCTGCTGATCACCACATCCCCCAACTTAAATACCTTTCCATAGTTTCCCGTTGCCCTCAAGACAAAGGCCTGACACTGAACTGAACTCTCCAGGCAGTGGAGGTTCTGGCTTCCTGATGACGGTTCCAGCCCCATTTCTGACCACTTTCCACTCCCTTTCCCCCAGTCAGGGGTTTATGAGATTAATAAATGGATGAACAAGTTATTTCTAGAAATATCAGCAATATTATCAGAGTAAAAGGAACCATTATAATCTGACGATTAAAAGCTATTGTGCTCAGGTATCACTTCAGATGGGAAAGTCAACTGTCGTGGAATCCAGGGAACCTGAAGTCTTACGTTTGCTTAGCTACTAGATTTTTCGCATAATCTGCCACATGTTGCATCCAGTCTCTGTTCCTTCATTTATAAAATAGGGCCAGTGAAGGAATGTTTTCTATACTCATATCTTTACCTTTATAAGCTATTTCAAAGATAAATCCAACAGAACAGGGAGAAGCACTTTACACATTCAAAGTATTACTAATATATAATAAGATACACGCCATGTACACACCATGAATTACCTTTAAAATCCTTTTCTGGGACACATAGAACTTGCACTTTATATATCCTATAAGACAGTGGTTCCCAACCTTTTTGACACCAGGGACTGGTTTTGTGGAAGACAGTTTTTCCCACAGACCAGGGTGGAGGTGGGGAGAACGTTTTGGGGATGATTCAAGCACATTATATTTATTGTGCACTTTATTATTACATTGCAATATATAGTGAAATAATTATACAGTGCACCATAATGAAGAATCAGTGGGAGCTCTGAGCTTGTTTTCCTGCAGCTACACGGTCCCAACTTGGGGTGATGGGAGGCAGTGAGAGATCATCAGGCATTATATTCTCCTAAAGACGGCCCAACCTAGATCCCTGGCAGGTGCAGTTCACAACAGGGTTTGCACTCCTATGAGCGTCTAACGCTGCTGCTGATCTGTTGGGAGGCAGAGCTTAGGCGGCAATGCAAGCAACGGGAAGCGGCTGTAAATACAGATGAAGCTTCACTTGCTTGCCTGCTGCTCACCTCCTGTTGTGCGGCTCAGTTCCTAATAGGCCATGGACTAGTACCCATAGGTGGCCTGAGGATTGGGATCCCCTGATATATGATACCCGAGGTTTATCTTTATATCAGGCATGCATTTAAAACACCCCATAGGTTTCTTTTCTTATGGCTGCATTTGAGGAGCAGCCTGGTTTATAAGCCTTGTCTACTTCTGCTCACCACCTGTCCTTAATAAAGGGAGCCACGGGGGCCTAGAGAGAAGATGTAGAAGAAGGTATCAGCCAAGGAACCCAGCTTGCATGAGGTAAAGATGGCTTTGACTTGAAACTTTAAGAATTAATGGCCACAGGCCGGGCGCGGTGGCTCAAGCCTGTAATCCCAGCACTTTGGGAGGCCGAGACCATCCTGGCTAACCCGGTGAAACCCCGTCTCTACTAATAATACAAAAATTAGCTGGGTGTGGTGGCACGTGCCTGTAATCCCAGCTACTCGGGAGGCTGAGGCAGGAGAATCGCTGGAACGTGGGAGTCAGAGGTTGCAGCGAGCCAAGATTGTGCCACGTACTCCAGCCTGGTGACAGAGCGAGACTGTCTAAAAAAAAAAAAGAAAGAAAAGAAAAGGAAAGAAAAAAGAAAAGGCAAATCTGAAATGCCTTCTTTCATCTTACCCCTAAACCTAATACCTCCCCCAGAATCCCAACTTGAAGAGATTTCTCTGGAGACTGAGAGGTATTTTTACTTTATGAGGATTACCAGGGCAGTAAAAGCTCGGGCAGGACACATACATGTTATGAAGTCCATCTGTCTGTCTAAGAAGAGCTGCATTGAAACCACCTCAACTTGTGATTCCAGTTTCCTTGTGCATTATGGATATGCTGAAGAGCTGCCTCAAACTTAGAGATGATATGAACATGATGGCACTCTCTGGGAAAAGGCCTAGAAATTTAAAGTTTGATAATACGGTATTGTGTGTGTTACTCTGTAACTGACTTTTTTTTTTCCCACTTAATAATCTATGTGGATATCTTTCTAGGTTCATGCATATAGATCTAACTCATTCTTTTTTATAGCTGCATGATATTGCATGATAGATATTTCCTATGCTTTCTTCAGACATTTCTTATTGCTAGAAATGCAGATTGTTTCCTACCAGATTTTTTTTTTAACTATGGGGTATCATGTTGTAATAAACACGCTTGGACATATTATACTATGTACTAGGTCATGCTTTTCTTTTCTCTTAGGATGGAATCACCAAAAAGTGTAATCGTTAGGTCACTAGGTGTGTACATTGGTAATTTTAGAAAATATTGCCAGAGAGATTGAAACAATTCACTACTGCTTTCCTCCAGCTTCTCCTGGGCATGCCACATACACTGTGGGAAGGCGGAAGGCTGACATAGAACACCTTCAAGTGGATGCTACAGTGAGTATGACAAGACTATGATTCCTGGTTTCTGAAGTGTTTTGGATTTTATGGGTCAGCTAAAACCTCATTTAATAACATGCTGTCTGCCCTTTGCTTAACATAACTGTATCCATGATGTGGCTGAATTAACCACCTACCACTGCACAGCCATAAGTATCAATCCACCCTTTTTCCCTAGTTCTAATTTTGTATGATAACCTGCTCGAGGGAGAGAGGGAGTGGGCGGGAGTAGACGCTGAAAAACTGCAGGGGTAGGAAAAGGAACTGTGGGAGGGGAATTCATGTACACTGAACCCAAAGACCCTAGGAGGGATGACAGGCAGCAGGATAGAATCTATTTCCTTATTTTCATGTTCTCTCTCTGCTCAGAGACAATTTCAGCATAATAGCTGTTGACTTCTGTAACACCCTTCTGTAATCTTTTGCGAATCCAATAGACTCTGTGTTGTCACGCTTCATCAGCTGTGTTATAATTCCCAATAACTAGCACACAACTGATGTCCTATCCCTGAAAAGCTGGCCCAAAATAAATGGCTTCTGGGGGCTTAATGATAAATCAGAGGCGTTCTGAATGGATTCTGAAAGTATTCTAAGTCAGGACAAATCCTCGCTGGAATCCAATTTGGCTGTTTCATTACCAGTTCTATCTCCCGCATGCAAAAAGATGATAAACAACATTGTAAAGATGTAGATGAGATTGGCTTTTGTGACCTAATGTTTCTGGTGAAGAGAGAAGTACACGTTGTTAAAACAGGAAAAATGCACAAAACCCACTGGCAACAGAATATTACAGCCTTCATTTTTGAACAGGAATCCTTTGTGATTTTATTACCTCGGAAACAAAGACCTAGCTGCTTTTGCATTTTGTAGTGGTTTAATTAACCTTTAAGTGTGCACAGAGAGCTGATACACCTACTCTACAAAGTAAAAGTCACATGAGAAAAAAGTATTAAGTTGCCAGATATTTCTTACTGACCCAGACCAAGATTCTGTAGGGGTATGTATCATAGTAGTGAGAGCACAGTTTCCAGGATCAGGCTCTGCAGGATTCCAGCAAGTGAGTTAACCTCTCTGTGCCTCAGTTTCTTCATTGGGAAAACAGACTAATAGTAATTTGGACATTATTTTTTTTTAAGTGGCACTAAGAGCAACCAACAGATAACAAAATGAGAGAGGGTGTATGGACAAAGAGGGAAAGATTAAGAAATAAATCTACCCATAGCGAGCATTAAGAACTGTTAGGATTTGGATATCATTTTAGTGGAATGAATGTCTATGTGGGATGCTGGAATTTACAGAATAGTATAGTCTTTCTATTTATGGTTTTTGGAGTTGGACAGACCTTGGTTCGAATCCTTCCTCTGTCATTTAGTAGCTGTGTGGCCTCAGTTTCTTCATTTACCTTATGATAATGAAATGGAGGACTGTATGTCACACAGTACATACCCAGTACATTGCAAGGGTGCAAGGCATGGCAGTTATGACTATTATTGCGTTTAAACTGTTTTGACTGCTATATATTGACCCCTGTATCAGTTTCCTATTGCTTGTGTAACAAATTGCCACAATCTTAATGCCTTCGAACAACAGAAATGTATTCTTTCACAATTACAGAGGCCAGAAATGTGAAATCAAAGTGTCAGTAGAGCCACACTACTTGCAGAGGCTCTGGGGGAGAATCAGTCCCTTGTCTCTCCTAGCTTCTGCTGGAAGCATTCCTTCCTGTTCTTTGGCCTGAGGCTGCATCACTCCAATCTCTGTTTCTGCCTTCACATTGCTGTCTCCTTTGTGTGTTTAATTACCCTCTGCTATTCTTTCATAAGGACACTTTTGATAGCATTTAGGGCCCACCCAGATAATTCAAGATGTTCTTCTCATCTCAAGATCCTTAATTTAGATGTATCTGTGAAAACTTTACCATATTAAAGAATATTCACAGACTGAGGATTAGGGCCTGATATCTTTGGAGGCACCACTCAGCCAACTTCAACCCCTGCCAATGCGTCAGACTATGTGTCAGGCATGTCCAGGGATATCTCTCATTCCTAGTTGAGGAAGGGAAGAAACTGAAAGGAAAGCAACCATGATTTTATTTAACCAGAATGCTAAGAGTAAAAGACAATATTTGTCAGTAGAAAACAAAGTAATGATTTGTTTCTGTGCTACTGGATCATCATCTCACACATCAGCAATGACCCTACATAGGTGATAATAGCATAGAGGTGGAGACCTTGGATTCTGGACCTAGATGGCCTGGGTCAACAAACCAGGTATGCCTTATATTAGGTGTAACTTTAGAAATGCTTGATTTCTCTGTGCCTCAGTTTTTTTAATCTGTAAAATGAGTTAGCACCTATTCCAATGGGTGGCTACGAGGACTAAATGGGGCCTAGTTCACAGTAAACACTATGTGAGTGTTAGCTGTTATCATATTTTTCTGTGCATACAGGTGGACAAAAGTCTGGGGACCAGGTTAAGTACTTACTACATTTCTGAAATAGAAATCTCCACTATCTGCTTTCATGCTTTTAATTTCATTAATTACTTCTAAGGGCATCATGCAGACAACATTCTGCTTAATTAAGAATCATGGTGGCTGGGAGCAGTGGCTCATGCCCGTAATCCCAGCACGTTGGGAGACCAAGGTACATGAGGAGGTCAGGAGTTCGAGACCAGCCTGGCCAACATGGTGAAACCCAATCTCTACTAAAAACACAAAAATTAGCTAGGCATGGTGGCGGGCGCCTGTAATCTCAGCTACTCAGGAGGCTGAGGCGGGAGAATCAATTGAACCCAGGAGGCAGAGGTTGCAGTGAGCCCAGATGTACTCCAGCTTAGGTCACAGAGCAAGGCTCTGTCTCAAAAAAAACAAAAAACAAAAAACAAAAAAAACATGGTAATGTGATATCCGTTAGTTGAGATTTCCTGTGTAATTATGCACACTAAGAGTGTGTACTACATGGGTAGTATATGAAAGGGCAGATACAACTTTGTAGGGACTGAAACTTATATAACATGGGGGCCCTCTTGATGAAAAGGAATACAAAATCACAAATGCAAAATTAGGTAGAAAAGTGAATATTAGCTGGGCACAGTGGCTCAGGGCTATAGTCTCAGCTACTCAGGAGGCTGAAACAGGAGGATTAATTGAACCCAAGAGTTCGAGTCCAGCCTGGGCAACATATCAAGACCTCATCTCTTAAAGACAAACAAAAAAAGTGAACCTTTACTTAGAATGAGAAGTGAGAACAAAACAAATCATTTGTTCAATGATTTGAAAGGCAAAAGGTCATGAAAGGCAAATGAAATGGAGATTCCAGGGACTGGCCTATGCATATGTCCATGGTGTAGGTGGTTAAGAGCAGCAGCTCCAGAGTGGTCTTGATGCGGTGGAAGACCTGATTCGTAGCTCTCTTCCAGACCAAAGTCAATAAAGTTAAATCCATTCATCAATAAAGGAGATTTATTACATGTAAACTGCAGCAATTTCATTTGTTTTCCTTTTTTTAAGACTTCATAGATAAAAATATTTACAGATCTGTCTGATCCTACATTCTAATTTGGGATCAGGAAAATACAGTTGTGTGTCTCCTTTAATCGTAACCTTCATCTAGAAAAGGATTCTTCTTCAGATCCTAGGTCTTACCTAGTTGGGGAAGGGAGCCTAAAATGTGGGCCTGGGGTATCAGGTCAAGATTACAGTGCCTTTACTGTACAGCACACTTTGTTTTGATCTTCTTATCCTTCTCTCCCATCTCTGTCATGTGTGTGAGTTTTCAGATGTTGTATGGCTGGCAGAGTAAGTATGTGTGTAAGAAGATGTGTGGAGAGTCCTGACCCTGTGGGCTTCTCACGGTTGTCTGGGCAGTTTGGAAGAGCTAAAGCTATTCTTTCGAGAAAGCATTGCTCCGCACAAGGACAGGGAAGGGTACAAAGCCTATCGGTATCTTCCTCCTGTTTCTTTTTCTCACTGTCTTCCTCCCTTGTCCTTCTCTCCCTGTATTGGAAGCCAACACAAATACTCACTAATTGAGATCTCTGAAAGATCCAAAAACATGAATAGCTAAGGGTGGTAGAGTTTTGGCTACCGTAACAGGAAATGGGAAGTTCAGTGTTGGAGGCTGTGGGATGGTCAGCTTCCGGGCACTTGCAAAATGACTCAGGCCATGCCTGCCCACTCAGCTTACTCACAAGGCCACTACTGCTCTTGGCAATGAGCTGACCCCTGTATTGCACGGTGCAGCTGGCCAGCTCTGCCAGGCCCAGTGAGAGTGACATGCCCACGCCAGCCTGTTCACACCTCCTCCTCAGCCAGAAACTGTGGTGCATAGAAGAGTGTTGTGTATCCCAGTGCAGGACATCACAGAACTAGTACTTCCTGAATCCCAGGGTTCATCTAAACGGATCAGGGAGGTGGAGAAAAGTAGGAACAAAACTGACATCAGTCCCATGATGGCAGATGAGACCTGATTCTGCTGAGTGACTCAGAGTTTCATCTTGTTAACAAATATATGTAGCAGCCATTTATTCAAGTATTCATTCAACAAACTATTCTTAACATATGCCAGGCACTTTGCCGGTACAAAAGATATAAAGTTCACATGTGTATTTATAAAACATATGAATATATCAGAAATAATACAGTATAATGTGATAAATTCTGTAATGAAAGATAAAACTTTAGTAAGCCAAAAATGGCAAAGATTAATTATATGTATCTGTATGTGTATGTGGGTTCTCATTCAAACCAGGGAAATGTGATTTTTTGTTTCTTAAGGACCTAAGTGTCTCCTGCCAGTACAGCCCCTTCCCCAGTAAGAACCAGCTTTCCCCTCCCACCTTGCCATCAGGGTCACCTTCTTCTAGTATATTTTGAGTGAAATACATCCGCTCCTGAAGCGAGGTGGCCTGTGCTCCAGCCTTCTCTCCACGACCGCCTCTTCTTAGTGACTACTCACAGCTCCTGTGGTTACTGTCCTATTTCTCCTTCCCCTCACCAGACAGCATCTCACATCTGTTCTTCCCCAAAGATTCCCTCACACAAAACTGCCATATGTAAAGACTTGTGGGAGGGCTGGGGTTATGGAATGGGTCACAAGATGATGCAGAAGGAAAACTATTTCAAATAAAAAATCAAATGCCACTGTTCTTTAAAATGCCATAGCTATCCTCACCCCAATAAATATCTCACGGTCCTTCTTGAGCCCCTCACCTGCCACATGCACATGACTCTCGTGTCTCTCACCAGAGACCCCTGTTTGTTCCCAGCGATGCAGCCCCTGTGGTGTCTCTTTGTTTCCCTGAAGAAAACTCAAACTTCCCATTACTTCGTTCAGCAAAAGTTCAATGATTCTGTGTCCCAGCCTCTCCGGGTCACACTCAGACCTCGTGTGCATAAATCATGGCCACACTTTGATGTCTTTTCCTTTGAGAAGCTTCTCCCCTAGATGCAGAACAGCAGTGTTCCTTTTGTTGTTGATGATGTTAAAGCATTTTGTTTTCGTTTTTGTACACATGAGAGGTGGAATGAAATTAGTCCTGTAGACCCGAGTCTCCTATGGAGTCCCCCATAACCAAGGAGGTGTGGGGAATGATACGGAGCCCAGGGAAGGCAGGGTCCAGAGACAGATGACTACTTGGGTTGAAGTTCTGCCTGTGAGGCAGGGAATGTGTTCTGATAGTCTTCTTGAATCCTACCACTCTTAAGTAACATGGATTTGATGTTTTCTTTTTTACTTCAAACTTGTGATTCTAAGCCATGAAAGGATCCAATGGCTACTGTGACACGGCAGTCTCCCAGTGTGATGTGGATGGCAGATGCTTAGGTACGTCCCACCTCCTCACCCACATGGCTTCATCTGTTTGCCAACTCAGCATGGCCAAGTAACCTGGTCACAGTGCTTCAGATAATTCAGAGTGAGAATAAGCCAAAAGGGAAAAAAAGCAAAGAAAAACTTTCTTTTGTGTGAATGACCTAGGAAATGTCGGGACAAAAATTTTTTTTTTTTTAACTTAGATCATCCATAACTTGAACTTGGGTCTTCTTTGAATGGTTTCTAGGGAATTTTTTTCCTCCTGTTTTGAGAGATCATTCTAGCCCATTTGAAGGGCTGTGATTTCAGCACCAGCTGAGTTCCCTATCTTGGTTAGGTGTCCACTCTTTCCTTTATGGTTGACAATTTTCCCCTTCCCCAGCACTTGGCAGGAAGGGGCTCTCCTCTGAGGCCACTGTCACGTCCAGGCACGTTAGCTCCCTGGCTGCCTGCCTGGCAGACATTACTGCCACTCAGGGCCAGGGGGACACTGGGTTGAGCAGGCAAGAATGCTGGTGGTGGTTGCATCTGGGCTGCAGTTCACCATCTGGGACAGAACAGTGAGATGGAGCAGCCGTGAGCAGATGGAGGGTGCACATCCATGGAGACTCAGTATGTGTCAAATATAGCCTCATAAGGAAAGGGCACAGGGAGATACTGAAAGTAAAAAAGTTGTTGCTTACAAGCTTTAAGAATCCAGAGGGAGTTCTACCATGGAGAAATGAATGCAAAGAAAGAAGCCTAAACGGAAAGAGGCAATGAATCCAAAGCTCTGAGACCAATAGGCAGCGAACAACTTGCAACTCAAAGCCACCAGCCTTGCCTTCCAGCCCTCCCTGATCACCCCTTTTCCTGAACACATATCACATTTTCCATTTTTGTCACTTGTCTTGGCATTTACATCATACCCTGTCTGACATTGTTTCCCAACTCTTGTCTCATGTGTATCCATTATGTCTTCACAGCTTAAAAATGAACTCCTGGAGGGTGAGACCATGCATGACAACTGGCAGAAGGTATGGAGAAAACCAGTTTTTAAAACTCGTATACTTACTATAAGAGAAATGATACAATTTAGCCATTGCGTTGTACGTTGAACTAAATTGAGTAATAATTATTATAAAAAGCAAATTGGCCAGCCAACAGACACGTGAAAAAATGCTCATCATCACTCGCCATCAGAGAAATGCAAATCAAAACCACAATGAGATACCATCTCACACCAGTTAGAATGGCAATCATTAAAAAATCAGGAAACAACAGGTGCTGGAGAGGATGTGGAAAAACAGGAACACTTTTACACTGTTGGTGGGACTGTAAACTAGTTCAACCATTGTGGAAAACAGTGTGGCGATTCCTCAAGGATCTAGAACTAGAAATACCATTTGACCCAGCCATCCCATTACTGGGTATATACCCAAAGGATTATAAGTCATGCTGCTATAAAGACACATGCACACATATGTTTACCGCGGCACTATTCACAATAGCAAAGACTTGGAATCAACCCAAATGTCCATCAGTGACAGACTGGATTAAGAAAATGTGGCACATATACACCATGGAATACTATGCAACCATAAAAAAGGATGAGTTCGTGTCCTTTGCGGGGACATGGATGCAGCTGGAAACCATCATTCTTAGCAAACTATCACAAGAACAGAAAACCAAATGCCGCAAGTTCTCACTCATAGGTGGGAATTGAACAATGAGATCACTTGGACACAGGAAGATGAACATCACACACTGGGTCCTATTGTGGGGAGGGGGGGAGGGGGGAGGGACAGCATCAGGAGATATACTTAATGTAAATGACAAGTTAATGGGTGCAGCACACCAACATGGCACGTGTATACATATGTAACAAACCTGCACGTTGTGCACATGTACCCTAGAACTTAAAGTATAATACAAAATAAATAAATAAATAATTTTGCTAAAAGAAAAAAAAAATAAGTGGAAGCTGAACAATGAGAACACATGGACACAGGGAGGGGAACATCACATACCGGGGACTGTCAGTGGGTAGGGGGCAAGGGAAGGGAGAGCATTAGGACAAATACCTGATGCATTTGGGGCTTAAAACCTATATGATGGGTTGATGGGTGCAGCAAACCACCATGGCACATGTATACCTATGTGATAAACCTGCACTTTCTGCACATGTATCCCAGATCTTAAAGTAAAATAAAAATAAAAAGTAAAAATAAAAAAAAAAAAATAAAATATTGTAAAAATGTAAAAAAAAAATTAAAAATGATAAAAAGCAAATTGGCACTATAAAAAACTATTCTCCACCTAATTTTTTGGTCCAAAATTATTTTTAAGGTTTTTATAGGAAAAAGTTTTAAACATAAGCTAAAGCAGAGGGAACAGTATAACTAGCCCCTATATAAGCATCACCTACAGTCCAGAAATTTTAATTGAATTTTTCACCACTCTTGCTTCATTCATCCCCTTCTTAACCCAGAGTCATTAAAAAAAAAAAACTTCGATTATAAAACCCAGATATGTTATTTACCCCTGTATACTTCAGCATGCATCTTTTTAAAATGTGGACATTTTCTTTAATAATCATAATGCTTTCATCCACTTAATGAGCATCAACTTCATATTAACAGTAGTTCCTGGATATCATCTGAACTTGCCAATTGTTTAGAACATCATTGAAAAGAAGGCCTGTTACTCAGCCCTGTCACAAGGAGCCATGCGGGAACTGACCTTGATTATACCTAAGGCCAATTCTTACTTGGTAGTAGTAGCAGAATCTGAGATTCATAATCACAAGCCCTTAGCTTCCTACTCTCTGGCTAGGCCACAGGACTGGCCTGGAGTCCAGCTTTCTGGAGAGAGGCTGCCAGGTTTCAGATAGCTGATGGTGTTTAGAGGTAGGGGTGTGTGTGTGTGTGTGTGTGTGTGTGTGTGTGTGTGTGTGTGTGTGTGTGTGTGTGTGTGTGTGTGCACCTAACCCAGGAGCCATCTTTGGGGTATTAAGGTAGGAATAGATTTCAGGAATGAGGGATGGAATTCAGGTGTCTGTGAATTTAGACAGGAAAAAAAGATACCTCTGACGTTTTTACTAACCTCTAATGGAAATTTTAAATCTCTTTCAACTATGATGATAGGCGGCAAACTGCAGAAGTAGTTGCAGTATCTGTGACTGTCACCAATAGAAGGAAAAGTATTTTAATATCACATCACATTATTGCAGGTATTGTCAAATATTGTGAATACTTATCATTACTTTGAAATTATGTTGATTCTTTTCTCACCTCTAGATCTGGTTGTGGAACATGTCAGTAAAGAAACACACATATTATTAGATCACAAACTTGTTTTTGTTTCTACAGTTTGTATAACTGTATTTCAATATGCTTTGTTTCCTTTGTAATTCCATGTATTTTATTTTACACATTTTAAAACAATATTCTGAAAAGGAGTCTGTAAGCCTTTACCAGATGGCCCAGGAAATTCACAGCACAAAAGGCAAAGAACCGCTGGGATGGAGCCAGCCTGTGTGGAGATGCCCAGAAAACATCTTCAAGGATTGTTCCTTGATTAATTCATCAATTTCTTGAATATAATAACCAGGGGTGAGAAATTGGCCCCTATAAGGAGTCTCGGAAGTTGCAAGAGCCATGTGACAGCCTGTCTCCAAAATGACATTGCTCCTTGTGTTGGCATATGAGTCACAGACTTTGGCCAGCTCTTCTGAAAAGATGCTCGAAGTACTCCAGAGTACTATAAATATCCAAGGTATTAATAGAATTCCTCCCACCTCAAGGCTGCAGTTCCTCCCACTGCCTTCCTGCTGCATATTGGGCACATGTGGGGAGGACAGTTGGAGAAGCTCTGCTCACAGGCAGAAGCCTATCGTTCTGTAGCCATGACACTAACTTGCCGTCCTGAGCATGGGGAGAGGGAGGGAAAGCAATTTGTCTAAACTCCCTTTTCTGGAAAATGAAAGTGATGCTACTTGCCACCTACCTCACAGAGTTTGAAGTCAATCAGCACAGTTTATACGCACAATCCTATGAATATCACATTGTCATATCATGAAAAAGTTACCAAGCTCTTCTAAACGCAGGGAGTAAAATTGACCAGCTGTTGCCAGAATCACATAGCCCCTATTCTTTACCTGATAATTCATCAATCTTATTTGCTTCTCACAGTCTAATGACTACCAGCATTATGCAATGAACTGCATATAATTGCTTATACAGTATATAATTGGCTTATATGGTAACATGTCTTTAAGTTTTCTAATCAAGATAAAAGATCTTTTACAGTTATTTTTGCTTCCTACGGCCACAGCAATTTATCAGCCCTTGAATTTCACATTCACATTTGATGTGGCTTTTGGCAGGGGTATGTTAATAACAATCAAACACTAAAAACAGACTGGTAACTGTTCACATTAGCCCTAAACTGAAGATGATCCAAATGTCCACCAACAGTAGAATGAATGAAATAATTTATGATACATCCCCACAAGGGCATACTATACAGCATGAGAATAAATGAACTATTGCTACTGGCAAGACCATGTATCAGTCTCACAAATATAAGGTTGAGGAAAAGAAGCCAGACAGGAAAGAGAACCCACTAAATTATTCTGTTTATGTAGAGTTCACAAACAGGCAAAATGAGCCTGGGGTGTTAGCAGTTAAAAGCGGAGGTTACCTGTGGAGAGGGAGCAGTGGCTGGAAGAAGATATGAGAGGGTTTCTGGATGTTATTAATAATTCTGTTTTTTGACTTGGGTGCTGGTTACTTGGATACAGTCATTTTGTAAAACTTTATTGAGCTGTACACTTAAAATTTGTGCACTTTTCTGTGTGTATGTTAAACTTCAAAACAAAGATTTAAAATTTTTAACGAAGAGAAAAGAACACGGTACAAAAAATTGTTTTTAAACACACTCTTCTCCAGTGTATATAGCTTCTTGGAGAACTGGTGATGTTTGAAAACAATGTTAAGAAATCTGGAATTCTTGGCCAGTGCAATGGCTCATGCCTCTAATCCCAGCACTTTGGGAGTCTGAGGCAGGCGGATCACTTGAGGTCAGGAGTTCAAGACCAGCCTGGCCAACATGATGAAACCCCTTCTCTACAAAAATTAGCTGGATATGGCGGCAGGTGCCTGTAATCCCAACTACTAGGGAGGCTGAGGCAGGAGAATCACTTGAACCTGGGAGGTGGAGGTTGCAGTGAGCTGAGACTCTGCCACTGCACTCCAGCCGGGGTGACAGAGTAAGACCGTGTCTAAAAAAAAAAAAAAAAATCTGAAATTCTTAATTGGGATTTCTGGTAATACGAAAGTCACTAGAAAATAACCTGCCCTGCCTCCTTTCCCTCCTTGGATTATAAACCTCTTGATTGACATATTTGTTAACCTTAGGGGGCAGATGTCATAAAACCAACCAGGATCTGTTCTAATGACTTGTAAAAGTGGCCTTAAATAAAGGGAGCTATGATGAGGGCTGCCCTACTGAGAGCTTCGCCCAGGGGGCTGGGTGATGATGTGGGTTTTGTTGTGACAAGGGCACCCAGCTAAGTCAGGGCAGTCGGGACTGAGACTTGCTCTTGTTCGGCCCCTGCGATGTGTGCAGCATGGGGCTGGGTCAGCGAGATGAAAGGGAACCTTCTTCTAATTGGTCAGCAGCGAGGGCCTTTTTCCCTAATTGGTAGGCCCAAAGTGGGTAGGCCCATTTTCTAAGCAGGGCTGCTGTGTCTCCCACAGGGCCCTCCTGTTTTCGTCACTTCCACTGCTGGACCCGTGTTGGCCTGGAGCAGTGTCCCTGGCTCCTCCAATTGCCTGCCTTCTATTTTCCTGCTTTTACATAGGAGGCCTCTAGGAACTACCTTCTTTTTTGTACTTCTCCCTTCGCTCACACAACACACTCCAGAGCACAGCATAACCATAGGTTGTTTTTTTTTGCGTTGTTGGGATACAGTGCAGGAGCCTTGTTTAGGAGTCATTGAAACTCAGTTCCTATCCCAGTGCATGGTGTTTAGGAGCTTAATAAATATTTTTTCAATGAAGGAACTGCAGATTCTTCATACCTTTTTTGGCCTCTTGGGGTATTTGTTCTGAGTATCAGTGTGGTATAGTGGAAAGGGGGGCTATCAGAATCAGAGCCCGTGCCAGAATCCAGCATGTTGCTCTTTACGCCCTGGGCAAATTACTTTCTTCCTATTTCAGTTCCTCATCTGAAAAATGGGGATGATACATCTTCTTTGCAAGGGGCTGGGAAGGATTACATAAGCAAAATGTATGTCGTTCCTTGAACGATGTTTGCACATTGCACTGCATGTTCTTCATTTACTCACTCATTCAATAAACATTCTATAAACTTGAATCAATGCCAGAAACCAGCCTGGCTGCAGTGATGCATAGAACAGGGTTCCCACTCTCATTGAGTGCAGAATCCTGTAGGGGATATATTTGTGATCATTAAATGCAAATAAAAAGTTCTCGTAGGTCTTGTAATAGAAATACTTGCAGGGTTATATATCTGTCTATCCATCATTTAGCTTTCTAAGCATCCATTCTTCTATCTATATATGTACATAATTATTCTATCAGTATCTCATATGGTTTAGATCTGTGTTCCCACCCAAATCTCATGTTCAGTTGTTATCCCCAGTGTTGGAGGTGAGGCCTGGTGAGAGGTGATTGGATCGTTGGGGCGGTTTCTCATGAATGATTTAGTACCATCCTCTTGGTACTGTTCTTGTGGTAATGAGTGAGTGAGTTCTTGCATGATCTGGTTGTTTCAAAGTGTGTATCACCTCCCCTCTCTCTTGCTTCTACTCCCACCATGTGAGACGCCTCATTCCCTCTTTGCCTTCCGCCATGATTGTAAGTTTCCTGAGGCCTCTCCAAAAGCAGAAGTTGCTATGCTTCCCTGTACAGCTTGAAGAACCACGAGCCAATTAAACCTCTTTTCTTTATAAATTACCCAGTCTCAGATATTTCTTTATAGCAATGCAAGAAAAGACTAATACAGTATCTGTGTATAATAATAATAAGTGCTATATGTGTGTCTATTGTTATTATTATTATTATAATTCTGTACATAGAAAGATGACTGCTATAAAAATATCTCTATAGATGTTTATATTATGATTATTTCTGGAGCATAGGATTTGGGGTGGATTTTTGTTATTTTTTTCTTTAATATTTTCTATATTGTTTGAATTCTCTATCAACAGGTATCATTTTCAAAAAGCATTGACATATTAGAAGAGAGAAAATATAAAAACTTTGAAAACCTAATCAAAATGAAAAAATATTAAATGCCAAAATTGACATAAAGAATAGGACACTTGACTAAACCAACAGATTTTAGAGATTAAATGCAATCAATGATCTGTCTTCTCAAAAAAATGTAGGCCCAAATGGTTTTACAGGTGCATTCTATCAAACTCTTGAGGAACAACAAATTCTCATCTGTATTCTGTTATTCCAAAACAGATATGGCAAAAGCTGGCTGAGTTCATTTTATGATATTGGTGCAATCAGATGGACATTTTACAACGATGGTGTTTTACAAAGAAAGAAAGAAAATTATAGCTCCATTTATCTTACTCAAGTAGATGAAAAATATCTTTTAAAATATTAGCTAATTGAATCCAATAGTATGTTTTAAAATAATACAGCTTGATTAATGAATGATTCCTTATTAGGGATTCTGCCAACAAAATTAAGAACATTAGTAAATTAAATTTTTTAAATCTCACAATAATTTCAATTGATGCAGAAAAAGTACTTGATAAATTCTTTGCTTATTTATGATAAAAGCTCTTAGCAAAGAGTAGAAAAGGATTTCTTTAATTCCCCTAAGTGGATTTTGGTTATATTCCAAAACCTCCACAAACATTATAGTTAATGGAGAAAATTTAAGTGCATTCCTGTTAAGACAAGCATTCTCACTGTGATAAGCCACTATATAACACAACCAATATGACACTGTTGGAAATCCTAACCCACATTGAAGGAAAGAAGGATAAAAATGGTGATTGGAAAGGAAGAAATTAACTGTCAGTGTTTGCAGATGATATATCCATCTATTCAGAATAAACAATAGGATCAACAGCTAAACAGTAAAAACTTGGTGGACATGTGATCAAACTATAAGAGCATTTCCAACAGCAAGCAACTATAAAATGTTATTTTTTTAAAAGCAAGATACGATTTATAGTAGCAACAACTAAAAATATCTGGTAATTAAACAAGAATACATACAGCCCCCTTGAAAAACTTCCTGAGTGAATGAGAAATATTTCTTATTGTTATATGGGAAGATTTAATATCATAAAGACGTTAACCCTCTCTGCATATATCTAGTAGGTATAGTGTAATTCCATCAAAATTCTAGTCTGAAATTCATAATAAATTTGTTCTAAAAATGTATGTAATGTTGGACCAGTAGAGCATTTCAAAACTTAAACAAAAACTTCACAAAAGCCATGTGGTATAACATTGATTATTGATATATATCAAAATTAAGTTTTTTTAATTATACAGAAAGACACATAACATGGATAAAGTTAGAAACATATTTAAAAATAGGAACAGAGACTTATAATATTCAAACAGACAAGGGATTCCTATCTAGAATATAAATGAAGAGACCAGATCAAATAAGAAGTCAAATCAAACAAGGTAAAGAGAGCAACTTCATTTAGAGAAATGGGCAAAGTATATGAACAGGCAATTTACAAAGCAATGAACCCAAAAAATGAACAAATCATAAGTACCTCAGCTAATTAACATAACAATGAGATATAATTTTATGCCTATTTGGAGAACATTAGCAAGCTGAATAACTCCATGTGCTGGGGGATATGGGAAAACGTTCTGCTGATAAGAATAAGAACTTGGCACAGTCACTGGGAAGCACAATCTCTACTGCTCAGGCAAAGTAAGAATACCCGTGTTCTATAAACTGGCAAGACTGAAAGGAGGGTAAAGAAATGAGAGGAGCTGAGAAAACAGTGAGGTTTCTGGCGTAAGTGAGTAAGTAGGTAGATTCAGGTGACTATACCTAAGATAGAGAATGGAGGATGAGGAGGAGCTGGTTTGGGGATAAAGATGATGTTTTCTGTTTTGGACCTGTTAAGAATAATGCATTTATGGGACACAAATGGAAATAGTAGGTGCTCAATGAATATTAACGTCTTTCCCATCAAATAAGTTTCCCTTTTCTTCTGTGTTTAGGAAAGACAGAAGTTTAATTTTTAATTTTCTCCAGTTTAAATTCATAGGTTAGAGACCAACGTTTCTATTATTATTCCTTCTCAATAATAAAATAAAAAATACATAACACTGATTTTCAGATTATCAAAATTTTAAAGCTGTAATTAGTAACTAATGGAGTAGATAATCCTGTTTTTTCCAGGTCACCTGATGTCAACATTCTTGGGAATTTTTTTTAAGTGAGATAAGGAATACTTAAGAGATATCATTTTAGACTGTAAAGCTCGTGTATTCTAGTGCCAGAAACCCAGAATTTAAATACCAGCTCTGCTAGCATGCTATACAATTTTGGGCAGGATACTTTCAACAAATGGGCTAATAATAATTACCTTTCATAAACGTTATTAGAATGAAATAAAATCATATAAAATGCCAGATATAGTAAATGTACCATAAAGGCTAGTTATTATCATAGGCCCTTACCTTTAATTATTACCTTATTTATTCTACATTTCACAAAGTAGTCTACACCAGCACTGTCTAATAGGAATACAGTGCAGGCCACATGTGTAATTTTAAATTTCTAGTAGCAATATTAAAAAAGTAAAAAGGAATAGGTCAAATTTATTTTAATGATATATTGAATTTAATCCAGTATATACAAAATATTATCTTGTTAACATGTAATCAATATAGTTACTAGTAAGATATTTTGCATTTTTTTCCATTTGGCTCTGGCTCATGTGCCACTGTGACCCAGCAGTCATATATCAGACTATTCTGTTTGGAATAGGTTTGGGATGAGGCAGAGAAGAAATATGTATAATTGCATACCCTTATGGCAACCACAAATTAGATAAGACAAGAACTAATGATGCTTGGAAGAAATGAAAATATATGAAATTATTACCTTTCTTCTGCCATATCTAATGGCAAATAGAAATTTTTTGGTGAAAAAATAGAAACAGAAATTTTTACTGGGCAACAACTATATGCTACATGCTATACATGTGAAGCCTATATTTATGTTGAGGAACGAGGAAGCTGGAATCCTCAGACTCCAGTTACTGTCGCTGTAGTTAGGACTTCCCTGAGACTTAGAACTTTAAGTCCTAAAGAGCATCCCAGGGAATAGACAAGCATTGTGTCCAATTTATATTCTATCCATGCTCTTCAGTCAGGAACATTATAACTCCATGTTTTCTCACTCTCCAAGGGGATGATCCAGGCCCTCAAATTATGGGGAATATGGAGAAGTAAGCATGGAGAATGTGTGTGGCCTTGAATGACGTGGGGATCAATTCATAAGCTCCATGTTTCATGCTCAGTGAGTGGGGTGGGACACAGGCTGGCAATCAGGAGGCTGGCCAATAGCAAAGAATTCCACATCACCAGACTCTGTCCTTCCCACTCCTGATACTTTTGACATCTCCAGGGCAGTAGGCAATTCAGCCCTACCATGTGTATCTTAGGTCAAAGGGAAAAAGACACAGAGCTTCAATGTGTGATTCCCAGCCTGAAAGGAACTAAGTGTCTTCTGATACACAACACTTGAGGTTTTTTTTTTTTTTTTTTTTTAAATGAAGGCATTAAACTGACCTTCTTTTGAAATGGGCTAGACAGGGTAAACAAGGAGAGATCTTGTTTTTCCTTCGTCCTGGAAAAATAACGTTTCTCACTTTCCAGCTCAGTACAGTTGACTGAATTGGAAAGGAATCTATTTTCTCTGGAAAGATTTATTTGCCCAACAGTTGTGTTTTTGTATATATGTGTGTGTTGGCAAGATAGATAGATTTTCCAGAACAAGGGTCGTCTTGTTCACGGTTTAAAGGGGCCTAAGAGTTGACTAGGGAATTTAATGCTAGAGAAGGCTTTTGCAGACTTCAGCGTTATGTACAAATTCAGAAGCATCCCAAGACTTGCCCTGGACAGGGAGGTAGTGGTGCTGAGGCAGTGACTGTGTGCTCTTTTCAGAGCAGAGAGAAACATCTCTATCTCTTCACCTTTCTGAATACAGTCTCAAGGCATGGGATCATCAGGATCTGTTAGGAAGCATCTGTGTTTCTATTTTTCATATATAAAAATTGTTTCCAAAAAAGTAAAATGATTTTTTAATAAAGCCATGTGGAAAAGCTGAGAGTGGAATTTTCTCCTCTCCCTACCACCAGATTTCTTTTCCCACCTGGGGACACATGTTTTGGGATCAAGCAAGAACAACATGTAAATCCCTTTGTGGCTGAATTAGAGAAAAGACTTACAGACATTGTTAGGAGTCCCTCTTTTCTGCCTCCTTTTTTCAGCTCCATAAAAGACTAGCATCACACTGGAAATTTTAGAGCAAATATGTCCTACTTTATGGAAAATGGTTTTCATTACTTTTCATTTTCTCCCATTTCATGTCAAGCATTAATATAAATTAAAATGGTATGTTTTGGGATATTTTGGGATATTTTCTTGAGAACATTTCTTTGAAGATGAATTCAATGTACTCCTTGTCAATTCTATATATATATATATATATATATATATATAAGTGTTGCTGGAAGATCTCACTGCCCTCCTTCAGGACCGGGCTGTCCGCGTTCCCAGGGCTGGCAGGACTAGGGTTGAACAGCTTTCTACTTTGTAAGTGTACACTTTCATAAGGCATTTTTAACTTTTATAAACACATTTTTATTGTGTGTCAAAGTCCATGTATATGTAATATATATAATATATATATATATATATATATAAACACCAAAAATAAAATATATCTGAAGATGAGTTTCTTTCCCCTAATTTTTTTGTTTCCAAGTCACTACTTGCTAAGCTCAACTGACAGCTTGGCTGGATTTTACACAAATGACTTTTCACTCAGCTGGTCTTTGCCTTGCCAGGTGTGGCTGGCCAATGTAAAGGAAAGGAAAGGAAAGGTGTTTTTCCTTTTAGCATGAGCATTAAAACTTTTACCACATTTTCCATTGCCCGGTGTCTGTTTTTAAGAAAGCACAGGCCAGCAGAAAACAGAGGAGTCTGAGATTTTTCCTTTGTAAATGTTGGATTCCAGCCTCTTAGTACATTTAATTTAGCAAAAATCTACATAATTAAATGAGAGGAAATATTTTTATTTGATGGCAAATGGCTTCCCTGAGGAGAAGCCATCCGATGGCACCCACTCTGAAGTGTTGCTGGAAGATCTCACTGCCCTCCTTCAGGACCGGGCTGTCCGCGTTCCCAGGGCTGGCAGGACTAGGGTTGAACAGCTTTCTACTTTGTAAGTGTACACTTTCATAAGGCATTTTTAACTTTTATAAACACATTTTTATTGTGTGTCAAAGTCCATGTATTTGGCAAAACTGGAAATTTCACTAATTCCTATTGTGTTCTTCCTTCCCCCAGTAGGAAGCTGGTTGGGACTGAATCTGGGCAGAATGGCTGGTGCACTTGCTTTGCAGTTACAAGTACAGCAGCACCAGAAGAATCAGCAGGTATCTCCGAAAGTTTCCAGGGCAGGGTGCGGGCATTTTCTTCTCCGTCTGTTCTCCAAATATCTACCCCAGGCCTGGTGTTAAACAAATATTAATTGGAAATGCTGGTCATGAGATCAAATGAATAGAGGAAAGAAAAATGGCAGCTTGCTGCACATTAGCAAAACGTAAAACAGGGCAGACCTGGACCTAATTTTCAGTTACTGAAAATTGAAAATTATTCTCTCAGGGCTCCCAGACAAGTCAAGCTTTGAGGCTGTCTCTGCCATGGTCCCTTCTCTGAGTCACCTCCAGTGGTGCCACCTAAACTCTGCCCCTTTGTCCTTTGATCAGTGCTCTTTCTTTCCCACCCCCATAGTGCTGAGAGCTTTCCCAGGTAACTGCTTCTCTTGCCTCACTTTCTATCTCCTCACCTCCAGTCAGTGGCCTCAAGGGTTGGAGAAAATTAAAAACAGCTTTCACACCAAGAAGCCCACAATCTCTAGAATGGAATATTAGTTAAGGGTTAATGAATCCTGCACCCTGGGTTTCTGAACAAAGGACAAGAGGCAATTGCCTTGAGTTGTAAGAGAGAGAATTATAATGGGATGTTGAAACTTGCTATGTAACTGTCAAGGTTGGTTAATCTCAGAGATGCATTACTTATTCCAGTTGTGGACAATCTTAATGCCATCTAAGAAAACAGATTATCTAAGTAGCTGGCTTCAGAATTTCTCCTACCTTGATGAGCCAGCCTGATGCAAAGAGTTGAACAAAAAAGCCTAAGGAAAGTTATGGAAGGAAAAGATTGAACAAAGACAGAGTTGACTTGCTCTGCATAAAAAAAAGAAAGTATGCTATTTTTTACTAGTGAGAATCTGGGTAGAAGGGTGGGGAGATTGTTGAACCACGTGGTAGAGGCCCCAATTGATGGGAAAAAAAATTACATAACGTCAATTTTAAATTGTTTTAATTTGTTGGAATTGGTATCATATAAACCCCTTTATTTATCCAAGTCTTCAGCAAAGGATCTAAAGTACATATAAATTACAAAACAGAACAGATAAAGACGTGTGTGTGTGTGTGTGTGTGTGTGTGTGTGTGTGTGTGTGTATAAATCAAGAGAAGGGATTGGATTTTTGACATCCAGATCCACATGTTAGAGAAAGCCCACAGTGGACAGTGTGGTGATGCACATATTTATACATAGATTTAATATTTCTGCAGAAAGAACTGGAACTTGACCGGCAGTATGGAAAAATACACCTTCCCTCTCCATCTAGAATCCAGCAGGAGAAAGGGGCGTAAGCATCCCTCAGGTGGGAATATGAGGCAATTCATTTGAAACTCAAAGGACAGATTTTGGTTTTCTCTGAGACTGTGGTTAAATTAAGAGGACATTGAGCAGAGCAGGGGAAGGTGCCTGGGCAGCCATTTATCTGATTTGGTTTGAATCTAGTATTATTCTTGGGAAGAGAGGCTATACCAATAGAATTATTAAACTTCTGTCCAGCACTTTGACTATATTAAAAGAGAAGTTGGCTTTCTTTCACAAAAATTTATGAATCACAGACATATGGAATCACCCAAAAATGTTGATGTTAGGAACCTACATTTGGCAAGGGTCATAGAGCTATGAATTCAGCTTCTGGAACCAACTGCATGAACTTGACCCCTCTTACTTGTGTGTGGGTTCAAGTTCCTTAACCTCTCTATGTCCAAGTTTCTTCTTCTGTAAAATGGGAATAATCATAATTTCTAGCTCACAATGTCCTTGAGAAGATTAAGTGAGTAAGTGTGCAGAAAGCATTTAGAATAGTTCTAGCACATTCAGAATCTGAATTATTACTCTCTTACCTTCCTACAAGAATCTGGGAAGGGGCCTATGTGCTAAGAAATGTAAACACATTATCTCAATCCCCCCAACAATTAATTTTCCTAACAGTGGGGGCATTATTAATCCTATTTTTTTTAACGAAGACCTGAGACCAAGGAAGATAAGAAACTTGCCTAAGGTCACACAACTGGCTAGAAGCAGATGCCTTTGTAGGTCACTGGTTATGTAATTTACCCAATAAAATTAGACTTACTGATTAAAGCCCACACAGGGAATAGTGCAATATCTTTTACAGTATTTAAATAGAAAAGGAAAACCAAACAGGAAATGGCTATGCTAAGTGCATTAGCTCAGCGACATACCATTTTAAATGGGAAAGTGTGAAATGAAATGAAACGGTCACAGTTAATCTCTGAGCAGAAAGTCCACAGAGTAAGTAGTATAATCGAGCTGGCACATCGAGGAAGCCTGCATATCTCTCAATTTGTGGTCTGTTACTGCTTGAACGTTTCAAAACAATATTAAGGTTGGTTGTAGCCAACATCTCAAATATTAAATATATTTATATTAGTTGAGAGACACAACTTTTCTCCTTAAAGCTATGTTTAAAGCAAAAGTTCCTTTTTTTTTTCTCTTAAGCAGTTTGAGCAAGCCTGGTTTACTGGAAGTCAGCTTTGATGTCCCCCTTGTGGTTTGAAGACTGCTGTTGGTAACAGTCCTAGGGGTGGGTGGGGATGTGGGAGAGAATGTTCTTCATTGAGTATCTCCTGTTGTCACCACCGTGCTAGACATTTGGCATCTGTCCTCTTTCCCCATCCCTACAGCCAGCTTCTGCTGACGTGGTTTAGCACACAGCCCTGTTCCAGGTGCATAGGACGTCTTGCTGCTGAGCAAGTGTAGAAAACAGTACATGATTAGCACTGAAGGCACAGTTAGAACATGATCAGGCCCAAATCTTTTCCTCTCTTGTTTTTCTCTGGAAGAGTAGGGAGCCAGACTACTTAGCCTAGAGCTTCCCAGCTTGTGTTCCCCACAGGGATGAGTTACAGATGTATGGAGAGAAAAATGTCTCTTGCCCCTCAGGGTGGCTGGGCCAGGCTTGGAACCACCCAATCCCCAAGGACCAATGACCTCCGTCTATTACTCCAGTGTGCCTTACAGATACACCATGTGGGTCCTGTGAGTGCACACACTGCAAGGGGAAATGGCATCTTTTGGATTTGACATCCTCTCTGTGGGCACAGCAGGAAAAGCCAGAACCTGGAGTCAGGAGCTGTATCCTAAACCCATCCCTTACACCTGTGTGTCTTTGAGCAAATCATCCAAACTTTCACAGCTTCTGCTTCCTTGAGGATTTTTCGTCTTCTTCTCCTTTTTTGTTTTGTTTTGTTTGGTTTTACACTGGCTTATTTAGGGTTAGGCAAAAGCTGTGATTTGAGGTTTCCAGGTCCTTTCTGACTTTGGCCAGAGCAGCTCCCTTTGATTTCTTTTACATACTGGGGTAGCTGAGGGGCCTCCCCTGGAGAAGGGATTCCACAGCTGTACTGCTGCTGGGCTAGCAACATCCATGCCCCCTTTCTATGCTCACCTCCTCTGAGTCTATGAAAAACTATTTCCTATCACTCTGTTAAAAGTAAGTACATCAATGCACTTTAGGCCAAAACTTTTTCGTCCTTAAAACAGATTGTTTTTCTAATCTGGTAACTTGATCATTTGGTTTTCTGAGAAAGTAGAGCCTCTAGGTGAGGTAAAGGCTTTGACGATGTGAGAGTAAAGTCACCCAGTGGACAATCAATACCTTCACTCCTCCTGGAAGATGGTGAATGTCTTTTGGGAGCATAGAATGCCATCAATTTTATCTTCAGGTGGCTTGTTTCTCCCCCTTCCTGTTAAATATTATGTGTTTGTGAGCTGATTTTAGAAAAATACAATCTGCAGGATTTGTGCTGTTCATTTCTTAACTTAACAAATAATTGCTAATGGTGACCATTCACTGCTTGCCCAGCAGTCTATGTTTGACTTGTTGTGGATCAGGTGATCTCTACTGACTCTTGCTAACACTCCCTTTCACTCTGCATAGTGGGAACCTTCTCTCTGCTCCTCCTCCAGCTGCGTTAGTGGAGATTCGCAAATGATTCCTCTTATTCAAAACAGAGAACTAGGTTAAAACAACCTCCCAGAATCTCTGTTTCTGAACCTTAAGTTGGTTAGTAGTAAATAAAGGAGGTTGGGCCCTGAATGAATTACAGAATTCAGAATCAAACCCTCTAGCTCAGCCCTGATTCAATCTTGGATATTAATTTGTAGAAGATTCTGAATTCATGCTTTATCCTCTGCTTTTGTGTAACTGTGGCTTATAAAAATTTGATATTCTACATTAAGATTTTTGTCATTGGCATGCATCTTGACCGCTGCAGAATGCTGCTTGCTGGGTCAGAGATCAGTCTTTGAGGCAAGATTTAACCTGATGAATGAAGATAACTTTTAGGTACAAGGCTCCTCCTTCATCATTCACAAGCAGGATTTATTCACTCGTTTCCACACACTGGCTTCTGTCACCATCCAGAGAACGGGAAAGAAGGGTCTTGTTTATATAAGGTGGTTGTAAAATGAATCCACCCCTACAGGCCTTCTCCTTTGCCACAGGAAGGACTCCCAGACACGCTCTGCACCCTATAAACACACCCTTTCATCCACACTTGGCACGCCTTCTCCATTTAAAGCCTGTGAGCTCCCTTACTCTATTCTGACCTGGTAAGGCTTCTTTCTTCATTTAAAAACTTGATGTGGTTTCTGGAGTCATCTCTCTCTTAATCTCCAACCAGAACATGGTAAGGTCCCATTTAAACACAGTCTCTTCCAAAACCTTCACTGACCCCTGCGTAGAAATACACTCTCCTTCCTGTTAGTGCCTATGCTATTTATCCATAACCTCTCTCCTTGCATGTATCACTTTTTACCGGGGAATACAGTAATTTTTTTAGTGCATGTAGCACTCCCATTATTACTATAAACTGCTGAAGGGCAGGAGCTCTGCATCTCCATCAGGACTGGGACTAGTGTGAGGCCACTGAGGTGTTTACCTCAGATACAGAATTTGAAAGGGCCCCCCCCCCAACAAAAGTCAAAATAAATAATGCTTTAATGTGACACTCTAAAAAATGAGTGCAAAATCTGTGATGAACAATATATCAACATTATGAATAAAGACAGGATCCGTATTTTTCCTTCTACTTTCCCTTTTCCTTTCAATTTTCTCCTTTTGCCTCAGGCACTAGTATGGTCTGGCATAGCACTGTTACTGATTCTGTCTTTACTACACTTTTTTTGCATTACTTTTGATTTCTTAAAATATTGCATTAAGGTGTTATTTATCTTGATTCCTGTTTGTGTGTGTGTGTCCCCTTAAATGATGCCCCTGGGATGAGTGTCCCACTTGCCTTACGCTGGGCCTGGCTCTGATCACTATGGCTACCAGCACAGATCTTTGCCTGTCAATATGCATTCAATCAGTATTTGATGAATGAATGAATACAAGCAGAGATAATTTCAGGTGCTTTTTTCTTTTCTTTTTTTCTAAAAGCAAAAGAACATCTAACCCACAACCCGGCATCTACCAGAACAGAGACAGGCAACAGTGAGAAAAGTTATAGTGGTCTCAGGTGGCTGTCTGGGGTCCCAGTCAGCACTGCTTCTGCCAATTAAAATCATTTGTCCTGGGCTTCTTTCACTGTCCCAGAGCACCCTCTCCAGTCTTGCTTGATTTCATAAGCAAACAGTTCTCAAGGAGTTAAACAGCCACGGAGGTACAGAATTATCTTTCACCTTCTTCTAATGAGTTGTAAGTCACAAACAACAAAAATAGCCTCTTGAGAAGCCCGAATATTGAAAGCAGTGTCTACTGATGCGTTTCTGCAGAGAGAGGAAGAAGACAAATGGCTAGAAGACCAAGAGGGATGAGATCTACCTCTGCCAGTTCCAGTACCCAACGTAACAGAAAGTAAATTTTCATCTCTATGCAACAGCACAGACACGTAGGAGGGATTCCTAACTCTCACAGGAAAAAGAAACAGGTCATGAAGGTGTTGAGTCTGAGACTCACACATACCCTGAAGATTGTAGTTGATTTCTCAGTGTATTCATCACCATTTATCTTTAAAAGACAAGCACGACCACTTGTGAAATCTTCTCACAAAATCATCTCTAGAAAGTTGAGCCTGTAATAACAAAATTATTTCTACGCCTTGGTAGAGGGCCCACGAAAATAGTATTTTTGATTTAGTTACAGGAATTCTCTTCAGCAAACAATACTGCTAAAGTGTTTTCTCTGGGTTCTGTCCACCTAATAGTTACTGTTTCTAAGTGGGGAAAATGGATTTTGTTCTGTTACAGTTACTATGATTTATACTTTTTTTTTCCTGTTATCAAATGATTGTTAACCTTTATCTATCTTCACTCTTTTTAACCTCAAATAGTCTGACCGTTCAAAAGTTAATCTAAATTACTTTAAAAAAGAATCTAAATAATCTACTCCCAAATCCTAATCTAGAAGAAAGAAAATGATTCTTAAGAGACTACTTCGTTGTGTCTCTGACAGTCTTCAAATCACTTTCCATTTAGTTTGTTTGCGGTTTCATTGTGAAGTGACTGAAACTTCATTTCTGTTATATTCTGGAAATTTGGGGATCTGAGATCTAGCAATGTACTCATTTTAAGAAATTACCTTACAGGAAAAATGTTGAACATTCCCTGGAGTGTTCCTAAACCAGCCTTGCTAAGGTGTGGGATTTGGACTCCACATTAGTGAGGGCCTGCTGTGTGCTCATCACCATGCCTGGCAGCTTCTGCTGTCATCTCATTTCACCCTTTGAAAAGTCTAGAAGGAGAGCAGGTATTGTCAGGCCCATTGTGAAGAAATAAAACGCAAGCCTCAAAGAAACTGTAATGTGCCTAGGATCATAAGACCAGTAAGCGGGGTGAGGCCAAGACTTGGCCTGGATCTCTTACCTCCACTCCTTATTGCTTGTCACATTGGGTACAATGTCTGGGTATTTTCCCAGCCTGCCATTGATCTTAGAAGGAAAATTCTGCACTGCTGCTGCTCCAAGAGATACAGAGGATGCATTGATCCAACCCAATGTGTTATGTGGTTGATTTCTAAGGTGAAGTGAAATCAGTTCCAAAAAGATTTGAAGGATTCTTTCAAACCATTTGAAGAGATAAACACTGTCCATCCAGTGTTAAGACACTATGTGTACCTTCCCTGGAATTCCATATTTATTAGAGACACTATTGCTGTCTCAGAAAAGTCCCCCTAATTTCCAAAGTGGCTCACCAAGAGCAGGTTCCAGATCATCTTGAAAAAAATGGTAAGGTGATTGGGTATAAGAAAGAGGACAATTTTATATCATGAAAAGGAAAATGCACCGATGTTTATATGTCTGAATCCAACGGTATGTTGTGCACAGTTGTGTGTGTGTTGGGGTTGGAAGAATATGTGTCATGGAAATTGAATGATGCTGGGAAATACATCCTAATTACTCAAGACCATATGTTTTTCATAAACAAACAAACAAGTAGTCATCGATTCAACTACAATAGATACAATCACTCAAATTAAAAACAATACAAGGAAGTCAAGTAGAACAGCACAGTACAGTAGTTAAGCATGAAGTAGTTAAGCTTGAAGCCAGTTGCCTGAGTTTATAAACCAATCTGCTAATTACTAGTTGTGTGACATTTGATAGGTCAGTCACTTAAAAACAAAATAAAACAAACACTGTGTGTTCAATATTCCCCTCTATAAAATGGACACAATAATAATAAGTATGCATATGGATGTTGCAAAGGTTAGATGAGAAAGTGCAAATGAAATGTCTGATACTTCATAGAAGTATGTTATAAAAGAGAAAAATGTATGTACCATTTTTGAGCTCCTTCTAATAGAATAATATATTTCTCAGGTTCAAGAATTTGGGAAAGAGTTAATCACAACAGAATTGTCACCAGGCTTAGAAACAGAGCAAGTGATTTTACTACTAGAAGCCAGTATGAACCCAATAACGCAGTATGGGGAAGAGAACATCTAAACAATGTATAGTAATAATTGGGATATCGTTGAGAGTCGAACCCTCAGAGCTTCTACATGCATTTAACAATTAGTAGGTCAATGCCCTTGCTCAGTGGATCTCCACTAATCATATGGGAGGCACCAGCCAAATGAAGAAAAACCAGCAGATGCCCTTGTAGGAAATGAAATTAAAGTGGAAAGGCCTAAAATAACGTTTCCATTGTGCCCTTCACTTACATTGGGGAGTTAGGGCCAGACTGGGAGGCTGGCAGGGAAACAGCCTGGCACTGCAGGCCACCTGGGGTCCATTTGCCAATAGGACTTGTGGCTAACATCCATTGGTAACAAATTTCCCAGAGTCACAGTGCTCTTTCAGATCAGCATGATTCCGGATCACAAGACGGATGGGAAGCCACAGAGCCCCGGGGCCTTTCCATGAAGTTCAAGATTACACCGTCTGTAATGAAACAACTTTGTATCTCCTCATGGCCACAATTACTTAGTCACTGATTATACAATAAACTCTTCAGAAATAATTCACGAAGATGAGAAATCAAACCCCACCCTTTTATGTTCTGAGGCATGCACCAGCTCCACCTCTTGAGAGAGCGAGGTAAAGCCTATTGCATATCTTCAGCCCTTGGTATTTTCTGGCAAATGTGGAAGACCCTCAGTGTTGGAAGGTGGTCTGCAGTTCCACAGGGAGACAGTACAATGGGTGTCTGCCCGGAAACAGCAGTGCCTGGCTTCAGATACAATTTCAACCGATCAGCTCTACAGCACTGGGCAAATTACTTAATTTCCTATGCATCTCAGTTTCCCTATTCACTAAATGGCAGTAATAATAGCACCTACTTCATAAGGTTGTTGGACCTGGCACACTGTAGTGCTAAATAACCATCAACTATAATGCCCATTTTCCTGAGTCGTTCACCTTTTCGATAGCCTAGCAAAAAGTTCTTTGAAAAAATGACAATTACCAAAAAAAAGGCATATTTCATGTAGATAAAATAACTCACATTGTCTCTTACACGTGACAGGGACCTTGCCCATGACTGTGGCCCTCACATAATCTGAGTAACCATTTGGGTTTTCATTGCTACATGGTGCTTCTTCTGCAAATGGTATTGTCCTTTGTGAACCCACTGCTTTTACCTTATCACTGGCAAATACTTTCAGGGTTTACGTGAAATGTATTCACTGGCATGGGGAGTATGGATGGGGTCCCTCCTTCGTGGAACTTAGATTCTGGTTAGGCAAGGGGTAATAATAAAACCTAAGAAGGGTTAGGATCCCAAACTCAGAGTTCAAGGGGCTCATGTGTGAGGAACTCTAAGGGGAGGGAGAAAGAAGTAAAGTTTAAGCTCAGAACTGAAGGGGGTTGAGAGTTATGCTTGAGAAAGAGCCCCAGGTGGGTGGACGAATGTGGTTCCAAGACCTAAAAGGAAAAGAAGTTTGGCGTTGAGAGCAGCCAAGGCCTTCCACCCACCTGCAGCAATGTAAGGCGGCAAGAGGATGATGGTCAGGCTGACCTAGGCTTGGAGGCCATGTCAAAGGGTCAGACTTGATCCTGAAAGTATCAGGGAATCACGGAAGGGTTTCATGTTGAGAGTGAAATGGTCCGACCTGAGGCGAGGCTGGATCATTTCGGCTGCTCTGTGAGGCAGGAGAGAATGTGGGGATCCTGGTGGGAGGCTGTAGCTGTCGAGTCGGCACAAGTGCACCATCCTTTAATGATTCTGGCCCAGGCTTGGGTGGTTTGGAGGTAAAGAGGCAGACAGATTTGAGAATCATTTAAACATTTGACTTAAAACTAAAGCTAGCCCTCCCTGCCCCACAAATCAGGATACGTAGCAACATTAACCTATAGTCAGCCCTTCTGCTACCAACATCCAGGGCATTTTTAGTTTGGAAAAAGAGGGGACCTGGTATCTAAAGTGCAGCTTGGGGGTTTTCTACTGAGGTCAATGATCTGCACTGCTCTGCCTGACCCATTGCTGCCTCAGACACTGCAGGCTGCTTGGCCTCCTCTCACCCTAATTACGCTTATCATGCAAAGCCCTAATACAGCCAGGAAGGGCTCAACACCAGTCCCTCTAGCCAAACAATCAGCAAACTAAGATAACTTTAGAGTGTCAAGCCCAACTTTATGACTCCTTCATAGGCACCAAGGGCATTGTTTCAGTAGCCTCAGCCACCAGACAGGATGGCCCAGGGCTGCTTGTTCCTTGACCTGCTGGGGCCAACTGTGACTCATCTGTTTACTGCAGAGCAAAGGTAACTTGGGATGCACAAGTTGACAGCTGTCTCCCAGGAGACAATCAGTACTAGAAATAAAGGCACTGGACTTTAACTGGAAATGTTTCTACTGGCACAGACCCAGGCTGGATGAGGCAAGGACGTGAGAGATGGCATGCACGTATTTTAAAGAACTGGGGTCCTCACAGCTGACTGGCTATTTCAAGCCACTCTTGTTATTATCTCACTGAGCAGCTTGGAGGCTAGTGATGTCACTTATATGTGCTCTGTTATTTACAGTTTGGATATTTTAGCCCCATAACCATACTTCCTTTCTTGGCAGAAGGAAGATTAGGAGCAGCAATAATATTATAGTAATATTGGTATCATTTATTAATGGGATAGCCTATTCCAAAAGCAGTATGCCACTCAGGTTATACACATTGCCTGTAATCCAGTGGTCACAACCTGGGGTTCGCTTAGGAATCACCCAGGAGTCTTCAAAATACCGGGGCCTGGGTCTACTCTCCAAAGATTGATTGGGTAGGGCCAGGGCATTGGCACATTAAGGCTCCCCAGGGAATTCGAATGTGTAGCTAAGATTGAGAACCACAGCTTTCATCATCACAACAACCTGCAAGGTAGGAATTTTTAGCTTCATTGGATGGATAAAGAAAATAGGGCCCAGGGTCAACAGACAACTTGTGCAAGTACAATATCAGGGACTTCAACCTTGAGTCTGTCTGGCCACCAATCCCTGATGCAATTTGCTTCACATGTGTTTCATGAATCCTTAGGTAAAGAGTGAACAGACAGAGCACACAGACAAGGAAAAGGGAGCCCAGGGCAGCAGCACCCCACAGGAGCTTTGTGTATAGGAGGCTCCACCGCCACCCTGAGCCAGCTGTACAGCATGGGTGTCGCCTGCAGGTGAGGGTTCCAAAAGGAGAGTAGCCCAAGTGAGCAAATAACCCGTCTTCATGGTTACAGCAGCACCTGGCTTCCGTCCAACCCTCAGAAGCAGGCGCAGAGGAGAGACATTTGGTAGAAAGTTGAACAGGGCATGGCCTGACTGGGGCAGGTAACCCTATGCACACTCAGTTACCTGCAGAGAGACGAACTTCCTTCCCCAGTGTCTGCCTTGTCATCCTGCACTGTGTCAGCTCAGGGCTTGCACCAGGTTCTCTGGGCTGCCTCTAAATCGTATTTCAGGATGTTGCGGTCAACTCAAGAAGGTCATGTTGATTGATATATACTGTCGAATGGGAAGGAAGCATCCTCTGATTCTTGTTTCCCCAACCTAGAGCACCTTTAGCCATAACTGTCTGAAATAAATATAATCAGGTGGGATTCTGAAACTGCACCTTCCTTCTCCTCTGCTAGGAACCCACCAGGGCAGAGCCTCAGCTCTCAGCCTCCTAGAATGAAGCATGAACCCAAAGCAAAGAGCTGAACTGCTTTCACACCTCCGACTTCACAGACAAAGGTGACTCCCCTAAAGTATTTCTGGTATCGTTGCTACCAATGACTGAGAGAGCATCAAAGTCTGAGGGGTGACAGAGGAGAGGGGAAGTTTCTGGAGTCAGGTAGGAGGTATCTGGCCCTCTCTGTACTCCAGATCTAAACCCTACTCTAATACTCCCCACAAAGGCTTGGATTGGCCACTTTTGTCCATTTATTCACTCAACATTTATGAAGTTTATAGCACTAGGGATTCTTAGCAGAGTAAAACCAGCTCTGACCTTAAGTAGCTCATAGTTTAGCAGGAGAGAAGTCACCTAAAGGGCAAGTGTGATGTCAGAGGAAAGCACGGGTGTGGTGGGAACACAGGAGGTAGTAGGGTGAGTGTCCTAGAGGGGCAACTCCTGACTTGGGGCTTACTAATGCCTAGCAGGAGTCAGCCAAGTGGAGAGTGGGGGAAACAGTTTTCTAAGTGGAGGGGGCACCTTCAGCAAAAGAGCAAAGATTCTCCTTTGCCTCAATAAAGGGTGTTCCTTGTTGAAAGGTCACCCTGGCTTAGCTCCAGAAACTCTTCCTTCTCTGGACTTCAGGGACTTGGACTTCTTTCTCTGCATTCGGGCCAAAGGGCTGAGTCTGAGTGAGACTAAATTCCTAACTCAGACTTTTTTTTTCTTCAACAGAAACATGCAGTTCCGAAGTCTTGCCAGCCACACCAAAGAGCTTTTCACAAGAAGGCACAGGCCAGGTAGAGGCAGCTGTGCAGTGGGAGGACTGTGATGTTTTGGACTAGAAAATAAGACTCAAATGAGGCCAACAAAACACGGGCACTGCATAAAGGTGTCTTCTCCCCACTTTATAAGCCTTATGTGTAATAATATTCAATGCCATAACAAGGCAAGCAAATCAGTCCTTGGAGGGAGGGATAGCTGGATTTTAATCCTGGCTCTACACTGAGGTCTTGGACTACTTACTGCAGGTCTCTGAGCTTCATAGTTTTATATATAAAATAGGATGAAGACCACCCCCAAATCCACTTTGATGGTGAGAATTAGGTGACGTGACAACAGAAGGGCATTTAGAGCTTGGCACAGAAGGGGTCTCAACAAATGGTAGCTGTGTTTCATCGTTCATTTGAGAACTGATGTTTGGATCCTTTTCTGCATCTTGAAACATCCCAGAATATTCCTCCTTAAGCCTTTCAGTTGGATACTCACTGATACTTCTCTATTCAGTTTATACTGCGAGCAGGGGAGCGAGGCTTGAGCTTGGTTCCATGAGCAAGGGTGAAGGGTGTAAGTCTCCCAGCTTCATTTCTGTCTCCTCCTCACCTGGAGAGCCATGGCCAATTCTCTTCCCAGGTCACTTGACTTCTGCATGACCATGACTTTCACCTTCTGCATTTTGGAACAATATACTCATGAATGCTAAGAAGCTTTTGTTTCTTTCTGCCTGTGCTGATCCTGTCTACTATATAAGAAAAATCACAATGGTTGTCATAGTTATGCTCTTTGCTTCCTGAGTTGAATAGCACCGGTTTTGATGTTATATTATATTGTATTCTGGATCTCTCTTTGATGGTGGGTTAGGGAGAAGGTTTGCCAATTCTTTGTGTTACAATTCTTTTTAAATAAATCCTCAGAATTAAGGCCATTTTATTACTTTCTTTTACTTTTAAATATAAATATATATTTAAAAAATATATATTTTATATATAAATATATATTTTAAAATATATATAATATATATTATATATTATATATTATATATATTTTAAAATATATATTAATATATTTTAAAAAATATATTTATATATTTTAAAAAGCATATATAATGCTCACCAACTTTTAAAAAAACATATTTAAACACCTGGAGTCTGCCATATAGTGATATTGGGAAAGAATCCAGAAGAAATGGAGGCCACGGGAACATCTTAGAAGGCAGGGCTTGAACACAAATTCCTTCTGCTCCATTTGCATTGTAACCATTTAAGGTGAAGCCTTCTCAGCTCCTACCAGGACTGTTGTAAGAACCTTGCACTTGCTCTCTGGCCTCTTTCCTGTGCAGTGTGTGCTGCTCAAGTATCTCAGTCGTCATGTGATATGCCAGCTCAAAGTTCCCCAGTAGTTCCCTACAAAACCCATTGTCCTCAACCAGACATTCAAAATCCTTTACTATCAGCTTCCTTCTGACTTTGCAGGCACTTGACCCCGTCGAGTGGGTTTGCTCATTGTCTCGGTGTGCTGTGAGATGCTTAAATACCTTTATTTTGTGCCCTAGAGTTATGGATCTGTCTGTCTTCCCCCTTCAGAAACCATTTTCCTCTTCCTTGTCTGTCCAAATCTCACCCATGTCCTTTTGTACTGTGACTGGAAGCTCAGTCTCCACGTAGATGGAGACTGCACAGGGCTACCTGTCTTGATGAGTAGCCATGTTATGCTCCATTTCCCTTTGAGATGGATGGAGATTAATAAGATATTCCTGGGCCACATGGTGCTCTGTTCCCCACTTTTTCTTTGATTTTCACTGGCAGCTCTACTATCTTTCCCCTGCTCTGCTCCGGCAACTTCTTAGTCCCCTTTCTTTACAAATCCAGAAAGGACTTGATAGCACAGAGGTATTGTTTCTTTGTTTTAATCTATGTCTAAGCACATTTGCATATAGTTTTACAGTTTTGTCTCCCACATTGTGTACCTGTCCTCCAGGAAAACTTCCCTGAGCAGGCAAGGAGAAGGGGAGTACTGGCGTTTCCTGCCTGTCTGCTCTGTGCCTCTCCTGGACACATTTGGGTGCATGTAAATTGATCTACAAGCCTGTCAGGAGGTGTTTTAATCCACATTTTCAGAAGAGAGAAATGAAGCTCAGAGAGGGTTAATGACTTTCTCTGGGAGCGTGTGATACCAGATATGATGCCAAAGATGAAAAAAAAAATTGTCGTGGGATGGAGCTTGTTAGAACAGGCTTCACAGCTGTGGTGGGACCTGAGCCAGGCCTTGGTCTGTTGGGCAGGAGGAGAGAGCACCGTGAGTGTGAGCAGCATCACAAAGATTTGAGACTCAATGTGACAATGTGATCCTTTACGGCTTCCAGAGATTGTACCTGATTTCCTTTAAGAATGCATATTAAAGTTAATTGCTTGATTTTGAGCATGTGAATGCTGAAATGTGCTAGAACGGTCAAAGTTCAGGGGTAAGTGAACTTGACTGCAGCGTGTTAAGAACAGAATGAATGCTGACAAAGAAGCAGAGACTTTTTAATTTTAACTGCAGGTCAAAAGAGGACTCTTAACACAAGGTAGCTGAAACTGGGCAAACACACGATCCCAGATGGTTTTATACAGCATAAAAATGAATGAGCCAATGTGGGTTCATCGATGGTAACAAATGCACCACTCTGTATGTGTGTGAGGGGGTATGTGGGAACTCTCTGTACTTTCTGCTCATTTTTCCTGTGAACCTAAAACTGCTCTAAAAAATACAGTGTATTTTAAAAGAAAATTAAATTAAATGTTTAAAAATTTTAAATGAATGAGTCTAGTTACCAAAGCTACCAATTGTGGCCTGAGGGGAGGGGAGGGCGCACCCTCCTCTTGGTGTTTTGGAGCATAGACTCCTTGCTCAGCTATGTGAGCTTCATCGTCTTTTATTTTTCCAGCTCACTGGGTAATGAAATGCTTATGAGCACTGAAGGCCTAAAAAAACAAGGCATGAAATATTAACAAAAGGAGGAAGGAGAAAATGAAGAGAAGGAACTGGAACACACTTTATAACCTGTATATTTAAAAATAAAAAGCTGGCTGCACGTAACAGGTTGCAGAAGCATAATGATGAGGTGTGCAGGAAGAGGAGTTTTACAGAACATTTTACATCTAGTGATCACGTGAAGTTACTTATCTCTAATTTTCTGTTATCTCTTCACTAAAACAGAGCTAACAATACTTGCTTCATATGGTTATGGAAAGGATTAAATGAGATAAAGTATATAAAATGCTTAGACCAAGAGCCTATATTCATTTTTTAAAAATATTTATCGAGTGCCTATTCTTGGCTAGATATCAAGGATTCAGTGATGAGCAAAACACATGATTCCTGATGACCCACTGAGTTTTCAGTCTAAGGGGGAAACAGATGTCAAAAAAAAGAAACATAAAAATAATTATAAACTGTAGAGAGTTCAATAAAGAAAAAACTCAGAGTGATGTGAGAAAATAACAGGACCTCTGAGTAAATGATCAATAAATAGTAGTTAAAGAGCCTTTTTTTGTAACTATGACAGACTAGCTTCTATTAGACAAACGCTTCACAAAGAACAACTGGGAAAAAAATGGATGATATATTTTAAAAACTACTTGAAGGATTATGAGAGCTATCAAGGCAGCAAGGGCATCAGTAGACAACATTCCAGACAGAAGATAAATACAAAGAAGTTAAGATCAAAATGCAGTTCTACTCTGTCCTTGAGGCATTAGCCTGCTCATAAGTGACTGAAGATAGTTTTCAGCAATCTCATGAACAAAATTGGAGGTCATGGCTCTATGAGGATGGGCACTGAGAAACACCCTAGGCTTTCAGCTGGGATACCTCAAGGACAGCACTCTAAGCATAAAGGCAAACTAGGTATAGACCAGCTCTCACAGAAAGTAAAATCAGCTTAAGCCCGGTTGGACTAAGATGACTTGGTTCACTTAACTGCCTGGCATTAACCCCCAGGAAGAAAAATAACATCATCCAGAACTTCAAATAAAATAATCTCTATAATTTTTCAAAGAATAAAGCCCAACATTCTTTTTTTTTTTTTTTTTTTTTTTTTTTTTGAGATGGAGTCTTGCTCTGTCGCCTGGGCTGGAGTGCAGTGGCCGGATCTCAGCTCACTGCAAGCTCCGCCTCTGGGGTTCACACCATTCTCCTGCCTCAGCCTCCCGAGCAGCTGGGACTACAGGCGCCCGCCACCTCGCCCGGCTAGCTTTTTGTATTTTTTAGTAGAGACGGGGTTTCACCGTGTTAGCCAGGATGGTCTCGATCTCCTGACCTCCTGATCCGCCCATCTCGGCCTCCCAAAGTGCTGGGATTACAGGCTTGAGCCACCGCGCCCGGCCCCAACATTCTTTTTAAAAATATTCTAGAATATGAGGAGATAAGCCACGTGACCAAAAATCATTCAGAGACAATAGAAAGAGATCCACAGGGGATCTGGATACTATATCGATCCTGGAGTTATCAGACACAGACTTTAAATACTTTATTAAACATATGAATGAAAGTTGTTGATGAGATGGAGAATTTCAACAGAAAACTAAAATCTATAAAAAAGAGTAAGAAGGAAATTCTAGAACTAAAACATAATAAATAAAATTTAAATTCAAGAAATTAATTAGGAGCAGACTGAACATAGCTGAAGAAAGAAATAATAAACTAGAATATAGGTCAGTAGAAAATATCTAGACTGAATCACAGAGAGGAAAAAACATTCAAACAAGATAAAAAGAAAGTACGAGATATTCAGGACATCGTAATGTCAGAAAGAGGAGAAAAGAAAGTATGGGTAGAAGCAATATTTGAAGCCACAGTTATAGGAAACACTATGAATCCAATGATAGTCAAATGCAAATAAACTTCACCAAGGTGCACGGTAATAAAATTGTTGAAAACCAAAGACAAAGATAAAATGTTAATAGCTAGAGGAAAAAGGACACATTGTCTTTAAAAACAATAAGGCGGACAGCTGAATTCTCAACCAAAATTATGGATGCAAAAGACAATAGTAAGTCACCCTGAAGTGTAAAATATCCCTGCCAAAGTAAGATAACAAAAAATACTGAAGTTGAAATTTTACAATTTCTAATTCATTTTTTACTTTGTATATTTTTTTGTAAAATAAAAAACACAAAGACAGAAACCACTCAAAACAAATGTGTAGCTTAATAAATTATTTTAAGGCAGAAACTTTTGTAACAGCCATAAAGAAATGAACTTTTCCAGCCACTTGGAAACGTTCCTTGTGTGCTAGCCTGATCACAATGCACCACCTTCCCTAGAAGCAACCTTTACACTTTTATTGTAATCTCTCTCTTGTGTTTATAGCTTTATTACCCCCATATGCATCCCTAGACAATATAGTCTAGACTTGCCCAATAAGAAATGTTTGATATGTAAATCTCTTTTAATCCACTGCACCTCCTTCTAATCCTTTCTTCTCCTCACACTTTATCTGTTGAAAATCTAGGGACGTTTCACCTGTAGAACTTCCTGAAGTCTGGATTTCATTAATCTCATAGTCACAGAATAGAGCTCAAGAAGTCCTCTCTTCTCTGTGTTTCCAGTAAAATTGTGGCTGGACCCACAGCCTTGAACACTGCATTTTCTGGAAGAATCTGTCACTAATGCCTGCTGTAAAGGAAATAAACACAAGGGAGTTTCTCAGGCAGAAGACAAGTGATGCTAAATGACAGGGAAAAATTGTAGCAAAGAATGAATAGTAAAAGAAAGATAAATATGTAAGTAAATCTAAATAAATATTGACTATATAAGCCAATACTAATAATGTCCTTATAAAGGTTTTAAATTTTTAATATGTAGATTTAAAATACATGAGAATGTTAGCCTGAAAGGCAGAAAGAAGATAAAGTCAAAATGTTCAAATACGCTTCAATTGTACAGAAATTGATAAAAGTATATATTTGTATGATACATTAACCAATGCAGGATGCATGTTGAATCTCTAACATAACCTTTGAAAGAATGTCAAAAGATTATTTATAACTGCTAAGATGTGGAAAAAAAATGGAGTAGTAAAACAAATTTGATTAACTCAAAAGAAAGTAAAGAAAAAAATGTAGAACAGATGAAACAAATTGGAAAAAATAACATAAAAAACTCCAAGGGTTTCAGCAATTATATTAAATGTAAATAATTCTTAACATTTATATTGTCAGGCTGTATTAAAACATAACAAGACCCAATAACGCAATGCTTACAAGAGAAGCATCTTGAATACAAGATACAGGAAAAAAAGTGAAATAATAGAGAGAGATACACCATACAAACCCTAACTAAAAGAAAGCTGCCATAGTTATACTAATATTAAACAAAGTAAACTGCAAGTCAAGAAGGACCCTCTGTAAAAGTGTCAATCCACTAGGCTGATAAAATCGTCTTAATTTGTGTGTTTTATCGTGTAGCTTCAGAATGTATAAAAAAGATAGAATTAAAGCAGAAGCCGAAAAATTCACAATCCCAATGGAAGCTTTTACATTCATGTAAAATTGCACGTTAGCTGTTTGCTCTGAAGGAAAGAAAGACAGTTTTATAACAATGAACATGGCTGGACTGAGGGAATCAAGAAAGGCCTTTCTGAGAGAGCGACACTTGATCTCACCTAATAATGGCTAATTAGGTGAATGGAGGACGAAGTATGAACCAAAGAGCATTAGACATTGGGCATCATGGCATCTTCAAAGATGCTATGGTTGGGAGGAAACATGAGTTTGAAGAACTGAAAGGAGGTCCAAGTGACTAAAGCACAGTGTATCACAGTGTATGAAGAGAAGTAGCTCAAAGTCAACCTGAAGAGGTGGGTCAGGCCAGAAGATTCAGAATTTTGTCAGCCATGTACAGATCTTGGACTTCATCCAGAAAGCAATATTACAATTGGATTTATGTTTGAAAAAGATTATTCTAGCTGTGGCATAAGAATAAATTGTAGAAGGTCAGAGTTAACAGAGGAGGCTAGACAATCCAGCAGTTTTCGCCAGTGATAATAGTTTGGATATTTGTCCCCACCCAAATCTCATGTTGAACTGTAATCCCCAATGCTGGAGGTGGGGGCCTGGTGGGAGATCATGGGGGCAGATGGATCACGGGGCAGATCCCCCATGGTTTGGTACTGTCTTTGTAATAGTGAGTTTTTGTGAGATCTGGTCATTTAAAGTTGTATGTCACCTCCCCCGTACCTCTCTCTCGCTCCTGTTCTCACCATTTGATGTGCCTGCTCCCCCTTTGCCTTCTGCCATGATTGGATGGTTCCTGAGGCCTCCCCAGAAGCAGATGCTGCTGTGTTTCTTGTAGAGCCTGCAGAACTGTGAGCCAATTAAACTTTTTTTTTTTTTATGAATTACCCAGTTTCAGATACTTTTTTATAGCAGTGCAAGAATGACCTAACACAACCAGTAACTAGAGATGAAGGATGATGGTGATGACAGTGGAGATGGAGAGGAGTCAGAGTCAAGAGATATTTAAGGGGTAAAATCAACAGGCGTTGGTGAAGAATTCTACATGCTGGCTGAAGGCAAGGGAGTCATCAAGGATGTCTTTTTAGTTCTTTGGTTGTACAAGTGGGTTTAACAGTGATGCCATTCTCTAAGAAACACAGACTGGGTTTTGAAGGGAAATTAATAAATTCTGTTTTAGGCATGTTGATATTGAGTTGTTTTTTTTTTTCTATAAGAGATTGTTCTATAGGACATCTCTCAAGGCACTTAATATATTTTCTCTTTGTGGTGTTTTTGGTTGGTTTTATTTGCTTGTTTTACTCCCTTCTGTCTGACATTTCAAAAATGCAATTGCAAGCCTTGACCGTGGATATTTGTCATGTCACTGCATCAAAATATTGATGCTTGCCTAATTTGAACCTTCCCAGGTAGTAATGGAAACAAGAGGGAAGATGGAAAATGTGTCACTATCCCTAGGAGTGCTAGTGGGGTGCTGAACGTTGACCTCAGTCAGAGTCTAAATGTGTCAGGGAATTTTCCTGGCTCTAGGTGTTAAAAGCCATTCAAGGAGGCAAGATTGTTTTCCTGGAAGATGCCAGACAAGGATGTTCAAGTTTAGGAGAACTGGCTCTCAATGCACAGGGCCATTTCAATGAATTACTAACTAGCTCTCCCTTCATTGAAAATTAATTCTGTCAAGGATATGAATCAGGTGTCATATGAAAAGAGAGGCCAATCAACTCTTCCAAAGCAATTTCTTGTTAGAACACCAGAGTGGGTGATGCCATTTCTTTTGTTCCAGGCTGGTTGGGACCCTGTTGGCAGGTCATTTTGAAATTCTTTCCATGAGAAAGAACACAGTCAGCCCGATGCGGTGGCTCACACCTGTAATCCCAGCACTTTGGGAGGCTGAGGCAAGTGGATCACGAGGTCAGGAGTTCGAGACCAGCCTGACCAACATGGTGAACCCTTGTCTCTACTAAAAATACAAAAATTAGCTGGGCATGGTGGCACATGCCTGTAATCCCAGCTACTTGGGAGGCTGGGGCAGGAGAATCGCTTGAATCTGGGAGGTGGAGGTTGCAGCGAGCTGAGATTGCACCACTGCATTCCAGCCTGGGCAGCACAGCGAGACTCCATCTCAAAAGAAAGAAAGAGAGAGAGAGAGAGAGAAAGAGAAAGAAAGAACACAATGAAGATGGCAGCCTGAAGTGAAGTCTATTTATATCCAGAAAAAAAAGACATGTATTCATGATTATTTCCCTATTTTTTGAAATATTTACCAATAAGCTTATGAGGATGTATCAGGCTCTTTTTGTTCAATACATTTTTCCTTCTTCTGTCTCATGTCACTTAATTCTTTCAGAATTTAAGTTATAAGAAATTGAATTTCTATTCATTAAGGTCTGATAAGAAATGTGTTATGGTATCTGATTTGAATGAGGACTGTAAGATTGTTTATGTGGTTAAAATTATGTGTTCTTCCTTAAAAGAGCTTGAATTTTAAGGTTTTGCCCTAAGTCATTATTATTGAGTCTACCTAAAGTTTCAACAGTTGCAGAACTGAAGAGAAGATCTGCTTCCTCACTTGGAATGGAGTCCTGAATTTTGTAACTATACAAATAATATAGTTGGAGACAAATGATTTACAACTATTTCACAAGCAGTGGTAGATGTTCAGGAACTTGTTATTTCTATGGTTTTCTATATTTCTGATGTGTTTGAGGATCATCCCTTAGGAGTCTATAAAGTATCAGGCTATATATATCTAGCCTAGAACTGGGTGGAACAATGAACCGTGACTGCTTAATATCAATGCTACTCAACATAAAAGCACCATCAAATTTTGAAGCAGGGAGGAACTTAAACTATCGTGTTTAAGCCACTGCTCTCTGGTGGACCAGTGATTTAGGATCCTGACTTATTTTAATCCTTCCACCTCCCATTATCTATAAGGAAACAAAGGCACAGAGGGAAGTGTCCTACCAAAAGTCACACAATTTGTATTTCAGAATTCATTTTCCTATGAGTTCTTCTTCAGAAAAAAGAACTGAGTGTGTGAGCTAATCTTTATCTAACAGACTGATTTCACATATTACAAAGGTAAAGTGTTGGATGATAGCACCGGACAGAACTATCCTTCGTGAAGTCCCTCTTTGTGGGCTCTGGGAATTGGATGTGGGCTCTGGGAATTGGATGGCCATTTTTATTTCGCTTTCGTATTCTTGCAGACTCTGTCATAAAAAGGAAGCCATCAGGTTCTTGGATGATTGCTGAATGGAACTAAGGGAAATGAGAGGAGGGAAGCATCTCAGAGTATGTTTGGACTTGTTGCATGCCTTGGACCCTGCTACGCACTGATAACTGAGTATTGAGCCCTTGAGCTGATAAACAAGGGTCTTTGACTCAAGGGTGTTTTGCCATCCTGTTTGCAAGCTTTATGTTTGTTTCCTTTCCTCCCAGAGTATGTTTTCTTACTCCCCATATGGCCCCAAACCACACATTGAGAAATATGGCCTACAGTTTGTGATTAATGAAACCCTATCTCCACTCCACCCTCCACTCATTAACCAGTGATCTCTCCTGGTGCCTGTCACATTTACAAATATGAGAGAGGCCTTAATTTAAATCTGGAACTAAGCTAGTGATTTCAATTACAATATTCTGAGTCATTCTGACATTATCATTGAGTAAAATAGCCTCAGTTTTCTTATCTGTAAAATGAATTCAGTGTTGACAACACTGGTCTTAAAGTAAAATAACTTTAAGAAAATTGCTGAAGGCTATGGCATATGACTTAGTGTATTACTATTTTATAATGGAGAGTTCTACCTACCAAAGAAAGGAGTTATCAGCTGCCCATTGCATTGCTGGTAATTTATTATTAATGATTTCTAAAAACTCTAACATTGCAGGAAGCTTCAAGCATCATTACTGCATCACATTTTGCTTTTGTGTTAATGGATAGCTATTTTTCACTGTCATTTTCATGAGTAGCAAGAGAGCACAGATGAACAATTTTAACAAATGTAGGACAATAGAAGACGTATTCCAGACTTTAGCACTTATTATTAATAGAATGATCAAATTCAACCTTATGAGAATGGAGAACTTCTTGGTCACAGACAGTACTCTATATACTTCTTTCTCACCAGTGCCCTCCCCTCATTAACCCACTCAGAGGCAAGGGTCAGGAAATACTGTACTTAGTACTTTTGTGCTTAAAAAATTAAAGAATCCAAATTATCACTTTTTGCTTTCTATGTAATTGAGGAAAAAAGTAATGTTACAATCTCAGGCCATGGAGGAACTTCTATTCACTTCAACTGAACTTCTTTATGGATTAGAATGAGGAAGCCCTTTGATGTCACCAGAGAGGTCTTTTCCTTCTAGAAGGCTTTTAAAAAATCATGTTCCAGGGAGAGTTCTCTGTTCTTCAGACAGTTCTTGGAAGTAAAGACCTCCTCCTCCCCCACAGTCTGGAATAATCTAAGTCAAGCCCAGTTGCACATACTACAGAAGCAAAACTATCCTAATCCCCAATGTTAAAAATGGAAGCAATTCTTTTCTATTGAAGTCACAAGTCCCCATTCTACCTAACATGCCATTCATAGTAAAAATGCATGTGCCTAGGGATGGTTCTGTCTGAAGGTGCTAATAGACTGCAGAAACAAGGACATCGGGGGTCTCATTTTATCTTCTTGTTACAGGTAGTTAGACAGACATGAGTGAGGGTGGAGAGGGCTTTTCTCCGCCACCCACTAGGATGTCAGGTGATGGTTCAACAATTATCATTCTGCCTCTCTAAAAAATGTGGCCAGAGCCAGGAGAGACAGGCTTCAGGTGATCCACAGCTGTTAACATTAAAGTGTTAACTGAATGCCGATGTCACGGAGAAGCAACTTCCTGGGCATACGCATTAAGAGACAAAATGGTAGAATATGACCTTCTGGGGGCACTCCACTGGAAAAGGGAAGAAAGCCTGAGATGGACATGCATACAACTTCCTAAACACACTGTGAGTGCTCACTTCCCAAGGGTAAGGAGGGTACTACACGTGTGGGCAGCTCACCCCAAGAGAAGAATCATGGGAAAGGGGTGCAAGATGGCAGCCTATAAAGTCCTAGGATCATGGTTAAACACCACACTTGCTCTTTACCCACAATCTGGAATAAACTAAGTCTTGTTCTTTACGTCACCCACTTCACATTCTTCCAAGTGTTCTTTCCTTTCTTTCCTGTTCTAAAGCCTTGTTTTTGTTTGTTGCTTGTGTGTGTGTGTGTGTGTGTGTGTGTGTGTGTGTGTGTGTGTGTGTGTGTTTTGATAAGAGTTTCACTCCTTTGCCTAGGCCAGAGTGCAGGGACTCAATCTCAGTTCATTGCAACCTCTGCCTCCCGGGTTCAAGCGATTCTCCTGCCTCAGCCTCCCGAGTAACTGGGATTACAGGGGCCTGCCACCACGCCTGGCTAATTTTTGTATTTTTAGCAGAGACAGTGTTTCACCATGTTGGCCAGGCTGGTCTCGAACTCCTGACCTTGTGATCCACCCGCCTCGGCCTCCCAAAGTGCTGAGATTACAGGTGTGAGCCACCACACTCGCCCCTAAAGCCTTCTTAATAAACTTCCGCTCCTGCTCTGAAACTTGCCTTGGTCTCTTTTTCTGCCCCTCAGTCAAATTCTTTCTTCTGAGGAGAAAAGAACTGAGGTTGCTGCAGACCCATATGGATTTGCCACCAGTAGCTCATGTACCTACCACCAGTAACAATCTCTTCTTCTCCATGCCTGCCCTTTGGTTAACTGATGCTGTAAGAACAAATTAACAAGTGTGAATGGTGTATTTTCAAAAGGATGAAGAATGCCAAGATAACAGCTCTCTGCAAACATGTTACAATTAGCAGATGTAAAAAGTGGAGGAAGGAGATACTTAGCATGATGTATACATTCATTCATTATTTACATAGCTTATTTATATAGCTTACAGCTAACAAATTGCATGTTTTGTTTTGATATCTTCTGACTTCATTGAGTTTTCCTTTATACAGTCCAAACATGTGCAAAAAATATTTTTTTCATCCAATTACAGATGGTAGTGTATTTTTTTTTCCCAATCAGCAGGGATCTTAATTGTGTAGTAACAGTCAGCAGGAACAAGGACATCGGGGGCCTTGTTTTTGTCTCCTCTTATTTTTCATCCCTGCCCTGTTGTTTGGCTTTAGGTTATCTGATGCCAAGAAACAGCTCTAGATGCATCATATTTTCCATCCATTAATCAATGCTAATCCAAAGAAGTGTTTCGTATACTGAGACATGGACAGGGAATGTCTCGACAGGGAAGGTCTCTTGCCTTCAGTTACAAAACAAGTCATTGTTTATACTTGGAATCTGTTCTAGACGAATTAAAGGACAAAAGAGAATGCACTATCCATTAAACATCATGACAACTTGGCTACAAAAACTCACAATTTATTCAGACTCAGTAAATGGATATTGTGGTATCTGTTATATGTATTATGGTCTAGTGAAGTGTTTCCAAAAGGGTGTTTCATGGAAGAGAAGTCCCTGGGGATGCTTGAAAGAAAGGATTCTAGGTTTCAATAAGCTGAGGAGTGTTTTATACAAGATCTCCCTCTTTGAGACTCGTAATGTATATTAGCATTTTATAACTCTGTTAAAAACCAAAACAAACAAAAAACTATTACACTTGTGTAACCCAGCATTTAAAAATACATTTGATCCTGGATTTTTTTTTAAATAATACCTATTAACATATGAAAGCGGCAAGTGAAACAAGTGATCTATAAATTATAGTTTGGAAATAGATAGGTATTTTTAATCAAAAGATGAAGTTTCACGTGAACCTGGGAGGCGGAGCTTGCAGTGAGCCGAGATCGCGCCACTGCACTCCAGCCTGGGCGACAGAGCGAGACTCCGTCTCAAAAAAAAAAAAAAAGATGAAGTTTCTAGGCCAGGCGTAGTGGCTCACGCCTGTAATTCCAGCACTTTGGGAGGCCGAGGCAGGCAGATCACCTGAGGTCGGGAGTTCAAGACCAGCCTGACCAACATGGAGAAACCCCATCTCTACTAAAAATACAAAAATTAGCCAGGCGTGGTGGCATATGCCTGTAGTCCCAGCTACTAGGGAGGCTGAGGCAGGAGAATTGCTTGAACCCAGGAGGCGGAGGTTGCAGTGAGCCGAGATCACGCCATTGCACTCCAGCCTGGGCAACAAGAGCTAAACTCCATCTCGGAAAAAAAAAAAAAAAAGATGAAATTTCCAATCTGAGGTCTGCTACTGATTAGTAGAGCAGCACAATCCACCATCATATCATACTATACTCCACTATGTATCAATAATTCTTTCTTTTAAATGAAAATAACAATAGAAGCAAAAATTTTTTAAGGTCTTATGATGTGTCGGGCACTGTACTAAGTGCTTCACATGCCTTATAACTTATAATCTCTTAAACTTGTGTTTATTTTTAAATAAACTCGAGTAGTACAGGAATACATTTTCATTTTAAAAAGTTTAAAAAAGGTATAAATAAAATTCCTTTACATTTAGTATGTAAGCATCTGGATCTTTTTCTGTTCATTTAAATAAAAATGTGTCTTTGCAAAAGAACATACGTTTCTCATTTTCTAAAACATAAGCCATAAACAGAGTAATGTTATGTATATTGTTGTGCAACTAGCTCTTTGCATTTAAAAATATATGTTAAACATATTTTTATGTGAGTACCTGTACATCGACCATATTCCTTTTCATGATTTCATGATATTTTATGTGTACAGCTCATACATGTATATGCACCATAAATTTTTCATGGGTAAATATTCAGATGATTTGCAAATTTTTCACCAATGTAAACAAACAATTTTTGTTTCTGTGTCTTGTGGTATGGCTTATAGATAGCATTGAATGATGTGGTAACTGAAACAACCATAATGCTGGAGAAGAAATAATCTAATGCCTGGTGCATAAGAAAGGAATCCACAGAGGTCAAAACTAAAGTGAAAGCAGAGACCCCATGGAGCAAGAGATTGCCAAAGTTGTCTTTCTTTCTGAGATTTTCTGCTGAACTCTGGAAAAGTTGAGCTAGTCTAGTGAAATCAGAGGAGTCAGGAAATGAAACTTAAGGTCCATATAAGGAAATGAAGCTAATAAAGAACACCCAACATAAAGCTGGTATCCAAAGGGTAATAGTAAACAAGAAGTAAAACCACCATTAGAAGGGACAACAAAGAAATCTACCTGGGTGCTGTCTAGGGGATGAGGGGAATCTCTCCTGAGAATTCAAACCATTAAACCTGACTTCATGGTAGATTTGCTGTCTAATTCACAATGTCTTTGTGTTTCAAAAAAACATTAAGAATATAAAGTGGCCCCACATTAGTGGTGTCTTTCGTCATATTATGTAAGCCAAACAAATCCAAATACTCTTAGAGGAATTTCAAGTCAGGCCTCAAAGAAGTCCCACTGAAAATGTTGTAAGAAAAATAAGCAGTCTACAGTCAAAACTCACAAAGCACATAAAGAACAAAGAAGCCATAAGTAAAAACCAGCAGAAAAAATAAACAGAAGAATCAAACTCACAAAGACTTCATATACTGGAATTACCAGATACTAAAGGCAAAATATATTTAATGTTTTGAGAAAGAAAGGAAGAATATCAACAATAAGAAATGTTCTAAGAAGAACCAAATATATTTGTAAAAGTGTCACTAGAGAAGTTTTAGAACTTCTAGAAGTAATAAATATACAACTTGAAATTAATAAGGCAATGTAAACAGCAGATAAGACAGATGTAGCTAGAGAGAGAATTAGTCAATTGGGAGATGTAGCTAAAGAAACTATACAGAATATAGTCCAGAGACATCAAAAGATAGAAAGTATGAAAGAGAGTAAAGAGAGATGGAGGATAGAGTAAGAATATTTGACATATATTAGTGAAAGTTTTAGAGAGATATATCAGATAATGAGAAAAAGACAATATTTGGAGAGAGAATGACTGATAATTGCTTTTAGTTGTCAAAAGACTCCAATCCTCATGTTCAAGAAGGCCAGTGAGTCACAAGTCTGATAAACAAGATAAATTCATACTTAAACTTATTACAGTGAAGCAAAGCACCAAAAGAGAGGGAGAAAATGATTTTTAAAAACAGCAAGTAGAAGACACATCCACCTGCAAAGAAAAGGCAATTAGAGTGGTGGCTAACTTCTCAACAGCAATAATGACAGCAATAATTTCTTCATGCTGAGAGGATATAAATGTCAACTTAGAATCTTATACTAGGAAACCATCTTTCAAGAATGAGGTTGAAGTAAAGATATTTTCTATCCTTCTGCTTAGCCATTTCTACTGTATTCTATTTACCTGTTACAGACTGGTCACTTCACTTCTGAACACTGCCTCTGCACTCCAGATAGGAAAATGGGAAATGACAAAGGGCAAGAAAACATGCCAGCTGGGCCCTCTACTCTTTTCCTGGAAGTCCTATCCACATTTCCATTTACTTCTTATTGGCCAAAATGCCATCCCATAGCCTCATTTATCTGCAGAGGAGTCTGAGACATGTTGCCTTCCACTACAAAATGTAGCTTTTGTTTAAAAGGAAGAGTATGGTAGACAGCAGATAAGATACTAATTAATGATCTCTATCTAGTATATCAAGAATAAAACCTGGTTCTGTCCTCAAAGAAATCATAGTCTAATGGGGAAGATGGACCTATATAAAAGGTAAATGTAGAATTCCACACATGTATTTCCATCACACCTCTTAAACATTAAATGGGGAAGGTTTACTACCATCATTTTGGATCTTTGTTGGTTGATCATTCAATCAGTAAAACAACCAGTTGAGGCTAGGTGTGGTGGCTTACGCCTGTAATCCCAGCACTTTGGGAGGCTGAGGTAGGTGGATCACTTGAGGTCAGGAGTTCACGACCAGCCTGGTCAACATGGCAAAAATCCGTCTCTACTCAAAATACAAAAATTAGCTGGACATAATGACTTGCACCTATAGTCCCAGCTACTCAGGAGGCTGAGGCATGGGAATCACTTGAACCGGGGAGATGCAGGTTGCAGTGAGTCGAGATGGTGCCACTGCATTCCAGCCTGGGTGACAGAGAATCAGACTCTGCCTCAAAAATAAAAAACAAAGCAAAGAAAACCAACCAATTGAGTTTAGCAATCAGCCTCTTGTGCTATGAATTACACTGGGTCAGGAATAAAGAAAAATCAAATGTGGTTCCCACTAGTGGAAGATGTCAGGCAGAAACAAATACACTAGTTCAAAAAATTATTACAGCATAAATAGAGGAAAATAAACAAAATAGAGTGGTATGGGTGGAATTATTTCCCCCAAAATTCCTGAGTTGAAGTCCTAACCCCCAGTACCACAGAATGTGACCTTATTTGGAGATAGGATATTTGTAGAGATAATCTTAGAGAGTTAAAATGAAGTCACTGGGGTGGGCCCTAACCTAATAGGACTGGTGCCCTCATAACCGGGAGAAATTTGGACATAGACACACACAGAGAGAGGTGATGTGAAGAGACATAGGAAGAAGGCCATTTGCAAACCAAAGAGAGAACCTCGAATCAAATTATTCTTTTACATCCCTCAGAACCGACTTTGCTGACGCCTTGATTTTCGAGCTCAAGCCTCCAGAACTGTGAGACAATCCATTTCTGTTATATAAGCCACCCCCCAGTCTGTGGTACTTTGTTATGGCAGCCCTAGCAAATTAATACAGAGAGAGTGGTAAATTCTCCTTGAGGCCTGAAGAGTGAAAATGTTTTAGAAAAGCCCTCATGGATTATCTGAAGGTTGGGTTCCAGAACGAGCAGATATTCCCCAAGCAGAGTTAGAGAAGAAAGGGCAATAGGAATTTCAGTCCAAAAGGATGTTATGAATAGAGATTCAGAAGTGAAATAAAGCATGGTCCATTTGGGTTTCCATAAAAAAATGCCACAGATTGGGTGGCTTATAAACAGCAGAAATTTATTTCTCATAGTTCTAGAAACTGGGAAGTCCCAGATCAAGCCACCAACAGTTTCAGTAGTGAGAGTCCACCTCCTGTTTCATAGATGGTCCTTTTTTCACTGGGTCTTCACAATGCAGAAGAAATACAGAGCTCTCTGGAATCTCTTGTTTAAGGCTACTAATCCTGTGAGGAGCCCTCATGACCTAATAACCTCCTAAAGTCATCACATTAGGATGCCTCCAAATAGCAGCACATCGGGCAATAGATTTCAACACATGACATTCAGTCTCTATCCTGTGGCATGACCTGAAAAAGCACTACAGCAGGAATGCAGGTTTTGTGGTAGAATGTCATGAGAGAGGAGACTGTAGTAATAGAGTAGCCAGAGTAAGAAGGACCTTTGATGCCACAAAAAAAAGTGTCTCTTTGAAAAAGAAATATGAAGTAGAACCATCTTTGCGACTAATTTTCCGTAGGACCCAAGTCTGTTTTTTATTTCTATGATGCCATTTACATGAGCCTTCTTAATCAGTTAAAACTGATGCTCAGGTGAAATTTGCCCCCTCCATTCTCTGGTGCATTTTGCACCATATCCAGGGTGTTAGTCCATTTTGGGTTGCTATAAAGGAATACCTGAGACTCCGTAATTTATAAAGAAAAGATGTTTTTTTGGCTCATGGTTCTGCAGGCTGTGCAGGCATGGGACCAGCATCTGCTCAGCTCCCAGTGAGGCCTCAGGAAGCATTTACTCATGGCAGAAGGAGAAGGGGGAACCGACATGTCACATGGCCAGAGAGGGAAGCAAGAGAGAGAGGAAGGGGTACCACATTCTTTCAAACAACCAGCTCTCATGTAAACTAAGAGTGAGAACTCACTCATTAATGCAAGGGCAGCACCAAGACATTCATGAGGGATCTGCCCCATGAGCAGAGACCTGAGGGAGGTGAGGGAGGTGGCTACTTGGATGGCTGTCTGAGGCAAGGGTAGTCCAGGAAGAGCGAAGAACCAGGACACAGGATGTAAGCAGCATGCAGGCTGTGTCAAGGAACCACAGGGAGTTCTGTGTGACTGAAGCAGAGCGAGCAAGGAGGGCACAGCTATAGCAGCTGAGGTATTGCAGAGGCAAATGTGAGCGCCAGATCATACAGGGCCTTACGGCCATTGTAAGAATGTTGGATTTGATTCTGAGTAAAACAAGAAGCCTTTGCAGGCTTTTGAGCAGAGGAGTGACATAATCTGATTCATGTTTAGAAAGGGTCAGCCCTCGCTTCTGGGCTGATGACAGATGGTGGGCAGCAAGGGTAGAAGCAGGGAGACTGATGGGCATTTAGGGCAGTGATCCAGGCAAGAGATAAAGCTGGTGCTGACCTGCTCGATAACAGTGGAGGTTGTGAGAAATGGCTGGATCCCTTCCTGCATCCTCATCCCACCCTCGAGTCCATAAACACTGAGAAATGCACTCATTCCTCCACTCAGCAGAGGTAGCAGAAACAGGATAAAGGAGAAAAGTCTTGATATTCTTGTGCAAATGGAGGCTGCAAAATTGACAAGACAAGAGTGTATTTGGGGGTTGATAATTTTTGTAGGGTTAAGTGGTATGTCCAGGGAAATAGGGAAAGTAAAGATACCAAGAAAGGAAAGAAATAAAAACGAGACTTCAGGAAGAGAGGATTGGGATGTAGGAAGGGAAAGAAAAGAAATTCACTTGGGAAACAGCCTTTGTTGTTTAGTGCAAAGGAAGAAAGAAGTAGCAGGACATCCAACCCCTCCCTTGATCCTTTAACCTTTTGACTAATGGTTCTTAACAGATGGCTCTGCCCCTCAGGGGACATTTGGTCATTGTAACCGCTGGAAAGGAGTGCTTCTGGCATCTAGAAGTAGTAGAGGCCAGGGATACTACTAAACATCCTACATCCACAGGACTGAAATTCATAGCAAAGAATTATGTGGCCCAAGATGCCAGCAGTGCTGTGGCTGAGAAGTCCTGCTTTACACCTATCAACTGAACCCCTGAGTAAAGAACTGATTTTGTCATTCTCAGCATGTAGTATATTTATTATCATTGCAAGGAAAGGCAGGTGAATGGTTTCAGAAAAGAAAGGGCCCATGACTCTCCTCCACAGCTGTTGGTACAACCCATTTGGAAGATGTTTGATTGTCCTGACAACCTCTCTCTGTGTCCCACTGCTCCATTCAGCATCAAGGGGGCAGAGTGGGTGGATGTATTCATGGTGGTACAAGAGAGTTAAAGTAAAACAAGTGACACTCAGAATTATCCTGATATCGGTTAATTTTGAAAGCTAGCTCATAAAATTGACTTAATTTATTATGTGACCAAAATAGTATTTTAATTAGTTTAGATTATAGATTAATAGCTATGGTATAGATTTTTTTAAATCTGAGAAATAACTCAAGACCCTAAGCATCACAACATGGATGCTATGGAAAAATGTATTCTGAATCAAATATGACACAAGTACCATACAACCTGACACTGAAGAAACCCTCCTTGACACCATGCCACAAATCCGCTTCCAAGACCCACTTCACATGTACCTTAAAATCAGTGGCTGTTTGTTATAAGGGTCTCCAAAGAGGGTGCAGGCATCCCAGAGCTGAGCATAACAGACTTTTATTTACTTATCTTAAATTATAAATAAAGGAGTAAAATTCACCATTAACATAAGGACTGATACTGGTTTCCTCACTTGGTTCAAGTGTCAGAGGTTTGTGTAACCCACAGTTGGCAGGGGTTTCACAAGACAGAGGTGTTAATGGCAGCACCTTCCAGCACTTTTTCATTTTCAGCATATTCCACTATTTTGAAGTTTACATGTGCCTGTGACCATGACCATAAAATACTTTTGTAACTACACAGTTTCCTTAGTTATCTCATAGTAAGTTACTTAGAAGAACCGTTACATTTTAAAATGAGTTACTTTCTTCTGTAAAGACAGTAGTGTTCCAAAATTGCTTACCATTTCTACCATGACAAATGGCTAATAGTTAAGCTAGTTGATATTTTTAAAACATTAACACATTAATTTTAATGATAAGTGAGAAAGAAATTGCTCTTGAAAGAAATGTGTGCTATAGAAAGAGAATCTGAAAAAAGATGTTTGAAAATGTCTCTTGATTATGTGATCTTGATGCTGAAAACAATGTAGACAACCTATTTAGAAATCTCTTGTCTGTACCATTATAAAATTCAAGACAATGTTTTATTATGTCAAATATCTTTCAGAGAGTTTCATTGAATTTTTAAATCAATGTTTTAAAAAATAAAATAGTTCACCTTCAAAATTGTAAGAAAAATGAATTGATGCCAGAGAAGATGGAAATTAATAGTTAAATTTTAATAAAAAGGTTTTTTATATAATTATGAATGAGACTAAAAAATCAGAATGTTATAATGTAAACTCAGTCAACAACTTTCAATGTGATCTTTGTAGATATCTTTTTAGCTTGATGATTATTAAAACCAAGTAATGGTTATAATCCAGAACTTGGAATCACTATATCACAAACTACAAAACCAAGATGAAAAACAATGACAAAGCCCTGGTAGATTGTTTATTAAATGACTTCACAATTCTCTTTTGATAGCCGTGCCTTTTGGGTATTCTCTTCCCACACTGACATGGGGCTTGGTCTGTATGACTTGCTTTGGTGAAGGGATCACTAGCAAGTATGATGCAAACAGGCTTTGAAACATACTTAGATAAATTCAAACAATAATAAGCTTGCATTTTACTACATATCTATTAGAGTAAGTAAAATCCAAAACACTGACAATGTAAAATGCTAAGTGAGGGTGTAGAGCAACAGGAACTCTCATTCATTGCTGGTGCAAATGCAAAACAGTAGAGCCATTTTGGAAGACAGTTTGGCGGTTTCTTGCAAACTAAACATAACCTTACCAAATGATTCAGCAATCATACTTCTTGCTACTTACCCACATTAATTGAAAACTTAGGTTCACACAAAAATCTGCCCATGAATGTTTACAGCAACTTTACTTCAATGGGTGAATGAATAAACAAAGTATGGTACATTGCACAATGGAATATTATTTAGCTACAAAAAGAAAAAAACTTATCAGTCATGAAAAAACAAAAAAGAACCTTAATTACATATTGCTAAGTGAAAAATACTGGTCTGAAAATGCTACATACTGTAAGATTCCAAATATAAGACATTCTGGAAAAGGCAAGTTTCCAAAGATAGTAAAAATAAAAAAAAAAATCAGTGGTTGCCAGGAGTATGTGGGCGGGGGGGGGGGGGGTGGAGAGAGGGATGGATAGGTGGAACTTAAGGTAGTTTTAGTGGAACTATTGTGTATAATACTGTAATGGTGAATACATGACATCCGGCATTTGGCAAAACCTGTAGAACTGCACAGCACAGTGTGAATCCTAATGTAAACTGTGGACTTTAGTTAATAATAATGTATTGATATTTGTTCATCAACTGTAGCAAAAGTACTGTATTGGTGCAAGATGTTAATAGGGGAAACTCTTGCGGGGGATGCAAGTGGGTAGAGAAGGGGTATTTTGGGAAGTTTGCTTTTCTGTTCAATTTTTTTCTGTAAACCTAAAAATGCTCTAAAAATAAACTCTATAGGCCAAGGTAGACGGATCACAAGGTCAGAAGATCAAGACCATCCTGGCCAACATGGTGAAACCCTGTTTCTACTAAAATACAAAAAATTAGCCAGGTGTGGTGGTACACACCTATAATCCCAGCTACTCAGGAGGCTGAGGCAGGGGAACCACTTGAACCTGGGAGGCGGAGATTGCAGTGAGCCGAGTTTGTGCCACTGTACTCCAGCCTGGTCACAGAGTGAGACTACGACTAAATAAAAGAAAAATAAAAAATAAAAAACTTACACATTTGGACCTTCCTCTCTTGCTGCTGGGAACCCTGTGACCACGTGAAAAAGCCCAAGTTAGCCCACTAGAGAGGCCACATGGAGGAAAACCAAGACATCCGGGCTGCCAATTTCCAACTTAGAGCATTCTGGACCATCCAACCCCAGCTGAGATGCCAGCTGACTGCAGTCACATGAATGAGCCTGGAAGTGAGCAGCCTATGAACCATCCAGAGAAACAAAGCCAAAGCTGCCACCTCACAGAATTGTGAGCTAGCGAGTGAAAGCAGTTTTCAGTCACTATGTTTTTGGGTATTTTGTTATATAGTAAAGGCTAACTGATACAGAAGTACATTCAATATAATGTTTATAGTGAGAGCACATGGGTTCTATTTCGTTAAGAAAATATGCATTTATTATTAAAGTATGATTTATTTCACCTATATTTCATCTTTTAAAAATTATTGTATTTGAACATAATAGATGCACATTATATATATTCTTAATATATAATAATAAATTAATATACATATAACTTTTAATGATAAAAGTGAATGATCAAAATATTTGAAAGAATATTCCATGCTGGGGATAAGGGACTCTGGAGACCCAGAAAATTCTTTACAGCCTTCAGGTCCTAGGAGTGCCCTTCCTCCCTCCTAATCTTTCCAGTGATTCAGCCATTTCTTAAATATGAGATAATAGGACAGATAAGTGTAATTCAGAGTGGCCTGCAATTATTTTATGCCAAACAGAACTTCAGCCAACAAATAAAAGTAAAATCTATAAATGTCTACTTAAATTTTTATTTTTAAAAAACAAACGTCCTTGAGCTGTCATTGTTTTTATAGTTGTAAACCTATTGCTGATTCTAACCTGATGTGAGAATTAGTATGAGTCCTTGATGTAACCGCAATTCTTTCAAACTCAGTTTCAATAGGAAGAATCAATATTGTGAAAATGGACATACTGCCCAAAGTAATTTATACATTCAATGCTATCCCCATCAAGCTACCACTGACTTTCTTCACAGAATTGGAAAAAAGTACTTTAAACTTCATATGGAACAAAAACAGAGCCCACATAGCCAAGACAATCCTGGACAAGAACAAAGCTGGAGGCATCATGCTACCTGACTTCAAACTCTACGACAAGGCTACAGTAACCAAAATAGCATGGTACTCATACCAAAAAAGATACATAGACCAATGGAACAGAACTGAGGCCTCAGAAACAACATCACACATCTACAACCATCTGATCTTTGACAAACCTGACACGCACAAGCAATGGGGAAAAAGATTCCCTATTTAATAAATAGTGTTGGGAAAACTGGCTAGCCATATGCAGAACACTGAAACTGGACCCCTTCCTTACACCTGTTACAAAAATCAACTCAAGATGGATCAAAGACTTAAATGTAAGACCTAGGACCATAAAAATCCTAGAAGAAAACCTGGGACTATTCAGGACATAGGCATGGGCAAAGACTTCATGTCTAAAATACCAAAAGCAATGGCAACAAAAGCCAAAATTGACCAGTGGGATCTAATTAAACTACAGAGCTTCTGCACAGCAAAAGAAACTACCATCAGAGTGAACAGGCAACCTACAGAATGGGAGAAAATTTTTGCAATCTGTCCATCTGACAAAGGGCTAATAACTGGAATATACAAAGAACTTAAACAAATTTACAAGAAAAAAACAAACAACCCCATCAAAAAATGGGCAAAGGATATGAACAGACACTTCTCAAAAGAAGACATTTATGCAGCCAACAGACACATGAAAAAAAGTTCACCATCACCAGTCATTACAGAAATGCAAATCAAAACTACAGTGAGATACCATCTCATGCCAGTTAGAATGGTCATCATTAAAAAGTCAGGAAACAACAGATGCTGGAGAGATTGTAGAAAAATAGGAACGCTTTTACACTGTTGGTGGGAGTGTAAATTAGTTCAAACATTGTGGAAGACAGTGTGGTGATTCCTCAAGGATCTAGAACCAGAAATACCATTTGACCCAGCAATCCCATTACTGGGCATATACATATACCCAAAAGATTATAAATCATTCTATGATAAAGACACATGCACGTGTATGTTTATTGCAGCACTATTCACAACAGCAAAGACTGGGAACCAACCCAAATGCCCATCAATGATATCCTGCATAAAGAAAATGTGGCACATATGCACCATGGAATACTATGCAGCCATAAAAAAGGATGAGTTCATGTCCTTTGCAGGGACATGGATGAAGCTGGAAACCATCATTCTCAGCAAACCATCACAAGATCAGAAAACCAAACACCACATGTTCTCACTCATAAGTGGGAGTTGAACAATGAGAACACATGGACACAGAGAGGGGAACATCACACATCTGGGCCTGTCAGGGAATGGGGGGCTAGCGGAGGGATAACATTAGGAGAAATACCTAATGTAGGTGACGGGTTGATGGGTGCAGCAGACCACCAGGGCATGTGTATACCTATGTAACAAAACTGCACGTTCTGCACATGTAACCCAGAACTTAGAATATAATGATAATAATAAAGAATTATAATAATAGCTCCCATTTAAAAAAAAGGTGGCAAGACGCTTAACTCAAATGATAACATTTTTATATCCAATTAACATCACTATAAATACAGGAATACATTGATTTAAAAACAATCAATCTCTGCATAAACAAAGCCAGTGTTAATTTTATTTAGAATTAAATAATTTTATTTAGAATTTTATTTAGAATTCAAGCATCATCTTCCAACATCAGTTCTCAACTGATCTAGTCTTTTCAAGCAAAAATGCTTATTTTGCTGTAAGCAAGACTACTGGAATATTGCTGTTTTAATCCTAATGTGCTTCATTCAGATGAGGGGGCATCTACTTCTCCTATTCTTATTTTACTGATGAAAATACATACAGAAGCATTCTAGTAACAAAGGATTTATCAAAATCTCCCAATAAAAGGATAGTAAATTTCACAAATGGAACCTGGGTTGCCATGCTATTTAGATTTCTCTGTGTATAATACTTTTCATATCCTGTATTATAGCAACAAATAATTGTAATATATTATTTTATGTAATTACTTTAAAATTTTAATTTCCAAATCGAAGATAGATAAACTGTTGCCTCAGAATGCAGGCATAACAAATTCAGCAATGAATGGTTTCTGTCCCTTGTAAATAATGGCCATTTTGATAACCTTGATTCAAGGTGTGGGAAATATTATAATGAAGGTTATGCTAGGTTAATTATATTTCATGTTGCAGGCACTGCAGATTGAATTGCTTATTTACAGCCACTTATTACAGTTAGAAAGTACTGTCATCAATTTTGATTTAGATGAATTTTATTGAGCAGGAGGGGGTTGGTTTAATTGAAAAAGTTTGTATTTTAAAACACACTTATGTTCTATTTTCTGGGTTTGAACATGTAAGACCTATACTTGCTACTCCTCAATGACTTCTTGCATGTACTTGATTTAATTGAATTGAGTAATAAAACTTATATCCCTAACAGAAATTTCCAATTAAGATGTACAGGAATATTACAATTATTTGAAGAGACATAACTGTAGCAGATATATGTCAATCCATCCTCTGACAATATAATCGTCTACATTAAGTGATTTCATGTCTTTGAGTAAAGGCCCAAATGTTACACTATCTCAAAAAGGTCAAGAGAACACATTTGGATTAGAAGGACTAAGATCTTGACTTCATGAAAGTGTGTCACACCATGTAGTTTTTCATGTGACACATGAAAGTGTGTCACACCACTGTGTTTACAGCTCTGTATTTCCATCAGTTACTATTGTTTGACACAGTGTGCCTGGAAGTATACTAGGTGTATTAGTCTGTTTTCGTGTTGTCATAAAGGAATAGTAGAGACTGAGCAATTTGTTTTAAAAATCAGGCTTAATTGACACATAATTCTGCAGGCTGTGCGGAAAGCAAGGCACTGGCACCTATTCTGCTTCTGGTGAGACCTCAGGGAGCTTCTACTCATGGCAGAAGGTGAAGCAGGAGCAGATACGTCACATGGCGAGAGAGTGAGCAAGAGAAAGAGAGACTTTTAAACAACCAGATCTTGCATGAACTCAGAGTGAGAACTCACTTACTAATCAAGGGGATGGTGCTAAGTTGTTCATGAGGGATCTGCCTCCATAATCCAATACCTCCCACTAGACCCCACTTCTAACATTGCAGGTCACATTTCAACATGAGATTCGGAGGGAAAAAAACATCCAAAACATACTATTTCACCTCTGACCCTCCAAATCTCATGTTCTTCTTACATTGCAAAATACAATCATTGCATCCTAATAGTTCCTCAATGTCCCAGCTTGTTTCAGTATCAAGTCCAAAGTCCACTCTTATCTTGTCAATTTTACAGCCTCCATTTGCACAAGAATATCAAGACTTTTCTCCTTTCTCCTGTTCTGCTAGCTCTGCTGTGTGAGGAGTGAGTGCATTTCTCCGTATTTATGGACTCAAGAGTGGGATGAGGACAGAGGAAGGGATCTGACCACTTCTCACAACCTCCACTGTTACCGAGCAGGTCAGAGCCAGCTTTAGCTCTTGCCTGGATCACTGCCCTAAATGCCCATCAGTCTCTCTGTTTCTACCCTTGGTGTCCACCATCTGTCATCAGCCCAGAAGTTAGTGCTGACCCTTTCTAAACATGAATCAGATCATGCCATTCCTCTGCTCAAAAACCTGCAAAGGCTCCTCCTTTTATTCAGAATCAAATCCAACATTCTTACAAAGGGCGTAAGGCCCTGTATGATCTGGCCGTTACATTTGCCTCTGCAATACCTCAGCTGCTATAGCTGTGCCCTCCTTGCTCGCTCTGTTTCAGCCACACAGAACTCCCTGTGGTTCCTTGACACAGCCTGTGTGCTGCTTAGATCCTGTGCCCTGCCTCTTCCTGGACTGCCCTTCCCTCAGACAGCCATCTAAACAGCCACATCCCTCACCTCCCTCGGGTCTCTGCTCAAATGTTAGCTTCTCAGTGAGGCCTATTCTGCTTATCCTGATTAACAACACACTTCCCATTCCCTGCCACAGCTTTCCCAACCACCTTACCTGCTCTCCTTTTCTTTCTCGTAGCATTTACTAATACGCATATTGCTTGTTATGTAATAGGACGTCTTATGTATTTACTATTTTTTGCCTTTGTTTTGTTTGCCAATTCAGTGTCTAGAATGGCACATGGTACATAGTAGGCATTCGAGAGATAGTTATCAAATGAATGAGTGAGTGAAGATTAAATTCTGGTCTTGTCGGAAATGGGATGGAGAATGGAGAGGGTCTTGACCTCTCTTACAATCCCAAGATCATGGCATTATTGAGAGTTCGGGCCAGTAAGGCTTTGCTGCATAGTGTCTAGCACAATGTCCGTTCAGAGGATTCATTTCCTCCTGAAAGCCCTTATCTGATCTGTACCTCAGACTCATCTTCTCCCTACTAGCTAGCATAATTTTAATCTTATCTCTTGCATAAAAGAGACAAACACTGGAAAGCATTTATCCTTTGTCCACTCCGTTTTACATGACAAAGGCTCACTACGGGACTTCTCTTGGAGCTGAAAGGGTTTAGGGAGTGAGAAGTGTCATTGCATGCCCCTCCCCCTGCCCAGACAATATATATGAAAACTTCCTTTGTAAATTGGATCTTGGCTGAATTCAAGGTGTAAATTACAACTGCAAAGACACTACGGTTTTGTGATTTGTTTAGACTCTATTAACAATATCTAGTAAAACTGTCTTTTTTCTTTAGAGGAATCAAAGTGAAAGAGGTGAAGAAAAGAAGGAAAAGGTAGAAAACGTAAGGAAAGAAAACTTCTGCCTCTTTGTGTTAGGATTTCAGTTTCTTATATTTGAATCCAGTGCCTCCAGTACAGTTGTCAATCAGTGTCTTAAAACATCCATCAAGCACTGCCGACTGACTCTTAACTCAGATTTTAGATACACAAAGGCCAAAGAAGCTCAATTTTCCATCTGGGTAGCACACTAAATGACACTGGCTCCTTCTTAGACTAGACTGCAAACGTACGCACTTTTACTTACCACAAAAATAAAATCTGTTAACTTTGGCTTTACTGATTTGTAATATTTGATAATTCTACCGGGGCTAAAATTTGCCTAGTAATTGTTTATGTAGAAATAATTTACTAATTTAAAATGTGAGTAGGAATGCAAATAAATAGTTAAAATATTTGTGGAAACATGTCATTTAAAAAAATCTTGTACTCCTTTGAAATTATTGATTTAAATCTCCCCCTGGGGCAAGGGCAAGCAGACAATGTATTTCTCTTTGTAGTCTCACATCTAGGGTGCTCCCGGTACAGAATGGATGTTCAATAGGTTATAGTTGAATGAATGAAATAATTCACACATTAAAAATATTTATTTAAGAAGGAAGGTCCCCAAAGAGCATTTTACTTGAAAACAGTGTGTTGACCTAGTCTTATACTGCCTGAATCTGAAAGTAATAAAAATGCTTGCCTTTAAAAAAACCCCTGAATCCAACACTATTTGGCAACATTCAAACGTTAAAGGATATAAACTAAGATGTTCATAACCTCTAACCCAGTAATTACACTTCTGGCATTCAACCCTGAGAATGCAGTAATAAAAACTTAATGTAATTAAAATAGCAAACTATTTTATGTAACCTCAAATGACCAGCAGTAGATGATAGTTAAGTAGCCAATGGCAGCTATTGACAAAATGTGATGCAGATCTTAAAGGCTGTATTTATAAAGTATTTTATAACATAAACAGTTCTACCATACTAAGTTTTAAAAACATGATTTTAATTTACATTTATAATATAAATGCAAACAGGCCAAAACTATGTGTAGAAAAATTACTTGAAAGAAATATAACTTGATGTTATCTATGGTTGTGTGTGGATGCGACAATTAAGGATTTTTTTCTTTTTAATATTTTTTACCCTAAATTCTTTTTAATGTAGTTTATATTCCAAACTGGCATCATCTCATGCCTAGGCCATTGCAACAGCGCCCTAACCAGTCTCCCTACTTTGACTATTGTATGGTTTTTTCAATCTAAATATTATCTTCTTAAATAAGTTGGACCCTTCTTAATAAATTGGTTTTCTATTACAAACAGAAATCCAAAAATCCTTAACTGGTTGAAAATAACTTGCTTGATCTGACCTACCATCTATGTCCTATATTTATCAGGTACACATTTAAAGACATTTCCCATTTCTCTTGAAATTTATCATTGTCTTCTTGAAAAATGTTAAATCTATTTATGCTTTTCAGTTCACTAAATTTCACCAAAATTGTTGACTATAAATTATATTTCACACTCACCACTTACTCAACTTTCAACAACTTTTACTAATAGAACCTGTGTGTATTTCACATCCTACCCACATAAATATAGTGTAACCAAAAAAAAGCATCTGAAAATGCTGCTAGTAATATCTACTGAGGTAAGGGAATATGAATGAATGATTGACAAGATAAATTCATGTTAAGCAGTTTTTTTCCTTTTTTATTTTTATAAGAGGAGTATGCTTTAGTGTCAAAAACCCTATTTGTTTGAGAGAGATGAAAACTATTGCTCTAGGGGAGAATTATATTAACATTTATTGAGTTCTGATCTGTGGTGGTAACTAGTTCATATTTGTTATCTCACCTAAGTCTAGAAGTGTTAGTAGATACCTGACACAAGGAAAACAAACAAAGATTTCCAAAGAGCAGTCTAAAATAAAGCCGAATCTTTTGCTTAGTTCTAGTTCAGTGGGTCTCCCTGGATAAAAATTAAAAGAGATGGATTAGGCCAGGTGCGGTGGCTCCCACCTATAATCTCAGCACTTTGGGAAGCCAGCTGAGGCAGGTGGATCACCTGAGGCCAGGAGTTCGAGACCAGCCTGGCCAACGTGGTGAAACCCCATCACCAAAAATACAAAACTTAACTGGGCATGGGGGCGGGCGCCTGTAATCTCAGCTATTGAGGTGGCTGAGGCAGTAGAATTGCTTGAACCCGGGAGGTGGAGGTAGCAGTGAGCCAAGATCGTGCAACTCCACTCCAGCCTGGTGTGGAGCAAGACTCCCTCTCAAAAATAAAAGTGGGCAGGCTAGATTACTGCTGTTTAATAGCAAATAATACAAGCCAGATAGATAATTCTTTTTTTTTGTTTTTTTGTTTTTTTTTGAGACAGAGTATTGCTCTGTCACCCAGACAGGAGTGCAGTAGCGCAATCTCGACCCATTGCAACCTCTGCCTCCTGGGTTCAAGCTATTCTCCTGCCTAAGCCTCCTGAGTAGCTGAGTACAGGCGTGCGCCACCACGCCTGGCTAATTTTTGTATTTTTAGTAGAGATGGGGTTTCACCATGTTGGTCAGGCTGGTCTCGAACTCCTGACCTTATGATCCACTTGCCTCAGCCTCCCAAAGTGCTGGGATTATAGGCATGAGCCACTGTGCCCAGGCGATAATTCTTAATTTCTAATAACTACATTAAAAAAGTAAAAATGAAACAGATAAAATTAATTTTAATGCATTTTACTTAAATCAGTACATTTAAAATATTACCATTTTAATATATAATCAATATAAAAATTATTAATGGGATAGTTTACTTTTTTTTGTACAAAGTCTTCAAAATCCATTGTACTTAGAGCACATCTCAGTTCAAACTAGCCACATTTCAAGTGCTCAGTAGCCACATATGGCTAGTGGTCACTGCATTGAGCAGTACAGGACTTGATAATAAGGCGAGAGGAGAAAGTACCCAAACGTGAGAGAGTCAAATTCAGTTCTTTTGACTCATTGGGCAAATCGTAAACGCTTCTCTGGGATTAGTTGCCTTCGGTTTTTACAACACCAAACCTGAGAAGTCTGGTTACAAACAGTCTGAGTTGGGTTGTCCAAGATTCTAGCCAGCCAAGAGTCAATCAGTGGATGAGCTTAGTTGCACAAGGGTGAAACTTGGCAAGATTTATCTTTGCCATCCAAACAGGTCTGCAGTTCACACCAGATGAGAACATACATGTTTTTTCTTATTTAATCAGCCATCCTGATCTTTAGTTAGGATGACCATAGAATTTTTTGTCCAAACTGGCACACTTTTGAGAGACAAAAAAGGCACCATTAATAATGGTGCTGGGACAACAGGCATAATATGAGACTGTTCCTGCTGGCAAATCAGGACATATGGTCACCCTACCTTTAGTCAATCTTTCCATCTCTCAAAAGAACTTGGGTTACTGCCAGTAGTCACATGTATCTCCAGGATTCATGTAACTCAATGAGGAGATGCCAGTTCCCACAGTGGCCTATGCACGAAGCCCTAAATTTCTCCTGTAGGAGTCATCCCAAGAGCTTGTATCATACAGGATCCTTTACTCCCATGTCTAATAACATTGCTTTGATGCAATTTGCAAGCTTCCTGTTTTGCAATTTTCCACTCTGGGTCTTGTTTAAGTTAGGGGTTTAATGAGAAATGGCTGTTGTTAGCTAAATGACACTTCTTCTTGGCAGGGTCTCCCAAGGAAACTAGAGGACCAGTAAACAAACTGTGCATGAGGGTGGACAGAGTAGCCCCCCCCCTTTTTTTTGTCCTCTCTTTTCTTTCTTTCATTTTCTCTTGTATATGAAAAGAAGTACAGCAATCAGCTGTGACAGCTGAGAGAAATGTTTCATGGGAAGTAACAGATGGCTCAAAGCCACCTTCATTTCTGAGGAGAGGGAGAGTGCCTGTGGGCCTGGAAAATTGAAGGTTTGGAAACTAATTTTGTTTGACTCTTTAATCCTTTTCAAACATAGGCCCAAAAATGGAAGATTAAAGGATTTTACTTTTGCTGCTCAGTAAATTCAGCTCAGAAAAGTAAAAGATGTAGAAGTAGAATGGCTGTGGATAAAACAAGAAAAGCCCAAACAGGAAGAACTTACCTTTATTAGCCCAAGGACAGTAACTTCCTCTGCTTAGGATTTTGTTGTTATTATAGTTGTTTATGTGAAGACTGGAGTGTTTTACAAGATTGGAAGACAGTAGGTCACCAAGCAACTAAAGTTACAGTTTACATAGAAGCTACAGTCAGAATACTCAGAGCAAAAAGGCATAAAGTGATATTTAGAGGTAGGTTTGTATGAGCATTACAGCAAAGTAATGAAAAGCACAAAGGACTCAGATCCATTCATTCATTCACTAGATGTTTTATTGACACCTACTATGTATCTGGCAATGTTCAGTTCTAGGTTCTGGGATCAGCTGTGAACAAGGTAGAGAAGGACTCTGTCCTCTACAACAGCAAGAAGCTGACAGTAAAGAAGTAAATAAATAGTGAAATAATTTCAGATGTGTATAAGCATGTGACGAAAGTGTAAGAGTATTGGCAGAGAGTATAACTAGAATGAAATGATGGTACTTTAAATAATGTGGTCAAGAAAGGCATCTCTGAGGTGACATTTAACCTAAAACTGGAATGCTGAGAAGGACCCTTCCAGTGTCAGGAGTACTATATGAAATAGCATATTGGACTACTATGTGCCAGGCACCGTTCTAGGTAGTGGGGATATTGGGTGAACAAATTAGTCAAAATTTTTGTCCTCATAGAGCGTGCTGTTCCTGATTCTTCTTCTTCTTTTTTCTTTTCTTTTTTTTTTTTTTTTTTTTTGAGACCAGGTATCCCTATGTTATTCAGGCTGAAATGCGGTGGCACAATCACAGCTTGCCGAGCCTCAAACTCCTGGACTCAACATTCTGAGTAAGTATACTCAGTAAGTATACTGACTATAGGCAGTCAACACCATGCCTAGCTGAATTTTTTTTTTTTTTTTTTTTTTTTAGAGATAGTGTCTCACTATGCTGTCGGTACAAAGGCTTTAGGCAAGAATATGTGTAGCTAGTTTGAGTAACAGCAAGGAGGCCAATGTGGCTAAAGTTTAACCCTAAAAAGAAGACCAGTGTATACTTAATAGTTAATATTAGAAGACAGTGGGTACCTCGAAAGTAGAGAGCATCTTTATATTCCAGAACTGTCATCTTCTTGTCCGGAGAAGCTCTTTATCCAACAGTGGAAGGCCTGTGTTTAGCTCTGGGAGATAACACTCACTTTAGATAGAGTTCTCTTTTAATATTTTCCTCATCTACCTCAAATTTCACAATTCTTTTAACGTATTATATACACCAGAAGTTTACATGTGTCCACAGGTAGTTTGCTTCAATATTTCTAACTTGATTTATTCATTTTTAAGAAAAGATTAAAGATTCTCTGGCCAATGCTATAAGACTTTATTCATGATTTCAACCAATTATTAGTATAATCTTCCATTTTTTAGGGGAACTTCCACATACCTTTCTGTTATTGATTTCTACTTTAATTCTGTAGTGGGCAGAGAAAATACTTTGTATGATTTCAGCAGTTTTACAAAATTGAGATTTGTTTTATGGCATTCAATGTGGTCTTAACGATTATCCTGTGTGCATTTGAAAATAATGTATATTCTGCTGTCTTGGGTGGAAGATCTCCAACTATCCATTGTCTACTGGCTTGCATAGCGTCTGAAAATTAGTCTTCCGTAACTTTCATATTCATATTTGCTATTCTGTATATATGTATGTGTATATATATATCTTTCTTTTCCCCCCGCTGCTATTTTTTTCTATCAATTAGTGATAGAAATGTGTTGAAATGTGTATTTCTCTTTCGAGTTATACCAGCTTTATCTTTATGTATTTTGAAGCTCTATTATAGAGGCATAGACATACATAATTATGTCCTGTCAAGCAATTTGTTAATCATTATGGCAATATTCTTGGAATATATTTTGTCTAATGTTAATATAATTGGACTTTGCTTTTTTGTTCAATCTAAAAATTTCTACCTTTCAATTGGAGTGTTTAAACAACTTAAATTTAATATAATTTTTATGTAATTGGGTTGCAATCTACCAGCTTGATAGCTAAAAGTTCTATTTTTAAAACTTTTTTTTCTTTTATCCTTCTCTTGACATCTTTTGGAGTGAATACTTCTTATGATTCCATGTCATTTTCACTATGGTCTTATTAACTATATCTCTTTTTAATTGTTTTAGCAGTTTTTCTAGAAGTTGTAATACTCATTTCTGAATTATCACTTTCTACCTTTAAATAATCAAATACTATCTGACATACAGTAAACAAACCTTACGACAGTGTACTTCCCCATTCTGTCTTTTGTGTTATTGCTGTGACAGATTTTTCTTCTACATGTTATAAATGCCACAATACATTAATACTATTTTTGTTTTAAAAAGTTAATTATCTTTTAAGCAGACTACACATGAAAAAAGCTTTTCTGGTTTTTTTTTTTTTTTTTTTTTTGAGACTAAGTTTCACTCTTGTTGCCCAACCTGGAGTGCAATAGCATGATCTCGACTCACTGCAACCTCCACCTCCTGCGTTTAAGCAATTCTGCCTCAGCCTCCCAAGTAGCTGGGATTACAGGTGTGTGCCACCATGCCCGGCTAATTTTGTATTTTTAGTAGAGATGGGGTTTCGCCATGTTGGTCAGGCTGGTCTCAAGCTCCTGATCTCAGGTGATTCACCTGCCTTGGCCTCCCAAAATGCTAGGATTACAGGCATGAGCCCCCGCACCCAGCGAAAAAAGTTTTATATTTACCCACATATCAACCATTGCTGATACTCTTCATTCTTTAGTGTAGACCCAAATTTTCAGGTACTCTTTCTTTCTGATTTTATTTCTTGCATTGCAGTTCTGGCAATGCAATGGCAATGGCAGTGAATTCTGTCAACTTTTTTCTTGTTAAAAAGTCCTTATTTTTTTACTTAGTTTTTCAAATATATTTTTTCTGGATATGGAATTCTAGTTAGATTTTTTCCTTTCTTTTGGTGCTTCACTCCATTGTCTACTGGCTTGCATAGCTTCTGAAAAGAAGTCTTTCGTAACTCTTATATTTGATACTCTGTATATTTATCTTTTCCCTCTTGCTGTTTGTAAGATTTTCTTTTTATCATTGATGTTCTGAAATTTAATTATGATACGCCTTTGTGTGGTGTTCTTAAAACGTTTATTCTGCTTCTTCTATTATCATACCATTTTTATTAACCATCATTCCTTTTCTTCTCATTTCTTATATTTTTTGAATAATCAAATATTTTTTATTATTTTCTTTTATAAGCATATTAATTATAATTTTAGCAATTAATTTAGAGATTATAATATACACACTAGACTTATTATGGCCCATAATAAATTGATATTTTTAACACCTCCCAGACAATGCAAGGACTTTGGATATTTTAATTCAATTTTTTACTTGCTGCCTTTTGTGCTATTTTTGCCATATGTTTTAAACCCTATAACATATACATATAATATGTTTATTTATAGTAATATAAATATATTTATATTGTTACCTTATTGTTTATGCAGTCAATATATTTACTCACATGTTTACCCTTTCTGGTGCTCTTTCCACCTTCATGCATTTCTGTGATTCCATTTAAAATAATTCTTCAACTTCCTGAATAATTATTTTAAATATTTGTTATTGTATATTTGTGCTTTTTTTTTTTTGTTAATATGCAAACATTTTTCCCCCTTGATTTTTGAAGAATATTTTCACTCAATATAGAATTTTATGTTGGCAGTTATTTTATTTCAGTAGTTTACAGATCCTATCCCATTGTCTTTTGTCTGCCATTATTAATGTTGAGCATCAGTCAATTTATCATTGTTACTTTTAAAGTAATAAGTCTTTTTCTTTTAGCTGCTTTTAAATTGCTTTGCTTGTCTGGGTGCAGTGGCTCGCGCCTGTAATCCCAGAACTTTGGGAGGTTGAGGTAGGTGGATCTCCTGACATCAGGAGTTTGAGACCAGCTTGGGCAACGTGGTGAAATTCCATCTCTACTAAAAATACAAAAATTAGCTGGGCATGGTGGCAGGCGCCTGTAATCCCAGCTACTTGGGAGGCTGAGGCAGGAGAATCACCTGAACCCGGGAGGTGGAGGTTGCAGTGAGCTGAGATCACACCATTGCACTCCAGCCCGGGTGACAAGAGCAAAACTCTGTCTCAAAAAATAATAATAAATAAATAAATAAAATTGCTTTGCTTTTAGCTTTCAGCAGTTTGAATACCTTGTGCCTGGAGTAGTTTTCTTTGTATTTAATCTTTGTTGAGTTTCTTAGAGCTTTTGAATGTGTGGGCTGATATGTTTCACTGGACTTTGGAAATTCTCAGTCATTATCTCTTCAAATATTGCTCCTGTCCCATTTTCTTGCTCATTTACTTCCATAAGGCCAATCACAAATGTTAGCTCTTTCTGATTATATTTTATATACCCTTACACTCTTGTCATCAATTGTCTCAAAAATACTTATAACAGTAAAGTTGAAGTCTCTTTCTGATAACTCCAATATCTGAGATACCTGTGGATCCATTTCTACTATTTGCTCTTTATCTCTTGATATTCAATTGTTCGGTTCTATGTCCAGGCATGCTCAGTCATCTTCAATTGAATAATTCCTATTACCTATGAAAAATTGTAGTGGCTCTGGTGATATATCTTCTTGTACAAAAGATTTATTTTTCTTCTTGGAAATAATAAGAGTAGAAGTATATAACCCTGGTTCAAAGGGGAATTAGGAGAAATCGAGGCTGAGTTTCTGGTTTTGTGAAGACTTGTCTACTTCCAATCTGCCTTTACTCTCAGTGTGCAGTTCTTTATGGGTCTCAACTCAGTAGCAGAATGTTTACCACTGCCTCTCATCTTTGGTTGGGCTTTGAACTCCAATTTTTGTCTCCTAGCACCATGATACGAACAAAAATTTGCTAGGCTTTTTAATCTTTTTGTGCATCTTTCTGTTTGCCTTCTAACCCTGCACAGTTTAGCAATGACACAATGTCTCAAGAGGAGGAGCAACAGATAACATTACTTTGTTTCATTGCATTTCCTTTCTTTCCAGGATATTTATCTCCTAACTCCTTTCTGCCTTGATTGTTGTCTAATGCCTTCAAACTGCTGCATTTTACTATTTGTCCAGGTTTCACTGATGTTAATAAAGGAAGAGCTGATTTCATATAAGCTACTCTCTGATTCTTAAAAATGTGGATGAACTGTGCTTTTAAATTTCTTTTAATTCTAAATATAATTTTGATTAAAATTTTATTTAAACATCGAAAGATCTTATATTTCTTCCATGTCAAATAACAATCTGAAGTTAGGATGCCTATTATTTGACAACTGCATTTTTAATAGATGACTACAATGTGGTCACTCTAGAAACCAAGCAGTAGGAGGGAAGAAACAAACCAAGAGATCGTATTACCAGCAAGTTGTTAGTTGAAACCAAAGGGAAAGGTACTGGAAAAAAAAAAAAAAGCTCTTCAATGTCGGTGTGGGTGTTTGTAGGAGAAAGAGAACCATTAACAGTTCATTTATTTTTAGAAAATATCTTTTTCATTCTAAAAATATGACTGCTTATCAAGTAGCACTATGATCAGCGTAATTTTGTAAAATGAGATGTTGACTGAGAATCAGGTGATAATAATCATTCTGTGTCTGCTGAGGTTTTGAAAATAAAGTGGCAGAACTGAGTAGCCCCTCTTCCTTAACTATTGAAAAATCAGCGGTGCATCCGTCATGGTGAGAGTCAGTACCGCATGGTAGCGTTCACAGAAAAGTGATATTCTGTGCCCAATTTATACTAAGGGTAGTTATGTACAGTGAGTGAATGACGGAAGAAATGAACAAACACAACCTCTGGGGTTTTAATTGGGTTGTCAACCTACAGAAAACTATTAACTTGTGTTCCCACAACAAAAATGTTAAACCACCAGGGAGTGGTGCTGCAGTGCACAAAGCAGGTGATACCAGAAAGTGCACGGAAGAAATCCAAAGAGAGAGTCAAGGAATGAGAAGGAATCTTGGCATCCTTGTGTCTGGAGTTCTAATTCCCAGATTTTGTCACTTCTTAGCTATGTGTTCTTAGTCATACGGCCTAAGTCTTTCCTTCTTCATTTGTGAAATGAGAAAAATAGTAATACCTACATTGTGAAGCTGTTGCACAGATGAGCAATCTCCTAGCAAAATGATAGGCATGAAGAAACTCTTAATAAGTAATTGGTATTCCTGTCACTTCCTCCTCAAAACCTCCAGAATAATAATATATATTTGGTTATTTATTGATGTGTAATAATTTACACGGAGGACAATTTGCCTCATTTTTTTCAGAAGGAAACTTTCAATTTTTATATTAGAAGAGTCATGTGAAACCAGAAAAGAGTGAGATAATGATTTCATTAAAATAACTCATAATAATTATACCAAGAGCTATTAGAAATTTCTCAAGAGGAAATGAAACAATTAAAAACTATGAGGTTGAGAAAGAAGGAAATCAAACTGTGGGTAGTCTTTGTAATTATGATTTGTATTCCATTTATCATTTGAATACAATGAGACCTCATTGTAGGCTTGGTCCTTTGTCATCAGTGCTTAGAAGCTCAAAAATTAATTGTGGCACAATGACCTTGACACTGATCAGCATGGTATTTCTTGTACCACAACTTTAAAGGTTATTCAGAAATAAGAGCCTTTACTTTATTGAGCCTACCTCACCCTCTTCTTCATGTCCTCAACTTAGCTCCTTACTGGTTTAGAATCCAGAGCCCACAATTAAAATCATTCAGTCTCCTTCTTAACTTCCTTGCCCCTTCCTCTTCTATTATGAAGGCTGGCAAAACATCGACTTTCTCACTATCCCTCCATTTCCCTTTATAAAGAAACTTGAGATTTCTAGGCTTGTTTTCCCTACTCTGTCTCCATTAATTTCTCTTAAATCTTCTCCAGTTGGGACACTGTGTCCACCACTCCTCTAAAATTGTTCATATCAAAGGTATCAAATCCAGCAGTCAACTCTACATCCTTATCTCATTGAGTAGTATTTGATTCCCCACTCTGACAAGTCTTTAATTGACGATGGGGACACAAAATTACCCAGATTGTCTCAGATTTCACAGGCTGCTTCTACTCAGTCTCCTCTGAGGATCCTCTTTTTTTCTGATTTCTGAATATGGGAGTGCACTGGGGCAAGTCCTCAAACTCCTCTTCATCCAGATTCATTCCCTTGATGATCTCGTTCAGACAATGACTTTAAATGATATCTACATATTTCATCAAGTCTAATATGAAATGAAGGAAGAGATCAAGTTGAGCAATTAACTTTGAAGTATTTTAAATTGTTCTTAATTAATAGACTTGATTTCTTAGAGCAGGTTTAGATTTGCAGAAAAATTGAATAGAAAGCTCAAGAATTCCCATATACTCCCTCTCCTTCCCCTAGCGTCCCCTGTTATTAACATGTTGCAGTAGTCTGATATATTTGTTTTAAGTTATGAACTAATATTATTAAATAACATTATTATTAAATAAAGTTCATAGTTTGTATTAGGGTTCACACATTGAGTTTACATCCTGGGGATTTTGACAAATGCACAATGCCGTGTATCCACCATTATAGTTTTATACATGATAGTTTCACTGCCCTAAGTAGTCCCTGTGCTTTCCCTGTTCATCCCTCTCTCCTCACCCCCCACCCCTGGCAACACTGGGGTGTTTTAATTGTATGTGACCAAATGACTTGACTCTTCCCAGGAGAGACAAGGAAAAGCCCATCCTTGAGTTTTCTGCTACTCCTGACACACTGCCTTTGTGTTAAATGTTCTTGCTTTTCAAAGTTATTAAGGAACAGCAGCACACTTCTTGGGTAAAAAAAAAAAAAAGGAAAAACGCCACTTTACCTAATAATGTTCCATCTTGTACTTCTTTCAGAAAGATTGCTTGGTTTCTAATTATCACTCTGCTGTAGCCTCTGCTACTGACGTCTGGAGGCTGTGATTAGCATGGGAGTTCATTGGGAAATCGTTTCTCACATAGATTCATTTCCTTTCTAGGATTCTTCCCACTCTCACTTTTTTTCTCTCTCTTCTCATCTCCATTTTCTAATAAGTTTGAGTTATTGAGATGTTTTCATCTGTTTTTATGCAATGCCACTTTAATTAAAAATGCCAAAAGCAAAATGATTTTTCGAGCCAGTCCTGAAGGAAGGCTGTGCTTGAGAGTTTCCAAATGGCAGATGCTACAATGTTGGTATTGGGAGTTGGGGAGTAGGAAGTATGGAAAGCTACAAAAGGCCTTGTGTCTTTCTGGAGGATGGAACAGAGGGACTGCTAAGTGGATGGCTTGTCTTTACTGGTAAGGAGAGGGTTTCTATCCTAGTTATCTCAGGACTACCTGTAAAGGTGATGGAAACTTGGCAGGTGGAAATAAAGCATTGTGGCCTTCAGCTTGACTCCTAGGGGGTTCTCCCTCCTTTACTCATAGGACCACAAGCATTGGATTGTTTCATAAGCCTTCCATACTAGGGTCTCTCCTTGAAAAAACCTGCCAGTTGCAAAATCATAGCTATTACCAAATGCAGAGAAATCTTCTCAGTGCTAAGGAGGAAGATCACGTATCCAAGAGAGGAAATTATATTCATTGGGTAAACTGCGTTCTAAGAATGGTTCATTCTCCCAAATGGCTTGCCATTTCCCAGATGCACATATCGATCCCAAGTGCTCAACCAGTGTCAGTGTTGCCATTTGTTTCTTTCTCCCTCCTTTTCTGTGATGTCTCCTTTGTGGCTCCAGGGAGAGCCAGTCATGCCTTCTTTAATCTCCCCATGGTTCTTGAGACATACCTTTAGTATAACACTCTTCATTCTCCACTAAGTGACAAGTTCTTTCTGAGAGGCAAGAAGTTTATCTAGAGCAGGGGTCCCCAACCCCCAGGCCTGCAGACTGGTACCAGCCCGTGGCCTGTTAGGAACCAGGCTGCACAGCAGGAGGTGAGCAGTGGGCAAGTGAGCATCACTGCCAGAGTTCTGCCTCCTGTCAGATCAGCAGTGGCCTTAGATTCTCATAGGAGCACAAACTCTATTGTGAACTGTGCATGTGAGAGGTCTAGGTTGCTTGCTCCTCATGAGAATCTAATGATTGATGATCTTAGGTGGAAGAGTTTCATCCCCAAACCACCTCTCCCTCCCCACGCCAATCCATGGAAAAATTGTCTTCCATGAAACAGGTCCCTATTGTCAAAAAGGTTGGGGACTGCTGATGTAGACGTCCATGATCCATAGTCAGGTTCGCAAGGAATTGTCAATTGAAAGAATGAACTGTAGACACAGCATAGCAGGAGTCCTGCTATACTGAAAGAATCTTTTAGACACAGTATAGCAGGAGTCCTGGCTAGAGTGCAAGCTGTGTTGACCCTCTGGCCACTCCAGCATGACTGGAGGATGAATGGAACTAGCCTGCTAACGGGAATTCCGTGAGGACTGAGAACATTCTGGGAAAGAATTAGTTCTATAAGACTTGTTCCTGGAAAAACCTAATCTCTCCTGCCTCCAGGCCTCTACACACGCTCTGCACATGTTCTGCCTGAAACTCTGCCTCCACCTCTTTACTGAGCTAATTTTGTTCATATTTCAGAGCTAAGTGTCTTAGGAAACCTCCTTAGGAAACTTCTGCTAGCCACCCAGACTGTCAGCCTCCGTTTTCTTCCTCCCTTGCCTACCCCCTAGCTCCAATTTCTACACTGGTACCTATATCATGCTTAGTTACTTGTCCGGTGTTTGTCCTACCTGCTTGTTTGTAAACTTCCTAAGGTCAAAGATCATCTTTGTTATGCTTACTGCTCTACCCCTAGAATTAGGCTCAGTTCCTAAACATAGTAGAGACTCAAAAGTATATGTGAACGAATGAGTGTATACAAATGCCTACTCAGTGTTTCACTGCAGTGTCTTATAAGCATAACAAACCTAGTATGTTGCAGACTTTTGATTTCCTCGCCGCTTTTAACTTCTTGATCTCAGTAAATGCATCATCATCCATCAGGTTGCTGAAGCCAGAAACTTGGTAGTCATCTTGATTCTTCTTCTCCCTTACCACACCTCTGTATTGCATCTATCAGCAAATCCTTCTTATTTCAAAATGCATCTCTCGTTTACTTATGTTCATCTCCACTGCTGCTGTCCTACTTTAAGCCATCATCATTTCTCACCTGAATTATTACAAATAACTTTCCCGTTTCCCTTCCTGGTCTCTTCCAATCTACTCTCCACACAGCAGTCAAGATGAACTTTACATTTTTTTACAAAGTGAAAACAAAACTGTTCATTCCCTTTCTATTTAATTAATTAACCCCTTCTCAGGTTCAACCTACAGAAGTCAAACATAGCCTGCCCCACCTTACTGCTCAACCCAGCCTCCTCCCATTCTGCCTCTCTCACTTGGCTCTAGCTACACCCACTGCAGCTTTATTTTAGGTCTTTGAATGGCCCATGTGTTTTTCTTCCTTATACTCCCTTTGCCTGTGAAACTCTTTCCTCAGTTCTTTAAATGGTTGTTTCCTTCTCACCCTTTGGGTCTCGATTTAAATGTCATTTCCTGAAGGAGGCCCACTCCTGACCACTCCATCAGCTCTTATTCCTGATCACAGCACCTTGACTATTACTTTCTTAGCACTTCACTTAAGTAGTTACGCATTTATTAATTTGTTCACCTGTTACTGTTGGTCCGCACACTGGAATGTAAGCTCCAATATGCTTCCTTTGCACATAGCCTCTACATCATCAGCCTATTTGAGTGCTCAGCACATAATAGATGTTTAATAAACATTTGTTGACTGAACAAACAGAAAAATGATTGAACCAAACTCAAGGACAATCATTTTGGGTTGGGACAATCAAATGAGTTGGAGATGAAATGGAAGGGTGGCCCTAGGAGTGGTACAGGGTCTGTCATAACTGGCTGTCGTGGCTCAGACATCAGTTCCTTCTGCCTCAGTCACCATCAGCTTTGGCATGGACATCGACAGTTAACAGGTTGTCTAGTGGGCAGTAGAGGCCAAGCTGTCACCTCTGGCAGAGATGAGATGGATGCAGCCCCACAGTAGGCTGGACTGTCTGGGATCCAGTCACAGTTGAGGAGGTTTATTGCCTGAGCCCTTGAGTGGTGCCATATGGGAGGAATTTAGGCCTTGCTAAGACCCACGTGGGAAGAATTTGAAGGGACTATGGATTCTACAGAGGAAGTGAGGGCGGAGCCAAGAAAATGCTATTTTGTGAGAGTTGTTGTGGCCAGGGACATGTAGGTCTTGATTGCCTGTCTTGTCTCTCAATTGATAATGTATTTGGAATGTGGTTTTTATCTTCAAGACGTTTAGAGTGAGCAGTAATGGGATTCACTGGCATCAATAGCAGTGGAAGATGAGGACTCAAGGAGTTAAACAAAACCTCAATCCCACTGGTGGTAGTGGTTGCAATTTTATGAAGTCACTTTGGAAGTACATTAAAAATCAAATACAAAAGATCTTTGAGCCATGTTCCAGCTGTTATGAAAACCCTTCAGGTATTTATGTCAATGAGTACATTAACAGTCTTAATATGTCACAGGTGGCTGCATTTTATTTTTTAAAGCATTCTTAAAAGGCGATCCAATTTAAGTATACATTTGGGCTAAATTCTCATCCTTTGTGGCTCCATAGGGACATGAATTCATTAGTAAAAAGGCATAGAATGCTTTAAAAGGAAGAATTGTCTACTAGTTAGTGAGTTGGCCTAAAATATTGGGAGCTCTATATCCTGTTTCCACTCTGTTCATGGTCAAATTATTTCCTTCAGTGGGAGCTGGTTTGTCTCAGGGCTGATTTTTTTGTTGTCCTCCTCAACGTGAGTCCTGGGTGAGGAAAATGAGATTACAAAGAACCAACATGTATTAGTCTTGCCCAATACCCAGCCTTTTTAGGCTTCCTTGACTTCCATAGCTGAGGCTACTTAAGCCCACTTTCAGACTCAGTCATTTCCCAGGTTTAAGCAGCAGTCAAGTGTTCCAGCACACCCCCTAAATCTCTGCACACAGTCAGATGTACCTCTGGTCAATTCTGACCTTGAGCTCAGCATTGCACACAGTCCCTTCTGTCACCCAAGATCTAGTCTCCACCTCACATGCCAGTTCTGAGAATCGGGCTTCTCTGTTGTTGCTAGTACCTGAGTTTCTGTGATGGAAATCTGATGCTGCCACTGTCTCTCTTTTTAAAAAAATTCATTAAATTTTTTTTGTGTTAAATATACATAATCTAAAATTTACCATTTTGACCATTTTTAAGCGTGTAGTAGAGTGGCACTAAGTACATTTACACTGCTGTGCAATCATCACTCCATCCCTAGAAGCTATTCATCATCCCATACTTGAGCTCTGAACCCATTAAGCTACTCCTCATTTTCCCCACTCCATAATACCCCTAGTCCCTGATAACCCCTGTTTTGCTCTCTGGCCATTGGCATTGTCTCTCTCTCTTTTTTTTTTTTTTTTTTTTTTTTGACAGAGCTTTGCTCTGTCGCCCAGGCTAGAATGCAGTGGCATGATCTTGGCTCACTGCAACCTCCGCCTCCCAGGTTCAAACGATTCTCCTGCCTTAGCTCCTGAGTAGCTGGGATTACAGACATGCGCCACCATGTCCAGCTAATTTTTGTATTTTTAGTAGAGAAGGGGTTTCACTGCATTGGCCAGGCTGGTCTCGAACTCCAGACTTCAGGTAATCTGCCCGCCTCGGCCTCCCAAAGTGCTGGCATTACAGGCGTGAGCCACTGCGCCGGGCCTTGGCATTGTCTCTTGTACTGAGTCTTGCCTCATTCTTGCCTGCCCACTTCTTTTTCTTTGGCCACAAGGACTAATCCGGGATCAGTCTTATTTTTTTAAGCCCAGCATAGATGGTGAAACTCTGCTACGTGCTTATTTTCTGTCTTCCTAGACTCCTGATGTGAAGGTTAAAGTGACTCCATCTTGGAAGCGAATCTGCCATAATGACTTCTGATTAACCCCCTTTCCAGGATTGACTCTGAGATTTCCAATTTATCTCTGCTTCTTGTGTAAGAGCACATAGCTACCATAAATCCTGTCCTTAGATCAAATCAACCTGCATAAACTCATACTTCCCATAAATCCTACCCTTAGATCAAATTCCTTCCTATTCCCTCTGAAGTATGTGTACCCTTTTCCTAGGGTATATAATCCCTGGGTCTGGGAGTAATGGTGAGGAAATTTACCTGACTTGCGTCTACCGAAGACCATACTTCTGTCTGTAAATTCCTCAATAAAATCTCTCTATAATGCAAGCAGGACTTGTGTGCCTCCTTCTTTGGTTATTAAGTTCCTTCTGCATTTTGGGGGTTGCTTTACATATACAGCCCTTTCATGAAACACCTGACTATTACTCTATCCTTCAGTCTTCATTACCTTTCTCTGGTTGTCTTTCATAATTTTCCTACTACATTGCTCTGAGATCTTTGCTTCCAACACATTCTCTCCACCTCCCACGCCCTGCCCCCATATCTATTTCCCTACCCTTGGATACAGCGTTCTATCTGCTAGACTATACTTCTCAGGGCCTGTAGCCAACATTTCTCCCTACTCCCTAATTTCAGGCCTTGGCTCTCCCAGCATGCTCCATTCCATTGCTCTTCCTCAGGCTATCTGGCTGCCCCTTGAGGCATGAGAACATTACCCTTCAGTGCACAGTCATATGGAGACAAAGCCACTGGCTCTGCAATCTTTAGAAGTGCAAAGGTCTCACTCTCTCTAAGAGGATATAGATTTGAATTCAGAATTATTAGCAGAGGGCAGTGAGAATTCGCAAAGTGCTGCACAAGGAAAATAGCACTCTGGTAACAAAAGTTGAGATGAGTTTTAATAGGCTAGAGTGACTCAATATAAAATGTCATTTTATATGTAGGTTTAAAAAACTAATTTCAAAGTGATCCACAACATTTCCCCAGGCCCTTCATCCCAACATGTAAAATACGAATCTCTTTGACAACATCCCCAATAAAAGTGGCCCTGACTTTCTTTGGAAAACTCACTGACAGAGATCTAAGTACATCTCAAAGTGTCCCATTGTTTCTAAGTTGGTTGGATTGTTAAAACCTAAGGTCCTATTCAGAAGAGATTTCTTCTTCTAATGTGCAGTATTATTCTTTGCATCTATTCAAGTCTGAGCTCTGCCCAAGAATTGGTTTCTATACATTTTAATAGGAGGTATTTTTAGAGGTCAGTGAAATATTACTGTGAAATTGAAAAGAATGACCCAATTCCTCATTTCCTTTCATTAGAAGTGATACATATTAAATCTTATCTCCCACAGAAGAGAGTTGAGGTAGAATTAGATGTTCTTAATAACTGAATTATCAAGTACTCCAGTTTCCCAGTGAACTTTTGAAAATAGTGCAGATTTTCGATTCAAAATAGCATTTGGGTATTCTCTGATAGTCTAATACTCTTTGTCACATGGTCAAGACCAAGGCAAACAGGAACAGGGACTAGGGTCTCAGCATCAGGCAGATGAGAGAGGTGATTAAAGCTGAAATGCAGTGTAGAAGGAGAACCAAATAAGGTGAAGAGTGACTTCACCAGCTGTGCAGAAATCAAAGACAAAAATGATCAGATTAATACAAGAAACAGAGATGGTGAAAGCATTTGAGGGACAAATTGAAAGAAGAAAATAAATGATAAAACTGAGGCTCAGTGTTGCTCAGAAGAATTTTCTGGTTTGTTAGTGTCAATACCCATTGGGAAGGCCAAAGCCCACCTTGTTGCCTTCACTCATCAGAAGGTGACATTTTTGTTTTGGGTGTCTGATGTCCACTAACATAAGCCAAACAACAGGACAAAAAGATGTCTCGAGTCATTTTTAGTTGTATAAAGGACATTCAGTTTTTATTTGAAAGACCTAGGTTCAAGTTCCAATTCCGCAACTTACCAGATGTGAATTCAGAGCAAATCACTGACCCTCTCTGAACCTGTTTGTTTTCTAAATAATAATAAAAAAGCCCAGTTCTTAGTCCGGAGGCATCCAATGAGCTCAGTAGTCTTTGAGCATTAGGGAGCATTCTACAGTAATTAAAGGTAGATTTTTCTAAAAGAAATAAATCTTGCAGGCTCTGAAAAGAAAAACTTGGCTCTTTGTTTCTCAGGAGATGTCAGCTGCATAAAGAGAGCAAAGTTGGGAGAGTTCGTATTTTCCTGTACAGTTCTGTTCAAATGTTCCATGGCATGTTTTTTCAGCTGCTAATAATGGAAATTCCTGCTGCCAAATATGTATTAATGATAACACCATTTAAAACCTTTTGGCTGCCACTTTAGCACTAAGCCAGCACATTTGGGTTCCACAAAGCCAGATGGTCACCTTTTTCTGGAATTTAGCTTTATGATGCCACTTCAATTGATTCTAGACTTTGTTATATGGTTCTCCCCTAATCTGTCTTACATTATTACAGGAAAGAGAAGTATTGTTAAAAAAATAAACTTGATTTTTTAGAATAGTCTTAGACTTACAGAAAACTTGCAAAGACAGTTCTTATGCCCCATGCTCTGTCTCCTTTGTTATTAGCATCTTACGTTAAGGCACATTTGCTGCAATTAATTCACCAATGTTGACACATTATTATTAATTTCAGTTCATACTTTATTCAGATTTCCTTAGATTTCACCTAACATCCTTTTTCTATTCCAGCATCTCATCTGGGATGCCACATGGTATTTACTAGTTGTGTCTTCTTAGGCTGAGACAGTTTCTCATGTTTTTCATTTCTGATGACCTTGACAATTTTGAGGCATTTTTTTGAATGTCCTTTCATTGGGAATTGTCTGTTGCTTTCCTCATGATTAATCTAGAGTTACAGGTTTGGGAAAGGAAGAACACAGAGGTAAAATACCATTTTCCTCATGTCAGGGATACATTTGATGAACATGACTTACCACTGTTGTTGACTTTGATCACCTGGCTGAGGTGGTATCCAGCAGGTTTCTCCAATGAAAAGATATTCTTTTATTCCCTGTTTTCTGAAGGAAGTGACTGTGGGCAGACCACACCGTCTCACCTCTTTGAAGGTGGCGTATCCACATGAATTAGTCGGAATTGTTCTGTATGGGAGATTTGTCCCTTTTACTCCATTTATTTCTTTGTTTATATCATTACGGACTCATGGACATTTATTTTATATATTGAATTATAATTCCATACTACTTTATTTAATTTTTTGCTCAAAATTTTCCAGCTTTGGCCATTGGGAGCCTTCCTTCAGTTAGCTCCTGTATTCCTTTGTAATACCTTCCTCATTGTCGGGTTTTGTTTGCTTTATGTTTGCTTTTGTATTTTGGACACTTCCTTACTTTCTTGCACTATAAGATCCTCCAGGCTCATCCTGAATAGGTCTTTATGGTGTTGAGGTACATATCTTCTATACTTAATTTGTCGAGAGTTTTTATCATGAAGGAATGTTGAATTCTGTCAAATGTTTTTTCTGTTTCCATTAATATGATTATACGGTTTTTGTCTTTCTTTCTGTTAATGTGATGTATTGCATTTATTGATTTCTCATATATTAAACTATTCTTGCATTTCTGGAATGAATCCCATGTAATCATACTTAATTATATTTTAATTTTAAAATTTTAATGATCTCTTAAATTTATTATTACTTGCTTTATGGCCTAGCATAAAATCTATATTAGAATTTTTTCCATGTGTACTTGAAAAGAATATACATTCTGCTGTTGGTGGTGGAGCACCTCATATATGTCAATTAGATCAAGTTGATTGATAACTGTTGTTTAAATCTTTCTAGTTGTCTTATCAGTTAATGAGAGAGGAATATGTAAATCTCCAACTATAATTCCAAACTATAATGCCAACTATAACTCCAACTGTTTCTACTACCAATTCTGTCAGTTTTTGTTTCATGCACTTTGGGGCTTTGTAAAAATTATGTATTATAAACTATACATTTATAATTGTTTCATTTTCTTGATGTGTTGATCTCTTTATTGTTATTAAATGTCTCTCTTTGTCTCTAGAAATATTTTTTGTCTGAAAATCTATTTTGTCTGATATTAATGCAATAATTTCAGCTTTCTTCTGGTTACCGTTTGCATTAGTGTATCTCTCTAAAGTGTGTCCATTGGAACACAAATCTGCTGTAATTTATTTTTTTGTTTCTTTATTGTTGGTTATTTATGTTAAGCATTGTTTTGTAGATAGTTTCCCTTCAGATGTTTAATTATTTTCTTAGAATAAAATTCATTTAATTATCATCCCTCAGACCAGAAATATTTCAAAAATTTTTCCATAGTTATATGGGCATAGTGATTATCCTTAGGAAATTATAAATTGATGAAAGTTATAATTATTTTGAAAGGAATTGTACTATATGTTTTATATTTATTACATAATTTAACATAATCCTTAAAACAATATGGTAATATAGATATTTTTATTATTTTTATAATTGTTTTTTGGGATGGAATCTCACTCTGTCACCTAGGCTGGAGTGCAGTGGCACAATCTTGGCTCACTGTAATCTCCACCTCCCGGGTTCAAGCGATTCTCCTGCCTCAGCCTCATGAGTAGCTGGGATCACAGGCGTGTGCCACCATGCCCAGCTAATTTTTGTATTTTCAGTAAAGACAGGGTTTTGCTATGTTGGCCAGGCTGGTCTTGAACTCCTGACCTCAGGTGATCCTCCCGCCTTGACCTCCCAAAGTGCTGGGATTACAGGCATGAGCCTGTAATTTACTTTTATTTTTACAGATAAATACCTAAGTACCATAGAGATTAGGTAACTGGTTTAAGTATACAGAACAAACACTAAACGAAAGAGCCAAGGTTTGAATTCAATTTCTGTTAGACTCCATGAGATAATACGAAGTTTTTCTTTAACTCTCTCTCTTTCCTTACTTCATTGCTCTCCCCACACAAGCATTTTTTTTTCTCTTGACCTATCCCTGCCCCTTTCTTTTTCTTTTTTCTTTTTGAGACGGAGTCTTACTCTGTCACCCAAGCTAGAGTGCAATGGTGCGATCTCGGCTCACTGCAATCTCTGCCTCCCAGGTTCAAGTGATTCTCATGTCTCAGCCTCTTGAGTAGCTGGGATCCCCGCCCCTTTCCTTTCAGATACTTAGTGGTTCATAGTGTGAAAGGAAAGTAAACACTTTCACTAGGCCAAAAAGAAAAAAATTAAGCTGAAAGCTGAGTCATGCAAGAAACTGCCTTTCCTTTTGTTCCTAAGCATACAGCTACAGATAAAAGGCTAAACATCTCCACAGGTAGCTACTCTATGTTCACCTTATCTCAATTGACTGAATGTGAAACAAAAATATAATTGACTATTCTCCTACCTGCTCTTTATCTCTTGCAATATGTGGATTCAGCAATGTGAACATCTATCCCCTTCCTCTTTCCCCTCCTGCCCACTGTCCTCCTTTAAATATTGAAACCCTCAAAATCATCTCTAGAAAAAGGCACAGATCATAGACTGTTTCTGTGGTTCTGAGTTCTTTTTTCCTGGTCCTGTCCTGGCAAAGTAAACTTCTGAATTGATTTAGACCTGTCTCAGATGCGTTTTGGTTGACAGTAGCAGGTTATTGGTCCCTCTCTGTCAGAGCCCAGAAACTGTGATGAACTCATTCACGGTTGTTGATGCCCTCTATAAAGGTATGGCCACGAGTGGGAGTCCCATTCCATAAGAATGTTATCTTATTGTTTCAGTGGAAGGTCAGGAAGAGAAATACGAGATGAGGACTTGGGAAAGGGCAGTTATTTTTGCTGTTGCTGTTAAAGTGGTATATATATATATATATATATATAGTGTGTGTGTGTGTGTGTGTGTGTGTGTGTGTGTGTGTGTGATGGTGGTGGTGGTGGCCCATGTATTCTCAATGAGATTTCCTAAAAATATCCAATCCTGTCTCTCCAGGCTGATAAGTAATATCTGCTTATATAGCATTTATCACATACCATTTCACAACAGTTTCTTGGAAGAAAACCAAAACTGATCATAAAACATAGAAATAATTGGCAAGTAGATTGATGATAGTAAAATCCTTTTGTACATAACTGAAGAATAATATGGACAAGACAAAGAGGACTTTTGTCTGAATGGGGATTAGTCTATCCATCCATCAATCTATCCACACAGATATACATAAATACACACATCTGTATATTACTCATTCTATATACACATTTGTGTAGATATAGATATGGCTTCTCTATGTCAAACTAGCAATTACTTTTTCAGCACAAAATACCTCACTCAGCAATGATCCCCATTAATGAAATCAGATTTTGTTGCATCACCAAAGAGTTCAAAAGCTATTCTCCCTTTTATATTCTGTGCCAATGGCAAGAAACACACAAGAAGAAGACTGAACTTAAACTTAGCAAATTTGAAGTGCAGGGAGAATTTTATAAATGGCATAAATGATTTTCGATACAAATAGTGTTATTTCATGTTAATACTTTCCCAGAGTCACCATCCTTTTTTGAGTCTTCAAAGTGATTTAATTTTGATCTTTTAGAAACGTTCTTTTCTCCTGAGAAAAAAATTTGTCATGGAAACAGTGGCAAATGTAAAAGTGTGGGCATTTACAGTTTCCCAAACTGTTAGAATTCTCAAGTCCTGTCCCTGTTTTTTATGATGGTGGGGGCACAAGGGCAGGGGTATGGACTAAGGGAGTGTTTGCACCAAGAATAATATCTAGAAGAGAGTTCTGTACATTTCAGTGTGAATTTCACTGGGTACGTGCCTTATGGGGAGAGACTAAGATGTAGAAACAGAGAGAAGAGACCACTGGTGAGAAGATGAGGCCCTTCCTAAGATTCTTAATATAAATTTATAAACATACAGGTGTATGTGTGTACATTTATGCTTTGTGCACGTAGGTATTTATGTGTTGTGTGTACACATGTCTGTGCATGTATATGCATATATACACATATATACACACATTACATACACATATACATATGCATACTTTTTCCCACTGAAATTGTTGAAACTCTTGAAAATTGGACTTGAGTTATCAAAAATAATGCTTATTCTTTTCCATTCAATACCAAGGAAATCATATTTACCATGGGTCCAGAAAAGTCGTTTCTCTCTTTCCCCTCCCCATTACCCACCAGTACCCACTCCTTTTGCACATGCTATTTGGTCACTGGCCATCCCTAATGGCTCATCTAGACAGAGGTATGTGACCAGGACAGGTTAGGGGTCGAGATAAGGTGGATGTTTGCTGTAAGGCAGTGCCTTCCACTCCTTCCTAACCTGGGTTGTGCTTCTGGGCATGTGAAATGTATCGGTCCTTACTCCAATTTCCCAAATACAACTGGAAAATGTTAATATAAATGCCTCTGTCCTTTAGCGAGATGTCTAGAGGGCTATCTGAGGGCCTCAGAAGTAAAACTGACCTCCCCAGGGAAACTAGGCTCTCAGTTCCTTTCTTAATTCTCTGTATGATAATAAAATATGAAGTGGAAGATCTTCTAGATCACCACCTTAAATTTGCAGATGAGAAAGCTGGAACTCAGAAAGGCTGAGAGGTTCAAGGTCTCACAACTGTTTATGCTCAACTGGGAGATGAATTTGTTTCTCTGGCCTGTCAGGCCAACATTCTTTCCACTCAGCTATGCCGCCTCCTGCCTCCTAAAAGGATTCTAGCAGGACACTCTGATGAAAAGGACCTTCTCTTTTTACATCTGCTGCTTAAAGTTTATTTTATCATCACACAATTTTATGAGTTAAGCTATGTACATAAACAAATACTGTTACTTATTACTTGTTTACTATCGCCCTCCTTTTGGACATCAGAAAACCCAGGGTCTGAGTTGCAGTAATTCCCACAGAATCTCAAAAATGCACCCAGACTGCTCTTGCTTGCAGGACAAACGCACAGCACAAGCTTCCGATGAGGAATGTGGCTGTCGCAAGAACAGGACGCCACGATTCAATCCCTTCCCACGGCTGGCCCTGGCTGCCCACTCACATCAAGCAAGGGCACAGCATCCCTTCCGACAGCCTGACCCCTACCCCCAGATAAATCGACATGTGGATTGCAAAGGCATTCATAGGCGATGGTGCTAAGACTGCTTGAAGCTGACACCACACTTTGATCATTCAGTCAAATCAAAAAGCATTTATTAAGCATCTGTGTGAGGCTCCCTGCTGGGGCTTCTCTTTGTATCCCTAGCATTCACACTTCCCTGCTTTTCTTCTGTGTCTCTTCACCCCTGCCCAAGAAAACTCCCCTATCCACAGGAATCTCACTGCTCATGTTATCATGTCTTACCTAGAGTGGGATCCCATTTTGGTTTCTCCCAAGATGCTATTCAGTGTCCAGAATGAAACTTGGGGAATGGACCGCTCCTTTCTCCAATGTAGAGTCTACGCATCCATCTCTGCTTTCGGGAGATTCTGTGTGAGGAGCGCCTTAGTTAGGAATCAGAGAAAATGACGATGAAATTTCAGTCTGTTTTCTTTTTTCAGAATGCAGAGTGAAAATTTAGGAGGGTTTTTAGAAAAGCAGTTTACAGCCAGTAGTTGGAAGCGTTGAAGTGTTTTTGCAAGACCAATGTCTCAGATTATAGATTTATGATTTACTTGAAAATAAATCATTTATTTTAGGCTTGGATTTTAAAAAGAAAAAAAAATAAAAGCTTAGAATGATTTTCTTCAAGTTTTCTATGACATTCTTTACATCAGGAAGAGAGATGAGGGAAGGCAAGATGGAGGTTTTAGAGAGAACAGGGTTCCAACGTTATTTTTCCCTTGGTTCATTTATGAGACTACATTTTCCTAGCTGCATACGCTATTTCCATTGTATGACTCACACAGACATTTTACTACATTTAAAATTGTGTTAAATTCTTTCTGAAAAGCTTGGGTCAAATACACATACTATGCATACAGTTGGAAATTCTTCCTCATAGATCCAGCTCACGGTATGGATGTTGTATTTGTGTCCTCGTTGTCATGGCAACTAGAAAAGGGTTAAGCCAGGGCCTCAGAAAACCCAGAGGGTGTGCAGTAAAATATCATAAGTGTGTATATACTTCCTAAAATATACTTCTCAAATATGGATTAAGAAATCTTAAAACCACTGTCTTAAAATTAATTTTTCATTCCTAGTATTCAGATTATTGCCTAAAAAGGGTATTCTTAAAACAATCTCTTTCACCTCACTCCTTTTCTCTCTAAATTGTCATTTAATGACCATTTATCTCAAAAGACAGACTATGTAAATACATGAGAAGTGCTTTGGTTTTTAGATATGGATGAGAGACATGACAATGAGAATATGAATGAAGTTGTTTTCTGGCTGAAACAAACTGTCTTTTTTAGATCTCTCTTTTAAATCCATTTATATGAGAGTAATAAAACATTTTTCTCCATTTATTTAGGAGCTTACTAAATAAACTTAGGCAACCCTTAACAATACCAAGATGTTAAACATTCACCAGCTCTAAGAATTCAGACTCTTCTTTGTGTTGGCTGATGGCCCTCAGGTCCCTGACTACCCCTTTTAATTTTCTTACACACTTTACCCTGTGAGATAAATTTTAAGAGTTTATCCCAAAATAACACTGGGTAGGAGTACAGAATGCAATTCTGTTTGTTTTTGTTTTTGTTTCTTGAGATGGAAGCTCACCCTGTCACCTAGGCTAGAGCACAATGGCGCAATCTCAGCTCACTGCAACCTCTGCCTCCGGGGTTCAAATGATTCTCCTGCCTCAGCTTCCCAGGTAGCTGGGATTACAGGCACTGGTCACCATGCCCAGCTAATTTTTGTATTTTTAGTAGAGATGGGGTTTCACCATTGTGGCCAGGTCTTGAACTCCTGACCTTGTGATCCGTCTGCCTTGGCCTCCCAAAGTGCTGGGATTACAGGCGTGAGTCACTGCGCCAGGCAGAGAATGCAATTTTTATAAGGCCCAGAGCCATTGCAGCATTAGATGAAACACCATATTTTATATCTATACATCTTTCCTAGTTACATTTCCATGTGCAAAAGGAGGATGGGTAAAAAAACCTTCACTAAACGGTTCCCTGTCCCACTGCCCATTTCATAAGGATATCAGAGAGAGTATTAATACATCCCCTGGTCTATAATGCCTGGTTTAACTTTTAACCTTTGACACACTACCAAAGTTTTCCACACCCTGTATTTATTTCAAGATATTTCTATGTAGGAAATATATTTTATAATGAAATAATAAATGATAAATCATAAATGGCTTTATGATTTTATAACAAACATAAATTTATGGGAATATACTTAAACGTTCACTTCCAACCTTTGATACCATCTCATATTTAATATCTAAGGATCAAAAAAATATTTCAGGGTCAATATCCTGGCCCTTCTTCTGCCATCTGGTGGAGAAATAGAGAAGCAGTGAAACTGAAGAAACCAGGAGTTTCTTCAGTCCTTAAATGCATCAGTCAGCAAATGCTTGTGGGATATTATTACTATTTATTATTATTATTCATCAAACAGTACTCATCAAGACACTTCGCATGATTAAACATCATGCTCTGCAAAGTAACCACATTTAGTCTCTGTCCCCAGAAGAACTATGAAATATTACATGATTGAAAACTCCCGGATGATTTAGTTATTTTCAAGCAATCAGTTCAACATACAATGTAAGGAAAGGACTCCTTAAGACTATGAGGTTAGCATTTAGCTCATTTTAGTAGTAATTTGCTTTATAATGATATTCTGACCCCAAGATGCTCACGCTTTTCTAAGCACTTCTAAAGAGAAAGAGAGAAGGGAAGGAGAAAGAGATGGATGCAACTCTCTAATGCCTTACAAATCCCCAAAATGACATTTTAGGCTCATTTTTAAAACCATTTAAGTGTGTCTCAAAGACTCTTTATGAGCAAAAATAACATGTCCATGAGGTATCTGCAAATTTATTATAGTTTACAGGGTGTGGAGAGCAGAGATGTAATAACAAACATCTTAACTGTCACAGACTTGAGGAAAGTGACAGCCTCCTCAAATTAACTGGAACAAAATGATGTTCCAAGCCTGCTGAATTACCCCATACATAGCCGCATCTGAATTCCCATCTTCTTGCCAAATTCCACAGAAAAGAGGCAGCCAGAAATCATGGAGGAAATACATTGATTGCCATTAAATATCCTGCACATTTCCTGGAAATGTGGTTCTTTATGCTGATGGATTCTGGTTGAAGGCACTCAGGACCAAAGGGCCATGCTGTTTTGTATTGACAGTGGCTATTGGCTTGGTCCATTGCCACATGCTCTTTGATTTTAAAAGGGCATTGAAATCTAGGGAAGGCCCTTCACAGTGTTCCATGACATAAATAGAGAAAAAAAGCAGTGCTCATGTAACCAATGCTCTCTTAACTCGATGAGGCTCTCAAAGGGGCTATGGAGCAGAGTGAACTCCCATTCCTACTTCCTGCTTCCTCCACTCAGCACCCTCTTGGCCCAAATAACCCTTTGGCTTAAAGAGGGGAGGAAGGTTCTATCTTGAACATTGACCATTATAAATAATCAATGTGCATATTTTGGATAAGCACTGGGTATGTGATGCTTTTCTAAACAAAATGAGAATTTATGTAGCCCCAAAATAGACTACATAAATTACATCCTTTAAAAATACATCCTCTACGGTTTTTGTTTTCTTTCTTTTTTTTTTCTGTAGCTGCTTCTTTATTTCAACTTCCCCACACACATCTTTGACTGCTGTGGCAATGTGAAAGAAAGGTCAATGCAATTTCACAATTGATTCCTACAAATTCTTTCCCTACCAGAGTGTCCACGAGGGAGATCAAGTAACATCTGCCCGTAAGTGGTGGGTTTGGAACCCATGGAAGAGTAACTGGTGATCACCTGGAGCCAGTATGGGTTTCTTAATATTAGGTTATGTCAGTCCAAACTCATTTCTTTCATTGAGATTGGTACTGTAGTATAAATGCAATGTATCTAGATGACAGCAAAATTTCCGGAAAGGTGAAGGAGAAAAAAATGAACTGAATCCAAATGTGCTGGATTTGGGATAGATAGATAAATAACAAAAGAGGGATGTTTCCAGTAGAAAGCTAAACCATTCTGTTCTTGTTTCACATTTTAATTAATAACTTGAAAGAAATATAACAGGCACGCCTTTAGAAATTTGTCCAATAAACATTCAACTGAAGATGCTCTTGATGACAGAGCACGGGCTGGGATTCGAGGGTAGCAGTACAGGCAATGCAGAAAGCCTGACCTTTGGGAGGCTGCAGGCTCTTTAATTATGCTGATGCTAGAAAGCAGGAAGAACTAAAGATTGGATAACAGAATCACAAGCAAAAGCCGTGCAAACATTTTTTAGGCTAAATTTCGCAGAGATGTATGTGGTATTCTAAATTCAAGATAAAAAAAAATAAGAATCCAGCAACAGAAGAAGAATCCTCTTCCAGGGTAGGAAGCTATGGCGTTAGTAACTGCTTCATGAAAAAAAAATTAATGGTTTGAGATGACCGATATAGGGTGCAATGTGACGCAGCTCCCCAAAAGAGCAGTGCAATCTTGGACTGCGTAATATAGACATATGAAACCAGAACAAATTGGCAACCACCCCTTTATACTTTGTGATGTTTCTAGTGATCTCAGAGTGTTATATTCTCCAGTGGACCCTGTACATTAGTTGGGTCACAGACAAACTAATGCCTTCCCAAAATATCTACTGAGATGATGATGGACTAGACACTAGAAGCTATTCTCCAGCAAATGTTTATTGAGTGCCTACTTTGTTTCAGTCACTAATTCTGATGCTGGGGATAAATGATGGCTACAACGGACAAGGTTCCTGTTCACATGAGGATGATTATTTAATGGCTAAACAAAAGACAAATACATAGTGGATAAGATAACTTTATATAATGATAAAAGCTACTTTAAAAACCACCAAAAGCCATATCACATGAAGCACATTGAAAAGTACTAGATCTGATGTTTAGACTGGAAGGGGAAAGATGAAAGGAACACACAAATATCTTATTAAAATATAAGAAGATTATTTTACATAGGAGACAGACTAAATATATTGTGTAAGGGCCTGATGAATAGAACCATGGCCAGCGAGAGACACAATTGAGTCAACATACAATAAAACTGCCTATAAATCTAGTTTTCCCAAAGGAAATCAAGGCTACTCCAGAAGAAGATATATTCTCCAATCTACTTACCAAACCAGAAACTGCACAACCCTTTTGATCAGGAGTTGTAGGTCCACAGCTGGAAGGTTCAACCTCTGTGTCCCTCCAGTACTTCGCAGGTGCCACTAGTAGCTCTTCTCTCTCAGCCCATGGAAATATCATGTCTGTCTCCCCAGCTAGACTGTGAACCTCACGAGAACGCAGGCTGTGAATACATATTGTGACTTTCCTCCTAGCACAGCACATGACACCAACAGGCACTTAATAAATGTTCAACAGAAGGAATTAAAGTATCAAATGAGTAGCATGATTGGAAGACTTTTAAGATGCTTACCATCGGCCGGGCGCGGTGGCTCACGCCTGTAATCCCTGCACTTTGGGAGGCCGAGATGGGCGGATCACGAGGTCAGGAGATTGAGACCATCCTGGCTAACACGGTGAAACCCCGTCTCTACTAAAATACAAAAAAAAAAAAATTAGCCGGGCGCGGTGGCGGGCGCCTGTAGTCCCAGCTACTCGGGAGGCTGAGGCAGGAGAATGGCGCGAACCCGGGAGGCGGTGCTTGCAGTGAGCCGAGATGGTGCCACTGCACTCCAGCCTGGGCGACAGAGTGAAGACTCCGCCTCAAAAAAAAAAAAAAAAAAAAAAAGATGCTTACCATCATGTGGTTCTATAAGTTGCACGTATTTCAGGGAGTGGGTTATAGAAAATCTTAATTGTTTACTCGAAAATTTCAACTGGACATCCCTCAAATATCTAAAACCCAATAAATTAAAACATGTACCTCTTTCCCAAAATAATTGTTTCTCTTCTTATATTCAACGTCTTATAAGGTGGCATTGTTATGCATTGAAACAAAGGATCTGGGCATAATTCTGGTTGATTTTTTTCCCCTTCCACTCCATAGTCTCTCTCTCTCCAATTCCTGGGTGGTTTCCTTAACTTTGCCTAAACCATCCTCTCCATCCCCTACAACCTTGGCTCAAGCTGTCGTCATTTTTACCTGTTTTCATAATCAGGAATCATTCAGCCCCAAGTGACTAAAAACTAACTCAAGCTTGCTCAAGCAAAAATAAACTTATTGGTGTATATAACCCTAAAGTCCATTGGTAAACTGGTTTCAGACACAGAGTGATGTAGACTCTAGACTGTTAGAGGCTCAAACAATATTAATACAGCTCTGTTTCCCCTTCTTCTTGTTCATTTTCCTGCAAGTATTGGCTTAATGATCAGGTTTTCTCTGTGTAACAAGAAAGATGGCCTCTGGAAGCTGCAAGGCTACATCCTTTTATAAAGAAGAAGAAGAAAAAGAAAGAAGAAGAAGGAGGAGAAGGAGTAGTAGGAGGAGAAATAATTCTATGTCTAGGCGTGCATATGTGAATTTTCAGTAGAGAAGCTTGATTAAAAACTGCTTGGATTATGTGCCCACCCGAACCAGGGACGGGTACTGTAATGGGTTGAGTTTGGGTCATTTGTCCACCCCTGTGTGAGTGGGCCAGGCAATGAGAGACAGGTGATTCTCTTCCAAAGAAACAGATGCTAGACAAAAAACCAATAGCCATTCTGTACAGTCACGCTCTCCCACTAACTCCCTAATTATTCCGTGTCTCCTACTTCCTCAGTATATGCTCTTCGTTGCACCCCCCCAACCAAAAAAGTGATCTTCCTAAACGGCAATTCTAATTCTCTGTCTTCCCTCCTGAAAATGCTTAAGTAGCTCCTACTGGCCTGTAAAGTAAAGTCAAACTTCATTAGATTCTCACTCCTGCCTACTTCTGATGTATTTCTCCCTAGACTACTATCCTGGCCAAAGCTCCAGCCATTCTCAACTGCTTGCAATTTATCAAGCATACAAGATTATTTTGTGTCTTCAGTCGTTACTCACAGTGTCCCTCTTCCCTTCCTCCCATTAATTCCACAATCCCATTAATTTCTTCCCAAGAGGTTGCCCAGTAAGCAACTCCCCCCACCCCCACCCCCCACCCCCGAAAAAGCCTTTCCAGCTCTCCCTCAGGTAGGATTTATCCACGTGTGCCCTGTACACACCTCTGTCTCTTTAGCTCATGCATTCGTTTACATGCTTGTCCCCATCTAATAACCTGTCAGCTCCTGGAGGACAGCAATCAAGCTTCATTCATCCTTGTGTTTCTGGTAATTACCTGCAGACAATAGGCACCTAATAAACCCTTTTGAGAGAGAATGAAAGAGAGGAAGGGAGAAAAAAAATAAAAGGAGCGAAGGACAGGAAGAGATTCCCCAGGGCTTGTCTTTTCTTCCCAGATAATAAATACATTTTGAAAATAATATTCTGGGCAAAACCTCTTGCCTTTGTTATCTAAATCAAGCCATGAGTAATAGTGAGAATTTCAGGTCCAGTCACTGTGAAAGGTAGATGCAGGGAACATGGGAAGAGGGGACAAAAAGGTGACCTTTTATGGCATGGGTCAAGGTAGAGCCCCTGCATCTCCCACCCGTGTAGAGCGGGAGCCGGGTCACAGGCTGATGACGCGCCACCTGCAGCAACATGCCATGGCCTCCCTGCTTCTGGCTTGCTTCTGACTGGGCAGTCATGTGGAGAAATGAAAATGAATGGAGAAATGAAAAAGGCGACGTGATTTTCTGCTGAAAGCATTTCCAGTCATAGGTCTGAGTGCATTTTAATTATACCTGGACACAGGGGCCCCCACTCAGACATAACTGCAGTCCCAAGTGGACTGTCCCTGTGACTGTAAAGAGTTGTCTGAGCTTGTGCTTCTCTCCAGAGCCTGACATCACACTGATCATTAAGCAACTGCGCAGAGGAGCAGCTGGGTGTTTCCATGGCAACCTGCACTGGGTTGCCTGCAGAGCTTGGTAACAAGAGCATTTTATTATGGGTCATTAAGGGCAAAAGGCTTGATTTACATTATTTCCTGTAAAATCCTATTATTTCAGGTGTTACATTCCATCTCCATCTATGCTGCTTTTCTAGAAAAAAATCGTGTGGGTTATTAGGTGGAGAAACCACAAGAGGCTTCAGGTAAACCAAGCTATACAGTGATCTGTAGATGAGAAAAGTATTCTGCCAAAGGGATGTGTGGTCCAGAGGTATCTAGTGTTCTCCGAGGCCAGATAATTCCTGCTGTGAAATGTGAAGTCATTCTTTTTATTGTCTGTTCCCTTTGCCTGAGTCATGCTTTTGACTGGTATCCATGAGGATTCTTGGATTCTGTGTTCTGCTAAATAAGTATCACCAAATCTGGCCTGACTGTTCCTTAGCCACATCAGCTGCTGTCTCAGGGGTCTTATATTCCAGAGTGACCAAAATGCAGCAAATGGTAGCTCCTATCAGCACTTAAGCACATAAAGTTCTAGAAGGCTGTGAGCCTCTCTCTCTCCTCTTATCTGTACTTGGGAGCAGGGAGATTGAGCGTTCAACTCTAGCCAGTGTCTTTCTGGTAGCCCAGGCCCCCGGCCAGCACTGCACGCTGACCTGGAGCGGATGGACAGTGATTGCCTTTGAAGTGTGGTAGCGTTAAGTCTATTTGGGGAAGGCACTCTGGAAGGTCATTGTCTCACAGCTCCATCTGCTATCTATGATTAAGGATATTGATTCTACAGAGGCCATACCACAAATGCCATAGAATGTGCTCAAGCTTCCAAACCTGTGTAACCTGACGATAGTTAACTTAGGCCTTTCTGAATACTCACAAGTACTTTATGACTGAGATGATGCTGGGGGTCTTGCCCGCCAGGATGAGAACTGAGAACTAGAGACAAGCAGCAGTGGGGTATCATTCTTAAGTTTTTTGAGCTCATTTAGTACTGTTAGGAATATGTGAGAAGCTTCCCTGTTGAGAAAAAGCATTTGCCTAAGTGAGTGGAACAATGGGCATGTCATTGAATTAGTTCACGGTTTCACTGGCATTTCACACCATCCTCCAAGGATGCAGTGATCGACTTCAGATGACCCAAAGCAGAGCAGTGACCAGTAAGTGGGTGATTGTGCATCCTCTACTTATAAAGATGATGCTACTGAATTGCAGGCTATTTTTTAACAAAAGACTCCCTCCTCTTAATATTCACCAGAACTGTTATTTACTGTTATCTACTAGAAAAAGTAGATTTTTGTGTTAAATTGCAATCTTTGAACTATAGAATTAAAGCATCCCTAATATGAACAGTGCAATCTCTTCCATTTGGGTTGAGTGACCCAAGGCAGAAAGCAGGAGAATTAAGACAATGTGGAGAATGTTCTCGGGTATATCTGCTGGTGAGAGAGAAGGACCAGAGAGGTGAGAACAGTTCAGATTTCCTGCTGAGTAGCATGAGGCACCAACACATAGGACATCCAGTGTACCTTTCAAGTCCAGAAGATATGACTTGAGGGTCACGACAAAGAGATTGTTTTACAACTTGCTTTTCTTGCCCCACCAAAGGGTTTAGGCTAGATTAGATTTGGAAAATGAAGCTATAGTCATTGTATGTTTAAATATTGTGAACAGAACATATACAGAGCAGATTTAAGGAATGAAAACATATTAGACATAATAATGACAAAAAAAGAGATACAAAATTTTAAATAAAACCCAATTCAATAAAATGGAAAGGTCCTAAAATTGTAGTGGTATTAGTTACTTCTGAATGTGCCCTTCCCTTGTGTATTCCTGGCTTCTAAATAGAAAAAATTAACAATGATCTGTATTACCAAAAATAACAGTGAATTAATATTATAATGGCTTGAGCAAGATGAACTAATTTAAGGAATCAGTTATATCTTAAACTGTTAAAAATTAAAATAATCTTGTTCTGAATGAAAGGTCCGACCTGCTTGTGAACATGTCTCAGAGAAGATTCCTCTTTCATATCATTTCTCTTCTTACTAGTTGTGAAGAAAATCATTACAACTTTCCAGGCCTGTCTCTCCTCAATTCCTGAAGAAATCGTTACCTTGTCATTTAGCACTGGGCCTACAAAAAACCAAAAAGTGTTGTTGAAAATGAAAGGTTTAGTTATTTCAATACTTTGGCATAGGCAAAACAGTTACTTGAATGATTTTTCTTTTCTAAGAAGAGTAATATCTATTTATGAGAGGAAATTTAAACTAATACTGACTCCTGGCTTGACACTTCTTTTCGCACTGCTTAACTTCAACACTCCTGATTCCATACCTCTTGCTAACACTGGTGACCACAGAGTGTATTAACACAGTGACATTACGCTTCCTCAGTGTGAGACCTTTTATTGTTTGATTGGATGAAATGGTCAAAGATGTCAAAACAGTCCCCTTATAAGATACCTTTACAGGCTAATTGGGAGTCAGCAATGGTCAGGCCTGGAGACCATTTAAGTCACAGCAGTCTCCAGGGCTGATTAACAAAGAGATCTATAGTTAAAATTTCATAGACTAGCAAAGCAGAATAATAGCTTTTCACTGTCTGTGTCTGAGTCTCAGGAGTTTTAAAATCATTAGAGTTGTAACAGAAAACTGGCTATGGGGAGATTCCTAATGAATGATCTCAACTTTACCATAGTACAGCTCTCCAGAGACAAAGATTTTATGACTGCATGGTGGCTTGGCCCAGATTTCCTACGTGTGTGAATGCCACCTAATGATTTTCTGCACCATCTTGGTAGGATAGTAGGAGGCCGGCACACTGGCTATGGAGTGCAGATGGAGCTACTAAGCCATTGTAGTGGGTATGGTATTTATGTTGGCAATGCATTAAGCCACACTCTTTTTAATTTCATTTTTAAGGATTTTAGGTACACAGCACAGGTTGATCATACTCATTAGTCAAAGTCATGCTATTACATCAATCTGAGGAAAGTCCTTGATTTGTTTTAGTACTTTTCTATTCATCTTCCATTTCTCATCCTATCCCTTTCCCTATTCTACTGGGAAAGTATGTAAAAGTATGTCCTGTCCTTCCAAGTCCACCATATGTAAATGTGTACATTATGATCCAGCAATTTTGCCCCTGGAAGCAGACCCCAGAGAAAAGCTAGTACAGATTCACAAGGAACTGTGCACGTGTTTCTTTTTCACAGAGTTGTTTGGGGAACAGTAAAAAGTTGGAAGCCACATGTGTCCATCATCAAGTGAAGAGATGCATAAATTATGGCTTATACACATGGAAGAATACTATGTAACATTTGGAGGTAAGGAATTAAATTCTCATATAGTAGCATGAAAAATGCATGAAACAGAATGAGATCTAGAACACAATGTCATTTATGTAAAATTTTCAAGCCATACACATAAAACAAGGCTAAGCGTTTCTGAAGATACGTGATTATTTCTTGTTTTTCAAGGAAAAAATGGATGTAGTTTATTAAGAATGAAGAGAATAAGGACAAAGAAAAAGAATAAATATAAGAGAAGGGGAAATGGAGTGGCCAATGGATACAATTCATTAATTACATGCCAACACAACACAAAGTATGTTACACTCATTCTCTTATTTCAAACATATTAACAACCTATAAGGTAGATACTATTATTTTCCCTACTGATAGTTGAGGCAAAGGAGACTTGGAAAAGCTAAATATCTATCCAAAGTTTCACTGCTAGAAAGTGGCAAAGCCAATTCACACACGTAGGAAATCTGGGCCAAGCCACCATGCAGTCATAAAATCTTTGTCTCTGGAGAGCTGTACTATGGTAAAGTTGAGATCATTCATTAGGAATCTCCCCATAGCCAGTTTTCTGTTACAACTCTATTTCAGCTACCAACTAACTGTTAATGGTTTTTGTTTCCAAGTGTCTAGATTCCAGGAAGTATTAAAAGTAGAAGACACAAATATAACCAACATTAATATATTCAGCTTCCTAGAAACACATACATTTGTGTCTGATTTATACCTTACTGTTTCATTAATTTGGTTAGCGTGAGTTGATATCTAAGAAACAAAGAAGGCTAAATGCACTTCAAAATTTAATTTCTGGATGTGGAAAACTGAGAAAGTTTCACAATGTGGTGACTCATCTCCTTTACTGACTCTGAAAACCTGACTTGACCCTATGTTTTATTTCTCTTTAAACTCTGTAGATTTTTCTCAGTAGATTATTAAGCTTCTGAGAGTATGTGTTGTGTTCCTTATTAATATAAAATATAATATAGTTGAACTTTAAAATATGAAAGAAAAATGTTAATTAACTATAATAAGCCATTAAACTTTCTTCCTAGAAGTTTTATGGGATGTGTCTAGGTTGCTAGAGATTAAATTTACTAGTGATAAAATCTCTTGGCTATAAATCTAAGTAAATATAATTTTTTTCAAAAAAGAATCCATAAAGCCAGCCCACACACCTATCATTGAGTTGAGGCTCTTCTTGCTCTGTAATTGCTTTGCGGAAATGTCTTGTGAGAGCTCTGGCAAAGATGGCGCAAAGTCTGCTTCTGATCAATGAAAGAAACTAAGACCAATGCGAATGGGTCACTCCATTGGCATCACTAAGTAATATAAATGCTTGAGATTTTCACTATTCTCATAAATATTTTCAGTATGTAATCCAGAAAGAGAAGTAAAAAATTCAATTAGAAAGCCATGACAAAAAGTATTGTCTGTTGATAATCTCATATGAATCCTCAAAAGCTAGAAGAAAAAATTGGGGGTAGAGTGGGAGGGGAGACGAAATTTGTCTTAGATGAACTTTGATATTCATGATTCCAGAAATAGAAAAGGAATCGAATAGTAATAGCGGAAGGCAAATGTAATACTTTCTATCTCTCAGATGTTTACTAGCACCTATTACAAAAATATTTTTATTTCCACTAAGAAAAACCTAATTAAAGGATTCTACATGGATTCTATTTCTTTCTGGAAAGCAACGGTTCTTTGTGGTTTGGGGGTTAGAAACCTCTTTTAAAATTCATGAAAGTTAAAGACAATCTTTTTGCAAAATGCACACTCATGTGTCATTTTGCATAAAATCGCAGGAGTTCATAAATCCAAAACGCAAGGACCTAGATTAAAAAGATCAAACATATAGACTATACAGCAACGCAATCTACATTTCCCTCACCAGTTCTTTTAAATTTTTTAAAGTTTTCTAAGAAACACCTTGACATTTACCATTTTTGCAGGTGTTCACAGATTATACAGAAAGAAAATCAATCATACTAATTTGAGCAAAGCCTAATTTTGACATAATTAGATTTTGTTTATTTAACTGGAGCTGCCATTGAATTCCGCAAATTGCAGACATCATAATGACACTTCCAGGAACAAGTACCGAAGGACACAAAAAAATATCTGGTTACCAAGGAGAAGTCTAGTGATGCCTTGTACTTGTGGAAGAGGGGCAATACTAATCAGTGGCTATATAAAACTAATAGCAGACAACTAAGAGTTCATCAATGTTTCTAACTTTTTGAAAAAGTAAATCTATTAGTGTATTCCAGTGCGGTGTAGTTGACACTCAATTAAAATATTCTTGTCTAACCCTCATGACAGGTACATTATTAAAGTTTAATGCAATCATATTTTGGCAGCAAATAGAAATGTTATTTCCCAGGTGCACTGAATCAAATTGAAAACATTTGTTAAGTGATGAGATCAATTCTTTTTCTTGGGATAGTCTAACGAGAAGCATTTATCCATTCGGAAAGGCTTTAGGTTCCAAAGTTATATGTGCTACTTACCTTAATGTTCATCTCCATTCCTCACTGTCTTCAAAACAGGGTGCAACAGAGATCTAAGATATCGTTAGAATCTGTTCATCTAGCTCAGCCATGCCTAATGAAGGATGCCATTTTCTATTTTCAGTTTTTTGAAGTTGTTTCTGTGTGGATGATATTATTTAAAGCAACATGACAAATACAAACTAGATAATGAGAAGGCAGGAGGTATTATGAAGATCCCTGAAACAGGAAGCAGAAAGATTGGGTTTGATGCCTGGCTCTGTCACTGAATAACTGTGTCAACCTGCATAATCTCTGTGGGCTTTAATTTCCTCATATATAAAGTGAAGATAGAATGCTTATCTGTTAGGGATTTTTCCGAGTTGTCACACCAGCCATTATAGGGAAGTATGTTTTTCTCAACATTCCAAATGTACTTTACATTTACTTTTAAATTCTTTGTAGTATCAATGTATACAATTTAAAAATGTGAATATTACCACAAGATCCTAAACAACAGCAATTTTTAAAAACCAGCAGTTTCCTTTCCAATTCCTGCTTTCCAGGGACAATGACTTTCAATCAATTCTTTTGTTTGTTTTGTCTTTTATCTCCATTTTTAATTTTTTTTTTTAAGATGAAGTTTTGCTCTTGTTACCCAAGCTGGAGTGCAGTGGCATGAGCTCAGCTCACTGCAACCTCCGCCTCCCGGGTTCAAGAGATTCTCCTGCCTCAGCCTCCCGGGTAGCTTGGATTACAGGTGCATTCCACCATGCCCGGCTAATTTTTGTGTTTTTAGTAGAGGCAGTGTTTCACCATCTTGCCAGGCTGGTCTCGAACTCCTGACCTTGTGATTCACCCACATTGGCCTCCCAAAGTGCTGTGATTACAGGTGTGAGCCACCACGCCCAGCCTATCTCCATTTTTATAATATGCTTATAATTTCTGGTTGTTTCCTTATATTCAGATATGGTATATTAAATTTGTAAGTTGGATGATGTGAAATTGCTTCCTCTACACCACCCTCAATACATACACACTTTCCTCTCACCCATCCTCACCAAAAAAGTTATCACAATTTGTGTTTAAATAAGTATTCAGGGCTTACATTATTATGGCAATAAAAATGTTTAGAGCCGAGCCATGTAATCTACTATGATGCCATTTCTTTCGTAGAGAACTTTTTCTCATGTTATTTGTGTTTGTATATATGCCTTTTCTAGTTTCCTTTTCATTAATTCCTCTTCCAAATCTCCCCCTGAACTACAAATACCCTGTCAACATGATGAAATGCATCAGGTTCAATTTCTTTCTCCTATAACCTTCTTGAAGTCCTTTGTCTTGCTGCTGTAATCATTACTCTTTCTTCCTTTCTTCCTCCCTTCCTCTCTTCCTCCCTCCCTCCCTCCCTCCTTTCTTTCTTTCTCTCTCTCTTCCTTCCTTCCTCTTTCTTTCTTTCCTTCTTTACTTTCTTTCTCCTTCCTTCCTTCCTTCCTTCCTTCCTTCTCTCTCTCTCTCTCTTTCTCTCTTTCTTTCTTTCTCTTTCTTTCTGACAGAGTCTTGTTCTATCACCCAGGCTGCAGTGCAGTGGCATGATTATGGTTCACTACAGGTGAACCTTCTGGGCTCAAGCAATCCTCCCACCATAGCCTCCTGACTTGCTGGGACTACAGTTGAATGCCACCATGCCTGGCTACTTTTTGCAGAACCAGGGTTTCGCCATGTCACCTGGGCTGGAATCATTACTGTTTCTATGGACTCCTAAGGATGTATCCTCCCCAACAACCTGGTGATTTCATTTTTCTCCTGCGATTAGAGCCCCTGTTTCCTAAATTTCTTTCTTGTTTGTTTTTTCTTAATTTAGATAGAGTACGTTATCTCGTTGCTTCCTAAGAAATTATGTGTGAAAGGCAAATTTTTGAGATTTGAAAGTGCCTCATTCTTAATTGACAGTTGAGTTGTGTATAAAAATAAAGATCAGAAATTATTTTCTTGGAGAAATAATATGAAGTGAGGTATGTTTTTCTCTGTTCAAAGACATTGTTCTATTGTCTGCAAGCTTTCAGTGTTATTCCTAAGAAGACTGATGCCATTCTAATTCCTAAACTATAGTGTGTGACCTATTTTTTCAAAAACTCTCTGGAAATGTGTTATGTTTTATTGTTCATGAATGTGATAAAATTTCAGGACCTTGCAGTTTTGTTGTCTTTTCATTTTGTTGTGCTGCTGTACACTTGAAGGGCCCTTTTATTGGAATTCTCATGCCCTTCACTTCAGGGAAAATTTCCTGCATTACTTACATGGTAATTTCCTCCCCTCTGTTTTCTAATCCCTTTTCTAAGAACACTTCAAACAGTTTGTTTTTCCGTCTTATTCCACATTGACCCCTTAAGAAAAACTTGGTATCTTCAAATCCTAATTCCTGGAAAGGATGGACATAGCAATGCTGACTTCATAGGGCTGCTCATACAAGCCACTCAGCCACTGTCATCCACAACCCTGGGCCATAACTCAGGTCACAGGGATGCAGCTTTGCTCATTGCTTACACAGCCAACCAGAACAAAGATTCTCACATTGCCCTTTTTTTCCTTCTTTCTACCCACTCTCTTTCCTTCTTCCTCTCTTGTCCTCATTCGTCTTCCTCACCTCTCTCCCTTATGACCACTTTGTTCTCTTCCTCTTTCACCCTCTTCCCTTTTCCCTTAAACTTCACCATCTGTCTCCATCCTCAAAGTCAGGGACACAAACCCCTGAGCATTGTGCCTAAACATTGTACAGTGCAAATTCCACTGAAAAGGTAGACGATCACTTGAGCCCAGAAGTTTGAGAACAGCCTGTACAACATAGGGAGACCTCATCTCTACTAAAAAGAGAAAAGAAAAACAAAGATGTCAGCAGGGCTGAGTTCCTTTCTGGAGGGTCTGGGGGAGAATGTTTCCTTGCTTTTTCCACCTTCCAGAACCCATCCACATTCCTTGGTTCCTGGTCTCTCCCTCCATCTTCAGTGTCAGGAACAACAGGTCAAGTCCTTCGTACAGTGCATCTCTGAAGAGGTAGATTTTTATAGTATATTTGCATTAGCTAAGTCATTAGAAAGTAGTCTTTATATGTTCCAAAGGCAAAAATCAAATAAATCAGTAAAAAGTTTCTAGTTAATTGCTAAGTTTTATTAAACACTTATTATTTGCCATTCATTTTGCATGTGTTATCTGATCGAAGCCTTTTAACAAGTCTATGTAATAGGTACTCTTATAAGCACTGACTTAGATATGATGAAATGTAGGGAAATTAACTTCTTTACTCATGGAGCCACAAGAGAGGCTCATTCACAAGTCTGTCTGGTTCTCAGATCCATGCTGGTAATTAATCTACTATGGTGCTTCCTGACAAACATTGTTCAAGGCGTTAACATAACCTGCTAGGCAAGCTCAAATAATCCAAGCACCCATACAATTTAAAAATTGCCTTGAAATTTTTCATGCCCTCTGTCTGTTTAGCAATACCTGCCTCTTCCACCTCTTTGCAAATCTCTAGATTCAGAGATGGATGAGTTCTGTCAGCTCCTCTCCATATCCTGAGCTCTCCCATCCTCATGGGAAAAGGAAATACAGAAAAAGTAGAGTTTTCCAGATTGTTTCTAGTCTGGCTTACTTCTTTTTGGATGGAAACATTTGGCAAAGTGATCTTTTTAAGGCTATTATAACAATTATATGCAGCAAGCTTTTTAGGGTTCATTTAAATAGAAGTGATTTTCATCAATTCAAGTTCCTGGTCTGCACTTCAGTTACTGTGGCTGTTTTGTTTTGAGCTGTAAATCTAGTCTGACTAATGCAGGATAATGAGCAAAGTCTCCCTCCTCTCTCTTCACTATAACTCAGCCATGTATTGTAGTACAAAATCTCGATTCTGACTTTAGATATATATTGAGCAGCTTGTCAGAAGCTCAGCTGGCATTGTGTATGAGGGTAGGAGGAGTTGCTACAATGTAGACGTAACAGAGTATTTTTCAAAAAATGTTTTCTTTCAAGTGACTTCAACGCCCTGATTCATTTTCAACTTGGAAAAAATATCAGGTACACAATGGACTCTTAGAGCTGGATTTTGGTAAGCACAATGTATAATTCAGTATCTTTTTTTGTGAAGGGAATTTTTATTTTTAAATTTTTTAAATTTTTATTTATTTATTTATTTTGAGACAGAGTCTGGCTCTATTGCCCAGGGTGGAGTGCAATGACGCAATCTCAGTTCATTGCAACCTCCACCTCCTGGGTTCAAGCAATTCTCCTGCCTCAGCCTCCTGAGTAGTTGGGACTAAGGGTGCCCGCCACTGTGCCTGGCTAATTTTTGTATTTTTAGTAGAGACTGGGTTTCACCATTGGCCAGGATGGTCTCAAACTCCTGACCTCAGGTGATCCGCCTGCCTCAGCCTCCTAAAGTGCTGGGATTACAGGTGTGAACCACCATGCCCGTCCTGTAAAGGCAATTTTCAAAAAGCTATTTCTATCATTTTTTAAACTGATGTGTTCTTCTTTGACTGCCACACCAACTTTATGCCTTATTTTCAACATCTTCAGGGTATTTTTTTTTTTTTTTAATTATTGCTTTAAAGTCTAATGAGTCCAGGCATGGTGGCTCACACCTGTAATCCCAGCACTTTGGGATGCCTAGCTAGGTAGGTGGATTGCCTGAGGTCAGGAGTTCAAGACCAGCCTGGCTAACATGGCAAAACCCTGTCTCTACTAAAAATACAAAAATTAGCCAGGTGTGGTGGCAGTCGCCTGTAGTCCCAGCTACTTGGGAGGCTGAGGCAAGAGAATCGCTTGAACCTGTGAGGAGAGGTTGCAGTGAGCCGAGATCACACCACTGCACTCCAGCCTGGGTGACAAAGTAAGATTCTGTCTCGATAAATAAATAAATAAAAATAAAAATAAAGTCTAATGAATCATATAAAAGATACTCTAAAATATGTTCTACCCTTCAAAACTAGTTAAGTCTAGTACCTGTTTCATAACAAACAACGATCCCAGTGAATGTTCTGCTGTAATTTCCATGGTAAGAAACAGTTCTTCATAGTCATGTGGCTCCCAGGGTTCTTCTGAATTGGTTTGGAATCCAGGACAAATGGTAGCTTGTTACTTTTAGCAGTCACCACCAGGTGACCCTGTATGGTGTGTGTGGGCAGAGAGGCAGGGTCAGCAAGGTCCCTGAGTATACTGGGTTAAATAGTGCCCTCCCCTCCTCACTCAATTTATGTCCACCTGGAACCTCAGATTGCTACCTTATTTGAAAATAGGGTCTTTGTAGATATAATCAGTTAGGTTAGGATGAGGTCATACTGGATTAGGATGGACCCTAAACCCAATGACTGGTGTTCTTATAAGAAGCAAAATAAGAGATGGCTGGGTGCGGTGGCTCATGCCTGTAATCCCAGGACTCTGGGAGGCCGAGGCAGACAGCTCATGAGGTCAGGAGTTCAAGACCAGCCTGACCAACATGGTTAAACCCCGTCTCTACTAAAAATACAAAAAAATTAGCCATGCCTGGTGGCATGCGCCTGTAATCCCAGCTATTCAGGAGGCTGAGGCAGGAGAATCGCTTGAGCCTGGGAGGTGAAGTTTGCAGTGAGCTGAGATCGCGCTACTGCACTCAAGCCTGGGTGACAGAGCAAGACTCCGTCTCAAAAAAAAAAAAAAAAAAGAAGAAGAAGAAGAAAGATGGCTGTGTGATGACAGAGGCAGGGACTGGAAAGATGCAGCCACAATGCCAAGAGCCACCAGAATCTAGGAAGTGGCAAGGAAGGACTCTTCTCCCTCCTTCAGAGGGAGCATGGTCCTGGCAACACCATGAGTTTCAACTTCTTGCCTCTCAACCTATGAGAGCATAATATTTGTATTGTTTTCTGCTGCGCAGTTTGGGGTAACTTGTTTCAGCAGCCCTAGGAAATGAACGAACTGAGGAATCCCTGAAGGATGTCACTAAAAGGGGGCAGGCACAGTCAAGACTGTCTTCTCACTCGGGACTCCTGGGCAGAGGACTCTCAGCAGCTACTCTGTGGGCAGCGGGTGAGAGGAATGTCCTGGGGGGCCAGAGCACAGTGACCGGAGATGGGAGTATCTCATTTCAAGCAAAGTGCGGCTGCTGAGATGTGAGGAAAGTCCAAATTTGATGCAATCCTGGGAACACAGAGTTAGAGTTGCAAATTAAATAGACTCCAGGAGTAAACTGGGAGGGACAAGCCTCCGTGACATGGTGATCTTCTCAGTATACCAGCATGCATAAATTTAGGGCCACTGAGCCCAGCCTGAAATTTCTGCAAATAGTTGAACCACAGTAAATGGAAAGATTTTCATTATGAATTATGGGAAAGTGTTCCTTGGGGAAATCCAAGCTTGGCACTCGAGCCAAGACTCCACTCTAGCTGAATTTGGTCATGTATGCTTATATAATAATGAAATTGATACACTCTTTCACTATTTGATGGTCAGAGCCAAATTATTTTTTAATGTTCGTGCTTAATATTTATTTACAAGCAGTCCTCCAGAAGGCATGGATTTCACTGAGGAGCTGACCTTGGTGAGGAGCTGTACTCCCACCACGATCGCATGACTCTGGCTGCGAGGCTGCTTTGAGTTCCTTTTCTAAAGGGTGTTAGTGTTGGCCAGTGAGAAATTATGAATGGTTACTCTCAGACACAGCTTGGATTGATCCAAGACCTAGTTAACAAAGATGCTCTACATGAGGACAGAAAAGGTAACTGTGGAAACTTTTCTTTAGTTCGGCAAAACTTTTTCCAAACGATTCTCTCTTCACATAGACTTTTCTAGACCCAAACCCTCAAGGCTTTTAGAAAGTAATGATTTTCTAGTCTGGATTCAAACAAGACCTAAAGCCTCGAGTGCCTGCCAGGCCCAACAACATGGTGCGGCTCAGCGTCAAACCTGCATGAGTCTCCTCCCTTCCTTCTCTTAAAACCAACGAAGCTGGCCCAAAACCTTATTTCTGAAATTTTTATGTTTCATTTTTCCCAGAGGAATAAGTTACATTCTGATCCTATAATAATTAAATCACAAAAAAAACCATTGAGGGCATTTGCTTTGCTGAACTGATGAGATGAATAGTTAATTGTCTGGAATTCAGCTTCCTGGAAAGGAAAAAGAAGGTATAGGAAGGCCAAAAATTAATATTAAAATTAAAAACCAAAGGAAAGAGGAAAGAGAAGAGAAGAAAAGGAAAGTAAAAGAGAAAAAGAAAGAAACAAAGGAGAAAAAACTATAAAGTGGAAGAGGGAGAATGCGGAAACAATATTCCTTTGGGTTGTATATTTGTCTGCTAGGGCCACCACAACAAAATACCACAGACTGGGGGGCTTAAACATTACCAGTTCAGTTTTTTCACAGTTCTGGAGGCTGGACATCCAAGATCAAGGTGCAGGCAAGATTGGTTTCTTCTGAGGTCTCCCTCCTTGGCTTACAGATGTCCGTCATCTTACTGTGTCCACACATGGCCTTTTCTCCGCATGTATACCTCCCTGGTGCCTCTTCCTCTTCTTATAAAGATGCCAGTCATATTGGATTAGGGTCCTGGTAAGAGGAGCAAAGGACCTGATGTGAGAGTTCAGCACTGGGTTCCAGCCTTGATTTCTCCCTTGGCCAGCCAATTCCCAACACCCAATCCAATATGACTCATTCCAATTGAATGACTTCTTTAGGGACCCTATCCCCAAATACAGTCATATATGGTACTTGGGGTTAGGACTTCAACATATGAATTTGAAGAACACAATTCAGTCCGTAATAGGTTGTTTGGTGACTACAGCTCGCCTTTAACAGGTTGTTTGGTGACTACAGCTATGCCTTCCCTGGTTTAAACTCTTTGGCTCATTTCTTCTTGTTTACTATGGACTGAAATGCTATAACGAATGACTTCTCAGAGCTTAGGCTAGGCCCTGCAATTAGTTCATCCTTTTTCTTAGGAGAAATTATGTCCACAATAATAGCTAATTAACGTGCCAAGTGCACATACTATGTGCATGCACTATCCTCACAACTACATCCAGTTTTCATCTTTGAGAAAAATAAGGTTTAGAGAGATTAAGAACCTTGTTTAACACCCTGAAGCTAGTAGATTGAGCACTCAAACCTAGGTCTGCAACTCAAAACTCCATGGCTTTAAGCACCAAACCATACTGCCATGCCTAGAATGGAGGAGAAAGATCAGAATGTTCTCTCTTGGCATAATTTAGCAGCGGCAAGTGGGTTTTAGCCCCTGGATAGTGTGGTGAGGTGGTTTGCTTGAAGAAGCAACCATAGTTTGTCTTTTCAAATTTCCTTAGATGCAGGGAGATTTCCACCCCCACTCCCTAAGCAAGAAAGGACAGAAGAAATACCCCTGCTTCTGTCTACCCCAGCCATTTATGCCTCCAGGGAACAGGAGCAAAGGACCTCATGTGAAAGCTCAGCACACTTGGCTCCAGCCTCGATTTTGCCCTCAGCCAGCCAATCCCCCATGGGCTCATCTTCTCCTCACTGGTGTAGTAAACCTTCTAGAGCAGTCTGTTTCCCTGGGCAGGGAGAGGCCCCTCAGGGGTCCTGCTGAGCCAGGAACCACGAGGGCAAGGATTTCCAATTCCCTGAGAACTATAGCAAGCAAATCAGTCACACATCGAAAGCCACATTTTGCAGTCATTTTTATTGGTAAGAAAATGAGTGCTTTGATCTGCATCTCTCTGTCTTATTTCTCAATTGAGTTCAAATTCAGAGGGATGTAGGGGGTTTTTAATTAGCCTCTCATACAAAGAATGAGAGTGAATTTTGGAAGCATACAGACCTAGATTTGAATCCTAGCTCTTCACTTACTAGCTATATGACTTTGGTCCAGTTACTCAAATTCTCTGAGCTTCAATTCCCTCAGCTTCAAAGCATTAGTCATAATACCCACTTCACAGGGCTCTTTTAACAGTTACATGATGTAAAGTATATAAATCTATGCACCTAATAAGTATTTAACAATCGTTAGTTTCTTTCCTTCTTTTCTCTTCCTCTTAGTCACAATTCAACTTTCATGAGTTATTTTTATTAAAGAAATATATTTCCTAGTCTGTAATCCTTTATTACAAATATTTAAGTTGATTTTGTGATATCTCATGGATATTGGCAATAAGACTAAACTTTTATAAATAAGTCTTACTGAGTTGCTATCTTCTGTAGATTTGGTCTTCATAGCTGAAATCTTTGAGAAGATTTATCCTACTGGAAGCAATACATCTGATGTGATTATTTCAGCAGCATACAAACTTTTTAATTGTATGATTTGGTTGTAGTAATTAGGCCCTTTAAAGGAACTTCAAAACAGAAATTTGAACATGTAAGCAATGTTAAACTTTTTAGAATCCGAAGTTATTGTTTTGCCTTCAATGTATAATACTATTTAGAGAAGGTAAAAAAGGGATAAAATATTTTTAGATTTGAAGCAACAATCTTTCAGATTTCATTATTCAATTCTTTTACATTTGTTCTGATGACAGAACTAAAAGCTCAGCCTTCAGAGGCCACACAATGTTGCTTGCCCAATGAGTCCATGATTAAATGTCTTCTCACATAGAAAGAGAGCAAAAACAAACAAACAAACAAACAGCTGATAGATGAGAACTGAACATTTCTCACTGATGTACAGCATGACTCTTCGTTTGGAGGTGAAAATGACAAACAGGTGTGTGACATTGGCTTCAATAAGTACTCAATCCCCATGAGTAGACCATGGCAGCTCTGCCTTTAGGCTCTGTGCTTAAGCAACTTTCTGGTCCAAGACAGAAGATGTGCCTTACTAGGGCCTTTTGAACACAGGGTTTACAAAGGCTCTACCTCAGGATGTAACAAGCTGTCATGGAGGCAAAGACTAAGTTAGACAGATCCATGGAGATTTTGGCTTAATTCCTGGCTCAAAGCTTAAACTCAGCAGTGCTAACGACGACAGGAGACAGTGGCAGTCCCAGGTGATACTGAGCATTACCCAGGGCATCTTGGTCCCTTCTCTTGGGTATAGGTGATGGTAACATTACCCTTCTCCAACATGGACTTGCTCAGTGCTGAATGCTGCCTTTCCTTCACCTTTAGATTTCTTTCTGCATTGGCTCCAGATCAAGGAAAAGTGAAATAACAGAAAATAACTCTAAGTGTTTCCTTGAATTCTTGGAGATTGTTTGCCCTGAACCAATGAGGAAGAAGGGTCTGCTGGTGGTGAGAGGGGCATACCAGCTGGTTTTTTCTGTGCCTGCAGTCCATCCTCAACTACCCACTCAGACACCCATCTTTGTTTCCCAAACTCAACACAATTCTTTAAGAAGGGTAACAAAAGTGCGGCCCTCCCCGCTCTCCTGTTGGCCTAGAAGTCAGAAAAGGGAAAATAGAACAGAAACAGGGAGTTGGCATGAAGTCCCAAATTCCACCCCACTGTAGTCATACTCTTAGTTTTAAAGGATGCTAACTCAGTATTTAACCTTCCTCCTTATAATGATGTAAGGGGTTATAACTGCCATAACTTTGAACCGCCACCAGGGTTGGGGATTTGAAACAAAGTAAAGATGCCATTTCTGTTTTTTTTTTTTTAGAGAGCAGCAAGCTGTGACTATCTTCATTATGTAGTTTTTGAAGTGTGATAGAAGTTATTCCATTCAAAAAAAACTTAATCAATTTTTCTACAGTAATTAGTAGAAAATCATATGAGATTGTATGAAGGTTATGCACCATCTGTTTAGTGACTGCCTTTGACATTGCTAATTGAAATAACTTATTGGAGCAGTAAAATGCTATTGAATGTTCCTTGCCTGGAACATGCTCAGGTTGCCAGCATTAGACAGAAAGAACTGTAAGATATAAGTAGGTGTGAGGCTGTTGATGTCATGCTTCTTTTAGAATTAAGTTTATCTGAGATTTCAAAGTACAAAAACATTTCAATAGTATATCCAATACTTCAATTGTATAACAGAACACATACGCCCTGTGACAGGGCATGTCACTGTGACAAAAGTTAGTACACCATAGCAGCAATCTTGGCATTTGCATTTTTTAGGTTTAACAAGAAAAGGACTTTAACAGATATGGATATTCAAGGCCAATCTTATGGAGGCTGATGATTTGTTAAATAATTTATTAAAGTGCACTAACTCTGAAATTATAATGTACCCCAATGTGTATACACAGGTATCAGCTACAAGTACAGAGGTCTGCAGACAGGCTTTCTTTAATTAGGAGAAACTGGATGAAGCAGGAACACAGTTGACTATGCTTTTTAAAACAAAAAAAAAAAATCAAAAAGCAATTTCATTATCATATTAAATTTTTCACATATATAAGGTACAATACAATATGAAATGAAAGTTGAAGAAATGTGCCTAACTAGAATGTGATCACTCACATTTCAACCATTACCAGCCAGTGCTACTGCAAGAAGGCCAAGTCTGCTTTCTTTCCTGTCCTTGAACACTTTTGAGTTATCCCCTGTGCTTTTTGATTACAGACAAGTCCCAGATCTTTATCCTGTTTATGGTACCTCCAGGAGCCCAGCACGAAATTCCCTCCACTGCTTCCTCTCCTGTCCCTCTTTCCGGAAGCCTCCTGAAGGTTTCATTTTGTTGCCTGCTCAGTCTCAAGTAGTCCCCATCACTGACTCAAGTTTTCTATCATTTCATCACTGAGCTCTGATAGTGAGTAATGAGGCATAAGACAAGATACTACAACTAACGCAACAGTTCAGCTCAGGAAGGAAGTTGCATCTCATCAAAGTTTTGAGGGAAGGAGAATAGAGTCCTGTAAACCAAAACACCAGTGATGGCCTAATAGTGTTCCTACCTTTGTGAGATGTCACAGAGTCAGTATCATTGACAGCTCATCCTCTTCTGAAGGAGAGCTGTTTGCTCATCTCTTGGGAAGGTTCAAACTATTTTTTTTTCCTATTCTGCAATCTGTCCTTTTCAAGGCCAGACACAGAGTGAGAAGAATGAGACCTGGTCAAAAACACCTCTTGCCTCCTAGCTTCTCATCCTTGATCATTTCCTTCCAGTCAGGAAAGTTACTTTCTAGCTCACCGAACACATTCAATGGCTTCCCCACTTCCTCCTTGAACAATGATTACAGCGAGCATAGAACCAATTCACTTCATGCCAATTTTGTGACTCAGAAAGGGCACTCTTCTTATTTTTGTTACTTTGAAATATTTGGGTTTGTGGGAAATGTCCTGGAGGGTTTGCTTTTATTATTTCCTTGCACAGGGCGTTCTCAGTGCCTGGCCTCCTCTTACATTTAGGTGACAATTAGGGTCCATGCACGGTGTGTAACATCACTTCATAGCTGCCTCTTCTCTTTCCTGATTTCCATTAAGCAGAGTTATTTACATTGTTTAGTTTTGTTTCTAACCATAAGAAAATACAGTCATGAAGGCAAAAGTGCTCATGATTCTTGGCTGTGCTCCCCTCCAGTCAGTGGCAGAGAACACCTATAGTCCCCCAGCTCCCACTCAGGCTCTCACCTGAGGTGAGAAAACATATCCACTCATGGTGAAAAATCCAAAACAGGGACAAAAAAGCATTCCTGAGCCAGGAGCAGAGTCTTCATGGTGTTGCTGATCACTCACATCGCCCCTCCAGCCTGTGCCCTGCTGGGCTCTGGGCCTGAATCTTCACGACTTTATGTCTTGGCTCTCAACACTGTGTGTCTCAGGGCTTGGCCTGGTCAATCTTTGCCCATAGTTCAAGACATAAACTGGTTACCACATAACCTTCCTTTTACCCCAAATGTTGCATAAGATGAAGATGAAACTATGCATGTGGTCATAACCTGGCACCCACATGTGAGGTTCATGTCAGTGAAACTTTTGAAGAATGAGAAAGTGGCTGGGTAGGGCAGTGGTAGCAGGTAAGGCAGTAGCACCAATGACTTCCATAAACAAATAGCAAATTCCATCCTTCCAGGCTTGGAAAATAGCAATCTCATTCTTTTTTCCTTAGGTAAACATTTAAAAGTAAAATATCTGGAACCGCACACTGGACAAAGAGACATTTGTTTTCTTTTTCTTTTTAAAAATAATCAAATAAGAAAAATTATTAACAGAAAAGAGATTGAGCATAAATGCCCAATATCATAAAAAAGATTTGTACTTAATACACATCTCAAACAAAGTTAAAGTGTCCTAAAAACATTTAGCATTTCAAACTAAGATATTTGCAGAAAGTGTAAGAAACAAACAGTTTTTGTTTTTTTTTCCTCCTCTAATGCAAAATTGCTTTTGTTGTTTGCTCATAAGATCAAGTTGCCCCTTGTTGGCACAGACAGGGGATGATATTTTAAACTGAACTGAATCAAATAAAAGATGCTGGTGGTTTCTTCCTCTTTAGGGCGTAGACCAGCCAGGGCCTTGCCAGGCCTTGGGTCTTCCCAGGGTCACCTAGGGTCATTTCCTGACTACGGAGCAGGCACTATGAAGGGACACAGTATTACTTTGATATCTTTGCTTCAGAGCTTCCAGGGCACAGGCTTTCATTTGAGTTTCTGGCTGGCAAGTTCCCAGAAATATGGTCTTTTAGCCAATATAACCCACCTCAATATTGTCCCAAAGGATTCTAAAATAGATGTTAGCCAATCAGGTTTGTGACTAGTACCAGTTTCCCCCCAACCCTTCTTCTTGAACCGTAGCTCTTTCTGGAAAGCAAGCAATTACTACTGAGAAATTATTTGTTTCAAACCCATGAGCAGAGTGCAGAAACAGTATTTTGAGCAGGATGCCAGTATTGTGATGTTTGTTCAATCATTAACATACTACATTTTTGGGTTGAATAGCTGAAGGTCACCTAGAAAGACGGGGACAAGGATTTTGAACCAGAAACACAGATTAGAGAATTTGACCAATTGTTTAATTTTTCAGATGACATTCAGAAAGTTTAGGATTATTAAATCTGGCCTGAGCTAAAGTTTTTGTTTCAGTATCTGGGAGGAAACGTTTTGCTAAGCAAATTAAGAGTATAATAAAATTATGTAGTCCATTTTAACCTACTAAAAAGAATAAGGTATAACTATTTTCTTTTTGTTTTATTTCTATAGGTCATTGCTTTGTTTTATAGTGAAAACAATTTTATTTCACATAGTGATTCATGTAACTTTTTTACGATAGTAAGAGAATGAAAGAGTATGTTTAGAAAGACTTAAAATTGAGTGGCAGAAGATTTTGTTTCAACATCTCACTTCTTGATCTAGCTCCATATTTTAAAATTAATTTTTATTATATTCAGTCAGTATTGATATAATTATATTATGATTGTAGGTAATTTGATGAAAAATAGCATCAAATCTAATAGGACTAGGAATGACTACATTATAACATATTATGTCTTTGAATCAGCAGTACTATATCAAACTACTTTTTCTTTACATTAATTACTGTCCTCTATTCACAGTACAGCTGAAATAATTTCCTTTTTGGGAAGCCAAAAGGCAAAGCAGAATTGTTTCTCAGTTTAAGCAGCGGGACATTTCATATTCAAGGTGTAAGGTGTGAGGCAAGAACCAGGTGAGATGGGCCAGGAATGTGGCAGCAGGTAAGAGCCAAGCAGCTCAGCAACCAGACAGCAAGAACCCACTGTGTCTGGAAGAGGTGACCCCAGCTGGTCCCCACTATTGAGACAAGGGTAAGGTTTTCTTCAGTCTGACTCAGCCAAGAAGACCCAAGGAACAAATATTGGTGAAGCACAGGATAATCATGATTTATTATCCAAACGGGCACACCTTTGATTCTGAAAGAAGATGCCGTTAGTATTAATGCTAAGACAAAAGGCATACACCAAGCCTACTCCAGGCAATGTAGGACTTCCAGTCACCCAGGTAGAATCTAGACAGAGCTGTACATTTCCACATCAGAAAAACTTCAAGCAGAGAAAATCATTTACCAGCATTTTCATTTATAGGTCAGGCGGTTAAGGTGTGGGCTAAGAAGGAGACTTTCTCAAAGGCCGACAGCAAGTTACTGGCAGAATTGGGACTAGAACTAGAATTTTCTGCTCCCAGTTCAGTGTTTTTCTATCGTACCACATATTTGCATAATGTTTTATTCTTTTCAAAGTATGATCACAACCTCACGTAGCCCCAAGTTTCCATAGGTCACAGCATTCAGGAATATAAACAGTCACAACAATAACAAACTGTTTTCCTGGTTCCTTCTCTACTTGTGATTTCAAAACTTCCAGTTTTACTTTAAATTCCCATTAAACAATTCCTAGGAGTCTCCTGGAGTCAGCTCATGTTTGTTCATGAATAAAATCCTCCCTCCACTATGTGGAATCCATCCTTCCCCTCGGCACCCTCACACTAGGGCAGCAGAAACACCATGTGCTGGTCTGGAGGCAGAGCTGGGCTCGAGTCCCTTGCCAGTATTATGACCTTGAATACAACATTTAAGGCCTAACATTCTTCTAGGCCTGTATTTCTGTAAAATTGGCCCTTTGAAGAATTACTTTATCTACCTGTAACCACTAAATGAAATAAAGTAGAGTTGATTCTCATTGTTTGTGGCAGTTACACTCCATAAAGTCACTCCAAATACTGAATTAGCAAACACTGAACCAAGTTCCTCATGGAAATACAGAGTTAGGTTCCTGTGAGTTACTGGTCACAATACTTTTGCCAACCAATCAATACAATTCCCTTGTTTTACGTGTGTTTCTGTGTAAAGGCATTTTATTCAATATATTTGACTGATTCTTTAACATTAAACTCCTAGCCAACAGCACTATAACTCATGCCTGGTGGAGATTTATCTAATCATGTATTCTCTGTAAGGCAGATCACAGCCTCCTTGCACACAGGAATGCCAGACAGCACTTCAGCACTAGCTTGGAGGCTACTTGAAACAGTGAAATATCTACAAAAATGCAAAAAAAAAAAAAAAATGTGGTACAGAATAGACCACCACAAGGACCCCAGTTTATGGTATGAGAGCTGAAACTAAAAGGCAAAGCGTGAGGAGGAAGGTGCATTCTCACTGGGGGACTTAAATTATCCTCTGCTCTGTGCTTGTCCATGAATGACCATGAAAGCATTGCAAGTATTGATTTTGGAGTCATAAATAAATTTTAGCAAGTAGATGAATGCAGAATTTGTGAATAGTAAGGAGCGACCATATATAAAGAGCTTAGCACAGTTCATGTCATGTAACTCCCTAATTGATGTTCACTGTTGTCGTTCTTGTGTGGTTCTTGTTAGTGAGGAAAAGCCCCCTACCAAGTCCTAAGACACAGGAAAGTCACCTCTACCAAAGGAGATACTGTGTTCTCCAGGACAAACAGTAGGCGGGTCTAGCTCATTGATGAAGCCTTGCATCCCACATAAGAAAAGTGTTATAAATTTTTCCTAAGTGGTTCCACATTTCACCAATTAATGGGCTCCTAGTGAGCCCATTCCAGGTTCTCTAGAGTTAAACACTACTGAAGCCTTAAGTGAACATCATGTGGGTCTGAAATTAAACATCCCTTTCCCCTCCTGGGCCCCAGCTCTCTGCATCTCACCCTCACCAGGTGTTTATGTTATGTGTGCAAGTGCATGCTACAACAGAATGAATGAATGAATGACCTAACATCAAATTCACACTCAAACTTGAACACTTCCCAGTGTCTCATACAAAAGGTGCATTCAGATTTTCATCTCCCTCTTCTTAGTTTTTGTTTCTCGAGTTTCTCCTTTAACTCTCTCTGTGCCCTTGCATGTTCTCTCCTATTCTTGGAGAATGTTCTTGAAGTGAATTTATTCCTCCTTTGACTGCCCTCAAGGTTTTCTCTTTCCCTCTCCTCCTTGAGGCTTTGTTTTCTGGCTTATTCACTGTCTCAAGTTCCAATTTCTCCCTCCTCCAGCAGATCCCCTTTCTGCAGATCTTTCTATAATTGAGCTTGTTGTTTTCCTCTGGCCGTCTTAACTTCCAAGAATGGCCTCCTCCTCGGCTTGCCCTTTCCTCCCTTGTGGCCCTCGGATGGGGCTGTTTTCTCTGGGGCAGGCCCAGACTGTCGCCTTTCCTCAGCAGGGAGGTGTCTTCTCCCTGCTGTTTTCTTCCTGTGCTTTTTGTTTAGCCCTAGTGGCTCTCTCAGTTTCCCACTTCCCCTTCCTCTCTTATCTTCATCTAAATCCATCACCCTTGACTCATGTGATTTGTAGCTTTCCATTTTGCAAAAATTGGACTGTCTTAAAATAGGTTGTACTTGAACACTCTGTGTACCTCCCTTACAGAACAGTGCATTATTACATGAATCTGGATACACTGCAAGTCACATCCTGACCTCTAAATTGCAACTCCTCGCAGGCCAGCCTGTTGTGATTGCCTACCAGTGATGTGCCTTTTGTCTTCCAATACCAGACTCAGAAAGACCTGATGCAGTTACTTCAGTTCCGGAATTTTTAATATTATGCCCAAACATTAATTTGCTCTGTGATTTAGGTACTATGATCTTTGCTGCTTTCACTTCCTCTACCCTGCCCCACTTACCCACTCCACTGTCCAATTACTCTCCCACAACTGCTCTCCTTAGCATTGCCAAGCGCTTCCTAAAACATCCATCCAATGACCTTGCCTTGGTACCATTCTCCTTTCCTTCTCAGCAGCATTCAACACTGTTCATTCTTCCTTCAACAAATAGTCATTAAGTGTGTCTCTGTATCAAGCACTGTCCTAGGCACTTCGGATAGGTTAATAAAACAAAGATCTCTGCCTTTGTAAAGGTTATATTTTATTGGTGTAGAGAGGCAGACACTATACAACATATAAAATTGTAAATTATTAGTACTGGTTATGAATTAACTACATAGACAAATTAGTAAGTAAATGATCCAGTGTTAATAAACAAAAGCTAGAGAAAAAAGGAAAAATAGGGCAGGGTAGGGAGTCACAGAGGTGCAGGTAGGAGGAGGTTTTGGTGTTGCAAGGGCAGTTGGGTACATTTCACTGAGAAGGTGACAGAGGCTTGCAGGAGGAGAGAGAGAGAGCCATGTGGACCTCGGAGAGAGGGTGCTCCAGGTAGAAGCTATAGCCAGTGCTAAGGCCCTAACTTAGGACACATCTGTGTGTTCAGGGAGCAGCAAGGAGGCCAGGTCACTAGAAAGGAAAAAGCTGAGGGAAGGCTCATAGCAAGGGGTCAGACAGCTACAGAACCCAGGCCATCTAAGGCCTTGTAGGCCACTGTTGATCACACTCTCCCTTGGCCTCCATACAAACGCTCTGTGCTGGTTCTCTCCTTAGTTTATTTCCTCGTTTCCATCTCCAGGAACTCCTGTCCTTGGCCAGTCCCCACACAGTTGTGTTTTCCAGGTGTCTTCTTCGCATCTTTCTCTGCTCCCTTACCATCTCTCACTTTTTGATCATATCTACTTCCTTGGCTTCTACTACAACTAATTCCTAGAACTTTTTCCAAGTCACACCTGCCTCCAAGGTCCTGTTTCTAACTCGGTATCTCTCTAACATCTCACACTCAGCATGTGACATCAGCTTTCTCTCAAGCCAGTCATTCCTGGGGTCCTTTCTATTTCCATTAATGGCAACTCTATTTCCTCGGCCACTTGGGTTTCACATCTTATAGTTGTCATTTTCCTCCTTATCTAATCAGTGTTTAAGGGCTCTTAAATCTATCTTCAAAAAAGGAAACTTCACATGGGGATCATATATCCAATAGCATTAACTACAGTTCGCCAGGTCACTTTTAGACCTTTATGATATTGTCATATTTGCTTACCTGAGTTCTGTATTACAAACAATATTTTCATAATGAGTCTAACAAATCAGAAACTAACTTTGCTTTATGCTCGAATCATTCAAAAGTTTATAATAAAAGGCAATTCCAAGATAAACAATTCTTGTCTACCTTGTCAACTACACACAGTAGCTATAGTTTTATAAAAACGGACAGAAAAACAGGACTTGGGTTGCAAGCTTTTCTTTTGGTGTGAGAAACTTCAGATCCTGCCGTTTGCTGGGCCTTCCCTGGCCCTTGTTCATCATTTGGGTGGCCGCGCTGCAGGTCCTGTCTGGCACTTTGATTCAGCAGTTTATCCCAGATCCATTTAGGAAGGAATTCGAGGAACGAGCAAAATCCCTGGAAGTAATTTATTGAAAGTAACCCATCCACCCTCCAACCTAATGAAAGATTTCATGGCTTATAAGTCTGAGTAACTCACAACCAGCTTCCACTGCTGAAGTCCGGTTTTCAATAGGAAGTCCATCCTTCACCCCATTCCTTCTTGCGCCACAGGGGTCCTTTATTTACTCTTTCTCCAGACATTGTTATTTTCTGTGGCACTTCTTTTGCAATAACAAGAAGTCAGGTTAATCGCTTTCCCTGCATATCTCTCCCATTCTCTCCCTCCCTCGCTCCTCTCTCTCTCCTGAGAAGCCACTGAATGGCCTACATTTAGGCAAACCAAGAAAGACACAGTTAGACGTAGCTTCTCCCTCTTAACAAGTGTTATTTCTCCCTCTTAGGGGCACTGCCCTTCCTGAAGCACATAAATTCTCCTTTCCTGTTTGCAAAACTGTCCACTCTTCCTCCTTTGGGAAGAGGTAGGCAGGCTCCAAGGAGGGCTATGCTCACTGCATGTGGCACGAGCTCTGTGTTCTGTTGGCCGAGATTCAAAACGAGCACTGGAACAAGACAGCATCAGCCACGGGGTCCCTGTGCAGGGTCCCTGTCCATCCCGACAAATGGACGACTCACTTCCAGAGACTGGCCACTCAGCAGCCACGCCCAAGAGGCTCCGACAGCGTCCTAATGTCAGGGCTAAGGCACCGAGGGGTTTGATGGTTCTGAGGCACTCGTGGAGAGAGGACAGGGGTGGGAGGTAGAGGAGAGAAGAAAGCCAGGCTTGGACAAATAAGGCCAGAGGGGATTTCTCCCTTCCCAAGGAGCTCCCAGCCACCACACAAAGAGTTTCTGGGCCTCACAAAGGCTTTTCCCAGCTCACCAGCCTGTCCGACCACAGCCTAACAGTGAGACCAGAACAGATACATCCTTAAAGCATTTAGGCTTACTGCAAAAAGCCAGCATAGGTGTGGGAAGAGTCCAGTTTATTTGGGCTAGGGTCTATGGGCTGCGGTTTCCTCACACTTGATCTTAGCCTACAGGCTGAGAATTGACTAGGTTGTGATTTCTCAGTCAAATTTTGTTGGGAGCTCTGACTCTGAATTCGAGTGCCACTAGCTGCTGTATCTGCTTTGTATCAACTCCAGGTGCTCCTCCCACACCTAAGTCTGAGGTTTAAGAAGCACAGTAAAGCTGCTATGAATTCCCAGCTATGGGAACTTTCCTCAAAGCCTCATTGTCTAAACTGTGAACCTCATCATAACCTCAGTTCTGCCTAGCTCCTAACTAGTAGGTTTCACAATTTGATGTCCTCTTGCTGTGCTGTCCCACTTGGAACTGGTAAATGAGTTCTGGACAGGTATCCTTGGCCTGTGATCCCTGTAAAAACCAGACTTGCAGAATTGTTTTCAGGCACGCAGAAGGGCTTTGACCTCTAATAGCCAGGAAGGGAGTCTGGGCAGACAGGATATTCCCTAAGTATAATGGGATCTGGCAACAGGCTGTAAGGTGGGAAAATGTACAAGGGGAGGAGACACTTGTATGTAAATAGAGACTCATCTAGATTCCGGGGGTATACATTTGATGGGGCAAAAAACCTTGAGAAGGCACAGTTGAAACATCCTTTGTTGGCCTGACATATTCTGTCACTGTTTGAAACTAGGAAAACCTCATCGACCAATCTGATTAGCAAATATTAATTAACTAATTCGGTGAAAATTTTAACTCAAATGAGCAACAGATGTAATGTTCCATTGTACACTTTATTTAAATATTTATCTGGGCAATTTGGTCAACATCTTAATATTCATTATACATATGGGCATATTCTGGAAAGGTACATTTGGTTTTCCAGTTTGCCATCTCTGTCAAGAGGTATCCTGGGTTATGTAGCCTGTGTCATTAGTCGTTGACTAGTTAGCCTTTTAATTGTGTGAAAGAGAATGATGGGTAGAGTACGAAGAGAGAAGTTTCTGGAAATGGTGTTAAATTTTGACATAACTTCCTAAACCATCCTCTCATTCTTTGCCGACCTGGACTACAAGTTCAAGTGCATAGATGTGCTTAGGAAGCCGACAGTGCCCTGTGCCCCCAGGGCCTTGGAGGTAAAAGTGTGGGTGCACTCAACTCCCACAGAGCTGACTCTGAGCTCACTGCCCAGACAGTTGCAATAAAACCCTCCTTTCACATGAAAGGAAAAAAGAAAAACATAAAACAACCCTGCTCTGTACCATATTATCCGAGGCAAGTGTAGGAAATCAAGTCTGAGTCACCCATTTAAATCCAAAGTGCTATTTTTAGTTGGCGGTGTCAGCTGTTATTTGACATTCATCCTGATGTCTAGGCCTTTTGGCCAGAGTTCTAGTCATTTGCTGATCATTAATGGAGTGGATGAGACAAGACTTATTAACAGGGTTCATTTTGAGGGTACGAATTGGTGGCATAACGATCTCACCTCTTTTCTGCAGAATGATCAAAGCTCAGCAGCTAAGAGCCTGTGAACAAACATGACTCCCACCCACATCTTCCCAGCTCCACCCTTCCAGAAATAGGCAGGCTTTTATCAAAGAGCTTTCTTGTTCGATGCTACTCTATAAACATAATTTGGGAAAGGTACTATTTTGAAAACCAAGACATTTTTAAAAGGGGCTTTTTTCAAAAATGTAAAGCTGGACTTCACTACTGATGTGTTTATATTCACGGATCACTCAGGCTTTCTGTGTCTCAAGCTTTGTATGTATTCCCAGAAATTTGGCAACCCCTTCTTAGGGGAAGCCTCTGGAAAATGTCTTTTGTCCTCAGGCCATTCAGCAAGATCCTAGAATCTGGGGATCAGGGACTACAACTCGGAAGGGACCAGGCTCAGAACCCTCTGGGGTACTAGGCAGGAGGTAGGTCCTTCAGCCCCACTCCTTGAGGTTATGTTTACTGCTAGCCCTTAGGCATCCACCATGCCTTTTGTTTAATCTGGTAGATAAAGCCTTCCTCTTGTTGATTCTCATGTTCCCAGATTCCAGCACAACACACCTGCTGACTGCCAGGAAGTGCTTTTCACCCCAGGCTGACCAGTCAAGGGAATAACCACAGTCTGGGAACCAGACAAATTCAACTACATGTCTGAAGCAATTTAATTTATCCTAATACATTTTCACAAGTGGAAAATGTGGAGGCCAGCACTGTATAACTTAGTAAATTCAAAATATGGGCAAAAACAATCAAATCTGGTTTTTCCCTGTGTGTCAGATGATTTTTACCATATTATGTAAATGTGTTCAACCAAAGGCAAAGGCTTACGTTCTCTCAGAGCTTCGTTATCATCAGGCATTTGAGTTACCAGTAAAACAATTTGGTAATATATGTCAAAAGCCATAAAAACATGACTTTTTTGTGTGCAAGTGATTCCATTTCTTGGCATTTTTTGAAATATATCCTCAGGAAATCACCATTGCACACAAAAATTTAGATGACTGAACAATCATCTTGAAACAGACCAAATGTCCAATAAGAGGATATTTAGGATAAGTAATGATTAATTCATGTCACAGAATACAATGCAGCCATTTAAAACCTGTATCTGTGAAGAATAGTTAATTGCATGGAGAATATTCCATATCACACCCACAAAAATGATGGAGAGAGAGAAAGAGAGAGAGGGGGTTGAAGGGTTGATGGGGCGGGGGTGATGAGATTGGAATCTGGGAGACAAGAGAAGAATAGAATATGAACAGCTGTACTTCTGATATGTGGGATCATAGGGTAGGGGCAAGGTGTGGGCTATTCCCTGGCATGTCAAGATGAGCACATATGCTCTCCAGAGGACTTGTCTACTGTTCTGTTGGTTGGTGTTGGTAAGCTATTCCTGAAAATTTTAGAGTACTGAGAAGCAAGGGTAAATTAAATTATGAGCAAATGGAGACCACATTTCCTCTGCTCAGAACAGGAAGTCACTCCACTTACGGGGCATTCTTGACATGTTTGATTAAACTCTTCTTTAATTAAAAATTAATACCAATGAAGAGTCCTTCATCTCCAAGTTTTCTTATAACCACAGCACTATGCATCATCTTTCCTTCCCAGGTGCACTTCTTGAACTATCAAAGTCAACTTGCTTGTAATCTATTCACTTTTCAGCTCATTGAGACTGGGCTTTGACTTGCAGCACATCTTTGAAATTGCATTGACAAAGATCCTCAGGTGGCTTCCTAATTGACAATAGACTCTTTCATGTTCTCAACTACTTGGACCCACTTCCATTTTTAACAGCATTTAACCATTTCTTGTTGAAATTTTCTGTAACACTCTTCAAAGAGGTCATTCTCACCTGGTTCCCCTTCTCTTTCTCTCTTACCATTTCTTCTGTTTCTCCTTTGCTGGCACCTCCTATTAGGCCTGGTCATTTCCACTGACCTCCTAAAACATATCTCCTTATCTTTCAAGACTTAGCTCAAAGTTTAACACCACTGTGGAGTCTTTGTTCACCCACTCAGGTTACCTACTGGCCTCCCCAGAGGTGGACTGATGTGCAGGTTAATTAAACTTCAGCATCAGAGCCCTTTATTTGCAAAGACCTTGGGCCTCATATGTTCATGAGGTCCAAGATCTTTGTAAAATTTGCAGTTCTAATCTATTTTAATTGTGACAGGTTAAGTCTAGGGTTTCTTTCTACTCTGATCAGTCCCTGATCCCCTTTGTACAAGTCTCCTCAAGTTGGGTAGCTTGGAATGGCTGAGAGCACTTTGGGGATTCAGCTTAGGGAGAGTTGAATTAGAGAATCACTTATTTGGCTTTAATAAGCTATATTTGTGTGGTTTATAATCACTTCAATGTCTAGTGAAGTCACACTAGCTGTCTGGTGTAGCATTGGCTTCAAGGAATACCTCCTACTGCCCATGGGGCTGCCCTGTGCTATGATGCTCAGGGGCAGGCAAGCCCAAAGGCTACATCACAGTAAGAATGGCCTGATGTGCCTAGCACTTTGTGAAGGTACTTAGGTGAAACAAGGTTTTAAATCTATTGAACTTCTTTCCAATCTTTAAGTATACAAACCTGTAAGAGAATGATTTGGCTTTCAATCAGATCTAATCAAAAATATCAATAATTAAAAAAACAAAGTTCAATGAACCATGCTGGAGGAGAGGCTGAATTATGTTTCTGGTCTCTCTATAGAAAACTATATTTAAAAGTCATTGTTACATGAAGATATTATCAAAGAGCACACAGCCAACATATATGAGGAAAAATCTAACAGAGGTCTGTTAGACAGTTTGTTAAGAAAAATACCATGTAGGGTTTTTTTCCCCTCTGGATTTTGTGATGCTTATGGTATCTGTTAGATTTTTTTTTAGTTTGAAATTTGTTGTAATTTCTTTCCTCAGTTTGAATAAAAATTCCCTTTTATACTTAAATTTATATTTGTAATTTAAAATTTTTTTCTTAAAGAGAGTTCTGCAAATCACACTAACTTCAGGTTGCACAAAATTGAGTGCCCCTGGCCTCCGCTACAGACCCCAGATAGCAGCCTCAATTCTTCACCTTGTAGCTCCATTGCTTAGACCAAGCCCAGATGCCCACTGCATGCTCAAAAAATGTTTGCTGAAAAAGATTTATCTAAATATTGATATTTAGATTAATACTTAGATAAATATTAAATATTAAAAACATTTATCTAAAATATTATGATGTCACACTTAGAGTCCACTTGATCTTAATGAACTCAGAGAATAATAGCATTAGTACACCCTCAAAATCCAATCCCAGTTCAGAGAAATGGCCTTCAGTTTATATGCTCCTCTGCTCATATAGTGCTTCCTCCCACTGGATCTCATTTAATCTTTACCATATCCCCAGCTCCTAATAATTTAGAGACAGAATAAAGGAGAAGAGTAGGAACATCTATCATAGGTGACTCACAGTATAGTGTGCAACAAAGTAAAAAAGAAATTAAAGAATGATGATGGAAAATATCTGCCAAGCACCCCTTGAAACAGTGGGTTCCTGAAATTCCATTATCTGCAGAGACTGCCCAGCAGTTAGGAGAAGAGTCAGGGCCTAATGTCTCATCTTCAAACATCAACTCCTTTGCTTTATGACTTTGCTTTGCCTTAAGGCCTTGCTATTTCAGGTGACAAACTCTACCCAGAGGGCTAAATTATAACTATCCAGCCAGTTGCTCAGTCTGCAGAGTACACACCCAAGTCTAGCTTTTTCAAGTTTCAATCTACCTCTTGCTGGTCTTCTGGGGAAAAAACTCTTTACATGGGGTTCCAGATACGCTTGCCTTAGGCTGAGTCTAATATTGATTCCTTTCTTAAGTCATTGAGTCTTAATTCTGTAGTCATGGCTATTTAATTTGCTCCTTTCTCTGGGTTTTATAATCAGAATCCTATGACCTCACTGCAACCTTGACCTCCACCCTCATTCAAGTTCTTTATTGCTTTGATGACTAGTCTTTCCCTAACATTTAGGTTTTCAAAACCATGGAAATACAGTCCTATTCTTTTATCCTTTGTAGATGTTCATCTGACATCTTTATCATCAGATCCTCTACCTTGGCATCCCCTCTCTCTAAAGATATTACAAGCAAATTTTCCAAACATAATTCACATTTTGCTGAAATATAGCTCCTCTGGTTCAATCTGCTTATCCTCCATATTCTGATCCTGTCAGTCAACTGCTAAATAAATACAAAACTGACAACCCCAAACCCATGTCTACAGTCCACTTATCCACTATACACCTGCTTTCTATGAGAGAGAGAGAGAGAGAGAGAGAGAGAGAGAGAAAACCCATAGATGAGCCCAGGAGTTATGAATCAAGGAAAAGGCCTGGGATAACCTAATTGAGAAGTCAATAAAAGTAAACACAATATAGTCAGTATAAATAAAAGAAGAGGCCATGGGAAAAACCAGCCATGAAGAAGGCAGAATTTTCATCCAACATTCTAAATAAAATAAAAAGAAGATCTGGAAAACCAAGTTGTGAATGGCTTTCTAGAGAAAATTGAAAAATAAATCTAATGCCTTGAAGCATAGGACAGATACTTGAAACAAGAAGCAAAATAAAGAAAATATACAAGTATATATCTCAGTGGCAAGAGAAACATTATCTTCTTCTGTAAAGAAAGGCCAAGTAAACTAAAGATACAACTTTTGGGACTTTGGGGTCCATATGGGAAAACAGTGAAGAAGAAAATCCAATCACCAAGACAGCAATGTGGGCAGATCACCTTCATACCTTGTAAAGAATAGCTTTGTAGTTCATTTTTTTTAATGTGCTGCATTTTGAGATCTGATATTTAAAAGAATAATAACTAGATTAAAATAGAAATGAATTAGCACAAGAAATGTAAAAGGTTAAAAAGAGAACACTTAATACATTAATTCATACGAGAATTACTTGGAGGTGGAGTCAGAGTATATTCAAGTCTGAAGATATAGGGACAATGCATTTCAAACACATTAAGAATACTTGCTTCTTGTTTTGGAATAAATTTGGGACAACTCCAATGACCAGTTACTCATAATTATAAGTTTTTCAGAATCATAAATTCAAAACCAATTAACAATAGTCTCAACCTGGATTTCTCCCCAGTTCCCTTGATAAATTGGCTGTGGGTGTCTCTTGATAGAGAAATATAACCAAGTTCCATTCGAAGTTTTCAGAGGCTCTGACATTCTGCCACCAACACACAGGAAGCAAACAGGTTTTTTTTCTACTGGTGTTGGTGTACTTTGTGCTCAGAGAATAGAATATCCCAGGGGAGTGTCAAACCATGAGAAAAGGAAAGACACTAAAATCTGCATCATCTGGTCTCAGGCATGATTGGAGGATGGTGTTTTGCATATGCTGATAGTGTGTTTACACTAGAAAACTTGTCGCTGGGCGCGGTGGCTCACGCCTGTAATCCCAGCACTTTGGGAGGCCGAGGCAGGCAGATCACGAGGTGAGGAGCTCGAGACCATCCTGGCTAACACGGTGAAACCCCGTCTCTACTAAGAATACAAAAAATTAGCCGGGCGTGGTGGTACGCTCCTGTAGTCCCAGCTACTTGGAGGCTGAGGCAGGAGAATGGTGTGAACCCAGGAGGCGGAGATTGCAGTGAGCCGAGATCACACCACTGCACTCCAGCTTGGGTGACAAAGCGAGACTCCATCTCAAAAAAAAAAAAAAAAAAAAAAAAGAAAACTTGTCCTACTCCAAGCCAGACTAAATGTGCACATCTTTGACAAATGAAAGGTTCCACTTGAGAAGACAGGAGCCTCAGGATTTTACTCTCTCCAGGTCACTAAATCTTGGTATCTTGGGGTAGACAAAGGCCAGTGACAATATCCACACCATTCTTCATCCCCCTTTTCACCCCCTCGCTAGGACTACAGAATTTCCAGGGACTGGATATCAGTTGTTAACCAAACACAGGGACCATCACTGCTTTCTGTCAAGTCACAAGGAATCCCCCAAAAGTAATTCTAGCAGTATGAAACAGCAAGAAAAGTAAGACAGAAAGGTGCTTTTCTTTCTGTTTATCCTAGAAAATGGTCCCCCAAAAGGATTTCCGAAAGCCATTGTACAGGATTGCATGGTAGACAGATACACTCATACCAGGGAGATGTGTTACACTTTCCTGATTACAAAGAAACATACCCCTATTCTCTTCCACCTCCTAACCCCATTCTTGTGTCTGCTTGGTACTCCTGACTTTGGCATATTTCCCTGGCAGGGGAGGCAGTTTGTATAATCTCTGAAGTCTTGTCCCAGGAGGAGACCCAACCTTACAAAAAGAGTTGTGTTTGAGGAGGCACTGAATAGCCTCACTGTTTTCTCAGGAAGATGCTTATGTGTCCACTTTGTGCTTAATCAACCACAGGCCCAGATAATTCAAGCAAAGAGGTACTGTAAAGAGTTCACATCTGAACTGTTTTGGACAATTTACTGGCAAGAATAGAAGTGTTCCAAGTTAGGGCTATTTCTCACACAAGAAAAGCAGGCATTACTTGGTTGATACGTCTCCCAACAAGCTCAGCTTTCACTTCTTTAGCTGCAGTGAAGGGTATTATCTCCATGAGCCAAATTTCAGGTAGGTACTGCGATAAGGGCCATCTTGGTCTATGAGAGCTCATCAACACAGGTCCCAACTGGAATTTATACATCTTGGGAATACTTTCATTGATGAATTGGAGCCATATTACTTGAATCAAAGGGAAATATCTAATATTCTAAAAATTTAAACTAGCTCTGATAGTCTCACAAAATTGATATTATTCAATACAATGTATCAGTGAAACCTAATTTTATAGGCAAGATTCAAGATTAAGATCACTGGCATTTTAAAAAGGTGACCCCTAAATTATTTGACCCTCTTTCTATTGAGAGACAGGTCTATGTCCTCTTCTCATAAGTCTGGCCTTTATGACTGCTCGATGAGCTGGATTCAGAGAAAGAAACACTATGCTAGTTTTCGTACCCAGGTTTCAAGATGCTGGGTTTTTATGATCTATCCCTTGGGATGCTCATACTTGAGATCTAACCACCATGTTGTAAGGAAGCTCAGGCAGCATATGAAAAAACCTACTTGAAGACAAGCAATATCCCTAGCCCACACTCTCACTGACTTCCCAGATAACAGTAACAATTTGCCAAGCACGTAAGTGAGCCATCACGAAAGTGAATCTGCCAGCCTTCAGTCAATCTGCCCAAGCTGACCCCCGTGTTGAGTAGATGAGTTGTCTTTGCTGAGCACTAAAAAAATTGTATTTTCATGAGCAAAATAAATCCTTTCTTGTTGTTGAAGTGTTTAAATTTTAGGGTAGATTATTGTGAAGCAATATATATACTGATATAGTCAACTTGCCACAAGATATTTTTGCAATCCAAAGATTTAAAATAGATAAGGAGGTAGGACAGATAATCTTGTAGAAGCTATGGAGGATAGAGCCTTGGCCAAGGGCACACCACATGGCAGATGTGGGGAGACTCATGGAGATTTACATGTCAGGGAAAGGTAAGAACAGGAGGGTGGACAGAGAGAGGCCCTCGACCAGTACAAGTCAAGAAAGAAAGATTAAGGGACCATTAGCTACAAGATACCAACAACAAAATGAGCCTAACTCTCCAAAGCAGGTGGCAGCCAGGGCCCACTCAAAGTCCAGCACCAGGCCAAGGGTCCTCTTCTCCCATGCATTGAGGGTACATGAGCTGCACTCTCATTACCCAGATATCACCTTACACAGAGTTCCAAGAAAAGGGGAGACATTCAAAAGCCTAAGCAATTACCCCAAAGCATTGATTTAACTCTAAGGAGACAGTTTAAATGATAGAACCAAATTGAACTGAAATTAGTGTGTATATGGGAAGTGGAGAGAGTTACCACTCAGTAAGCTGGAGCCTCCTGAGGATTTTGTATCCCATTGACCAGTGTCTGTACTAAATGCCTACCTAGCCCTTGATGCTTTCTTATTCTTCCTACCACAGAGTGATTTGATTTCTTTTTTGGCAACACTATTCCCCAGGCTTGCCCAATCATAAAATATCAACTGGAGAATTTATTAAAAATACAGATTCTTATATTTTATATACAGTCCCACCTAGCTCTAACTGAATTAAAATCCCTAAGGGAGAGTCTGGGAATCTGCACTTTTTACAAGCACTTCTGTTGATTCCTGTGCTCAATCTGACAAACACTGTTCTAAGTTCTAGCTGAGCTTCACCACATTAAATATGATCCTGCTCTAAGGTCTCTAAGTCCTGCTGCCTGACAGGCTGCTCCTGGCTGTGTTTGCAACTACTATGGAAATATGGTGTTACTCTTCTTGGACCACAATTCTTCCTGATTATATTTCTTTCCCTTAAATGTTTGGAGTCAAAGTGTTATTTCATCATCATGCTTACACACAGCCAAATTAAATTATGTCAAATTTGGTTAAAGATTTCAAGTCCTTTAAGTCGTGCAGATGAATCAACAGCTTGGATGGCTGCATTTCCATGCATGAACCTGGCCATCCAGATTGGTTTGGGGTGGATGGGGCCAATCAGAGCAAAGCTAATGGTTTGTGTTCTCTGTTGAGGCAAGGAGTGCCCTTTCTCTACCCCAGATGTGAACAGGGGATGCATATATCCCTGTTTGCAGGGGTATTAATTATAACCTTTGGGGGAAAATCCCAGAGTTGAAGGTGATTCTATGTGTTTAATCTGCTCACCAAGAAAGTTTGTAATTACTACACCACACAGAGAGCAACAACCTATGATCCTATCAGACACAGTCTAGACCCTGGAGAAAATAAAGGTAAAGTAGCCAGGAATCCTGGTAATTTACAGTAAAGAAAGAAGATGGCAAGAAATGTGCATGACCTGAAGGCAATTTAAAGAGAATCTGTGGCTCATACAGGAAAAGCCCTTCTCTTCCGGGCACTGAGTCATCAGCGTCAGCCTCTGGAGAACAGTGCAGGGGATGTGTAGTCAACTGCAGATCAGCTGGACACAGCAGGCCCTCTGGATAATGGACTGTTTGGAAAGGGGGACAGAAGGATGAGTAGGATATGGTCCCTGTCCTCCCATTGTCAACAAACTTTTCAGCCTATGTGGGAAGTGGCCAGGGTGTGATCACAGTCCTGTGGGGGCACCAGGAAGAAGCCACCTGCCCTGCCACCAGGGATCAGGAAGGGTTCTATGAAAGTACCTGATTCTGAGAATGAGTAGACTTTAGTTGTTGGATTGTTTGCATTGTTTGATTCATTTTGTTTTTGTATTTTACCATGTTTTACTATGTTCCAACAAGGATTTGAAGCAATTTTGAGTTGGGATGTTCCAAGTGGAAGTGCACCGAGAGCAGAGAAAACAGCAGGAACTAAGGCATAAAATCATGATAAATGAACACAGCCAGAATAGTAAGTCAAAAGGGGCAAGTGGGTCAGTAAGACTTGTGGCAATGATATTGTTAGGAGGTGATTTCACCCAGCTGGGCTGGGCACAGTGGCTCACACCTGTAATCCCAGCACTTTGGGAGGCTGAAGTGGGCAGATCACTTGAGGCCAGGAATTTGAGACCATCCTGGCCAACATGGTGAAATCCCGTCTCTACTAAAAATACAAATATTAGCCAAGCGTGTTGGTGCCCCCCTGCAATCCTAGCTACTACCAGCAACTACCTCAGGAGGCTGAGGCAGGAGAATCACTTGAAGCTGAGAAGCAGAGGTTGCAATGAGCCAAGATCATGCCACTACACTCCAGCTGGGGAGATAAAGCAAGACTCTGTCTCAAAAAAGAAATAAAAATAAAAAATAAATAATAAACAAAATCTTCAAGGCTGAACACATATGGGATGTGATGACTTAAAGGGGGAATCACTGAGAACAACTCTGAAGTTTCTAGTTTTGGCACACACTAGATGGAAATATAATTAGCCAAGATGGAAAATACAAGATAACCCTTAGGTCAAAGAAGAAGGGAGATTCTCTCTTAGTCTGTTTGTGCCTCTACAACAGAACACCTGGGTAATTTATAAAGACCAGAAACGTATTGTCTCACGGTTCTGGAGTCTGGGAAACCTGTGATCAAGATGCCTGCATCTGGTGAGAGTCTGCTTGCTGGGTCCTCACATAGTGGAAGGAGGAAGGAAAAGAAAGAGCAAACCCACTCCCACAAACCCTTTTTATAGCAGCATTCATCCACTCATCAGGGCAGAATCTTCATGACCTAAACACCTCCCAAAAGGCCCTACTTCCCAACACTGCTGCATTGGAGATTACATTTCCAACACATCGATTTTAGGTGACACATTCAAACAATAGCAGACACCCACACAGGTGTGAAACACTTACTTCAGAACCACTCTGTTCAGAACTGAAAAATATAGGTTACGTAAAAGAAACATCTTGGAACAGCTACCAGCCACAGCTGGGAGCTTAAGCTCCAACCTCGGGAGGGAACAGAACAAGGTTAATTTCAATGAGAACACAAAAGTTCAAACATAAGATGAATATAGGGTAGGAACTCAATTTGCACAACACCTTTAAGACCCAGGGACTGCTTTTCTGACTACACATATGCATCATTTCATCCTCTGTTTCTTTGAGTTTTGGTGTTGCAATTGTTTTATTTGATTTTGGTTAAACAGAAAATGCTCTGAGAAGTGATAGGGTACCAACAGGCTGGGAGACAGTTTCACTCCAGAGAGGAGCAAGGAAGGGGGACAAGACAGTGGGAAATAATGAACAAAGCAGCTTGGACTCTGGAGCCCAAAAGTCAGCTGAGGAGCCATGGGAACTTGTCGTACCTGCCAATCACCTAAAGCATTAACCTGTGAAAAGACTGTGCCCCCCCAGTCCAGGCCTCTGGATTGTACAGGACAAACCCCGTCCCAAAATACAGCACAGAAACAAACCGTGAGCATACCTCAGCTTTACTGCTGAGCATATAAACCACTTTAGAGAAAAACAGTGGTATTTTGTATAAGAAATTGGCAGGACCCACGGTGTTGACAGTGCGCTGAGAGTTCATGTCCGACCTCACCAACTCTCAACCTATTTGAGTTTCCAGCCCCTCTGAAGCTTGATGACTACACATCACTAAGGCCTCTGATTATGGAAACATTTTCTCTACTGTGTCCTCCGACTGTCACTTGAATTGACTGGTAAAATTTCAGCAGACAATAGTGAGACTGTCAACAAAAACAGTAACTTTAGCGATTCCAGAGAGATCTCTGGATTTACTTGGAGGATGTCAAGAGTTCAAGCATGGTGGAGGGGTACTGAGGAAGAATGGCAACAACTCGAGCAAGACATATTATCAGAAAGAATTGTCCTTTCTGGAAGAAAAGAGGTATCTCTGGGTAAGTAACTTCCTGCCAAATATATAATTAAATCATAGAATAAATCTGTAGGAACCCATTACTTCACTACCTTTGTTAATTTTTCATTCAAATATTTGAAGCCTAGGCAGGGTCCTGAATGTCTAAGAAACAAGGACTGCAGCGGTATTTTAAACAACAGAATAATGGGAAATAGTGTGTTTCAGCATGAGAAACCCTTTAAGGGAAAATGACATCAACGTGAGTTTTCTGTGATCACAGACCACCAACTCCGGATAAGAGCACCCATCCTGAAAGGCCAACCCAAGCTGGGAAGAATTGGATGGAGCCCTGCTCAAGTGGGGTTTAATGTCTTCCCTTACCATCTCTGTTAATACCAAACTTTCATCTGTTGTTAGTGAAACAGAAAGGAGGGATATTTAAAATATTTAATAAATAGAATGACAAGGTCTGGGCCAATCAAAATGGATGTGGGAAAGTCTAAGCATGGGGGCGGAGTGTTGTTTCAATAGCCTTGGCAGGAAGCACTAAGAGGCCAAACTAGGTAATGACGGTGGGAATAGAGAAGATGGTTTGAATGCTTATCCAGTATTCCTTTCGGTGGGTTCTTGGTCTCACTGAGTTAAAGAAGGAAGCTGTGGACCCTCGCAGTGAGTGTTACTGCTCTTAAAGATGGGGTGTCCAGAGTTTGTTCCTTCAGATGTTCAGATGTGTCCAGAGTTTCTTCTTTCCGATGAGTTTGTGGTCTTGCTGACTTCGGGAATGAAGCCGCAGACCCTCGCGGTGAGTGTTACAGCTCATAAAGGTAGTGCGGACCCAAAAACTGAGCAGCAGCAAGATTTATTGCAAAGAGCGAAAGAACAAAGTTTCCACAGCATGGAAAAGGCCCCTAGCACAGTGCAGCCACTAGCGCGCTTGGCCAGCTGTTTTATTGCCTTATTTGGCCCCACCCACATCCTGCTGATTGGTCCATTTTCCAGAGCACTTATTGGTCCATTTTACAGAGTGCTGATTGGTGTGTTTACTATCCTTTAGCTAGATACAGAGTGCTGATTGGTGCGTTTTTACAGAGGGCTGATTGGTGCATTTACAATCCTTTAGCTAGACACAGAGTGCTGATTGGTGCATTTTTACAGAGTGCTGATGGGTGCACTTACAATCCTTTAGCCGGACACAGAGTGCTGATTGGTGCATATACAATCCTTTAGTTAGAAAAGTTCTCCAAGTCCCCACTCCAACCAGGAAGTCCAGCTGGCTTCACCTCTCAGTGTGAAGGACATTATGGCATATGCTTAACCGCTCTTGGTAACTGACTGGAAGCACGTACAATGAGGGGTCAGAATCAAAGATGATGGCAAAGCTGTGAGCCTCCATTCCAGGGAGAATGTGGTGCCTTTAACAGAAATTAGTAATTTAGAAAAAGTCCAGGTTAGGGTCATGTTGGGAGGGGATAAAGAAGGAAGGACTCCAAAAAGGGCGTTTGATTTGATAGACTAGCGGGGAAACCAAGGGGAGGACTGCAACAGAGAGTTGCAAATGTGAGATCAGAGGTGAAGAGAAAACTTGGAGATAGGGAATTAGCTCACATAGACTTAAGATTTTACTGAGCATAAAAAGACATAGCTTAGTAGCTGCTCTGGATACTTCCATAGGTGGATTGGGACCCTGGTGCTGGTGCCCACTTGCTCATTTGCTAAAGCTTTTTGGTCCTTCTTGTCCCTCAGAGAAAGGTGGGTGGGGCGCATGGAAAGTGTGGCTTCTGAGCCTTCTAGCTGGGCTGCATTGTGCAAAGTGGATCGGTAAAGAGGCAAGACAGAAGAAAAGGACAAGAGAAGAGGCAAGCTTCACCCAGAGCTTTTCTCAACCACCAGAGAAGTACATTTTTAAAGTTTTTAAAAGTAGATTTGTAAATCAGTAAAAACGGAGAAAATATTTTACAAAACGATAACTTTTACATGAAGAAAATACATAACGTATCACTAGGAAATGCTAGATTTTTCAGAGAAGTTTTAGTCTAATCCAAAAAGCTCAGTATCAAACTATCAAACTATCCAATAATTTTTTCCCTCTTAGAACACAAGACAATATTAATCAAAAATTGGTATTGTCATTATTAATTTTTTAAATGACTAATAATCATTATAATAATAATAATAATAATACAAATCTCACCTCATCAAGTAGAATCTTTTTGTATTTTGCTTTAATTGCATTTACTCATTAGTAACTTTATTTATCTTTGCTGGGTATTAATTCACTATTTATTTCATCCTTCAAAAAGATGTCTTTAATTTTTAAAAATGTATTCCAGGCAACTTCTGGACTGGACATTTAAAAAACTAAGAGTTCCAACAATCCCACCCCTACACAACAACTTAGCTTGTGTGACAAAACACTTATCTAATTAACCATTCCACTTCACCAAAAACAATTATAACCACATTCACTTGGATAATTTTCTTTTCTCCCAAATTTACTTACATTTCAAATAAAAAGGGAAAGTAAAACAAAGTGATCAAGTGTTCATGTTCTGGAGTTAGAGTCCCTCAATTTCAATCCTGGGCCCTGTATTCATTTCCTAAAGCTGCTCAACAAATTACCACCAACTGGGTGGCTTACAATAACACACGTTTATTCTTTGGCAGTTCTGGAGGCTAGAAGTCCTAAAGGAAGGTGTTGGCAGAGCCATGCTCCCTCTGAAGGCTCTAGGGAAGAATCCCTTCTTGCTTCTTCTGAGCTTCTGGTGGCCCCAGACATTTCTAGGCTTGTGACACTGTTACTCCAATCTCTATCTCCATCTTCCCTTTGTGTGTCTGTGCGTCCATCAGTCTCTTAGAAGGACACTCACAGTGGATTCAGGGCCCACTCTCATCTAGCATGACCTCATTTCTAGAGCCTCAATTTAATCGCATACAAAGATCTTTTTCCAAATAAGGCCACATTCACAAGTACCAGGAATTAGGATTTGGACATATCTTTTTGTTGGGTTGGGGGTGCAGCAAAATTCATACCACTCCAGGACCTACTACCAACTGTGTGACCTTGGGTCACCTATTTTACCTATCTGTGCCTTTGTTTCCTTGTCTGCAAAATAGATATGGTACTAGTACCCAATAGTTATATAAATAATAATACATGCAAGCTGCTTAGCACGGTACTTGAAACATAAATATTAGATTATTCCTATTTGCTTGGTATAACAGAAGAAACACACAAGCAGAGAAAAAAACAAAATCAATATGACACTGCTCCTTTAACATGCACAATACATTTCTATAGTATTTTTCATTTTAAGTTTTATATAATATTTATATCATTTCTGAATTACCAAATACTTGTGAAATAGAAAAAGATGTTTGAGAATAATATTAGGCCCATTGTATTAGTCTGTTCTCACACTGCTAGAAAGATACTACCAGAGCCAAGTATGGTGGTGCACACCTGTAATCCAGCACTTTGGGAGGCCGAGGCGGGTGGATCACTTGAGGCCAGGAGCTCAAGACCAGCCTGGCCAACATAGCAAACCTCCATCTCTACTAAAAATACAAAAATTAGCTGGGTGTGGTGGTGCGTGCCACTCCAGTTACTCAGGAGGCTGAGGCACAAGAATCACTTGAACCCAGGAAGCGGAGGTTGCAGTGAGCCAAGATTATGCCACTGCACTCCAGCCTGGGCAACAGGGAGAGATTCTGTTTAAAAAAAAAAAACAAAAGGAGGTTTAATTGACTTAGTGTTCTGTCTGGCTAGGAAGGCCTCAGGAAACTTACAATGGTGGCGGAAGGGGAGGCAAGCACCTTCTTCACATGGTGGCAGGAGAGAGAGGTGCAAAGGAGGATCTCCCAAACACTTATAAAAACCATCAGATCTTGTGAGAACTCACTCACTGTCACGAGAACAGCATGGGGAAAACTGTCCCATGAAACAATCACCTCCCTTTCTCTACATGTGGAGATTGCAGGTCCCTCCCTCCATACGTGGGGATTACAATTTGAGATGAGATTTGGGTGGGGACACAGAACCAAACCATATCACCCATGTTGCAACTTAATAAACTGAAGAATTGTGTGGTTAAGTAATTGCAATAGTTAATAGCTAAGCTAGAACTTGAACACTGGTGGTCGGGCTGTACATGCAGCACTCTTTGTACTATGGCAACTTATCCCGGCAAGTTATTTTATATTTTTGTGACAAACCATCCTCCCACATCCGACCCTCTATCTGGGTATAAAGAAGGGATTGTGGTAAAGATCTTGATTGAAATATACCTCTGACCCCTTATCTGAAGAGATAAAAAGGAAAGATGAATTAGAAAAGGAGGAGGGGAAAATATGCAGTGATTAAAAGGTGGGCTTTATTTTAAATTTCCTTTTCTTTCAAGTTTTATATTTAATACTTCAGTGCATTTGGTTCAAAACGGGTTACCAAGCAACGGCTTCAGGCAAATCACCTCAGATCTGCTCTCCATTCCCCCAGGGTTATGGGGATCCGAAGCACAAGCAGATGTCTGGAGGGAGCTATTAGGCACGTCCTCCCCTTCTTAATTTCCCCTTCTTAATTTCGCTCAGTGGCAGTAGCAGCAGTCACAGCCCAATCTCTATCACCTCAGCAAAGGAGGGGGCAGAAACAGGTAAGAAACTGGCAATAAAAGGGCAATAGGAAGAAAGCTTTAATCTAAGCCTCTGCCAACTGTGGTGAGGACAAACCCACTCCATTTTGTTCCAAAGGTATTCTTTGGAAGGAAAAAAATTAGATATGTTGAAAGGAAAGAACATTAAAAAGGGATTTCAGTGTTTTTATCCAGATCACTCAGCCTCTAGTTCTGAAATTCTCCCGAGAGCTCTTGCTAGAAGTCAGAGTTCCTTCAACAGAAAAGAAGAAAAGAAAAAAAATTAAGGGGGAAGTGGTGAGACAATTAGGTAGGAACACGCGCTTATAAATTCTATCCCCAAAATACAGAGTGTGAATAATTACATAATGAGATGAAATATGAGTAAATATGGATATTACAACCTTCTTTGAAAATAGGCCTTATACTATTTAAAGTCATTTTAATAATCTTGTGGTTTATTCTGTAATGTATTTTCCAAATTGCTGTAGAAAGCCTGAAGGCACATGTACAATGAAATCATTCAGCAAAGATTTTAAACAATTGATAATAGTAATAAAATGAAAACTGGCTGTGCTTAACTGTAATTCACAGTGAGATAATTCTCTGCCCTTTTATGGCATTTGTCTCGAAGTGACTGACCTCTGGGTAAGGATTAATTAAATCCCACAACTGGAAGGAGAGGCAAAATTCCAGACAAGTACAATTAAACCCTGTTATAAAGCACCTTTTTATTCATAGATTGGGTTACACCTGGGTCAGATTATGCCCCTGGTGTCCATGAGAATGCAGAACACATCGTTCACTCTGTAACCCCGAATGCGTGTAACACAGGATTACCCTTTGTTCAGGAAAACTGATTTAATGACTGACTCGAGAACGTTTTGCTTTTCCTCATCAATTCCCTGCTGCCTTATAGCTGCTAGTTCCCAGATGATGTCCATGTAATCTCGCATTTAAAATATTACAAGATTTGACAACATGATACAAGAATTAATTTCCCAAACTCAACTGCTCCTCATTTCTCCAATCTGTCTTCAATAAAAGAAACAAACAAAATGTCCCATGTGCTGCGGCAGCTACTTCAACTAAGCATTAAGAGACTGGTCTTTCTTCCTGCCTTCAGCACTGGGTTTTATTTAGTTACGTTATATTTTTGGAAACTGTATTTTTTTAAAGATATGATTTCTTTATACTTGTAACTTGAAGTCTGCAGGGTATATGTCCTCTAGTAACTGAACTAAGAGCCCAAAGCAGGAAATGGCCAAATAGCCGTCAGTTGTGATACTAGGGCTTTGAGCCACGACAGTTCTCAATTGCATTTGGACCGGGAACCTTAAAATGGAACACAGCCCATTCAGGTAACTCTGTGCCTGTTTATCAGCCACCCTTTGGGCCTTCATGTCTCATTTCCTCTCGCCAAGTTAAACCTGTTGATTAGTTAGACTCCATTAACATCATCCACCATCTGCAGAACATGCTTCTCAAGATCACGGCAATATCAAAGGACTTCCTTGCCCATGTGGCACAGGCCCAAAGCCCAGGTTAAATGAAAAAGATTTGACAATGTGCAAATAAGACACAGAAGTCACATATGTAGCTTGCTTTGGCTTCAAATAAGCTCTGACTGAGCCAACCCAAATCTGAAGCGATCTAGAGAAGGGTTTTCTGAAAAGGCTTCAAGGAGGCCAGAAGTTTTAGGATATGTTTCAAATGTTAAAATTTCAAGGAATCAAGAGACTGGCTCCATGAGAAAAGGGTATGCTAAGGGCTGGAAAACATTTTCAGAACGTCATAAGCACAAGGAGGTGAGCTATGAGCATGCACCAATGTGCTTGGCTGAAGGAGACAGAAGTCCAAAACAGCTGTGTTTTACCCAAAGCCTCTCCAGAAAGTTGATAAGCAAATATACCCTTGAAAGAAAAACTGCTTTTCTGTTGTTACATTTAGTGTAGCCTATTACAGATCCTCAGATGCCTCTTCTGACTCAAATGATAAAACAATAGATAATATTTCCATATTGCTAATCTCTAAAGGACAATGGCATTTTGTCATTTTGCTCACATATTAAAGATAACACAGACACTGTTACAGTAGGTAGGTAGTCAGACATGAGCAGAGCAGGAGAGGGCCCCCACCAACCAGGAATATCAGGCAACCATCAGGTGATGTCAGGTGGTTGTTAACTATCTCTCTAAAATAATTATTGGTTGCAGTTGGCGCCAGGGAAAGGCAGTCTCCCAGGAGAGAGAAAAAACCAGAAGTGGGTGATCAGCAGCTTCCTGATAAGATCTCAGGAGTTGGGAGAGCAGGCTCACACATGCTCTTTAGGAGGTAAAATGGTGGAGTTTAACTGGTATATGACCTTCGAGGAACATTCGGTTGGTAAGGGAAGTGCGCCTCAAGTGAGCATGCATACAACTTTAGTAAACACACTGCGTATGATCCCCTCCCAAGTGCTGGCCGGCCACTGCTCATACAGACAGCCCACCCCAAGGGAATAAACGCAAGATCCCGGAAGCATGCCAACATAGAAAACCCCAAGTCCAACGGTCAGAATGCACACTTGATCTCTCAAGCCACCTGCTTGGCTCTCTTCCAAGTGTACTTTACTTCCTTTTATTCCTGTTTTAAAGCGTTTTAATAAACTTTCACTCCTGCTCTAAAACTTGCCTCAGCACTCTGCCTTATGCCTCTTGATCAAATTATTTCTTCTGAGGAGGAAAGAATTAAGGTTGCTGTAGATCCATAGAGATTCACTGCTGGTAATATACTTTGGTGCCACATGACTCGGATGCATTCTGCCGCTAAAAAAAGGACTTCAAAGAAGTGTGTAAGCAAGGAGCTACCATAAAGATGATGCCCAAAGGTAATGCCTTAAACATGAACATAGCAGGTCAGAGAAGATTTCAGTTCCAATATTCCAAGGTTAGACATGATAAGAACACCGTATGCTATTACAAAACTTAAATCCATGTTTCTAGAGATGACACCTGCATTCAGCCCTGGCATTGCTATCTCCATAGCCAGAGCACAAATCCACGCCTCGGGGTAAGCCTATAGAATTCTCCAGTCAAACGTACAGTTACAACCCTTCTTCACCGTTTGCTAAAGGAATCTTCTAACCACAAGCTCTGGAGATCACAGTGAGGATGAGAGCAGCCAGCCCTGTGTGAAACTGAGAATTTTTTCTCCTTCGACAGCCTTTCTAATCACCACTGATCCTGCTGTTCAAGGATTTCCGAGCTAGCAGAGCAGAAAGTCCTAGAATCCCAAGAAGCCTCCTTTCTCAGTGTCTGGGCCACTGAACTTCTCTAGACCTCATCTCATTACCGAGGCCCGAGGCGCTCAGGGGCTCGCCGGAGGGCTTCCTCTCAGATCGCCTCGCTCATTCTCTAGAGCATAAAAAAATAACCTGCTGATTTTCATTTACTTGTACAGTATGTTCTCCTGGCTCATTTTCACTCAGAGTAAACTGAGAAAAGTAACATCAACTAGTTAATTCACTTTTTCATTAACTCAACAGACACTTTTTAGTCTTACTCCGCACAGGATGCTCTGTTAGGTTTTATGAGGGGTGGGGCATGGAGACAGGGATCTCTGGAAATGTGGCAGGGAGTGCACTCAGAGGCTGACATGTGGTGGCTGCCACGCAACTCTGCCTCCCACCCTGCTCTAGAAGTTCACTGGGTCAAGAGTGTGAAGAAGTTAGGAGGATCCAGTGTCTTTGGGGGCAAACACTACAGGATGAAGGGACTGTGAGGGAGGCTTGGAGAGGTCAGCTTTAAGCCACTTTTTATTTTACTTTTTGTATTGCTCCTTTTATTCAGGTACTTTTTTCTCTTCCTTAGTAATTTTATGTTCAGGGGCACATGTGCAGGTTTGTTACACAGGTAAACTTGTGTCATGGGGGTTTGTTGTACAGATTATTTCATCATCCAGGTGTTAAGCCTAGCACCATTAATTATTTTTCCTGATCCTCTCCCTCTTCTTACTCTCCACCCTCCAATAGACCCCAGTGTGTGTTGTTCCCCAGCCATTTCTGCTGGGTGAACACATTTCCCCTCTATGTGTTCATGTGTTCTCATCATTTAGCTCCCACCTATAAGTGAGAACATGCTGTATTTGGTTTTCTGTTCCTGTGTTAGCTTGCTATGGATAATGGCCTCCAGTTCCATCTCCCTGCAAAAGGCACAATCTCATTCTTTCTATGGCTGCATAGTAGTCCATGGTGTATATGCACCTCATTTTCTTTGTCCAGACTATCATTGATGGGCATTTATGTTGATTCCATGTCTTCGTTATTGTGAACAGTGCTGCAGTGAACATATGCATGCATCTTTATAACAGAACAATTTATATTCCTTTGGGTAATACCCAGTAATGGGATTACTAGGCGGAATGTCATTTCTGTCTTTAGGTCTTTGGGGAATTCCCTACACTGTCTTCCACGATGGTTGAACTAGTTTATACTTCCACCAACAGTGTATAAGTGTTCCTTTTTCTGCACATCCTCACCAGCATGCTATTTTTTGACTTTTTAATAATAGCCATTCTGATTGGTATGAGATAGTATATCATTGTGGTTTTTATTTGCATTTCTCTAATGATTAGTGATGTTGAGCTTTTTTTTTTTTTAAATGATTGTTGACTGTATGTATGTCTTCTTTTGAAAAGTGTGTGTTCATATCCTTGCCCACTTTTTAATGGAGTTGTTTGGCTTTTTTGTCTTGTAAATTTGTTTAAGTCCCTTAGAGATGCTGGATATTAGATCCTTTGTTGGATGCATAGTTTGCAAAAACTTTCTCCCATTCTATAGATTGTCTGTTTACTATGTTGATAGTTTATTTTGCTGTGCAGGAGCTCTTTAGTCTAATTAGATCACATTTGTCAATTTTTGCTTTTGTTGCAATTGCTTTTGTAAGCCAATTTTTATATCCAAACAGCCACCCTCCTCCTAACTTTGGACAGAGCTTACTCCAGAAGACAGTCTTGGAGTAGAACACCATGGACCAAGTAGTTGCCAAGCATGCCCACTGCCCTCGATTGTACATATGCAAATACTTTCTTTGCCTTTTCAGACATTAGCAGAAACTGTTCAATAAAGGGATAAAGGAGGTGAGAATACTGGTCCTTTATCAGAGAATGAAATAAGCAAAAAGACAAAATCAGAAAAGTAGAAATGCAGAAAATGACTGTGTTTCTTTGTTCTTGCCTCTTTTTTCCCCTCAAAAAAGGGAGGATGTGCCACTCCCTCCATTTTCTAAGAAAAGAAATAAAAACTGAGTGGCTAACTGATGTGCCTTCTAAGGATAGTGCCAGCAAGAATAGAACGCAGACCTCTTTCTCTGAAATTTTGATTTGCATGAATTCCTCATCTTCACCTTGAGAAAGGTTCTCTTTCCCATCTAAGCCTCAGAGTAAGATACGTTTGGGCTCTGATTTTTGCATAGCATCTGTTCCTAAGTGAGAATGGCCACTGGAGTTTGGAAACCAGAAAGCAAGAGAAATGGTGTCAAGGGACACAAAACTGTTTTAAAAAGGAAAAACCACCAAATCTCTCTCTCAATCTCTCTCTTTCTGCCTTCACACACACAGATGCTCAATATTGGCAATGTTAATATATCTTCTGAAGAGACAGAAATGAATAAACCTAACAGAATTCATCTTTAGAGAAAAACAGATGGTTATATAATATGGCTTTTGAGTGAGAAGAATTCCTAGAAAGAAAAAAAAATCAATTGACAATGCAAATTAATTATTGCCACTCACTGCCTTTTTTTCTTTGCACAGAAGATAATTAAGATGACACCAAGAAAAACTGGTTCACAGAAATCAGACCTAACAAGTCAAACAGGTTCCTCCTATGTAAAACCAGTGCTATTGGTGTCCTCTCCCCACCCCCGACCCCCCACCATTCTATCTTCCTTCCCTTCCTTCAGCAGCCATTTCTGCTGGGTGTTGCTGAGCTTTTTGTTGAGTCAGCCTGGCATATCTTTCATTTGGCAGGCTTCTGACAGGCGGGATTGACAGATCTTTGAGACTCACTCCCATCCATCAGCCTGAGAGGCTTCACAGGGCTAGCCTTCAGTGCCTGTAACAGCATTTCCCCAGGGACTGGCACACCAGCCAGGCTAATATCAGGGAAAAGAGCACGCGGCAATTTGCCAGGCATTGCCCTGCATCCTCATGCACTCACTTGCCAGGGTAAATGGGGACTGCTCCAGGCCTTGTGTTGTAATCTGGAGGAGGCCAGCCTCAGCTTAGTTCACATTTGCGGTGTGCACAAACACATTCATGCACACATGGGTGCACACATACATAGGCATGCACAGGCATGGACGTGACAAAGTGAGCTTAAAAACAATAAATTTTACATATTTCTCTTTTTTTTCTTATTTATTTAGCAGAAAAGAATGCTATCAGTCTCCTTAGATGGAAGTGCCTATGACACTTGCCATGCTTTCCTTTTTCAATCATCAGCAGAGAATGTCTATTCTTTGCACTCAGACTCTCAGCACAAGATGCACAAATGACGATTCCAGAAAAGTGATCAGGACAAATGTGTGGGGAAATAAGACTGTTTTTTAGTTCAATCTCAGTGAATAATGTTTCTTCACACTGCAAATGTGGGTTAACATGGCAATAGTTATCTGCTAGACCCTGTGAAATTGCCTCCCACCCACTCCCTATTCCTGGGTTTCAAATTCTTATTTCCACAAAAATCTGCAGGTCAAACTACTTGGAATATGGAAGAATAATATTAAGGTGTAACTTAAATCTCAATGGTTTGTTGAAACATTGCTATTTAGTAAACGTGTATTTGTGGAGGAGGACTTCAAGGTTTTTTCCGCTTCAAATCCAAGTGAGATTTTAAAAAAAAGCTAATCCCCATTGTTTATTGTCAGAAAATCATCGGCCGCTTATTAAAGAAGCTGATGCAAGAAAATGACGTTTGCTCTTCTCAGATGTTAACCAATGGAAGCAAAGTCCACTGTTTGACCCCTGGGTGTCCTGTTATTTAACAAAGATTTCTGATGCCTTTCTTTAGGAAGGTGAACATATCTACCAGCAGAATGTAGGTATTAAATCTAGTGGTCCTTTGATAGTAAGAATCACCCAGGTGTTTGTTAAATATACAGATTACCAGCATTCTTCAATGACATTTCCCATTCAAACAGTGTGTATCTGGAGCCTCAGGCACCTAAATTTTTAACAAGCTCTTTAGGTGAAGTTAAGTAACTTGCCTAGTAGCACATTGCTGGCTAGAAGTCAAACTGGAGCTAGATCCAAGTTTTTTGACTTTTAGACCAACAGTATGGACAATTCTGTGATGTATCAATTTTATCATGGAAAAATAGCAAAGTTGTCAGGCAAAGAAATACAGGATGGTATACCTTTAAGGCAGCTATATTTACATGAAGCTTAGGTGGCAGTGCAACTTGAGAGTACTACCGAGCCATCACTTAAGGTTCTAGTTTTGAAGACCATATGCTATCCTTCTAATTTTAGTAACTATTTTTAACTTTATAAGTTTGTGATAAAACTAGGCTATCCCCCTATACAAATCCCCCAAATGCAATGGTCAGGATTTCACAGTCCAGTCATCACAAAATGTTCAGAAATCCAGCCTATTCTACTTCAAATCTCCATTTCTTCTTTGTCCCACTTTCTAGGTTCTCTGAGAGTTCATAGGTATCTCAAAGGAAGGAGTCTAGTTTACTGTATGCCAGTAAGGAAAACATATCCATGCCCCTCCCTCGCAGTATCTACAAGTCCAGGACAGAGTCTTGCTTTCATCACAGTGACAATTCAGGGGTGATCTGGGCCATCCTATAGTGCCCTCCTTAGGGATATCTTAAAAGCCTGCTTCTATTTTACTTATTTTAAAACCAGTGAGTGACTTAGAAGGTCTTCTCTTTTATTGCAGATGCGCAGGGCAGCTTCTGAAGATCAGCAATAAAAGAGGCTCCCAGCACCTCTGGGTATGGCTTTTTGGGTTGAAGTCCATGTAATTTCCTCTGCCAGACCCTGGGGCTGTCCCAGGATGGCTATGGGCAGGATCTGGATGGAGCTGGGTGGCAGAGATGGACTCTAGGACACCCCACAATAAAATATATTTTGAGGTCAGCTCAGAAATAGAAGTGTTTTTATAAATTTCTTTTCAAATTTCAGTTTTAGTTCTAGCTCCTTGCAATAAAATTCCCTACTCCTAGGACTTCTAGTCAGTATCAATTTCATACAAGAAGTCTCAGCCTATTTCTTATATGTATATTCTCTTCTTCATCTGAACTTGGGATGCTCCCAAATGATGCCCAAATTTGGTACATTTAAATGAAGTCAAGCAGGAGGAATTCTCAAAAAAAAAATCATTTTATCCAAAATAGCAGTAAGCCTCATATTGGAAGGTCACCAGCAAAGACTATCAAAAAAAACAGAATTTAAAATTCATAGTTAGGACCTACATGATATGCTTTAGCAGCACCAAAATTTATTCCTGAAGCTAAACTATTATTTTGTGTGACTGTTCTGCAACCAGTCATGAACTTCTTGGGGACAGAGACTGTTCGTTCTTCATTATGTGTCCTCAGCACTTAGCCCACTGACAGGCACATAGTGAAAGTTTAACACATGTATACCGAAGAAACAGATTGCGAAAAGTTGTCTTTTCTGAATTGTGCTGGATGCAAGTTCAGGGAAAGTGAAGGCAAAAGCCAAAAGCACACACTATTGCTGACTTTTGAAAGTAATGGGTTGGCCAGGTGGGGTGGCTCACGCCTGTAATCCTAGCACTTTGGGAGGCCAAGGCGGGTGGATTGCCTGAGCTCAGGAGCTTGAGATCAGCCTGGTGAAACCCCACCTCTACTAAAAAAAAAAAAAAAATTAGCTGGGCATGGTGGTGTGCACCTGTAATCCCAACTACTCGGGAGGCTGAGACAGGAGAATCTCTTGAGCCCAGGAGGCAGAAGTTGCAGTGAGCTGAGATTGTGCCACTGCACTCTAGCCTGGGCGACAGAGCAAGACTCCATCTCAAAAACAAAAAGCAAAAAAAGAAAGTAATGGGTTAAAAGACTACAACACCATATATGTGTTGTAATGAACCTAGAATGTCCTAAAATATATTAAGATTTGGGCCCTGGTGGTGGAGCCAGGGGGAGCTGAGAGAAGCACTCTGCAGAAAGAATCTTCTTGTCCTTTGTTAACTGTAAAATCCTCAGCTCTCCCGGAAGTAGCCCTCCTTTGGTGGAACTCCCTGTAACGTAGGGTTCACTTGGGGGGTATTTACCAGTAAGTCAATGTTCTCTGGGCAAGAACAGCAAGCAAAGTAATGCTAAGCCGATGGGCCTCTTAGGCCTAAGGAATTCAGGGATGACTACCTAGGTGGTTCAGTGGCAGCAGGAGCTGTGGGAAATGGACAAATGGACAAAACTGGTGTGAGTTTTTAAGCAATACCCAACTTACCTTTCTTGGTGACATTTTACAACATGCGGCTTTTTTGCTTGATTTACAGCCACATCCAAATCACTGCTGAAGCAGCTCCTCTGCTTCCTACTCCTAAATGCTAAATACCTTGGCAAGTTTGGCACATTCTTTACCGATATTACTCATAGATCTTTTCACTAGAGATTTGACATTTCTTAAGTAATGCCTGAGACGACAAATTAGCTTGGAGTCAATCTTCCCATCTATTTTTATGCAACGTTTGTTTCCATTTGACTATAAATAGAAAAAAAATTGGGGGAAAAGATAACTAGGAAAATTGATTTTTAAAATTCTCGCATTAAACCGGTTATACATGGATGGAAAACTGGGCTTGAAGGTTGACATTGAGCAGGTTACTTAGTCTCTTGCTGTCTCAGTTGTATCATCTGTCAAAGAGTAAGATTGGATTCAATAATTAAATTGTCATTTTAGGATTGGCACAAGGAAAATGAAATTTCCTAGCAGCTTTAAATTTTTTTTAAATAAAATTTCTATTAAATTTTAACATATGTATAAAGAAACGTGGCATATTGGCCAGGCATAAAATTTCTATTAAATTTTAACATATGTATAAAGAAACGTGGCATATTGGCCAGGCACGGTGGCTCACACCTGTAATCCCAGCACCTTGGGAGGCTGAGGCGGGCAGATCACCTGAGGTCAGGAGTTTGAGATCAACCTGACCAACATGGAGAAACACCATCTCTACTAAAAATACAAAATTAGCCAAGTGTGGTGGCACATTCCTGCGATCCCAGCTACTTGGGAGGCTGAGGCAGGAGAATTGCTTGAACCTGGGAGGCGAAGGTTGCAGTGAGCCGAGATCGCACCATTGCCCTCCAGCCTGGGCAACAAGAGTGAAACTCCATCTCAAAAAAAAAAAAAAAAAAGAAAGAAAGAAAAGTGGCATATTATGATGATCTTGCTTAATGAATTATCACAAAAAGAACTCAACTATCTAAGCACAACCCTGATGAAGAAATCAAACATTACTAGCATCTCATGCCTCTCTCATGGCCCATCCAATCCCCACCCTGCTCAGCCTTTTCCAAACATAAACACTTATCATTACTTCTAAAACCACAAATTAGTTTGCTTTTGAACTTTATAAAAATGAAATTATACCATATGTTTTTTAATGTCTGTAAGACATATATTGGTCTATAATTTGGCGCTAATCAAAATTCAGATTTATCAACATAGGTGACCAAGGTTTTGGGCCTTCGTGCCTAAGCCTTTATGTCATTCAGAATTACTCCGTATGTGGGGAGGGAAGTGACTCTATGTATTTTGAGCTGAACAATATTTAATGTACATAATTAGAGTTTCACATAACCATTGAAAGAGCTGGGGAGGCAAAGGTCAAGAAGGCCACTTTAGGAGACCTTGTGGTATAGGGATCACAGAGAAACCACCGCTGATGACATCGGCTGCCTGTCCACGGGAACCCAGAGCCAAAGGAAGCCCTCAGTGAAAATCTCAGCTCCCCAGCCAAGACTGTTGCAAGAAAAAACACATTCTCCTTCTCTTCCACCTTTCAAATCTCATGTGAATTCTTCCTACTGGCAGCTTTAACCCAGAATCCGATTCAGGAAAACGTTCTGTGACCTAGGGAAGAAGAACACTGAGAAGGGCAATGAAGACGCGGAGCTAAAAGCAGGTAACGTGGCCAACACTTAGTTATAAACTAGCTGGTGGAAGCAAATTGGCCTCTCTGCATTTCTAATCTTCTAGTCTCTCCTAAGTCTTCAGATCCATTTCCAATACAAATCCTATAGTGCCCTCCTTAGGGATATCTTAAAAGCCTGCTTCTATTTTACTTATTTTAAAACCAGTGAGTGACTTAGAAGGTCTTCTCTTTTATTGCAGATGCGCAGGGCAGCTTCTGAAGATCAGCAGGCCTGTGCAGCATCATCTGAGGGTCCCCAGAATTAAAGCAACATGAAACTCTTCATACTGAGCATGGCCACTTCCCACTGACCATGACTCACAAATGGTGAGGCCACCTGACAGCGTTAAAGATAATTACTATTCCTCATCTTCTCCTAATAGAAACTATTTTCTCCCCTAATCTAGGTTTCCAATTTTAGAAGCTGCTCTGTCCTCATAAAAGAATTACCAGGAAGGTAGGAGGTTTGTTTGCTTGCTTTTCTGTGCATCTAAACACCCTGACAATCTAATCTCTGGAGAGGCTCAGTTACCAGGCAACACAAGTCATGCTCCAATTGTGCGGTCCTCAATCCACTTTTCCTGTGCTATTCCAGTTCAAAGTAAGAATACCAAAGGAGAGCTGCAGAAGATAAATGTGGATCTTTATTACTACAAGTAGATAACTGGGCCTGCTCACTCTTCTTATTGCTGATTAGAAATTCTGAGGCAAGTGCTTTTAAAAAGACTAGAACAGCACATTTTACCTAAGAGTAAGATTAAAGCTAGTAACCTGTTTTTCTTACAAGAAAGAAAATGGAAGCAGATAGCTTTTGTCTGGTGACAGTTTATTTTAACCCAGATGCTTCCTCCATTTGTAATTTGGCCTCATTTATGTTTTCAGAAACATTGCCAATTCAGACGGGTTTCTTGGGTAAGGACTTAATGGACAAGGTTAAACACAGCTGTTCTGGTGCCTGAACTCCTTAAGAGTCTAGCAGGACCAGAGCAAGTAAAATAAACTCAGAAAGGGTTGTCTGGATCAGTGTTTCCAGAGCCAAAATGAGTATAAATGAGCATGGAGTCAACAGGCCTCCTGGGCCAAGGTCAGAGGCAACCTGGGGACGTGAATTAACAGTGGAAGAACACTGCCTATAGTACATTTGCTATGAGACAGCACAGAATTGGACATTCTGGCCTTTAATCATCAGGCTATTGCAAGGAAAAGTGGTCCAGATTTAGTACTGTGTCAGCACTTTTTATAATAAATGCTTCATTTACTAGGAATTTAGCTATCGAGTTACAGATCATAAAAATGACACTCAAATGCAAGGTCAAACCGTAAACATTTATAATTCCTGTCTATTAGCTAAAATACACAGTCCTAATTATCCAGATGAAAGGGGTAATTGTTTTCCCAAACATTGCTTCAATCTCCCGTGATTTACAAAGTACTTTTACACACATCATCTCGTCACAGTGGTGTGTATGCCCTTGTTACACAGATGGATTGAACTGGAAATTGTTTCATTTGTCAGTTTTAAGTATCTTCCTTTTCCCTGTGGGGGGTTTCTGTAAGGTCTGATGGACGTATTATCATCTGGATCTTCCAGGCACATGGCACCTCTAAAGAGGCCGATGAACTAGCGCTATCAGTTCTAACACCTTAGGCAAGAATCCCTCAATCTCTCTGGGTTTCAGCTTCTTCATATGCGTACCGTAGATATGTTGTCAAAATTGTGCTAATCTTCACCAACTAATAAATGACAAGAATGAGATTTTTGTGGATATGGGACTTTAATACACAGTGAGAGGAATATAAATCAGCATGACTTTTTGCCGGTGTTATGTAATAAAATTTAAAATGTACATACCATTTCATGCAGAAAATTTATATCCAAGAATCTATCCCTATGAGGTAGTTACATAAATATGCAAGTATACACAAGATGTTCATCACAATTAGAAACAACCAAAATGTCCACCAACATGAGACTAGTTCAAAAAGATACGAGGTATTCATGCAAGAGACTCTATGCATCCACTGAAAAGAATTATGTAATTCATATTCGTTGACTCAGATAGAAGCTCCATCACATATTTTCAAGACAAAAGGAATTACAAAGCAGTGTGGTTGATATAATCCCATTTATGTGCAAATCAAATAAATTCCAGATTTCACTGTGGTTCAATTCAGCACAGTGTCACATTCACAGACATAACCCAGCAACAAAAAGGCATTACAGAGTGATTTCAGCCTTGGCTCTCCATTTTCAGAAAACATTAAAGAACGTACAATTCCTAACCCATAGCACCACATCTTAAAATAACATCTTAAAATAATCCCACCTTCTTCATCTTGTTCTCTAATTCTCACATTGTAATAGCTCCTGAAGGCTTTCTCCTCCCCAATACTCTTTTCTACTCTCAACCAAAGACATCACAATGATACCCAAACAGATCAGCCACTTCTCTTTTGTCCCTCTTCCTTCTTTCTTTGTTTTTTTTTTCCCTTCACTGATTACCACAATCCAAAAAATAAGGTGGAGAAAGAAGAAAATGCTAAGTAGACAAAATTTCCTTTCCAGAGAGTAGGAGAAAAAGAGGTTGACTATGCATATACTACAATGTCTTAACCTTGTAGCAAGCGCAAGTTATTTAAGTGATATCTACTGCATATATGCCTAGAAGCATCTGCAAGGATGTTGACAAAATTCTTAACAATAATTATCTCAGTTGGGATTTCCCTGTGAACTTTGCTTTTAATTTTATATCTCTCCTTATACATCTTTGAGTTACTCATGATGAACATGTTTTGGTTGTAATCAAAACCACGAAATAAACTCATGTCAACATGTAAAAAAAGAGGTTGTAATGATGCTCACAAGGAACAATAGACATGAAAAAATATACAATTTAAGTACAAAGTATAAGCATTTTAAATAAATACTATTGGACTATCTTTTCCAGTTTCCAACATAAATAAGCTCCATTATTTTGGAATTATTTTAATTATTCCTACATGTTAGAGTTGGTTAATTTCTGAACAACAGCCAAATACTCCCCTATGTTGCTTAATTTGTTGTTTTATTATCAATCAGCTCTGCTTAATTTGCGAGTGCACTGGGTTATGACTTGTACAGCATTTAATGATTTGCAAAATAATGTTAAGTATTTTAAACTCATTGCGATCATTTTTATTCATGTGCTCTGGAAGCCATCATTCTGAGGGGATCTCTTTGGAGAAGAAGGATTTGGTGTATGTATATTTGTATACATTTCAATTTCTCCACACCCACACATCCTGATACCTCTTTCTAAATATATGGCACTTATTTATTTTTATGATTCATGAGCCAGACAAATTTTCCTCAAGATCAATGTACTTGCCTGTGCAGTTCCCAACATTCTGACTCATGAATCTCCTCTTAGCTGGGGAAATTCTGAAGAGAAGTTTGCAACACGTTGCCGTGGGGCCCAGTCACACAGCTGCTAATAATAAGTGCCAGGCGGCCGGTGCTCCTTGTTCCTGAGAAGTGAGCTTGTCAGTCAGACTCCCCACCCAGAAATGCCAAATGGCACCCTTGCTTATGGCTGGAAATTACATCCTGGGAGTTTCAGAAAGCAGAATTTGTCCCTTAACTACTATATTTACACCTCAACACTTCTTCAGCGTTGTAACTAAATACCTGATTCAATTCTAGTCATAGACAACTTATAGCAAGTCTCTTTGTGAGGAGAAAAGAAATAACCACTGTTCAAAAATCCTAAAAGGCCTTGAAAAATTGGAAAAAGTGATTGGAATCAGGCTTCAGCAGGCTGGCTATAGAACAGAACCTTCAGAGTGGGGAAAGTACCCAAAGTAAGTGGAAAATGGCTATTTGGTCCAACAAGAAGTAGGTGTCAGGAAGGGACTCCACACTTCAGTGATATTCTATAAATATTAAGTGACATTTTAATACATTTAGCAGGGTATATCTATTGGCTTTCTTTTTATTCTGGAGAAGCTTGTATTTTTGTCCTTCAAAGGGTCACTTGAGCATCCCTCAGCATCCCTCAGTAATGTGAATAAGGGTGAGTAAGCTCCATTGAACTAGAACTATAATCTGATGGGACTCCTTTACCGCCCATTGTTTAGTGTGACCTGGGAAATATTGCTTCACTTTCTAGTAGGAAGTAGATCAACCTGCCCAGAAACCTAGGCCCTTCCACTCCTGAAGGAAGAACTTGGTGGGGTTATCACCCCCTGAGGGAAGCCTCCTCAGACTTCCCTCACTAGATGATTCTCCTTTTATGTAATTTCACCTTATAGCACTTCATCCTTGCCTTATCACAGTTGTGGCTTTGCATTTTATATTGTTATTCTTCATTTAATGTTTTAATCCTACCCTGGGCTTTAAGCAACATTACATCAGGCCCAAGGTTCTCTTTGTTTACTATTATATTCCTAATGCCTCACACAGTGTCTGACTCACATTAGCACTCAAAAAATCCAGTACCTGTTGAACAAATAAATGCATGAATTGAGAAGATCTTTTTAGAATAATACCAATCAAGCTCCAGGGACAGACAGCATTAATGTCCAAATTACAGGTATCACCAAGGTAGAAAGACCTGAAACCAGGAGACATGCCCTAGATTTGAGTTAGAAACAGAAAATGAGGTGGATGTTTAATTTCTATGATGTGGAAGACACTAGAACTGGTCCTGATCCATTGTTTCTGGGAAGGCCTGTGCTAGCACCTGGCTGGGTATATAATGAAAAAACAAAACAAAACAAAACCCATGTCTGTGGATGATAACAAGGGCTTCACACTTTATTATGGTCTAAAGTGATCTTAACTGAGCAATGGACAGGAAGTGACCTTCCCTTTAAGGATTGCTCCAGTCAGGAAAAGACTTTCTCAAAGCAGAAGATTTCACCCAGCCCCACTTCCATGTTCCTGGAAAGCATGCAGTGTTTAGCAACAAGAGCAGGCAGAGTCAAATCAATACACAAATCAGGCTTCACCTCCCTGCCTGCCTCTTCTGCTGGAGGGATCTAACATGTCACCTTACCCCATTGAGGTGCTTCACATCCAGTGGGTGGTACCCCATGGACTGTCACCTACCTTCCACTCATTTTCACCTGAATCCACCCTACAGGAGATAGCACCTATGAAAGTCACCACATGGGCCGGGCGCAGTGGCTCATGCCTGTAATCCCAGCACTTTGGGAGGCTGAGGTGGGCGGATCACGAGATCAGGAGGTGGAGACCATCCTGGCTAACACGGTGAAACCCTGTCCCTACTAAAAGTAGAAAAAATTAGCCGGGCGTGGTGGCGGGCACCTGTAGTCCCAGCTACTCGGGAGGCTGAGGCAGGAGAATGGCATGAACCCAGAAGGCGAAGCTTGCAGTGAGCCGAGCTCGTGCCACTGCACTCCAGCCTGGATGACAGTGTGACAGCGCAAGACTCCGTCTCAAAAAAAAAAAAAAGAAAAGAAAAGAAAAAGAAAAAAAAAGAAAGTCACCACATGAAGGAATTGACATCTTTATAATTCAAAGGTCAGTTGGTTTGAAGCCAGTGCCACCGAGTATAAGCCAGGCCACCCTCAAAGGACAATTTGTACCCTATATCCTGATGCCATTAACTATTCTTGCAACAGAGAACTTCCATCTCTGTATTTCCAGCAAGCCCAACCTCTGCTAGGAGCTTTTTTCCCTTCACCACCATTGTCCACCCACATGACTCAGAACAAGACTGAATTTCTCCCTTGCCAACACTTAACTGATTCCAGGATACAAGACAGCAATGACATTAGAGCTGAAAGAAGGAGAGACTGAGTGTCTGGACTGTCTGTTTTTATAGCCATTTAAGAACTTGTGTACCACACCCTAGGAACTTCCAGTGCAAGTTATTTCCACCCAAAACTAGGTAGAGAAGCAGTCTTGTTATATAAAGACCAAATGATAATATATCATTAAGCTCAGTCTGCCACTCACCAGTGTAACCTAGTTCTCAATCTTATCTGTTATCATCCAAAAATATAGATTGAATCTCATCACCCTTTGGTTAAAATTCTCCAGGTAATTCTCATTACCTACAGCAGGGGTCCCCAACCCCAGGACCGTGGCCTGTCGGTTTCCATGCCAGTCCGTGGCCTGTTAGGAAACAGGCCTCACAGCAGGAGGTAAATGGCGGGCCAGTGAGCATCACCACCTGTGCTTTCTCTCCTGTCAGAGCAGTGGTGGCATTAGATTCTCATAGGAGCACAAGCCCTATTGTGAACTGCACATGTGAGGGATGGATTTAGGTTGCACGGTCCTTATGGGAATCTAACTAATGCCTGATGATCTGAGGTGGAACAGTTTCACCCTGAAACTTCCCCCCTACTCCCTCATGCCCCCATCCCTGCTTCATACATCCTTGAATTTGTATTAATTGTACAAGTTTTAAAAATTTCTTCTTAGATATTTTAAGTTTAAAATAATATGTACTCAAAAATTCAAACAGTATAAACAGTACAAAGAAAAAATATCATGTTCCCCTATTCTATCTCCACATTGGAGGTAAACTGTTAATGTTTTAGTATGTGGCCCTTCAGATCTTCTTCTGTATATAAACTCGTATGTACTGGAGTTTCATCATAACTTAGCAAACCAACTAATGCAAACATGTAAAAAACACATAGAAACAGATGGAAGGACACATTAATACAAAGAGAAAGCAACATATGTCTTCCTCAGTAAATCATCTGCTTCTTTGATAAGAGAAGCATGCCTTGCTATTTGGTAAATCTCCAGGGCCTATTAAAATTACAGTATAGGAGCTCATTAAATGTTATATAAACAAAAAAAAGGAATAAAAAATGTCTTTAGTAAAGATCGATCTTTTCTTAGTTTTAATGTGCACCTGAAAAATATGCATTTTATGTGCCCATTGATACAGGGGACATTTGTCAAGCATCTGCTGAATGCTAGACATTGTGGCCCCTATGGCCATGAATTGGGGCAGGTATATACACAATAATGACAAATAGAGGTAAGGGCCACAAGAATATCAAAAAGGAAGTCCCACAGGCAATCAGAGGTAGCCAGAGAACATTTCCAGAGAGCCGTGTAAGCTTAGTATAAGTGACCTCCCAGTCAACTTTGAGGTGGGGGTACAGACGAGACTTGATTAGTAGTACATAGTGATTTTCATGGCCAATTTCAGGTAATCGATATAGTTAAGAATCAGTTCTCTTAAGTCAATACAAGCCTTCTCCAGCACACCATTGAAACAGGTAATGCCAGTCACCATTTTGGAAACCCCCTTTCTCCTGTCACCACAACCTTCCAGTGCCACATCATTTCAGCTACTGCACCCCTCCCATGCACTCTGCAAGTGAAACAAGGTGTTCTGTGGGATGTCTGGGCAAATGGAGACTGGGGACAGTAGAGAATTACTTCTAGACCTGATTCAGTTTATGGAAGACAGCCCTCTCCAGGGATATATGCTTTTTGTCTATCTTACTGGCCCTCAAGGTGTCCATTCCCCTGTCTTTTCCCTTTCGCATGGCTTGAGCTGATGAGTTCCTCACCAATACTTCCAACCCAGTTTTGTTTAATGAGCCAGAAATCTCTCAGAAAGACAAGGAAAGCCAGTGGCGATTGTATATTGTAAGTAGAGTTCGACTCTAACCAAGTTCCCATCCCCTGAGACTTCAACCTGTGTATTTATATATCAGATTTACAGTGGAATACGTGGCCTGGAGTCTGAGAGATGAATCAGAGTGTATTTTAAGAAGTATTGGACACATCTTCAGATTATATTTTTCTTTGAAGCCAAGAACAAAGTGTACCAGCTATGCCATGAGAAGTTATCATTTCAAGATCCTGTTTTGAGAAATCATACAGTATAAGTTTCTAGAAGAGGGACTTTACAGGAATTAGTCCATATGAGTCCAAAATATTTTCAGTAGGAGTATTTGGGTTTTAGCTCCATCGTTTATCACAAATCTTGAAAAATACAAACAACCAACAAAAAAACTCACATCCACCTCTTTGGGAGCTTGAAATGTGTTTTTCCAAGTAGGGCATCAACCTATATTCTCATTCATATATCAACCCAATATTCTCATTCCTCAGACTCAGACTTGCAAATGAGTGTGAGATTCTAATTTTACACTCAAAATAAACCGTGAAAACTAGTATGTCAAAAGAGGTCCCTTGGAGAATAAATCATGCCTTCAAGGATAAAAACAAAGGGTGGGGAATTGTGGAGACAAAATTTAATCCAATCCAGTTAAAGTCAATGAAACAGTATTTTTTGTTGTTTAAATTAAGAATATCAGTGTACTATCCCAGAAAATTACCAGTGTATTTATTCTTTTTCCATGGAAGATTTCAGACATGCGGTATTATTAAAGTAATTAAATTACTGACACGGAAAAGAAAGCAATGTTTTAAGATGAAGTATAATGCATCAAAAACCAAAGGCTGAAGCAAGAAATAACTCAGCACAAGAAATAGACCCAAGCAACAGATGAAAGCTGGGCTGGATAACCTTTCACACAATTCCCAGCCAGGGCCAGCTTCATGAACATGCTGCCAGTGCAGTCTCACAGGGCCTCATTCTCACAAGGGCCCCGTAACGCTCTGTGGTTGTCATTTTGAAATTCTCCATTTTATCTTTGAATTTGTGTTTTTGAAATGAAGTCTAATTAGGCAATGGAGCATGTGCTGGTTTCTTGGAGCCTTAGTTCACAGGAGGGCCTATCTCCTGCCACTTCCCTGGGGAGGATTCTCAGCCGCCCACTCTTCCACTCCCTGGTGCCTAAGGCCATGCCCAGCCTCCCCTTCCTGACCCTTCCTAGACATGGCTGCCACCCTCTGGCCCCTTCTAAGGCTGGGCACAGGAAGGATCTGAGCGGAACTAGTGTGTCTGGGCCAGGGTGTGCTGGTGGCTAATCCCACCCTAGGCTGGCAGTATCACTGTGCATTAGGAAGATGACTTGCATCTTATATTTCATAGGGTGAACTGCATGTGTAGGATATACCAACCTTAGTAAATTCCAGAAAGGGTCCTTGGCAGTCTCTTTCATTCACTCAATCAATATCTATTATGTGCCGGATATAATGCTAAGCCACTCAGCATACATTGTGAAAGGGAGCTTAGGGTCTGATAGAAGAAAATGGAGAAGAGGAGGGAGAAATAATGTCAACACAGTGTTATAGTTGAGGAATAGGAAAGATACAATGCTGTCTCAGAGAAGAAAGTGATCCACCCTAGGGACTTAGAGAAAGGTCAGAGAATGAACCTTGGTTGTGAAGGATAAGTGGTAGTTTGCCAGGCATGGGCATGGCGGTGGTAGAGTGGGGACAACTCAGGCAGAGAGAGCAGTAAGCACAAAGATGTGTCAGGAAAATTAGAAACACATGCTTGGAGAACTTTCTAGGAACATGCACTATTTTTCATAACGACTGAGAAGAGACAAAAAAAGGAAGGGAAGGGAAGGAGGGAGGAAAGAGAGAGAGGGAGGAAGAAAGAGACAAGAAAATAGAAAGAGAAAGAAAGAAAGAAAGAGAGAGAAAGAAAGAGAGAAAGAAAGAAAAAAGAAGAAAGAAAGAAAGAAAGAAAGAAAGAAAGAAAGAAAGAAAGAAAGAAAGAAAGAAAGAAAGAAAGAAAAAGAAAGAGAAAGAAAGAAAGGAAGGAAGGAAGGAAGGAAGGAAGGAAGGAAGGAAGGAAGAAAGGAGAGAGAGAGAAGGGGAGGGAAGGAAGGAAGGAAAGGAAAGGGAAAGGAAGGGAGAGAAAGAGGGAGGGAGGGAGGGAGGAAGGAAGGAAGGAGAGAAAAAGAAGGAAAAGAAAGAAAGAAAGAGGGAGGGAGGGAAGAAGAGAAAGAAAGAAAGAAGAAGGGAGAGAAGGAGGAAGGAGGGAAAAAAGGGAGGAAAGGATACAAAAGGAATCAGGTTTGCTGCTTGTCTGGAGTTTGAGTGTGGAATTGGGATCCAAGAGACAATCAGAAGCTGTATTTTAAAATGGAAAGCTAGTGTACAGATTTTGGGAGAAGCTGGATGGAAAACTTCACTTTTACAAAGTGAAGTTAAAAACGCTTAAGGCTCTCCAGAATCTCTCTGAGGTCTTCAGGATAAAATCTAAACTCCTTTGGTGAGGTGCATATCTGTTTTTGGTTTGGTTTGGCTTCGGTTTATTTGGGGTTGTTTGTTTGTTGCTTTGCTGTTCTAGCTTCTTCTCCTCCTTCCTAACTTTTTGAAAAGTTGCCATTCCCCATTGTGCATAGGTTTGGTGGGGTAAAGTCCAAGAATGAAACTGTTACTGTACTATATTTTCTAGTTCCCATTTCTTGGCATTTTAGAGCTCCCTTGATTTCTGACCATTGCCAAGCCCTTGTTCTCAAGCCTATGATCAGACACATTAGAAGCATGATGTTCTACTAATAACCTTTTATGCACAGATAAACCCAGTCCATTTCAGTGGCTTTCAGTCATTTTGACCATATGTATTTATTTTCAATTGCTGCCATAACAAATTATGCCACATGCTTGGCAGCTTAAACAGTACTTATCTTTACAGTTCTGAAGGTTGGACATCCAACATAGGTCTCACCTGGCTAATATCAAGGTGTTGGCAGGACTATTTTTTTTTTTCTGGAGACTGAAGGGGACAATCCATTTCTCTGCCTTTTCCAGCTTCTAGAGGCTGCCCTTGTTCCTCAGCTCATGGCCCCCTTCCTCTACCTTCAAAGCCAGCATTGGTGGGCTGAGTCCTTCTCACCCTGCTGCCTCTCTAGTTCTCTGTAGTTTTAATAAAGGTTTTGGTCTTTATACAAATTATAAAGATTCCAGATTATACCCACCTGGAAAATCCAGGATCATTTCCTTCTCTCAATGTCTTAGATACATCTGCAAAGCCCTTTTAGCAATTTAAGGTAATATATTTGCAGATTGCTAGGTTTAAGGCTAGGACATCTTTGGAAGCCAGATCATCCACTACATGAGGTGATTGAGCTTTGCATCATGACTGTAGGATGGTGACGTAGGATGACTCTGAATCATGCTGTCCACTGATGTGATGCCCTGAGAAGAGCAGAGCATTGGGTCTTCAGCATTGCCACTGAGGATGCATGGCCTGGGTCTGGGCATGGGGATCTGACAGATCCAGGTAGAGGGAAATTATACAGAATAAATACAGAATTAAAGACAAAGTACAGAAGTTAATACATCAAGGCCATGGGAGATGGGGAAAGAAGAAGGAGCTCTTTTGGATAGAAAGTAACTGAAGAGATGACAACTAGATGCAGTACCTGATTCTGGAGTGTGGCCTGGGTTCAGAAAGGGAAAAGAGACATTACAGAGACTGCTGAGGAAACTTAAATGGGGTCTGTGGATTGGAGGGTAGTGTAAGATCAATGTTAATTTCTCAGTTGGGAAGGTTGGCTTGCAGAAATGTAGGTAGTGTCCTTGTGTGGGGGTCGGTGGGGGGGAAGTACACAAAGGAGGATGTATAGATGATGGGGCACTATGTTTGCACCTTTTTGTCAAAATGATTCAGAAAAATACTAATGGTGATGGAGATTATACATACACACACACACACACAGAAAGACAGAGAGAGAAATGGAGAGGATGAAGGAGTAAATATGGTAAAATGTTAATATAGGGAAATCTGCCTGAAAGGGATATGGTGTTCTTTAAATTTGAAATTATTTCAAACTGAATTATTAAAAAAATGATGTATAAGGTTTATGTTTATTGAAATTGAAATATGTCCATGATTTATTTATGTAGAGTATTCCATATATTTATATGTTAAAAGAACTAACAGCCAGAGAATTATAGGTATTAACATTTTCCTTGTACTTCTTGAATTACTAGAGATTTTTATGAGCTTTTAAATTGTCCTAATCAAAGGAAAATAAAATATATTTCCATTTTGAAGCCAATCTTGTAAAAACTTCATAATTACAACTTCTTATTTGCAAAACTTTTCAAGTCTCTTTGTTTTCACAAATGGCAGGAGTGAAATTACAGTATGCCTACAAATAAATGCATGCATATAAGCAACTCATACGTAGGAAAGACACAGACATGTAGATGTAAAATCATCACTTTTTCTAAAGTATACATTTCAATAAGTTCTAAGCAGTGACCTAAAGTTGTCACTAAATGCCCTCAATTACATAATTATAAGTACTCAATTACATTAATAGTCCTAAGTCTTATAAGCCAGCAGCTCAAAAAATTAAAATTAAATCTAGTGACATTTATATAATACTTTACAGTTAATCAGATTATTTCATTAAATCTTCAGAATCACATTGTTTTGTCTTGTATTATTATTACACAAAAATCCATGTGTGCCCCAGCCCAGACCTCTCTGCATCATGAGACAGGAGCCAGCAAAAGTCTTTTCTCTCTTGGGTCATGAGAATATAGGAGCAATCAAACAAAACAAGAGTGGGAAGAGCAGGAATGTGATTAGACACTGTTTCTTTGAGGTAGGGTCCCGCTCTGCCACCTAGGCGAGAGTGCAGTGGTGCGATCACAGCTCACTGCAGCCTTGAACTCCTGGGCTCAAACAATCCTCCTGCCTTAGCCTCCCAAGTAGCTGAGGCCAAGGTATGTACTGCCACACCCAGCTAATTTTTTAAAGCTTTTGTAGAGATGGTGTTTCACTATGTTGCCCAGGCTGGTCTCAAGCGATCCTCCTGCATCAGCCTCCCAAAGTACTGAGATTATAGGTAGCAGCCTCTGCGCTCAGCCAACTAGATACTTTTTAAAGCTGGCTCTTGTTGTAACTTCTCACCCTGAACCAGTGATGCAGGCAGTCAACCTGCGGTCATGATTAGGGCCTGGTCTGCTTTCCGAATCTACTTCAGCAAGAGAGAGGGGCTCTGCTCAGAGAGCTGCAGGCATCAGTGTTCACCATCAAGCTCTTCATTCATTAATCCCAAGAAAAAGGACTGAAACTTATGGATGTGGGGAAGTAAGATGTTACATTAAGAGAAGGGAACATAAATCTAAGCAAACAAATGATTAAAGCTATTTTTCCCAAATCAAAAATCATTCACAGATCAATACCTTCATTTATTGGGTAAAGGTCAACCTCATTAACAATGAAGCCCATGCCTCTGGAATTCCAGCTGTGGACACTGGAGCTGTGCAGCTAGTGCCTAATTTTGCAGGTATCTCATCTGGTGAGTTACAGATCAGCACAGTTTGTAAAAGGAATTTTGTCTTTTGCATACCTCGCTTATCTCTCACTTTTGAGTGCCTTTGAGCAGATTACTCCCCTCAGCTTCTCTGTTCACGATGTAATTTTTCATTTGTTGTGACAGATCTGCACCATTCTGTTGGAATATAGTCTTCTTATTTCTTTGTTGGGAATCTGTAGTGTCACCAAAGGGGAAGGGAAGGGAGATGCCACAACATTTGAAGATAGTGATGAGGAAAGAAAAAGTTGTTTCTGGATTATACACTAGAGTCCAGCCCATTCACTAAACCAGTTCCCCCGGCTGTAACTTGGACGGAGACAGAGCTGGACAGGCATGAAACTGCTCTTTGTCAGAAAGGCAGAAAGACAGACATGGAGGAAGGGAGGTGAATATTCAAGAAAGAGCAGGCAGAAGACAAAAAGACCAAGCACCAGAGAGAAAAAAAGAGAGGCAACCAAAATTCCCGAGAGAAACATAAGGGAAGAAACACATTTATTCATAAGATTTAATAAGAAACTGTCTTCTGGGTATGCATGTGAAGTCACCCTTTTAAAATCCCTCCTCTATTCACCTATCAAAAATCCTCAACCAACACCAAATTGTTTACTAATGGCCTTTCGCAAATGGTTGTTTTTGAGAAGAAGACAGCAAACATCATAAACCAGGCTATATAATTTTTCATGGAAATTCAGTTCCTTCCCATGCCAATAACAATAACAAAAAAGACTGGACAATAGTCTCATTCAAATATTGGTTTGAGAGAGTACTAAATTGCTGGCCTCCCTGAATGTGTCCATTTGGCCCTGAGAATAGAGCGTTCCTAGGTTATCTGACATTGTTTATATTGTTACACGGCCTCTGCGAATCCTTGCAAAGGTTTTCCTGGCCCAATGCTGCACAGCTTAGAAGGGCCACAGTTAGCCTGCATGCTTCTATTTCACATGCAGATCACAACAGGCCACAGGGAGGAGCTGTAAGAGGTACACACCACTCTGTACCACAGGCAGGAAGAGGACGCCTCCCCCACCACAGTCACTCCTGCCTCTCAGGCTTTTGTCGTGTCTGCACATGTACACACATGGTCACTCTTCCCACTATGGGAACCCATCGTCATGTTGGGAAATGTTTCTATTATGGCCATTAGGAGGCTCTTCCTTCCCCATCTGTCTCCCTCTCACAGTTTCTTTCCTTCTTCCGGTGTAACTATAAATATTTCCAGACTCCAGAAGTCTGAAGAACCACTCGCCCTCCTTCTCAGGCTGGCATGATACTGTTGATGAATTTCTACTTTCCAGTTCCATTCTATGCCTTGCCTGGTATTCTGTTACTTCCTCTTTGTGATGGTTGTTACTTTTATGTGTAAATATGGCCGGGCCAAGATGCCCAGATACTCAAACGTTCTTCTGAATATTCCTGAGAAAGTGTTTGGGATGAGATGAACATTTAAGTCAGTGGACTTTGAGTAAAGCAGAGTGCTCTCCATAATGTGAGTGGGCCTCATAGTTGAGGGCCTTAATAGATCAAAGGTGGACATCCTTCAGGGAGGAAGGATTCTGCCAGCAGACGGCCTTCAGACTCTAACTGCAGCTCTTACCTGAGTGTCCAGTCAGCTGGCCTATCCTGAAGATTTTGGATTTACCAGGCCTCCACAATCACATGACCCAACTCCCTGAAATAAATCTCTGTCTCTGTCTGTATATACATACATCTTGTTGGCTGTTTCTCTGGAGAATTTTGACTCATGCACCCTTTGGGCAGAGTAAACCAAGAGTGTCCTCATTAACCATGTGGCACTTGTACCCCATTGTCCCCAAGGCTCTTCAACAGGCTTACCTCAAAGTTCACACACAGCAGATTAGGAATTGGGCAGAGAGTGGGGTAGGGGCTAAGAGGACCTTTGCTACACGAACGTAAACAAATACTTTATTCACTGTGGGATGATGCAGTCTGCAGGTATTAGCATCCCATTTAATGAGGTAAAGCAAAGGAACCAATCCCTTCTAAAATAGTTGCTTACCCAAATAACAGTTAACAGAAAAATATAATACTAATCTTCGTTCATTAGTCACTGGATTCTCTTGATTTTCAGATATCCCCTTGGATTAAATGTTTTCTTATTTTTTGGTTGTTTAGGCTGGGTATTAATTAGTCAACCTGCTTTTCATCAATTTTCACAAAATCTCTCATGTAGTTGACGCCTGTGGGACTTTTTACCTAGTACCCTTCTGTCAGTCATTGGAGACCCATGAAGAAAATTTTCTCTTCAACTCTCCTAGGAGAGCTACCCCGTCTTATCCACTTCCATGGTACTGTAGGGTTCACCCTATGAGCCCAGTGCCACCTCCTCTGCACAAATTACTCCCAAGAGGAAGACCCTAACTCTAGCAGAACCAACAAGCTTCTTCTCTTGCAGTTCTGGAATTGGAATAAGAGAATCACATTATCTGTCCTCTTCTACGTGGCGAAAGTTCTGAGAGATGTCAGCGGCCACATTTCCTGTCATGGGATAAAGCTGATCAAAAGTGAATGCAGGGAGTTAGACAGGATTTTCAAGAACCTAATTCCTATTGTTCTGGAGGCCTAGCCATCTTTCTGACCTTAGTTTCCATGAGGCATGTTTCTATCCTCACAATAAATACCTTGTTTCATTATGGTAATCCAAGTTGGGTTTCTGTCATTTGCAATCAAAGGAGTGCTAAGCAATATGTATGGAAAAGAACAGCATCTGTGAAACCAGCATTCTGTCCTGGTCTCAAAGCAGCTTGTCTCGGACAAGTAGAAACCTGCCCTCGGCCCAAGGGGGTGCCAGCTTCAAGCCACTCCACAGGTGCTTTGTGTGATGGAGTCCTCCAGAAGGTTATGGGTTCTTGCCAGCATTCTGGGGCTGAGTGGGAAAGGGGGCCATGGTGGGGGTGGGGAGGGATGCAAAACTGGCTTCTTATCCATCATCAAGAAAACAATTTTTGGCCGGGCGCAGTGGCTCACACCTGTAATCCTAGCATTTTGGGATTGCCGAATGCGAGATTTGCTGAGGCGGGCAAATCACCTGAGGTCAGGAGTTCAAGACCAGCTTGGCCAACATGGCAAAACCCCGTCTCTACTAAAAATACAAAAAATTAGCCGGATGTGGTGGTGGCAGGCACCTGTAGTCCCAGCTACTCAGGAGGCTGAGGCAGGAGAATCGCTTGCACCCAGGAGGCAGAGGCAGAGGCAGAGGTTGCTGTGAGCCGAGATCGCGCCATTGCACTCTAGCCTGGGTGACAGAGTAAGACTCTGTTTCAAAAAAAAAAAAAAAGAGTTTTCTTCAACTCTCCTAGGAAGACATTTCCATATATCATCTCCTACAGAAGTCTTATCATCTTAAACACCTGCCTGATATGTAGGTTCTGAGAGTCAACCCTGCTGAAATTAACTTTGAAATATTTAAATATTAAACAATTTAAAAGACTTAAAATATTTGGAAGAATTTTAGAAGGATAAGAAAGAAGAAAAAGGGAAATCCGGAAATGCTTAAGTGTTGGTAGTCTCTCCCACTACTTCTTACCTTCTCTCTAGACTTACTTTGGGGAGGAGGTAGAGGGACATCTAGAATTGTTTTCTGAGTTCCTACTTTATCTAGACAGAAACAGCAGTTTTCCCGCTGTCTTAATCAGTTTAGACTGCTATAATAAATATACCATAGACTGGGTGACTTAAATGACAAATACTTATTTCTCACAGTTCTGGAGACTAGGAAGTTCGAGATCAGGGTGCCTGCACATCCAGTGTTTGTTGGGGGCCCACTTCCTGGTCTGCAGAGGGTCATCGTTTTATTGTATCTTCACACGGCAGAGAACAGAAAGAGAGCTCTCTGGGGTCCCTTTTGTAAGTCACTAATCCCATTTATGAAGTTTCTACCCTCATAACCTACTTACCTCCCAAAGACCTCACCTACTAATACCATCACATTGGAGGTGGGGATTTCAACATATGACTTTTAGGGCAACATGAACATTCCGTCTGTAAAATTTCTTTTGTTAGCTTTTCCTTCAAGAGGAACTTTTACACACTTAAGGTACTCAGAGGGTAAAACAACCTTCTTACTCAACTTCCCACTTCAACTCATGCTCCCTTCACCCATTCTTCACATAGCAACCAAAAGGCTATTTTTAAGATATAAAATCAGAACACTAAGTCCCTTGTGTAAAATATTGCATTTGTTTCCCACCATATGTAGAATCAAAACCAAATTTCTGACCATGATTCCCAGAGCCCAGTATGATCTGAGCCTGTGTATGTCCCTAGTCCCAAAGGATGTCACCCTTTTCCTCACTTAGTCTCTTCCAGCCACCCTAGCTTCTCTCAGCCTCTGGAAAGCACCTGGTCCAAAACTTATTACTCTAAACCAGACAAATTGTGCTTACAGGGAAGCATCTGACAAAACTCAGGTCTTAGCAAAGCCTGTGGAAAAGACTGCAATGCCAGCCAATAAGAAAGTTCTACCCTGGGAGACAGAGACTTTTATGGCAGCAGATGCATACCTGTTATTCAACCGTCAATATACAGCAAAACTGAGTGAGCAACTGCCTAATTTTCCCCCTGTTCTGAGTACCAGGGGATCTCAATCATCACTCGAGTGGGACTAGAAAACGAACACCAGGCTCCTGGCAGTAAAGAGTGTCACGGTTAATAACAGAAGTTAGGCCAGGCGCGGTGGCTCACGCCTGTAATCCCAGCACTTTGGGAGGCCAAGCAGACAGATCACGAGGTCAGGAGATCGAGACCGTCCTCGCTAACATGGTGAAACCCCGTCTCTACCAAAAATACAAAAAAATTAGCCGGGCGTGGTGGCGGCGCCTGTAGTCCCAGCTACTCAGGAGGCTGAGGCAGGAGAATGGCATGAACCCAGGAAGTGGAGCTTGCAGTGAGCCAAGATCGTGCCACTGCACTCCAGCCTGGGTGACAGAACGAGACTCCTTCTCAAAAAAAAAAAAAAAAAAAAAAAGCCAGAAGTTTGATGTAGATGAGACTGGGTTTGAAAACTGACTTTCCCACTTCGTGGCTATATTTCTTAAGCAAGTCACTTAATTTTTCCAAGCCTCAATTTTCTGCACTTTAATGTGTTAATAATTTGACACTGTGAAATTTAAATTAGAAAAAAGTATATAAAGCCCTTTCTTGAAGGAAGCATTTAGGCACTACTAAATTCTGAGTGGTAACTAAACAGAACTGTAGTCTTGGCTTTTATATTTGCTTTCATACTCTTTATAGGTGCAGAAGCTAAAAGATTGGTTAAGTAGGGAAAGAGACAGCAAACCAGTCAACTTCTTGTTGGTTGTGATTGTGCTAGACTTTGCCTGCAGCCTTTACGATACCTGGTGCAGTGCTGAGTACATGGTGAGGCAAGGTTACTCAAGTGAAGCATGTAATCTCCTGCATCAGAAACACCTGTCATAATGCACATTCCTGAGCACTGCCTAAGAATTCTTAGCCAGAGTCCCTGGGGTTGAGGACAAGGATAGACATTTTAAACAAATCATCTAGATGATTCTCTCTACACATATAAATTGAGAATATGTAACTGAGTCTCAAAACAAAACTGATGGGTTGATTGAGCAAAAAAAAAAAAATGATAACTCTGGTCCCAAATGCAAACAATCTCCATCTAGCTTTGCATATTTTAAAAATGCTTTCTTCCAAACATAAGTAATAGATTAGAATTTTTATGAAAGGAAATGCAGTGAACAAAAGGTCAAGAGTTGCTGGGATATTTATTTCAAAGCCTTAGAGACTACCTCTTTGACATTCCAAAGGTCCTCAATGGGCCTGTAAAATAAATGTTATATGTCCCCATGTTCATGAAAATCCCTTCTTCTAGAGAGCTTCCTCCCACAGAGCAGGTTCTATCAGGTAGAGGCTTATAACTTATTGATAATATTAATGTAGTACCCTAAGTTAGCACAAGAGCACTCTTACCACCCTGCATTTGTGTAATAAAGCACCTGGCTCCCCTTTTGATGTTTGATTGCTGATAGCTTTCAATTTACATCATTCCCCTTCTCCTTTTGTCCCATATATTAGTAAGCTGATAAAAAAAGCCTGGGTGCTCCCTCCCTTGGCACCCATGGGAAGTTCAAATCAGCACATGTGAGGGAACCCTCACCCCGGCCCTGTGCCCTAATGGTCATAAAACTCCAAGCCAGTGACCTGTCCCTGCTCTCTCAATCCATTTTTGGACCTTCTTGGGAGTTCACTGTGATTTCCTTAGAAAGTCTCATCATGAGAGTAGTGTGTGTGTGTGTGTGTGTGTGTGTGTGACATCATCAGTCTAGACACAGGAACTAAATTTTCTGGAGGAGGGGGAGTCTATCCGGTGTCCATAAAGTGACCTGAGCCATCTGAAAAATGGAAGTAGCCTTTTCATCCATCTCGGTAGTTTCTCTGTCCAGCCTACACACAGCTGAAACTATCATTTCCACAATGTGCTGCTCTGATTTCGCCACTTCTTCACTTACGTTTAGAATTAAAAATGTTCAAGGGTTCCCTACAAAATCAAGTTCTAAGACCTTAGCCTGGCCTCTAAAGCCCATAATTTTAACCCAATTTATCTTTCCAGACTTTCCCCCCTACCATTTTCTCATACCTTGTTCTTTAGCCAAATAGCTGATCTACTGATTCCCAAAGGAATTTTAATGTCTGACTTGTATTCATAATTGGACTTGAATGTCCTTTTCCACTGTTTTCTTAAAGTATTACTTTCATCTCAGGATATTGTTTTAACTTTCAGCTCTTAAAATTTTTTCTCTACTAGATTTTAAGAAACCAGGAACCTTCTTTGTTCACTCTGTAGGACTTAAGGCAAAACCTGGCACATCATATGTGCTTAATGAATATTCATTCTTCTGATTTGATTTGATAAAGCATCATAAACCTACTCCAGGATTTCTTAAGGGTAAAAAATTAAAACAAAGGATAATTTTTGATGTGAAATTTTCAGCAAAATGTTATGTTTTAATCATGAGTGACTTTATCGAATTGGGTTTGAGGTTTTGTTTTGTTTTTTTTTCAGATGGAGTCTCATTCTGTCACCCAGGCTGGAGTGCAGTGGCACGATCTCGGCTCACTGCAACTTCTGCCTCCTGGGTTCAAGCGATTCTCCTGCCCCTGCCTCCCGAGTAGCTGTGACTATTGGTGCGTGCCACCATGCCTGGCTAATTTTTTGTGTTTTTAGTAGAGAGGGGGTTTCACCGTGTTAGCCAGGATGGTCTTGATCTCCTGACCTCATGATCTGCCCATCTCAGCCTCCCAAAGGACTGGGATTATAGGTGTGAGCCACTGTGCCTGGCCTGAGAAAATATTTTTAATATAAAATGAAATGAACTAATTTACACTCCCACCAGCAGTGTAAAAGCATTCCTGTTTCTCCACATCCTCTCCAGCATCTGTTGTAGAAGACAGTGTGGCGATTTCTCAAGGATCTGGAACCAGAAATACCATTTGACCCAGCAATCCCAATACTGGATGTATGCCCAAAGGATTATAAATCATTCTGCTATAAAGACACTTATGTTTATTGCAGCACTATTCACAATAGCAGAGACTTGGAACCAGCCAAATGCCCATCAATGATAGACTGGATAAAGAAAATGTGGCACATATACACCATGGAATACTATGCAACCATAAAAAAGAATGAGTTCGTGTACTTTGCAGGGACATGAATGAAGCTGGAAACCATCATTCTCAGCAAACTAACACAGGAACAGAAAACCAAACACCACATGTTCTCACTCATAAGCAGGAGTTGAACAATGAGAATACATGGACACAGGGAGGGGAACATCACACAGAGGGGCCTGTTGGGGCTGGGGAGTTAGGGGAGGGATAGCATTAGGAGAAATACTTAATGTAGATGAGGGGTTGATGGGTGCCGCAAACCACCATGGCACGTGTATACCTACGTAACAAACCTGCACGTTCTGCATATGTATCCCAGAACTTAAAGTATAAAAAATAAAAAATAAAAAAAAGAAATGAATCTGTCCTTTAGTATGTTGCAATGAAGAAATTTGAATGTTTCTCACAATTGTCATTCATTAATAATAAAATTAGCTTAGACTAAATTCAATTAATTGGTTTGTTTCAAATGTACTATTTTTTTGCAGGCTTTTTCCAATCATACGTTTTTAGTACAGATCTTGACCATTTCATTAGCAAAAGTAGGCACCTTATTGCTAAAAAGTACAACACGCTAATTTTTTCCCATAGGATTGGTGTTCACATGGGCATACATAACAAGGACCTGTTGCTCCTTTAAAAAGCACTTTTTCTCACGCCTGTAGTCCCAGCACTTTGGGAGGCTGAGGCGGGCGGATCACGAGGTCAGGAGGTCGAGACCATCCAGGCTAGCACAGTGAAACCCTGTCTCACTAAAAATACAAAAAATTAGCTGGGCATGGTGGTGAGCACCTGTGGTCCCAGCTACTCGGGAGGCTGAGGCAGGAGAATGGTGTGAACCCAGGAGGCGGAGATTGCAGTGAGCTGAGATTGTGCCATTGCACTCCAGCCTGGGTGACAGAGCAAGACTCTGTCTCAAAAAAAAAAAAAAAAAAAAAAAAAAAGCACTTTCTTTAAGCCTCTAGCTAGTCTCCTCTCCAGGAAGATAATAATTCAGAGATCATAGCTTTTTCTGTAACATCTCTAGTCGTGACAGTAAAGCTTCTATCACAAAGACAAAAGACACACCATGGCAACTGATAGAATTCTCCAGTATTTACATGATGGACAAAAGGTATAAGTGACTTACCTTTCCCTTATAATTGGTTAATGCAAAGAAAATGATATCTAGCAGAAAGTCTTCTATAATCTAGAAGCTACTTGAACATACCTATACCAATGTCTCTCTCACAAAAGCTACTAATAATATCCCTGAAAACAAGTTCTATTCTCATTTGTTAGACAACTTGCTTGATAAAGACTAGCCTAAGGCCGGGCGCGGTGGCTCAAGCCTGTAATCCCAGCACTTTGGGAGGCCGAGACGGGCGGATCACGAGGTCAGGAGATCGAGACCATCCTGGCTAACACGGTGAAACCCCGTCTCTACTAAAAAATACAAAAAACTAGCCGGGCGCGGTGGCGGGCGCCTGTAGTCCCAACTACTCGGGAGGCTGAGACAGGAGAATGGCGTGAACCCGGGAGGCGGAGCTTGCAGTGAGCTGAGATCCGGCCACTGCACTCCAGCCTGGACGACAGAGCTAGACTCCGTCTCAAAAAAAAAACAAAAAAGACTAGCCTATAGATCTGGACATATAACAATGTGAGAGCTGGGTGCTGTAGATTAGAAAGGAAAATTACTTAAGTAACAAATGCAATGGGTCACGTACTTGAACCTCCTCAACCATTTTTGGGAACCATGTTAAAGCTTGAGTTGTTTATTTGTGCTGTGTTTTTGCAAAAGTGACACTACTTTGGGACTGGACCACATGGGTCATGGCTTTATAAGCATCACATCAGTTCGAAACTCTAAATTCTACAACACCTTTTCAGTTTTTCTGCCACAACTTCAGCTGCCATTCACCGAAAAACTCACTATATTTACAACACTCAAGACATTTTTGGTGTGTAGTTTTCCCTATCTCACTCAACACTCTTCATGTGTCTCCAAAATTGCTTCCAATTGAGCATAAATTCTTTATTCCCTATTCTCCCTCAAAACTCCTGCATACAGCCTCACATGTCTGAAATATTTTTCATTCAGCTACTGTCCACATTTTTCACTTTTAAATGCTCCATGTATTTGGATACTCTGAAAAAAATCTCAAAATTTCTGAAGTCTCCTTAGAGAATTTTATATCTGCCCCTATTCATTTGCTACTCTGAAACATACTTTCCCATGTTTTCTTCCTATCTGACACTTTTTTTGGCTACATAATATTGATTATAACAGCATCTATATCTAGCTTTAGCAGACTATCCACTATTGATGTGAAACACATCTTTATTCATAATAATGGAGGTTAATGAAATAGTCATTTCAAATAAGGCTGTACAAGTCACTAAGAATGGCATGTGAGCAGTGTATCACTAAACTACTCCCATCTAGGATTTATTTTGTCCTTAAAAAAAATACAGCCCAATTTTCTAGCTCCACAAAGCAACATGGAAAAAGAAATCATTAAAACAAACTCATGTGAAGTTTCTTAACAAATGTGTATTATTTTGAATATCCAGAGTTACCCCTTATGACTGGTTATAACACAAACAACTATTTTTTGGTAAAATATGGAAATGATTCTATGAAGACTAAAAGTGCAAGTAGAGAATATTTAAATATGCTCATATATTTAAAACATATCTGGTAAATAAAATCTGAATGTCCCATTGATATCCCAAATTAGATCTCTAATATTTGCATCAAATGAATAAAGTAATTTCTAAATAAAAATCATGTATTCAATAAGATTATTCAATAATCTTATTATTTCTTTTGTACTTGTCCTGTAATAATCAAGCCAGCAAATCTAGATTAGCCGTTTCATAATATAATAATATTGCCATCTCTTTGTGGGGATTTTATTCTATTCTTTAAAAAATCATTATTTTTAGACAGGAGCTCATTCTGTCGTCCAGATTGGAGTGCAGATCGTAGTTCTTTGCAGGTTCAAACTCCAGTTTCAAACTCCCTGATCCTTCTGCCTCAGCCTCCCAAGTAGCTGGGACTATAGGCACGAGCCATTGTGCCCAGCTTTGATTCCAAATATGACCAGAAAACCAATCCCAAAATGTCTCCTTGGCTGTGATTCATTTCTTGGCTCCCATTTTATTCCTGAAAAGAACATGTTAACAAGGGGCACTTTTCTTGTCAATCAGCCATTAGAACAACAACAGAAAAAGTGGCAATTCTTATTTCTGTTTCAAAGACTTTTTATCAAGAGCTGGTCACTCTATTTTTGGGCAAGAGCTGATTTTAAATTCTTAAACATTAAAAAACTAGCTTCCAGTTAAAATGCAGATTGAACACAAGTATTTTTTCTCCAGAAACTTCACAGGGAAAGCAGTAAAGGTATTAAAACATATAAATCCACAAGTACAAAGAAAAGAGGAAAATAAATGACTATAAAAAGTTGAAAATCAGAAATCAGATGGGTGAGAGATCGCTGACTTAGGAAACTAGAAAAATCCTGGAAGAGCTATGGGTTGGGGAAACCTCCAAGGTACGTCCAGACATAAGTAGATGCATATTACAAAGCCACAAAAAGCCTTAGTATTTGGGGTATCAACTACCTCTGAAAGTGGGGGTCTCAAGTGAGGCTAGAAGCCAGAAATTTGATTGAAAATTCATATAAGAAACAATTATCCCCAAAGATCTCTTCCCGCACTGCTCAGGCAAAGAACTGCCTCTTTTCCCCACTTGAAAGAAAACAAAAGGTATGTTCGTTTCCTGGAAAGACTGAACCAGAGAAACTCTAGCTTCATCTCACTACACATAGTACAGAAGAACTATACTGAAAACAGGGAGAACACGCCAAATGTGAAATTTCTGAAAGGTGAGCCCTCCCCACCCCCACCACAGCCCCCTTTGCCACTCAGCCCTAGAAATGCTGGCAGGAAGTCATAACCCTCAGGCATGAAAAAGGAAGATGCATATCCAGGGAAACTGACCCAGCAAAAAGGTCTGCAGATACTAAAGCTGGGTTTCCTCTAAGAAAATACTTCAGCTAGATATTATGTTAGAGCTCACTTCTCAACAAGGCCCATCCATACTCATTAAGGGGTTATAAGCAGCCTATTTTTGTATCTTAACCATAAATAAGCACACAGCCAATAATAGTATGAGAAAGACCTATGGTATACAAGACATAAACCAAACCAAAACAAACAAAAAAGAGAAAAAAAGAAATTTAAGGAAAAAGGCATTGAGTAAAACACTAAGAAACCATCAATCAAAACATAACTAATCCTCATAATTGTCAGAGAAATAAAAAAGAAATAGCATCCACAAAACAAGAACAGGAGGCTATAAAAAAAGCAATATTTTGTGAACAAAAACAAACTCTTGGAAATCAAGGGAACAAAAGCAGAAATGAACATTTTAATAGAAGGAATGGAAGATAAAGTTTAGTAAATCAAGTAGAAAGTCTGATAGTTCAAGAGATAGAAAATAGAAAGATTAAAAATTTAATTGATTTAGAGGTTCAACATCATTTTGATGGAATCTTAAGAGAGATTTAACAAAAACCCAGGGACATAGAAATTATTTTAAAAATAATTTGAAAGTGTATCAGGATTAAAAAACATTGAAGGATCCACAAAATGCTCAGAACAAAGCATGAGCAAAGATCCATATTGGTTCCTATAGTCAGGACATTTTAGAAGCTGAAGGACAAAGAATTTCTAAAACCTTCTTGGGAGTGAAAAACTGACAAGTATGAGGAATCAAACTAACATTGATTGCATTATGTTATTACAACTGCAAAATAACAAGGTATTATCAGAAGCTAGAAGATAATGGAGAAATGCCTTCAAAATCCGAAAGAGAAATAACTTTCCATCTCACCACCTAGTCAAATGATCAATTAATTACAAGACTAAAACAAAGGCAGCAAGTTCTCAAAACACTTATCTCCTATGAACTCGTTGCTAAGAAGCTACTACAAAATGTGCTCCATCAAAACAAAGGGTGAAATCAAAAAAGAGGAAGATGTGGGATGCTGGAATTAAGGAGTCCCACACAAGAGGAGAAGGGAATCCCAAAAATGGTAATAAAATGCTATGGTCTGATATGTCCCCCCAGATTTGTATATTGAAACTTAATTGCCAATGTGATAGTATTAAGAAGTGTGGCCTTTACGAGGTGATTATTTCATGAGGGCAGAGCCTTCATGGATGGGATTAGGACCTGTATGAAAGGGCTGGAGAGAGTGAGTTCCCTCTTTTGCCCTTGCATCAGGTAAGGACACAACATTCCTCCCCTCCAGAAAATGCAGCAACAGGCACCATCTTGGAAGCAGAAAGAGGCTCTCACCACACACAAAACCTGCCGGTGCCTTGATCTTGGACTTCCTAGCCTCCATAACTGTGAGAAATAAATTTCTATTGCTTATAAATTACCCAGTCTGTGGTATTCTGTTAAAGCAGCACAAATAAATTAACACATGAAGGCAGATTCTTTGGCAACATCTAACTCTCATTGTAGACCTAGGGATCAGTCAGTCGAGACTTGAGGGGGAATAGAGGGCTATGAGAGAGATATTTTCAAGAAAAAAAAAAATGTGATAGGTTTCCTAATGTAATTTAATATATTCAAAGGAAACAGTTTTGGCAGAGTTCAAGAATGAAGTAATAGTAGTAAACCATATAAAACAAAATGAATGTGGGCAAGGAGGTGATTATTATCTCTAGGGAAAACAAAAGGTATAGAAGAATGCTGTGAAGGCCGACTGCAGTGGCTCATGCCTATAATCCCAGCACTTTTAGAGGCCAAGGTAGGTGGATCACTTGAGGTCAGGCGTTCAAGACAAGCCTGACCGATATGGTGAAACCCCATCTCTACTAAAAATACAAAATTAGCTAGGCATGGTGGCACACACCTGTAATCCCAGCTACTTGGGAGGCTGAGCCAGGAGAATCACTTGAACCCGGGAGGTGGAGGTTGCAGTGAGCTGAGATCGTGCCATTGCACTCCAGCTTAGGTAACAAGAGCAAAACTCCATCTCAAAAAAAAAAAAAAAAAAGAATTCTGCGAAAAATATTTACATGGAAATAATAATAATAATATAACTAACAAATATTGACCTAACAAAAGCGATTTATGTTGAGAAAATGTAAGAGAATTGAATTATGCTCCATAGTAGACATCATCTAAAGCTGAAAATCAAGAAATAAAATTATAAGTATATTGTTGAGAAATATTAAATTAAATACCAGAAGAATGCTAAAAGACTTGAAAAGCTTGCTTCTTGAAATGAGATTTAGGAGTAAAGGACTACTTTTTTCATTTAAAGGTTTATAGTGCTATTTGACTATTTAAATTATGTACCTATGTAATTTTGACTAAAAAAATATAAAAAATTAGAGAGTATGCCAGCTATAACTTAGTAGTACAAAATTGTAAAGAAGAGTTTACTTAGAACTGATTCTAAAATGTGTATGATAATGCAAACTATCTAGAATCACCAAGATAAGCTACAAATGCTTTTATAAAGCTTTGTAATTGAGTCAGTGTGATACTGGCATAAAGATAGACAAATATGGCAATAAGACAAAGTAGAATGCAGAGAAGGACCCAGTTATATACAGTCATCTGATATACAACAAAAACACCACTTCAGTTAGGGAGAAAAGACTGGAATTTTCAATAAATGTTGCTGAGAAAAAGAAAAGAGAATAATATGTTTAAAAACTTGGAATAAGAAAAGACCGAAGCAGTTTAAGAAAAGCACTGTTTTTAAAACAAAAAATTGATAAATTAAATTTCATCAAAATTAAGAACTTCTATTAATCAAAAGATACATTAAGAGAGTGAAAAGGCAAGCCACAGACTGAAAGATAGTTGCCATATCTGACAAAGGGCTTCTATTTAGAATATATGAAAAACTCCCACAGATTAATAATAAGAAGTAAATCCAAGTTCAATAATTGGCAAAATACTTGAGTAAGAACTTAGCAAAAGTGGATATCCGAATGAACAATAATTAAACAGGAAAAATGCTCAATGTTATTACCCTTTGGGCAAATACAAACTAAAACCAGAATGGTTACTACTCTACACTCACTGTAATGACTAAATTTAAAAGACAAGTACTAGCAAAAGTTGCTGAAGATATGGAGCAACTGGAATCCTCATATGTTGCTATGAAATTTAAATTGTAAAAGTGCTTTGGAAAAATGTTTGGCAATATCTATGTGCCTATCCTGTGACACAGCACGCCCACTTCTTGGTAAAGACACAAGAGAAATACATGTGTATATCCACCAAAAGACATATAAAAGAATGTTCATAGCAAGTTTATTCATTAAAGCAAAAATACTGGAAACAACCCAAATGATCATCAGCAATAAAATGGATAAACTGTGGTATTTCATACAATAAAGTGTATGAATACCAATTTTAGAAAGCCACTGTCATTACATGAAACAATATAGACTCTTACAGACATACGTTGGGTAAAAAAAGCTGGACACAAATGTTGTGCGTGTAGTGCAATTCCATTTATATGAGATTTACAGGCAAAATTTACTTTTAGTGACAAATCAGAATGATTGCCTCTAAGGGCAGGAATATTGACTGGGAAGGAGCAAAAGGAAGCTTTCTAAGGTACTGGAAATATTTTGTATCTTGAACTGGTTTGTGGATCCATGGGTCTATGCATAAATAAAAATTCAACAAGTTGTACATTTAAGATTCATGCACTCTCCTATATATATGTTATATCTCGATATAAAAGAAAAGTTAATTTGGGGAACATACTGTCATCTACTTTATGCCCCTTCGCCTTACTCTAGGCCTTGTACCACCATTACCTCTGATTTCCAGTACTCCTAGTAAGGCCTGTTTATTCTTGGAGTTCAAACGGAGAGCAAGTTCCCAATTGTTCAGCCACATGACTTTTCTAGTGTCACATTATACTACTTCACACAACCTCCGCCAGAAACCATCTTTTGCTTAATCATCTCATAAGTATATACCATGCCAGACACTCTAGCCTTCCATCAGAAATAAGTAGAATGCATGCTTTCAGGAAAAGTGCACAAACTATTTTAAAAATTCCAATGCCATTAACTTATTCCACATTCTAAGTTTGCTACAGTCCCCATTCCTACTCCACTTCCCTAAAAAGGAACAAAGGAAGAAAAGAGGAAAAAAAAAAAAGAAAGAAAAGATGGTTCTCTAAATTTCTAATTTTTTTTTCTGGTGCCACAAATTCATTTTCTTTATCTTATAATTCTTACATATTTCTGCCTCTCCCTTTGCTTTACAGTCTTCTTATTCCCTCTTTTCTCTCTACCTATATCTGTTGTATTTTAATAAGCCATATAAAGCATGAGGTATCCTTAAATGACTTTTTAATTAATAGATTTTTTTAAGAGCAGAAAGTACAGAGAGTTTCCATATACCTTCTCTCCAATCTACCCTCCGTTATTCCCAGTTTTCTGATTATTAACATCTTGCATTTGTGTGGTACAATTAATGAAGCAATATTGATACATTATTGTTAACTAAAGTCTATAGTTTACATTAAGATTAACTCTGTGTGTTGTACAGTTCTATGAGTTTTGACAAATGCATAATATCATCTATCTACCATTACAATTTTATACAAAATAGTGTCCCTGCCCTAAAAATCCCTCCTCTCCCCTTCTCCATCCCCCATCAAACCCACAACAACTTCTGATCTTTTTACTCTCTATAAATTTGTCTTTTCCAGAATGTCATATAGTTGGAATCATATAGTATATAGCCTTCTAGATTGGTTTATTTTACTTGCAATATGATCTAGGTTTCCTTCATGTCTTTTTGAGGCTTGATAGCTGATTTATTTTTATCATTGAATGATAGTTTATTATATGAATATGTCATCATTTGTTTATCCATTTCCCCATTGAACAACAAACACATTGGTTGCCTTCAGTTTGGGTAATTATGAATAAAGTTATGTAGAGTAGGAGAAAAAAGTTTTCTTTGCCTTCTTAGGTTCAATGAAAGAGGCTTGCAAATTAAACGAACAAAGGACTGATTAATAGGAGAAAAGGTTCATTTTGCATGCACAAAGGAGCTTCACAGAAAATAAGTGAAAACCCAAAGACGTGGTTAGACCAAGTACTTATATACTACTTTAACAAAGGGTGATAAAGTGTGGAGAAGTGACAAAACAAAGGAAAGCAGTTTGAGTTTCTAGGGACATTAAATTACAGAAAGGTAAATATATGGGGGAAACTAATGGAGGATAAGAGTTATTTTAGTAAGGTTTGCTTATGCAGACACATCTCATGCCAGCTTTCTGTCTCCTGTGATGAGAGTTGTTTACTGCCTCCTGGCATGGGAGAGCAGAGGGAGGATGCCTTCACAAAGGGAAATTTATGCCATGCTTTAGGCAGAAAGAGAGATGTCAGAGAATTCCTCCTATAATTGCCTTGAGCCCAAAATAACACTTATGCCAAAGTGGCATATTTGGGGCTGACATAGTCTGATCCCCTTTGGCTACCATAAACATTTGTATGTAGGTTTTTGTGTGAAAATAAGTTTTATACTCATTTTAGCAAATACCTGGGAATACAACTGGTAAATCATATGGTAGGACTATGTTTTGCTTTGTGATAGAATAACTTTTTAAGCATTCTAAAAAGGAAGAAATGAGATACATCTTCAGAATAGGACATTAGAAATAGACTTCCTTCTGTTGCTACTCCAGTCCTGCTCAATAATGAGTCTGATAATTGTTAATTTATTAACATTATCCTCTACATTTCTTCTCTTGAAGAAACCTCTGAATTACTTAGTATAACAAATCTGAACCAAGTAAATAATATGGTTTGGCAAGGTGGCTCACGCCTGTAATCCCAACACTTTGGGAGGCCAAGGTGGGCGGATCACCTGAGGTCAGGAGTTCAAGACCAGCCTAGCCAACATGGTGAAACCCTGTCTCTACTAAAAATATACAAAAATTAGCTGGGCATGGTGGTGTGCACCCATAATTCCAGCTACTTGGGAGACTGAGGCTGGAGAATTGCTTGAACCCGGGAGGCAGAGGTTGTAGTGAGCTAAGATCGTGCCACTGCATTCCAGCCTGGGTGACTACAGAGCGAGTCTCCATCTCAATAATAATAATAATAATAATAATAATATATGGGTGGTGAGGAAGAGAACCCAATGTCTTCAACAAAATTCCATAGGAAGAGTCCCTATCTTACTCCTAATAACTTCCACAGAATACCACTGATTCTTGGAATTCTTTTCAGTGATTCAATAATTTTTGAATAACTTCACTGTTCAATAATTCACTTGGAAGTCCTATTAGGGGAGATTTCCTGGTCTCCTGAGCGGGGGTGCCTATCCACTGGTGTTGTCCTAATGAAGTAGGGTGAGAAAATGTAATATGATATTCAAGTACTTTTTATCAAAAGAGAAAAATAAACTTTTGGTAAATTTTTTCCATCTGCCAAGCTCTGTTCTGTGTCTTTTGCATATGTCATCTAATCAATTCCTCCCTTCAATGCTATTATGCTGTTACTATTATCACTGTTTTACTTTCATGGGAAACTGAGACTATGGGAGTTTAATTGCTGCAAGGAGCTAAAGAGTAGCAGATCTCAAATTCGAACTTATTTCAAATCCCATTGAACCAAGTAAAAGGTAGGGACCCTTCCTATGGAATTTTGTTGAAGACATTGGGTTCTCTTCCTCACCACCCATGTATTTACTCCTTAATGCTCTTTAATGTACTACCGTCTCTGGGTATTTGCATTTTAAATAAGGGTGCCAGAAAATAATACAAAGGAGTTGGCATCCAGTTGAATTTTATCAATCTTGTGGTTCACTCCCCTTAACCTGCCCCAGAAAATACCAGAGTTCATCTAATTAATTCATCTGAGGATTGTCCATGGAATTCATCCTCTTTAAACAACAAAGGAATGTGAGATCGTTATTCCTACAAGGACTTCAGAGTTGAAACGAAAGGAACACCGCGTTGACACTGCTTAGAGCCTTGGGAAAATGAGACTGCGTGTTTCATGAATGAGAGTATAAAAATCATTTTTTGTAGAAATACATCTATCGTTGGATGTGTTAGTCTTACCTACTACAGGGAGTATCCAGTCAAAATTAAGTGATTTCAAACCAAGCAAAAGTGCTGAGATTTGCTGATCAGGATTAGGATATGTCAGATACTTTAGAGCTAGCTCTGTGCTTTTAGTATCAAAATAAGTGATTTCTCTCTTTTGTCTCCCTAGATGACTACTGGGGGACTAACAGCTGTTAAAATGCACCAGTATTATGACCTTCTGCCAGTCATAGGTAACACTGTTATTGGCCCAAGATAATTTACCCTCCCAAGTCTCAAGGTTACATTTCCATCATGGAGCCAGTATTTTCCCTTCCTCAGGTGAGTCTTGTTTGTCCAAGTACCTTGTAGCATGGTGCTTGTGTACAATGGTATTGAATATTTACTGGCAAATGCTATAGCCTCATTGTAAAACAGGAAATTAAATATGCAAGTTATTTCTTTACAATGTGATTACTGCCATGATGGTTTAATAATAAGCATTTTGCAATCTGCTACACAACAAGAACAATGTGGTAATATTAAAATAATTACAAGAGACCCTGAAATTCTTAAGAGAGACACCCTGAGACATGTACACATTCCCCAAATCACAGATACCATTATAGCACAGAATTTTCCCATAAAGTTCAGTCAAGTATTACTAAAAACTTATAATTAACCCCTTAAGACCTTTAGAATTCTATAGAGGGCTAGACTCATTTATAAGGCTAATAATACAAATTCTGTCTGGAAAACTTATTGAAACCGTTTGTGAATTAGCTTTCTTTATTTCCTTGTAGAGCACATGGTAAAAGCATTCATAGCATGGATCCAAGCTGCTGCCAATGTGGCATTCCCACTCCATTATTTATCCCAAACTCCTGTTTTTCTGTATATCATCTGTTTCTTTGTTTTTTTTTTTTTTTAACTTTTTTTTCACTTCTATGCCAACACAATTTGCTAATTGGTTTTAGTTTAGTTTTTGTTTTTCTGTTTGTTCCTTTGTTTAGCAGAGACATTTTCCATAAGATACAGAGGTTTTATTGTTTCACAAAAGGCATGCAGATGGAAAGGTGAGCTAAGAACCATCAAGTCAGCCTGAGATGAGGATGCTTGTTATTGGGTAGGCTATACCCCAGGTAAGTTACTCACTCCTGCAAACCAGCCTTTTCTCAGTATATAGGATTCCAATGTGCACCTTCAAATTGTTACATTATGTGGACCATTGGAATTACTTGGCAATAGTCAAAACTATACATGCTAATTCTCTGGATGCCTAAGGTCTTGCAATGATTTTTTAAGATTCTAATATAATCTGTAAACATATAGTTTGTTTGAGGGTGGGAGGGAGGGACACTAAATTAGTTAATCCCATTGTGAGTAAGGAGCTGGGTTATTTGCTTTATGCTTTAGAGACATGACATCATTTAATTCTCATGGTAACTTTATGAGGCAGGTATATTATTCCTATTTTTACAAGAAATTAAACTCAGAGAAGATTTAAACTTCTCCAATATTACACAATTAATAATTGGCTGGGAAACAATTCAAAGTCAGGTCTGTCTGACCCAACGATGTTATTTTCAGTGGAACCTTGCTACACAAAATGTCCTCAGACCACAGCCTCAGTGTCACCTGAGAGACTGCTGAAAATGCAGCATCTCTGAGAAACGTAAACCAGCTTATAATTATAGATGTTGAGGTCTATCAGATCTCATTGTGGCCTAGGAAAGAATGGAAAGCAGAGAAACTGAGACAAAGAGAGACTGAAGGGGTTAACAGAGTTGAGTTCACTACTTAATTAAAAAGGTAATCTAACTCTCTAATCTGTTCTTTTTCTCTGGAAACTTTGTACCCTGTCCTTAGGTAGCTTTAGATCCTCTGTTTCCAAATATGCTCCTCTTTTCTTTCTCTACTAGTGGTACTACTCCTTGCTCAGGCCTAACCTAGGGGTCATCTTTAATTATTCTCTTTTCATGGTCCTACATTGTAATGCATCACAAATCCTTTTGAATTCACCTCCAAAATAAATACCAAAAGTCAACCACCTGTCGCCATCACCACCCTAGTTCAAAACACCCCGTCTCTTTCTTGGGGTGAGACTATTACATAGTCTCATAACAATATATATAATAACTATAATGATTGTCTTTATTCTACTCTTCAAACTCCTGTAAGTCATTTATTACTCCTGTAAGTCAAAGTGGTATATTTAATTACTTCTAGTAACTCCTTATTGCATTTAGAATAAAGTTCAAATTCCATGATCTGGCCACTGTTTCCATCAGCCTCGTTCTCATTTGTCTTGCCTGAGTTACATTGAACTTCTTTCATTTTCTGGAACATGTTAAGCTCATTGTCACCTCAGTGCCTTCATATTTCTCTCTGTCTGGAATGGTACATGCTACTCCCCCAGATCTTTCTGTGATCTTTCTCATCATTCACATCTCAGCTCAAATATCAGCTCCTTAGAGGAGACTTATCTGATCATCATAACTAGAGTAGCCTTACCTTGTATCTGATCTTCTATTTCATTTTGCTGTTTTATATATTTTAATAGTACTGTTGCAGGTGGATGCCCAGGGAACCAGAGAGTGAGGAGTGGTTTTGCATGGAAGAAGTTATTAGAGGTGTTCTTGATCAACACCTGAAGATGGGAAGATAAGAGTGCTAGGAAAAGGGAGAAATTAGGCTGCAACTGTGGTCTCAACAAACACCTCAGCCAATCCCACACGGAGTTCTGAAGCTAGAATGACTTTTTAGAATATACCAAGTTTCAAAACGAGGAGACAAGTCTTTATGCCCCCCACATTGGATGCTAGCTGCCCCAAGAAGGCACAGCAGCTCTTGAGATGAGACAATTTCCAAAGAAGCCTGAAAGCCAAAACTATCTGTTTGCAACACTCTCAGCCTCTTGAGGAGTAAGACTTTTAGTATTGAATAGGGCAGCATCTCACCAGAGTCCATCCTTTGAATCCACTGCTTTGTATAAATTCTGGAGGCAGCTTAGTTAGGATGCTGGGGCATCTGATTCTCAGTGAACATTATTGAGGTTTAGTGGAATGAAATACACTTCTAGCCACTGCAGCCAGTCTTGGGATCACATTCTCCCTTCTCTACTCTCCATTCTATATGCTCCCTAAACTCACCTAGAAACTCCATGGGTTTATTTGTCTTGCCTGGTAGCATGAACCAGACCCTTATCTTGTGGGATCTGAGCTCTCAGTCACCATGTCCTTCTCTGATTATGGCTTTTGCACTTGTCTACTATTGTCAAACTTGGGCAAAGGAATAACAAGAGGCACCTAAATAGATAATGTAGGTGCCATATATATTCTTCCCTGTCTCCACTGTGTAACAGTAGCCCAATGTCCTACTGATGCCAGGAAGCATCCCCTTCTTGCCTATCGGTCCCTTAGCACAAAGATCTCAAAGTGCCCAAGAGTCAGCTTCAGCTTATAGTTTAGTAAGATTCCTGCTGTGTCCTCTGGTGAAAGCATTTCCTCTCTGGGAACCAGGACCACTAAA